>NC_140595.1:174707499-175907499 GCF_964204655.1 Triturus cristatus
TCGTTACTTACATGTGATGACAATTCTGGAACACGGATATCCGTCACAATATCCAGTGACTAAATATTGTCATGTCATATTATCGTACCCAGACTATCGACTAACAAATTACAGTAAAATAAGTATACATAGGTAAGTATAGATTTTCTATTACTCTACAGCTGACAATATATATATATGTGTGCTATATATACACACCACACACACACATATATATCGTATATTATATTTATACCCAGTGGCGGCTCCTCTGCTAAGGCGGAAGAGCATTGCTTCACTACTCAAAAGGAAAAATAACATGTAGTTATTATAATTTTATTTTCCATATTTCAGTCAGCGGCGGGGGGCTGGTCAGAGCAAGGGATGAGTAGTGTGCACTCCCCAAGTGCGCAAGAACTGTTTCGTCGGCCGAAGGAACAGTTCATGCGTACTTTGCATGTTCCTACCAGGGTGCACTACACAGCCTGTTCCATCCTGTGTGCCAATCCACGGCACTCAAACCAATCACAAAGCTGCATTGCAGTGTTTTGATTGGCTTAGGGAAACCTGTCTGCCTGGGTTCTTCTACTGTTTATATATATATTATCTACTGGCGGTCGCCAGTAGATAGTTATAGTTAGGACCGTGTTTCCATAGGAAATCTCAAAATTCTATTTTGAGTAACTTTGGCGCCGGTTGACGAATCTTCGCGAAATATTCAAAACTAATGGGGCGCTCCGCTCAGCTCCTACCCTGAAAGTCTCGGGGGGATTCGTCAAGCGGGGGCTGAGAAAAAAGGGGGGTCCCAAAACGCGTTTTCCCCATGCATTTTCCCATAGGACCTTTAGTCGAAGGTACAGCCCGAACGGCTGAACAGAATTACTTGAAATATGGCAGAGAGGTAGTCCTCAGGTCAGGGATGTGCCTTTTGCATATATGGAGTCAATCTGTTCAGTAGTTCCAGAGAAAATTGCATTAAAAAGCACATACATATCTATAGCCGCGCACCGTGCGCGCACCCTAACGTGCGCGAGCGTAATTCTGATTGATTGTTACATGTCAGTCAACGTTCGAATCGGTCAAAATCAGGAAGTGTCGGCCGCCATTTTGTTTGTTTTCAGTGCGAGAGTGGAAAAGGAAGGTGGCAAACGTGAAAAGGGGGCAGGGTAGAGAGTTCCTGACCCCCTAGCCGTGGTCAGGGGGTCCCTGAAGGACCCCGAAGGCAGAAAAAAACATTTAAATTTTTGTTTTTTTTAAATCGCCGGGGTGCGCGCACCATGCGCGCACGGTGAAAAACCATAAAAAAAATTTAATACGTAGTTTATTGAAAAATAAATATATAAAAAAAATAATAATACATACATAACTTAGCATTTAAAAAAACATACAAATTCACTGAAAAAACCATAGGTTTCACACACGTTATAGTTAGGAATTAGCATTTAAAAAACCTTGCAAATTCACTTAAAAAACCATAGGTTTCACACATGTTATAGTTAGGTGGATATTTCACTCGTAAAAAACCAATGAAATTCCCCCGTTATAGTTAGTTGAGATAACTATAACTTGAGCGACCGCCACTCTATCACAAGGATGATGTCATCAGTGATGTCATGAGTGATGCCACTGATCATGTCAGGAATGATGTAATATGTGACGTCATGAGCAGAGGATTGCGGGCGCGCGAGTTATAGTTATCTCAACTAACTATAACGGGGGAATTTCATTGGTTTTTTACGAGTGAAATATCCACCTAACTATAACATGTGTGAAACCTATGGTTTTTTAAGTGAAATATATATATATATATATATATATATATATATATATATATATATATATATATATATATTTTTTTTTCCACCAATTTCCTCAAGCAAGGAATCACTGCACACCAAGGAAGTTATATAATTTCGGATTTTATTCTTTTCGTGCAAATTGTCACCAACTCCACGACCAACGCGTTTCAACCACAATCGGTCTTGCTCACGGTATGTGAGCAAGACCGATTGTGGTTGAAACGCGTTGGTGGTGGAGTTGGTGACAATTTGCACGAAAAGAATAAAATCCGAAATTATATAACTTCCTTGGTGTGCAGTGATTCCTTGCTTGAGGAAATTGGTGGAAAATTGAATCGAGGATTGGCCCGTCCTCGACACTAGCACCCGCTATGCGATAGCGCGCTCTCCCTTGGGGCCGTTTGACGAGTCGATATATATATATCCAAGAGGATGAAATCTGAGAGTTCCCAGAAAATAATCCAGCGGCACACCAAGGACAACACAATACATTTTTATTGCGTTAAACGAACAGAACTACGCGTTTCGGCGAAGCCTTTGTCAAGTTAGTGACCTGTGCCCCAATTCCCTTAGAAATACAGGTCATGGTTAATAGACAGTGAAGAAATATTATCGCCAGTTTTAAATTTGTTCAAATTTCGTAACATCACTAATAATGCTTATTTGACAACCAATAATTGTTAATAATCACAAGAATACAATTGCTTCAATGACCAAAATAAAATGAAAATCAAATTAGCATTGGAAAGACATTATCGGATCACAATTCCGCCTATAAATACCAACAAAGAATTATCTCATGGATACAACGACAATTCATTTTTGTATCCTTGTTAAATAACAGAAGTGCTGCATGTGCCAGGGTAATGTACCCACACTATGATATGCAATGGCTCAACTCCATTTATTTAACTCATAACCGGATAATGTACCCGAACTCTATTCATATTGCCGGCCAGTGCATTTGGTGTGATCCAACAAACGTTCTCCAATTACGCGTGACTTATGAAGGGCCAATGCCTAAACATCATCCGGTCATTTAAACACATTTCATAATTTCTTGATAAGCAATATATCTTAGTTTCAAATTTTGCAGAAGCAGTTCAACGATTTATATCAGCGATATATCTTTCCTACCACTGTGTCTACACAATATACACCATTTACGAAGCGGGGGGTACTCAGGGGCGAGGGTCAGCAACTGTTCGTGAAGGAAACCCTATTAATCCAAGACTTATCTAAACTAATGAATACACCAAGTGAAACGTAAAAAATATATATATATGTTTAACCGATAAGTTAGGGCAGTATGTATATATCACTCCGCTAAGCCTAGCTAGTGATCAAACAATTAATCCATGAATCCATAATCAGATAATTCCATCAAAAAAGTCATTATAATGATTCTGCCCATGACTCCGGTACTTAAAAAGAAGAAAAAAGGTGTTAAAATACTATATTCAGATTGGGAGAACATGTCGAAGGAAGAGGAAGGGGAAAAACCCCAGGATCTATACCCCTATGTGGGTGGCCAGTTCTTCACCGTAATTCATCCCATTCGGGATTTTGGTGTTGAGTTCGATAATGTACTTGGACTCAGTGATCCTTAGAAGTTTCTCACGATCTCCCCCTCTTGGAAGTGGTAGGATCCTATCAATGCCGTAAAACGTAATCAGTTTGGCATTGCTCTGATGTTTAGCCTGGTAATGCCTCGCTACGGGGTAGTTGAGGTCAATATTTGTCACTGCTCTCATGTGTTGCAAGATGCGGGTTTTAAGCTGTAATTTTGTACTGCCCACATAATTCATACCGCAGGGGCATTCCAGGACATAGATAGTATAGCCACTGGTGCAGGTTATGAATTTACTGATCATTTTTCTGTTTTTCCCTACAATGTAACTGTCACGATTTTTGCTATGCTCACATGCCTTACAAGAGCCACATTTTTTGAAACCCTTTGCAGTTCCCAGCCATGTGATGTTATCCGGAGTATTCTGATAGCTATGCACAAGTTGATCTTTAAGAGACTTAGATTTTTTGTATGTTATTAGAGGAGTGGGGCCTATGTCAGTACCAATTACGGGGTCAGATTCAAGTAATCCCCAATGTTTTTTCATTATGTACCTTAGAGTGTTGGATCTGCTATTATAGGTGGTAATCAGCCTAGGTGTCGCTGTCCCTTTGTCCCTTTTCTTACGTGAAGAGAAAAGTGCCTCATTACGTGAGATATTCTCAACTTTTTTGATTGCCGTGGAAATCACCTTCGGCAAATAACCTCTTTGTTCAAATCTCATCTCCATGGTACGTTTTTCTTTGGAGAAACCACCTTCCGTGTTGCAGTTCCTTCGCGCCCGAAGGAACTCTCCAAAGGAGATACTGTTTCTAAGTGGTACAGGATGGTTACTGTTTGCGTGAAGCAGGGTGTTCCCTGAGGTTTCTTTTCGGAAAAGAGTGGTTACTATCCGATTATCCTCTATATTGACGGCTACATCCAGAAATTCACAGTGTGAGGTACTGATGGAATGAGTAAATGACAAATTTAAGTCATTGTCCCCCAATTTGTTTATGAATTCTTGTGCCAAATCTAGGGGTACATCCCAAATCAGGAACAGGTCATCAATATACCTGATCCAGATTGGGATGTGTTGTATATATTTCTCATTCTCGTCCACCCATACAATACATTCCTCCCACCACCCTAGGAAGAGATTCGCTAGGGTGGGCGCAAAAGATGTTCCCATTGCTGTACCGGACTTTTGGCGATACAGTGTTTTTCCAAAAATGAACATATTTTTCTCTAGACAGAAGAGCATCATCCTCTTCAACATTTGAGTGTGTTCCCATAATGATATATGTCGAAAGGAAGGAGAGCGGTGATTTCGCAACGACTCCTTGGAAACATATATATATATATATATATATATATATATATATATATATATATATATATATATATATATTACTGGAAACACGTGCTGCCGCCCACAGGTATAATAAATGCTCTCATCTACTCTACCGGTGCCTCAGCAATTTTTTCATGTTGCTGGTTGTAATGCAGCGGGATGCTTCGTTTCCGTGGTTCACCGAGGCTGCCCTGCAGGGCCATGAGCTCCCGCGAAATACGAAGCACTTTCAGTGGGATATATATATATATATATATTACAAAAGTCTTTCCATGTACAACATGTAAGAAAGCGGCACTCTGGGACGGAAGAGATTCTACATCAATTTATTTAAAACAGGTCACTCCGGACAGGATGCGTTTTGGCTGCACAACAGCCTTAGTCACCAAAGGATTTAACCTGATACAAGGAATGGACAGAGGTGAGCATGGAATGCTGGAGGATACATTTCCCTGGGCAGACTTTGGAGACTGTTGCTTTTGAATGACATGTTTTATCTGCGGAAGTGCATACATTTTGACAAGGACTGAGATGCGGAGAATATTGTACTGCGGTTCGAATCTACCTGCATTTTACTTCCATAGTGCATTGTGGGAGATGTAGGATTCAAAGGCTACAATGCCACCAAGTAGTGTATCCTCATTGGTTACCAGGGACTGCTCACCAATGATTAAGGTTGATTGAACTGCAGAAACACGTCTGGAAATAATTTCAAGTGCCGCCTGCACTATCAAAGCACTTTGTTCTCCAAAGTTGAGCCTCAGCTGTTCTTTCATGTTGCTGGTTGCAAGTAGCAGGAAGGTCCGTCCCTGCATTTCCGAGGCCGCCCTGCCAAGGTTGAGGGTCCCCTGCCTCAGGGAAAGTTGTTTTGGAGATATATACTGGCAATAGTCAGTAGGTAGTTAGAGTTAGGACCAAAGTTTCCATAGGAAAAGTGTTTTTTGTTTTGCCAATAACTTTGGCACCGCTAGACGAATATTCATGAATTGTGTTTTTTTAAACTTCCCCCTTTTGGTTCAGCTGTTCTGTTTTCGGGGTGATCCGTCAATCAGGAGTCAAGAAAAAAGGGGTCCCAAAACACGTTTTCCCCATATTATGTCTATGGAGATTTTTTGTTTTTCGAACACAACTACAGCTGGAACCTCTGAACAGAATTACACCAAATTTGGCAGAAAGCTAGATGTTGGTCCAGAAAGCGTGCTTTTTGTGATTTGGTGTAAATCCGTTCAGTAGTTTCAGAGATATTTAAGTTAAAAAAATATAGATATCTGAGGACACAATTCCTTGCAGTGGACATGTGGATCCTACTGAAATTTGAGTGGCTGCCAACACTTCAACCAGGAAGTGTTGGCAGTCATCTTGGGACTCGGCTTGAAGCCGAGTCCCACAAAAAAGTACAAGTTAATGAAAAGGGGGTAGGGTAGGAGTACCCTGAACCCCCAGATATGGTTGGGGGTCCCACAGGGACCACACTGGGTGTTAAAAGCATTTTATTAAATTGAATTTTGCCATGAATTTGCAGGTGGACCAGTAGATCCATGGCAAAATGTTTTTAAAAAATGACACGCAAGCTTGTGTGCGTCATTTTGATGAAGCCCCCGAATGGGCTAAATCCCTGTAGCAAATTTTTATAATAATGCAGGGAGTGCCCATTCGGCACCGTACATACCCCAGGGACTGCCATCTCCTCAGGGAAAACATAAGTAAACTGATGCGATGATCCGCAAGGTCCACCTGCACCCCCGGGGACCTCCACCTCCAGGGACTATTTATTAAATTTGTGCCTCACCGCAGCCTCAGGGGCCACCACCACCACCTTTATGTATAAAGAAAGTGGGGAGGCTGCGCGACCCCCTCTGCAGACCCGGGGGACACCACCTCTCCGGGGATTTAACTGTTATTAATGTTGGGACATGCGGACCCTCTCAACCCCAGGGACCGCCACCTCCTCCCCGAGGCAATTAACAGAGAAATGTGGGGGGGGGGGCCCTGTGGTCCCCTGTAGCATCGAGGACCGCCTCCTCCTTGGGGCTCAAATAATATAATGGAGAGGATCTGTTGCGGACCCGTGGCCCCGGGGACCACCACCTTCCAGGAACTAAAGTAAAGATTGAAGGGGGGCCGCCCCCCTTCACAAGCCAAAGTTGGCCCTGGGGACCGCCACCCCCAGGACCGGCTTCTACTATGTCCCGGGGTGCCAACTCCCAGGACATAGCTGTTTGCTATGGCTTTGCTGGAGCTTTACTGCTCCCGTCAAGCCATAGCAAACTGTGCTCCGCTTTCAGCAGGTAAGAGCATTTTTGTTCTCACTTGCTCAAAGCGGAGTGCAATGGTTTTGACAGAGAGGGAGCTGCATGTTCAGCAGCCCCCTCTCTGTCAAAGCAATGCTGGCACCCCAGGAGGCAGAGAGCCAGTAGGGACCGTGGGGGCCTTGAGCTCCCTGGCAGTGCTCAACAAAGTTAAATAGGTGCCCCTAGAAGACATGCCAGGGGATGGGGTCCCTGGGGCTGAAATCATCCTGGGAGGTGGGGCTGCATGGCTCCCTCCCATTATTTAATTATTTTTAAAAAAGGCCAGGGATTTGGGTCCCCGCGGACAAAATATGCCGGGGGGCCGGGCCACATGCGTGAAATGTGAGCTTAACAAAAACATCCCTGTAACCTTTGTTTTGTTTTGTCAATTCCTAAGTTGTTTTTTTTATTCTATGGGCAGGTTTTCAAATCCGAAAACAAAAAGAACAAATGATGGACAGAATGCAGAACAATGTCATACATTTACCCCAGTACAGAGATCTGGGCCTAAATCCATTGTTCTTTTGCTCACCATGCCATTCCCGTTTGAACCCAGCCATATGCAAATCAGTCTTGACCCTGTGCCCAATGGGAATAGTCCAGCCTGAACTGCCAGGCCAGGTCCTTCCTGGACTGGAGACAAGCATCCTAAGACCGGTATCTGGGTTTCATCCCTCATCAGTCAGGATAGCTTGAATCCAGTGGCATGGAGAGCACGGGACCCACGTCTGGGCATACCCTTCCCACTCGGGGTGACAAATGCAAAAAGAACAAATTGTTTTTCAAATCCAGATAGACGCAGGATTCTATCATTTTTACCAACCATCTTTCTCATTTAGTTGTAGTGGCAATATTACGAAAAAGTGGAATGTCCGCAAATCAGCTTACCAAATGTTGTGGCAACCTCATGATCCAACCATTTTTGGTACTTTATGTTATGTGTCATCCACAAATATTTTCCCAAAATTATCCTTTCTAGCTAAGGGCTTCTGGAAAACAGGTCGGTAATGATGTAAAGAGTGGTGACTCTGTCACTGTTCATTGTTCAGCGGTATCTTCAAGAGAACACTGCTGAATAGAGAAGCAGTGATTCTCAGTAATGATCACTGAAGACCATCTCAGTCAGGTTTACTGAGCTTGGTCAAAGGGAAACTCCTTGTGGTCCCTATAACGAACTGCAAGCCGCAAAAGAGAGTCATTACTCAGTGGTTGAACTTAGCCTCTACTTATGTAACTTCACCATCATCCTGGCAGTCAGAAAACAACTGAACTGAAAAGTCTTCAGTTTTAATCCTTAACCCATTTGATCTAGGTCATTTCCTGATCTACAGCAGCTAGAAGCAATTCAGCCATGCAGTGTGCGATATACAAAATATATGTATATAAACAAATAAAAGAGAAGAAAATGCAAATGGGGTCTGCAATAGTCTGACCGTGCATTTTGAGGTCTTCATTGGTTGCTGATGTAAAAGATTTGATCATTACTCCTGTGTCAGTCTCCGACCATAGGAAATGATATTAATAATATTCAACAACTGCTGATGCCTTGGAGAATTTCCATGAATATCCATCCTCTTTGCTAACAGAATCTTTTCAATGTTACTTATCCTTATATTAGAGAGGAAGAACTCTCATACCCTTTAGCAATAAATCTGCACCACCACATAAGGCGATAGTTAGGACGTGTGTACTTAACTACCCAAAGTATTCTCTGTCGGTTTTAACTACCTCAAAGGGCTCTGCCTCATCAGTAAAGTCCCACATGGCATGGCTCCTGACTAGGGCCTTATTTATTATTCAGCGGACGGGTTAGTCCTTCACAAACGTGGCAGATAGCCTGTCAGCCATTTTAGAAGTGCCATTGGATGTAATGAACTTATAATATCGCATATGGGATATCATGACGTTTGTGAAGAACTTACCCATCAGCGGAACTCTACATCAGATTTTAGCAAGGAGGGTGAAGGATTCTGCCCACCATATTTTGAGGTTTCCACAAGCATTGTGGCTTCAGAGGTAGCTGCAGGCACTGAAAGTTTGTTGAGCAGCCATCATGTTTCAGGTGACCGCTCAACAAACTTCTTTGTTTTTCAAAAAAACATGTATGACACTGTCGCCCTGTGAGTTTTCTACCAGGGTGTCAAAGTCATTTTAAAGGTTTTTCTGTTTAAGACCCCAAGGATTTCCTGAAGATCCCGAAATGAAAAGAAATATAGGATGGACGTCTGATGCACCTGCACTAACTACCCAACTCATGGTCTGTCGATGTAGGGTTTCTGTGGGCAGAGCCAGCGGGGGCACCAGCATTGTAAATATGATGGTCCACCCAACTGAAAGTAGAGCAAAAGGACTGGGTTTGGTGGACAGGGTAGTCAGCCAAACTGTAAAGAAGACGCTAGTTGTCTAATACATTTGTTCTCCGAAAGCCTGGGATCCATTAACCAGAACCTACTGTCTGTCCTCTCATTCCACCTCAAGATGTACAGAGGAAGAACGTTTCACAGAAGCTGATCATCTTTACGGAGCATGTTGTATGACAGAGTCAAAAATTGCCAAACCACACGTGGTTCTACTACGCTGCCTACACCACGAATGCGTCTGCACAACACATTTCTTTACCATGCATTTTTGTGGTAAAGACATGACTGGTATAGGGATGTGGGGCAAAGATCCCAACCTATGCCAGCTGCCCTTAGCCCTCACAAACACCCCGAACCCCACTTGAGCACAAAAAAGTACCCCGGCCTCACCATGAGCCATAAAAACTAACCGACCTCCCCTGATCCATAAAAACTTCTCAGATCCCCCTTGAGCTCAAAAACTACTCGACCCCCCTGAGCCCTAAAAATTAGCCTGACCCCCCAAGCCCTAAAAACGGCCCTATCTCTCTAAGCCCTAAAAGCAGCCCGACCCCCCAGCCCTAACTACAACATTGCCCCCGCAGCCCTGAAACAACCCAACCCCCTAGCCCTGAGCCCTAAAAACTACCCCAGCCCCTAAAAAACTACTCCCCACACCATTGAAACCCGGCCCCAGCCCCACTTACATCACTGCGTTATCTCCCGATCCTTTCTGTTCCTGGCCCCGCCCATCTCAGCATCTAGACCGCACGCCTTATGTTATGTTAATGGGTTTTTGTAGCGCGCACAGCTACTCCTGGGAGTGTCCCGGCGCGAGCCTGTGAGGATCCAAAAGAGGAGAAGAGTTAAAATAGGAAGGTTTTAAGCTGCTTTTTAAACTGATTAATCTCTTTGATGGCCCGTAGAGAGACGGGGAGTGAGTTCCAAGCCAACGCTGCCTTAACCGTAAAGGATCTGCCCCCCATTCTCTGAAGGCGCACCCGAGGAATCCTTGCAAGCAGCAGAGAAGATGATCTTAGAAGCCGAGTTGGTACATAAAAAGCAAAGCGTTTCCTGAGATATAACGGACCACTAGCATATAAGGCGTGATGGGTTATCACCAAAGCCTTAAACTCCACGCGCTTCCTAACCGGGAGCCAATGAAGCGTGCGTAAATGATGAGCCATGCTTGACCTCAACGGGATGTTCAAAACCAAACGAGCTGCCGCATTCTGGACTACCTGCAGTTTTTTAAAAATATATTCAGGGAGGCCCAGATACAGCCCATTGGCATAATCCACCCGGGAGAGGATCAGCGCCCGCACTACTGATTCCTTAGCTGGTCTTGGCAGCAGAGGAAGAAACTTCTTAAGGGACTTAAGAATCCCAAAGCAGCTCCCGGTCAGTCTTTTAATCTGGGATGAAAAAGACAGCTGCTCATCGAACCAGACCCCTGAATTTTTTGCTGGGAGTCCTGAACACAGGGGTAGAGGAAAATCAGAAGGCCAGAGGGACTCCCGAAAGCAGGGGGGAGAGTTACCATAAAGAAGGATCTCGGTCTTTTCCTCATTGCATTTAAGTTGAGCCGCCATAAGCCAATGAAAGACAGCTCTCAGGCAGTCCTGCACCTTTGTGGTGGAGAAGTCCGATTTACTCCAGGTAAACAAGAACTGGGTGTCGTCGGCATATGCCACAACCTTTGCACCCCACGCCTCTGCTAGAAGAACCAGAGGGGTGACATAAATATTAAACAACAGGGGACTCAAAGAGGACCCCTGTGGAACACCCGTGGTAACTGTCTGCGGAAGAGATGAAAACGGCGGCAGCCAGACCTGTTGAGACCGTCCCTCTAAAAAAGACTTCAGCCACTTCAGGGCTCTGCCAGTGACACCTATATTGGCAAGTCGAGTCAAGAGCAGAGCATGAGGGACGGTGTCAAATGCTGCCGACAGGTCCAACATTATGAGGGCTGCCCTCCCGCCCGAGTCTAAGCACTCGCGAATAGCTTCCGAGACCTCTAACAAGGCAGATTCAGTACTGTAGGCAGCTCTGAAGCCCGACTGGGCAGGATGCAAGAGACTGAAGCCTTCGACAAAATCAGTAAGCTGTTTATTAACCGCTTTTTCACAGATTTTTGTGAGGCAGGGAAGTAGAGAGATAGGACGGTAATTCCCTGGAATTCCCGGGTGCAATGAGGGTTTTTTCAGCAATGGGAGGATTTTGGCTTCTTTCCACTCTAAGGGAACAACTGCCTCTTGAAGGGAGAGGTTAATAAGCACGTTAACCTCATTATTCACTACCTCAGCGGTAGAGGCCAGAAGTCTAGCTGAACAAGGATCCGCCGGTGACCCCAATTTCATAGATTTCAAAATTCTCAGGGTTTCTGATGGGTCAACAGAGGCAAAGGCAGAAAGCGTAGGGCCAGTACTAGGGGCCACATCCACATCCTGGTTCCGGCCAACAAATGACCTTTGTATGGTCCGTATTTTATCAATAAAAAAATTAGACAGTGTTTCACACCAGGTGGCAGAGGTCGGAAGTTTAGACGCCATAGCCTTAGGGGCCATGAAGCTCTGAACGATAGAGAAGATTTCGCTTGAGTTATTATGAGCCGACTTAATCCAGTCAGCGTAATAAAGACTTTTAGCCTTTCTAATGGCCTGGTAGTACACCTTCTGAGCTTCTCTGAGGGCTTTTTTTGCCGAGGCACAGAAATCAGCACGCCAACTGCGTTCCAGCTTTTTACATTGTTGTTTGAGCAGTCTGAGTTCAGTCGAGAACCAAGGTTTGGAGGGCGTAGCCCTTACGCGATGGGGACAGGAGGGGGGGGGAAGAGTATCCACTGCCCGCTCTATCCAGCCAGTAAAACAGGCCAATGCCCCGCTCAAATTAGCCGGGAGATCAGATTTTGAAGTCTCAAGGAGAGTGGAGAAAGCAACCGGATTGATTTTAGCAATGGCAGGCCGCGCATTGACCTGACCCTCAACCACCTCACCTCCCAAAAGCCATGTGAAGCAGGAGAAAAAGTGATCTGACCAAGAAACAGGAAGAGGGCTCTCCATGTGGATGGGAAAGTTGGAGCAGATGGGATCTAAAATATGGCCACCACTATGGGTTGGGTGCTTAACCCATTGAGAGAGCTGGGCCAGATCTAAAGAATCCAGCAAAGACTGGGTATGAGCCAGATCAGTCTGATCGAGGTGAATATTGAAGTCGCCCAAGAGAAGATAGTGGGAAAAACGCAAGGCACGGGGAACGATGACTTCCTCCAAGCCATTGAGAAAAGGACCCGCAGGGCCGGGTGGTCTGTACACCAATGTCCCACCCATCGTGAAGTGGGCCGAAAAGACAATAGTGAAATCCAAAAATTCACCTAGTCCCAGTGTAATACTAGGCTCTTGGGAAACCTCCCACACATCTCTATACACAATGGCAACGCCACTCCCCCTACCAGTAGAACGATCACCCGAGAGATTAGATAGCCTGCTGGGACAGCCATTTGGACAATAGGATTAGAGAAAGTATTCAACCAGGTCTCAGTAATGAAAAGGAGATCCAACTGATGGTCCAAAACAAGATCAAAGATGTCCTGATAGTGTCGTACCAGCGACCTGCAATTAATCAGGCCGGCTTTAATAAGAGTACACTCTTGAGTTTTCTGTGAGGGGGCGGACCCGACCTCTGATCTATCCAAACCAACGTCAAGATGAAAACTACATTCAAAACAACTAAGGCGCCGACCGCAGCCGACATCCCAGCAGGACGGAGCAGAGCAGCTAGTGGGTCTCAAGGAAAGCAATTCCCCCCGAGTATAACCAATGATGCCGCCTGCCACCCCAGGAGTCCGAACAGCATACCTGGCGCAAGGCGCTTTCGGGACGCTGACGGGCGCAGACGGGCTTGCCTTGTGCGCGCCTTCGGCGCGCAGGCGGCGCGCCCGCTGCGCGCGTCCGAGCCTTGCCCATTCAGTAGGGAAGCGTGGACGTGTGGAACGTGCGAGCGCTAGAGCGCTACACACAGAAATACATGGCACAGGTAAAATGGCCGCAAACGCGGTAATAACACCACACCAAAGATCGGGAAATAATGTGCCTGGCGATTTGAGTAAGAAAACCAAAGTAAAGGAGGCACAAATTAGATAAAATTGATTAGCAGCGTTTGTGACTTAATAAAATGATGTCTTCCACTCTAAAAAGCACAGATCCCCAACATCAGTGTAAACACAATACACATAGTGCAAATTTCCCTTAACTACGCATGTGTGTGGTTAAGGCATATACGTGGTCTAGGCAAGCGTGGTTACTCTTGCGTTGAAACAACATGCGTGACTGCCCTAGTTGTTCAAGCCGTTTCTCTACAGTATTCCTTGGCACTGCATTTAAGACAAGACGATGACTTTCTGAGATTCGGGAAGCTTTTAAAGACCAATTTCTTCTGCTCCGATTACGGCTAGTCTCAATGCTGCAGGCTGCTCGAGGCTCCAGATGCCTGGTCTTGTCATATTTATGAACAGGGCCAAGGCTAAACGTTTGAAACCAACCACTGCACCTGAGTGGGAACATGAGGTGTAAAGAGAAGGCGAGTGCATGGTTCTAGGTGCACAATATTTGACTGTGTTCTGTCCATGGGTACAGAGGAACATGCATGGCCTTTTGGCCTTTGACAACTATTCGCCCAGGCTTTTATTTTTTATGCATTCTTTGTACTTCAGTTAGGGTGACCAGACGTCCCGGTTTTGGGTGGAACTGTCCCGGTGTCCCAAAACATTTCTTTATTTTGAATAAATGTTCCGGTTTTTGGGATTGCAATTAGAAGGAGAATTGGAAGGTATTCTCTTCTTACACGGGCAGTTCGAAATAATGACAAAAATAGGCAATTTATTCTGTTTCCCTCAGGCAGTACAAGAGCAGTTGGCTGCATGCTCCCAGCAGAGGGGAGACAGGGTGGACTGGGGGCGAAGGGTGGAGGTTCTGCCATTGATAATGTTAAGTAAAGACAGCCTTGTAAATGTATGCGCATGTATTTGTGTGTGTGTGTGTGCATATACTTTAAAAACCTACTATATATATAGATATATATACATATATCCAAATAACTCCAACTGCCTCCCGGATTCTCGCATGGAGCACGGACCACAAATAAGGTGCAGATTTTCTTTATTTACATATGTCCAGCATAGCGTTTAGCAGCATTACGCGTTTCGGCACCAGGAAGTGCCTTGATCACATGATGCGCATATACCAGATGCAATCTGTTTTATACACCACCATTTTTTTCATTTCATATTTGCATAATTTTTTTCACCTCTTTTTTGCTTTCTTTTGTGTTGTTAACCTTTAAAGTGACAAGTGCTCAGTGCATATTTTAGCATAAACATAGATACAATACTTTGGCTGTTGTTACAAATGTGTAAAATATCTTTTGTCATGATGGCGTTTCAATAATATCGGTATAAATATCTAAAACTTTCATACATGGCAGTTGACATAATATGTTAAAAGCGGCTCATTATAGCATCCATATTTAAATATCTTGTAATTAAAAACCACATACATAATTTCTTGTATGTATCAGTGGTTAAAAATTTGCAGTGCTTTGATATAAAACTTCCAATCATATAAATTTACATTTATTTTCCGCCAAATATTATTTGTTTATTCAAAAACCCATGCTAAAATATTTTAAATAACCGTATATATAAATACCCTGCTAAAATCCTATAAAGTTACCTTAAAAGTGTATAAAAGATGTGTAAAAAAGTGTGTATAAAATAAGGTGTGTAATACATGCATTTAATATTAAACTGAAACAAGCATTGAAAATGCAATAGGCCTCACCTTTTGTTAAGTTAAAGCCATTTGCTTTGCTATATAATACAATTAGCAAAGCAAATGGCTTTAACTTAATCAAAGGCGAGACCTATTGCATTTTCAGTGCTTGTTTTCTCCTTCTGTCCCCTTCGCTGCCCCCGTGATTCTGTGCCTTTTTTTTCTCCTGTCCCCTTCGTTGCCCCCGTGATTCTCTGCCTTTTTTTTCTCCTGTCCCCTTCGTTGCCCCCGTGATTCTGTGCCTTTTTCTCCTCCTGTCCCCTTCGCTGCCAGACAACTGTAGAGAGAGGCATCGACTGATGTTACAAAGTCCAATATTGTACCAAAATGGAGATTTAATTCATAACGTTCTGCATTTATAATGAACTATTTCAAACCATAGAGTGGCATCTTGGTATAGGAATAGCAGGGCGTTTTGGGATGTATGGCTGCTCAAACCTATTTAAATATTTTTATCACGGTTCCGGTTACACAGAAGCCTCTGAAATGGATGCATTATTTACATTGACGCTGTTCCTGGCTTTTCACAAGCCATGCACGAAGGCATGTTTCCATTCCGTTTGTCGACACTCGTTGAGCATGCTATTGGTGCAATGCTGCTTCGGCTATAAAAGGGGCGCTTAGAATATTTGTTTTCTAATTATTAGTTTTTAACAGTTACCAGATAGCACCATTCTTTCTGTGGCTGATAAGAAAGATTTGCATTCCTCACTAGTAGTGCAACCAGTTGGCTTCAAGTCACGAAGGACGCTGTTCCGCAGATACTGGCTTTCATTTAACAACCAAATGCATTCTGGGAGTTGCAGTCCTGGTTACCACCAGTCGTTTCCATTGAACTACCACAGCTGAAAAGAATAATTATAGAAGAAAAAAGTCATCCGATAACCTTCCTCCCTGTGACGAGGAACAGAAAATCTGTCGTAATTTCCTGCACCGAATCGTTGCTGAATCTTTGCAACTCACAAGTCACAGACCTGCAGCAAATTAACTGTCCGCTTTCTAACCTTAACAAAGCTTGTGTATGGCCTCTGCATCCGCAGCGGAAAAAATGCGGTTCGGTGCCTGCGTTTCATTCCGTGGTAAGAAAGGCTCGCTCGCCAACACCCCTCAAACAGTTCCGCGCGGTTTCTGAAAGTATATGGCAATCTTTTTTAAGCACACTTAGCACAGCGCCAGCACTCAAGGGGCTGGGCGGGGCCTCCTCAGTGTGGATGGACCCACCCTAAAGCTGCACGCTGCATGATAAGATGGCGCTTCAGAGCGGATGTTCAGACAGGGCAGGGGCACAGTCAACAGGGACTGGGAAAGGTTCCTCTTTAGCCTGCACGCTGCATGATATACATACAATGGGGGAGTTTCAAAGACAAGACTTTTCATGATCAACAGGGGAGAGCCTAACGTTTGCCAGGCTGCCCGGTCCATCTTACCTCAACGAGACGTTTATTAAAAATATATAAATATTTATTTTATGTTGTTTCTTGCACGTAAATGTGTTAAACTTTATTCGGATGTCTTTCGTGAAACACACTAAAAATGAATAACAAGCAGTACGAAAAGTCTTTCTTTTAATCGTTGCTATTATAAACAAGCAATGCCAACCTGGGACCAAAGCGAGGGTCAGGGGGACAAAGAGACACTTGTAGGCATGGAGGAGTGCGGGGAGAAGTGGGAGGGAAAGATTGTAAACCCATGAAGCAAAATACCCTTTCAAAAATGTGTGTGTATAGAGGGGACACGAGATGTATGAAGAGGGGTGTAGCGAGAGGGGACTCTGGGATTAGAGGTTTGGGTGAGACTAGCAGAGATACCTGAGAGCGGAGTAGTAATTCCTGAAAGAAGGGGCACGCGACACCCTTGGAGTTAGGGATACTAACCGAAGGAGCCTTAGCTGGTAGGGTATGATTCTACAGTGTTTGAGACCACGGGCGGGGAGGGTAGAGCTCGGCCAGGTTATAAGTGTGCCGTGGGCAACATCAGAGAGGCAGAGTGGAAAACTGTCAAAGGGCATTAGGAGAGGCCACGTAAGGTTCAGTGTGGGGGATCATGTGGGAAGTGAGGCCATGGGTCGCGGTTGATAGTTGGGACAGACATGAGGAACGTGAAAAGTATACGAGCTCAGGGGTGAGATTACACGGGAATGTGCACCTCCCCGCCTCCTGGAGACACAGCTGACCAGGATGACGAGCAGTGTCCGGGATACTGCCGCTCCCCCTGCCGCGCTGCCTTTACAGCCGGTGTCTGCTGGGCTTTGATACGAGCGCGGGCTCCGGGGAGGTGGCCTGCGGTGCTGGGATCTCCCGGGCTTTCTTCTCACCATTGTACAGTAGCCCGCCTTCAGACCTGCGTTCTCATGTTTCCGATTCCTGTGAAATTCTCTCTATTACAGGGCGTGCCTCGGAGCACTTCAAAGGGGCGCCGTCCCACAAAGGAGACAAGAGACGAACCCCCCCCTCTGCTGCCTGCTAGGCAACCTGCGAAGTTGGGCCAATCCCAGCACGGCTTGCGTTGACGTCGGAGCTTTATGAAGCTCCAGTCTGTGATCTCTTGTCTTTATGGGGCCATGTGTTTGAAACACAAGGCCCCATAAAGATAAGAAAAGGCTTTACTACAAACGTAAAGCAAGCAAGCCAGTCCAATTGGGACGGCTCTAAAAGCAAAAAGTGTACGTCACGAGCCGCTCTTTTCTAATTGCGGGCCACCGTTTAGCATAAACGGTGACGCCAGCCAATGGAAAAGAGGGGCGAGGCTTAAAGCCCACTAGAGAAATCTAACCAAAACATTAAATCTCGCCAGCGAGACTGCACATGTCTGCGCAGTCTTACGCCAGGCGAGACCTAAAAAGGGGGAGGACTAATTCCGCAGCAAATTTGTATTGTTGGCTGACAGTTCAAAATTACCCAATGTTTAACCCTAAATTTGAAATTAATATTGATATTTCTGGGTATTCAAGTTGGGTAAAGTAGCTAAACCTTGATTTTATAGGCACGTGTAAAGTTCCTCTGTGACGTTTAAGCCTGCTGGTTGTTTACTATCTAGATCTAGAATGTTTCTGGTTTCCAACCTTCTGAGTGCTTTTTCTCTATCACCTCCTCTTTTGTATGGAGGGATGGCATCGATTAAGAAGTATTTCAATTCTTTGGGGTCTGCGTTGTGTTTCTCCGAAAAATGTCTCGCCACTGGGTAAGTTGTATCTTTGTTTTTAATGGCCCTGATATGTTGAAGTATGCGTTTATGTCCCTGTAATATTGTGCTTCCCACATATTTAAGGGAACAGGGACATTCCAACACGTATACCACAAAATCAGATTTGCAGGTCAAAGCTTTCTCTATAGTTCTTTCCTCTGTACAGAAGGGGGTAGTGTAGGATGACTTATTAACTCCGTGTTGACATGCCTTGCATATTTTACAACGGATAAATCCTTTTTTTTGTGATAGCCAGGTATTTTTAGGTTGGGTGTGGGGATCATTTTTGACCAGGACGTCCCTCATTGAGGTAGATCTGGTGTAGGTTATGGATGCCTGTTTGGGTAAAATATGGCCAATGACAGGGTCGTCTAAAATTAGAGGCCAATTTTTTCTGATGATCTTTCTTAGTTGTTTGTCCTGTTTACTGTATCTGAGGATAAATCTGAAAACGGGAGATTTTGAAGCTTGTTCTTTCTTTCTGTTAACCCCTCCTATCAGATCTTCCCTGTTTTGCTCCATACTTTTAATGATAGCCAGGTCAATGACTTTGTGAGAATATCCTCTGGCTCTGAATCTGCTAGCACAGGCCTGTTGTGCCTCTCTTAGTACATCTTCTAGACTGCAAATCTTTCTTAAATGCAGCATTTCCCCATAGGGGATGCTTTGAATAAGAGGTTGCGGGTGGAAACTGCTGGCATGCAGAATTGAGTTGCCTACCGTGCGTTTTCTGTGAAACTTGGTTTCCAATTTGTCTGCCTGAACATAAATTTCTACATCTAAAAAATTAATGGAAGTAGAACTAATATTGGATGCAAAATGCAGATTAAGATCATTTATGTTCAATTCTGTAATAAAATGTTCAGCTTCCTGCTCATTGCTTTGCCAAATTAAAAACAAATCATCGATGTAGCGTAGCCAACATTTAACATTAGTTTGAAAAACTGCGGTGTGCTGTTTCAAGAGTACCAGCTCCTCCCACCAGCCCATGTGCAAGCAGGCATAGCTGGGGGAGAAGCCGGCTCCCATAGCTACTCCGCGTTGTTGTTTATACAGCGTGTTCTGAAACAAAAAGATATTGTGATGCAAACAAAACTCAACCATATTGAGCAGCATTTTGTTATGTTCAAATAGCTCCAGTGTTCTTTTTCCCAAATAGTATTGGAGAGCTCTCATGCCATCTTGATGATTGATCGATGTATATAGAGATGTTACATCCAACGTTATTAGCAAAAAATCTTGTTGCCTATTTATGTGTTTTATTTTGTGGAGGAAGCCGCTTGTGTCTCTAACATATGATGGCAAACTTTGTACTAGTTCCTGGAGAAAGTAGTCTACATATTGGGAGGTCTTTTCATGAAGATATACATATATATATACACACACACACACACACACACGCACACACTCTCTCATTTACAAGGAAATGTAAAAACAGATATAGAACTAAGACTATAGGCTTTAGTCCTACTTTTATTTCTTGCTGGTGTCCCGCTTTTTGGTTCTCAAAATCTGGTCACCCTAACTGTAGTGCAGATAGATACTCAGCAAACACATAAATGCAAACACACTGGAAACACTGCGGCTGCCCGTGGCCCACGCAGGGGGCCACTCAAGAGGGCGGCCCTCTAGTGCTATCTGGGCACCAACCCACCCCCTTCTCTATTGCGGGGACTCAGGGAGGAGTCCCCCCATCTTGGCCTGTGGCACGCTAGGTGCATCACTTCCGGCGTGCCGAGGATTGGGGGAAGGTATATAGGCCTTACCCTGCCATCTGGGCATCCACTTTTGCACTGGACACGCTGGGTTATGGTTGCCCCCTCAGTCGTCGTCGCGGTCGTTCGCAGGAGCTGCTTACAGTGGCGGTGAGTGTTGATCCACCCCACCTCCCCCCCCTCCATTGAGGCGGGATGTGTGACCAGCCCTAGCGGGGCGGTGGTCCGCTCTTGGAGGGGGGGATCAGTCAGCTCTGTGTGGGCTCCGATAGCGGTACCCTTCCCTGGCCAGAGGCCAGCACTGTGCCGTCCGGGTGGGGGGGCCAGGGGGCACGGAGCGGGAGACGTACCGAATGCTTCCAGGCTGGGGCGTGCCTGTCCGATTTGGGCTCAGGGTTTTTGGTTGAAGGTGCCTGCTTGCTGCCCAATGCCTGGCTTACGGGAGGGGGGCTGCTCTCACTCCCGTGGTGGCAAGGTCATCTTTGACTGGCAGAATCTTTAGCGAATGTAAGGGGGGAGAGCAGGCGATGCATCTGGGGCAGCCCATTTGCCGGTGCCCGCTCCTTGCGCACACGGGCCTTCCTCCCCTGGTCTAAAAGAGAGCGTTTATATCCCCACCGTCAGACCACGGCCCTAGTGTCGCTCGACGTCTCTGCGCCGGGCCCGTTCAATTCGGGCAACTTGCAGTTCCTGACTCGTCCCCATGCCTGCTCCACCCTAGGGAGACCAACAAATGGTAGCTGGGCTGCACCGCATAAGCGAGGCAGCAAGAGGCGTGCGGGCAGTCAGCTGCCCAACAGATGCTGGCTCAGAGTAGGACGCGGACATCATTTCGAACAAAGGGACCGCGACGGAATAGCGTTTCTTGCAGAGCAGTTGCAAGACAAATCAGTGCATCACCTTGCACGCTAAATCCTATGTGGCGCCGCCATAGCGTGATCGCATTAGGATGCCGTTGTTGTGTGTGCTCCATGGGGTACCTTTCATGCTCTGTGTGCCAGTCATGCTTGGGGGACGAGCTGGGCACTTGCTGCCACGTGTGGCCAGCACGGCGTGCCGGGCCATTGCTGGTTGGTCCTTGGGTGCTACCTCCGCAGCACACAAGCAGTGTGTTGAAGTACCAACGGTGTCACGAAGGGCTACTTCGTTGACATTGTGCAAAGTCTTTTAAATAAAGAGCTGCGTTTACGATTACTTCCGCTTGTGCACTGAATTGAATGCTTTTGTTAAGAGTCCACGCCTACTGCTGCCGAGGCTGTTTACATGCAGGATCAGAGGTGTCAGTATTGGGAGGCCAAATGCTGCGGGCAGGACCGAAGCAATAACTGCCCGTGTGAAGGAGTCACAGACTCTCTGAGCAGGCATCTCTGAGCGTTCCGTTTTTGCGTGGCCTAGTCTACCAAGGCTTTCTTGTTAAGGAATCAGATGTTGCCCTCCCGAGGTACTATATGCCTCCTATTAGGGACTAAGAGACAGATTGCAACAACAAGCCAGAGGTGGTCTCTATTAGAGAGTAGAAAGATGCCTTTTGAGTGTATTCTAGGCACTCTGTGTGAGAGTCCGGGCTGCTGGTAGAGAGTCAGCGGCTGTCTTAGCAAGTCACAAGGCCAGTGGGTATTATGGAATCTGGCCCGGCTGGGCCGTAAACAAGCATGGGTGGGCCATGAATATGAGTGGTACTGTTCAGTGGTCGAAGTGGGGGAAAAAAAGTAGGGGAACTGTGGGAGGAGAATCAGAGGGCGGGAATAACCCAAGAATTGGCTCAGTGGGCGGAGCCAGAGGTGTGGCCAGAATGCACAAATATCCCAATTTTTAGTATTTGTTTGGCATTTCACTGCCCAGTTTAATCAACCAATGGATACACATGATTATATAAGGTTATAATGAGTTATTGACATTAAAACACATTCACAAAGTGGGATATGCTTCTAATCACAGAATGTCCCAAATACGATAAAATGTGGAAGCACAAGCAATTTTTCGCAGAGCCATGGTGTTTATCATCAGCACTGCTCCCTTTTTCCACAACGTTACAACAAACAAATGATGGACGGAATGCTGACAATGCAGACATTCTCCCCCAGTCAAGAGATCTGGGTTAAATCCATCGTTCTTTTGCCCACTACGCCACCCCAGTTCAGACATGGCCATATGCAAATCAGTCTTGACCCTGTGCCTCATGGGAACAGTCCAGCCCGAACTGCCAAGCCATGTCTTCCCTGGACCGGAATCAAGCATCCTAGGACTGGTTTCTGACTATCAGCCGTCATCAGCCAGGATAGCTTGACTCCAGTGACGTAGTAAGCACGGGTCCCACGTCTGGGAATACCCATCCCACTTAGGGCGAAAAGCGTTACAACAAACAAATGATGGACGGAATGCTGACAATGCAGACATTCTCACCCAGTCAAGAGATCTGGGTTAAATCCATCGTTCTTTTGCCCACTACGCCACCCCAGTTCAGACATGGCCATATGCAAATCAGTCTTGACCCTGTGCCTCATGGGAACAGTCCAGCCCGAACTGCCAAGCCATGTCTTCCCTGGACCGGTAACAAGCTTCCTAGGACCGGTTTCTGGCATTTCAGCCTTCTTCAGCCAGGCTTGCTTGAATCCAGTGGCAAAGTGAGCAAGGGACTCACGTCTGAGCATACCCTGCCAACTTATGAGAGACTGTGAAGTTTGCGAACTTAGTTTGGTGTGCGTGCAAAATTCTGCATTGCCAATCCCTGGTGAGTTGCAGCTACTACTTCTGAAACAAGGCCAATTAAGCTAACTATGGTTGAGGCAGACTGGCCTCAAGGGCAGGGCCGATCATAGCACTGGTGCCCTGTGCATTAATGTTTGTTATTACCCTCTAATGGCCACCTCTGTCATGGATTCCCTCACTACCACCCATTAACAGTGCCCCTCAAGTCTCCATAACCACACTCTCTCTCAGATGCATTTAATTTGATTTACAGCGCCACTCATACCAGTGTAGGGTGTCAGAGCACTTTACATCACACATATTACTCAGAGACAATCAATATGTGTGTAAATCACTGTATAGAAAATGTTACATAAGACTAAGGACTAGAAGGTGTAGGAGTCACATGACAACCATACTACTAGGCGGTATAGTTTAATATTGATTGGTCTGGAGAAACAAACTCAGAATTTTAAAACGTAATACCATGGTTGGGGGTTCTCTTTAATAATCAGAATTGATTTCTGTCCAAAAGAACACTTTTTGCAACATTAGGATAATCAAAGACTGGGGGGAAAAACATAACGCTCTAATTTATACCTTGCAGGTTGTATGCAGCTCTTAGATGAAAGTTAATAGCTCACTGTTGTATGTTAGGATTTTAACTTATAAACTGCAAGTAACAAAACGATCTCTCTGACAAAAGCAGTAGCCCACTGACCTATTTACATTATGTGCACTTTGTGATCTGTGTAGGAAGGTGGAATCTGACTACATGGTTGCCCCCACTTTTTTCCTGGTGTTTGCTGGTTTTCGACTTAGTCTGGCTGGGATCCTGCTATTCAGGACCCCAGCCTATCTGCTTTCTCCCTTAAATTGATTACAAGTACTATAGGTACACTCCAGATTGGATTCTGGGGCACCCTTATAAGTCCCTAGTATATGGTATACTATGTACCAAGGGCATAGGTACCTCAGAGGCCTCTCAGGGGCTGCAGCATGTATTGTGTCACCCCTGGGAAGCCTTTCAAAATAAAACCAAAGGAAATGATGGACGGAGTGTTGAACATTGCAAGCACTCACCCCCAGTCAACTGATCTGGGTTTAATCCATCACCGTTCTTTAGCACACTCTGCCACCCCAGTTCAGACATGGCCATATGCAAATCAGCCTGTGCCTCATGGGAACAGTCCAGCCCGAACTGCCAAGCCATGTCTTCCCTGGACCGGAAACAAGCTTCCTAGGACCGGTTTCTGGCATTTCAGCCGTCTTCAGCCAGGCTTGCTTGAATCCAGTGGCAAAGTGAGCAAGGGACTCACGTCTGAGCATACCCTGCCAACTTATGGCGAACAAAGCAAAACCAAAGGAGGCTTGTTTCCGGTCCAGGGAAGACCTGGCTTGGCAGTTCGGGCTGGACTGTTCCCATGAGGCACAGGGTCAGACTGATTTGTATTTTTCTTCTCTGGGTAAGAAGAAAAAGACAGGGTCCTGTTACTTCTCTGCTGCCCGTCCTCGAACGCCAGGAACGCCGAGCTTTATAGCCCATGCCGATTTCTTGCGTCCCGGGACGCATTTTCAAAATAAAAAAGTAGGGGAACGGAATCGCTGGAATTGAAGAAGTAGGGGCACGCCGTGCCCTGCCGTTCCCCCCACTTCGACCACTGGTACTGTTAAAATCAACAAAGTATTTGATGGGGCTGATATTTTAGAAATTGGCATCTGTCTGCGTTGACAAAATACCCAAAGAATGACATACTTCCCTTTCGTTGAAGGGCTTCTGGCTTTGGAAAAGGGAAGGGAGGCTGCTGTTAAAATAGGGTAAGATGCTGAACTTTAAGGGGGTAGCATACTACTGGGCATGGGTACCGGGGTAACTGTGCCTGCTACCATAAAACAGCCACTGGCCAGCGTACTCAGCAAACACATAAATGCAAACACACTGGAAACACTGAAAACCTTCATCCAGTTTCAGGGGCTGGCAGGCTCAATGTCTGTTTCAAACAGTCATAACATGATCTGTCAACAACCAGCTGCTTAGCAACGGAGGATCACAGGAAGTTAGGGTGGGCCTTGCCACCTAGATCAAAGGAAGACCACTAATCTTGCTGCCAGGCTTAAAAGTCGACATATTGTTACAGGTAAGGGAGAGGACCGGCTTTCCCTGGGCGTTGCTGCCTGCGTCTATTCTCCACCTACACCCAGAACCCCTTCATCCTGACATAACAACAGCAGGTCCTGTGTGTGCGCGAGAACGACCTTTGACCCACTGGCATCACACTCCGCCGGTCCGCACTGCCCATTCTTTCTTGACGCTTTCATGAAAAACTGGCTGAAATCCTATACATTTTTTGAGTAATGTGTGAGGGCCCGAGGGGATCCGAAGCAGGGACCTCAGCGCGGGAACCTGGCCACAGCACGTCAAGGGTGTGGACGCCAAAGGTCCGTCTTGTTTGAGGGTTTCTTTCACACGCAGACGGCCTCTTTCCTCCACACAGGGGGTGATGTCTCTAACTTGACGTCGTACCTCTTTCTCACGTTATTATTATTGTTAATTAGCATTAGTTTGGCATCCAAACACCTTTTGGTTGTCAGGGTGTGACTGTCCAAACGTGTCAGTTCTCTTTCTCTCTCGCTCTCTCTCTCTCTACTCGTGCACAATCAAAACAAAACTGTGAAATTCATACAAACTTATATAAACACATAAATACATTTAGTTGATGATATCGGTCTAGGTAGGGCAGGAACCTCCCACAAAACATCGCAGTCTAAATCATCCACCCCCGGGTTTAACCACCAGTTGGTCCCTTCCTAAGCCACCTAGCACTGACAACAGGTCCCAAAGCCGCCATCATAAAACCAAAGGGTTCAAACACTCACGACACACCATCATTAACGCTGAGGTATTCAGGATTGTGGCACACTTACGGTGGTTCAATTATGGGATATCATGGGGTATATCAGATATTCAAATGTGGTCTTTTAATTAAAAACTGTCCCCCAGTTTTGTAAGACTGTGGCATTGAACATAATTAGATGGCGGAATTAAGGAACCTTTTTAAATAGCTATTTTTAACTATATGCACGTATTGATTTTTCAAATACAAATGTTAAGTAACTTGAAAAAAAAAATACATATATATATATATATATATATATATCAGTCAATATCCCATTCCACCTCTACAAAACAGGACTCGACACGCTGGGTTACACTCAGCGGTTTATTTCGTCAACTGGTAATGCGTTTCGACCGTCAACGCGGTCTTGTTTACAACAATGACATGTCGCCATTTTGTGCTTTCAATATCATTCCCACCCATCAAAGGGACAGTGCATTGTAGTTGAACAACAAAGTTCTGTATTCAAATATGATCATTACATTTTGGTTTTCATTACTTTTTCTGCTTTTATTGCTTTTGCCTATCAACTTTTTTTCCTTTTTTCTTTATTTCTTTGTTCTTTTTTTCCTCTTTGTTTTTACTTATTATGTAGCCATATATATATTTATATAGCCATTTAAATATATATTTAAAATATATATATAAATATATTATAAATATATATTCAAATGGGTATATTTATGTTTGTTGTGATTTTTTTCCTAAACATATATGTTAAGTATATATATATATATGGAAACACGGTCCTAACTATAACTACCTACTGGCGACCGCCAGTAGGTAATATATATATATATATATATATATATATATATATATATATATATATATATATATATATTGTTTTAGAGGCTGGTTTGAACTATATGCACATATTGATTTTTTAAATACAAATGTTAAATATATTTTTATGTATATATTTATATGTTATATATACATATAAATGACTATATTGCACAATAGGTTTGTGTTGATTTTAAAATATATGTGTTGAATATATTTTTTAATATAGATTAATATTTTATAATTATATATTTAAAAAGCTGCATTTAAACAAATATATTTATATTTATCATATATATATATATATATCAGTGGTAAAGTATATTAGCACCATCAAAAGACATATAGTTTTTTTCCTTAAACATAACACTTAGATTCGCTTTCATTTGAGGGAGTTATTACAAATATTTTATTGCTCCAAAGCGATATATCAAACTGCTTATTTGTTACGGAGGCAATCAGCACATGTAGGTGTCGAGGTTGACAAAATTATGTGGCACAATACAACACATTTTGTGGCAGTAATTCTTAATTATTTTATACTTTTTACACTTGTTAACACTCTCCTGGCAAAGATGTGTGCTCATTAGTATCTCTCAGTTTTACATTTAAATACAGCATCTGAAAGTGACCATTTAAGCTGTGCAAAGGGCCTGCCACTCTACAGAAACACAGTGGACACGGTTTTCAGTAACTTTGGAACCGTTTCAATAAGAAAGACATTTTTTATAAAATCTGAAAATTATGCAGCAGAATATGGATTGTGTGGCAAGAGGGGCAAATCCACAATTATGTGGAAATCACCGAGGCAGAAGTATCACATAATTCCAGAGGCCTTGGTCATACATTAGAGTACTGCAAGTTGTGTTGAAGCACTGTGGAGCTTCGGCTTCTAAGGCATTGTCATTACCAATGGAACACATACAAATCAACTATTTATTTATCTTTCCCTCCCTTGGCAACCAAACACACTTACTAATGCATATGTGCACACACAAACACATGTGCAAGCATGCTCACACATAAACATTCTTTTTCGTGGCCCATCTGTCACAAGAGGAGAGAAAGGCCAAGAAAAGAAACATATACCAGAGGGTATCATTAATAGCCAATTTTATACATGAAAATGTGATTTCTGCCACATCCCTCCATCCTCTAGGTACAAGCCTGCCCTGCTCAGTGGGGGAGCTCCCTGCTCTCCCACTCTTTCCTGTTGTACTTTAAATCAGTGCACTTGTTTTACTAAGTGTCAGTCTGCCCACATCTGTTTGTTGACTCTACCTGTTCTCAGACTCCACCTTTTGCTGTTTCTGCTGAACTGGTTGTATTGCTGCCAACTTTGTATATGGAGAGAAAGCAATGGGTGAAATTCAGCTTATTGTAGATCGCCGCAGGGAGAGTAGCTGATGTTTTGCCATGTAAAGCCTCTCGCCCATATATTAAGACACTGCAATAGCCAGTTAGTAACGACCCGGTGAATCATCTACCAAGTGGTCGTAGTGTGGAGTTTGTTCTTCTATACATCTTCAGGGGAGAAGATCACGCAAACAAACACAACAGATGGTTGAAGGGTTATACCTATTGCTTAATTTGTACAAAAAAATAAGTGCCAAGGCTCTCATCCTGAGGCCACTGCAGCCTGCACCACGCATTGCCCCTGCCAGTGCTACCAATGACAGCACCAAGATGACACCTAACCATCTCACTCCTACAAGTGTGACAATTCGGACTATTTGAGGCCCCCAAAGTTATAAGAATGGCTTGGGCAGCAGTTAATATTCATTTTTAATGTATATTGAATTAATAATTACCTGTTCCTGTGCTCATCTCTAATTTAGGCAGACTGCTCCACCTTGTGGCAGATTGTCACAAGTGCCGTTGTTGACAATGAAGTGCCAGTGCCGAGCACTGGAAACTACCATCTCAAATTAAGCATTGGTTATACCAGGCAAATTGTGTTTTTTCTACCTCTTTCTCAGTGTAGAGTTTATTGTGCTCTGCTGTCCTTTTCTAGGTCAATACACAGGGGCATGCTTGTCTGCCTTTCAGTATTTACTTTGTGACCAAAAAGAGGTTCACTGGCCCAAAAGTTTCTTGGGATCCACCCAACTGAATGGCGGATACAGAAGCTGCCTAGTTTTAATTCCACCTCACACCACTTTCTGCCCCACCCTGCAGTTCCTGTCACTTTAACACACTATTGCAGACTAGTCTTCCTCTCTGCCTTCTCCCTTGATCACTACTATCTTTCTTTTCATCCATCTTTTTCAGTTTACTGCCTTTCTCTTTCTTATTCTGTGTCAAAGTCTGATGATGATACAAGAATAAGTCCCAGACAGTAAATGAACACAGATGGCTCTTGGTGGCAACATGCCCTGAGAAAGGAGCAGAGCATTGCAAACTCCACTCTCGAGGCTATGGGAGTGATTTGCATACCGTGTTCACTAATTATCAGTTATCTAGAGCGGATAATTAGTGTCACTCTATCTGAGCTATTCTGAAACCACTCAAGCTGTTCAGCTGCTTAACCGGAAGCCCTCCTATTCATCAATGTCTCAAGAGTCTTGGCAGGATAATGTCTTGGAATACAGATGTGTTTTTAAAAGGACATGTAGGGCAGCGACACTCAGTGTTTATTGATATTATGCACCTGCAGTGCAAAGCTGAGACTCTTATGAAATCAGTGCCTACATAGGAAGCCTTGTGGTCTGGATTCGAATGGACCATTGCGATTGTTGATATCAGTACATATGGAAAACATATTGATCTCCATGGTGTAGTGTAAGTGGTGGTTCAGGGGTTTGTGCAATCCACCGAGAAGGTGTAGGAACACATTACATAAGCTGCTACGCGTACCAACAAAGAGCGCTTTTTGTGCACTCATTAATGGCTCGTCCTATTTAGCTGTGGAGAGACCTGTGATTTTTTTCCTCTCCCATAATAGGTTACATTTTCATGAAAAGTAGCAAAATATGCATGTCCATCGAAATGCACTTGGTTGATGTCTCAGGTGAAAATGTTAAGCGTTAGTTTCATGCATACAAAAGTCATGTGAGATACCTGCAGAAGGCCCTTGGAAGCAGAAAGTGTCTGTTGTCCAAAACATATACGAATTTCACACCTCCCTGAATTTTCCACTTGCCCAGCCTCCTGCAGAAGAAGGATGATGCAAAAAAGCATAACCACCAACTAAGAAATAAAATGCTTAATACGCAAAACTCTATAGTTTTGAATTAGGCAATTTTCCGCTTATTTAGCATGTTAAGTCCCAGTTACAATTGTGCACCATAAGCACTGCTAGCTAACCTGTGCTTCTCCATTCATCATGTTAATCCTGTCTTTAGAAAAGCATGACTAGTGACTGTGTAATTCATAAAAAAAGGCACGGAAATATTTATTTTTTTCAAGGGTGAACTCCTACATTGTGCATGAATTAGACACCGAGAAAAGAGTCGAGTGCCGAACAATTATAGAATAAACTTTCTTTCCTGACTGCCTGGATGACTAAGTTCACCAACTTCCTCCCAAGTTCACAACTCATTGCAGCTGATTCTAAAGGCATTTTTAGGTACTTGAAGTAGTACTACAGGAGAATCACTTCATGTTCTCCAAAATGCCTTTGTGAATGGACCCTAAAATGTCCTTAGAAGTATAAACGCAAAGAGGGCACAGTCCCTAACTGTACAAGGCTAATTCCCTCAGTATTTACTTTTTTGGTGTTTAGGGACCAATTCGCAAAGGCATTTAAGAGTAAGCGAGGTATGGGGTTTAATCGACGTGCAGCATTTACAAATAGAGGAAAATAAGTATCTTTGGCGCTTGCGCAAAGTGCCCCAGAGTACATCATCCCACATTGTCCACGAAGAACTTGGCGTTTGTTACATTAGGGACAGGTTGGGAGTCAAACCCCTAGTCTGCTGAGCTAAAATTTGGGCAATCACGGAGGCCACATTCAGTAGGCAGGTCGTAGCGGACTGCCTCGCCCGCGACCAGGGGCTTAATATCCCATGGCTAAAGTATGTGGAGGAGACCCTCGAGGGAATAGGATGTGCAGACCTTTTTACTAACCCTTCTAAAATATCTGTGCAGGACAAGGCCATGGTTAAGGACCGGTTTTTTAAGCATGATGCAACACTCAGGGAAGATAGGGAGCTGATTAAATCGTCAGTGAGAGAACATCTTCTAACCAAAACATCCGTGGGCATTGAACCTTATTTGTCTCACTTTCATAATGCCCATGATAGATTCTTAATGGCACGGTTCAGGTTAAATCTTCTGCACCACGTACTAGCTGACCCGGCAGGATATACATCGTTTATAGAGATGAAGGGACCGTGTGGCTGTGACCAACGGTCTCCACAGGATACCCTTCACTTGTTTTACTATGTCCCTTTTAGTCACGTCCTAGGAGCCTTTTTTTAAAGAGAATTTTAAAGAAAGCTAGATTTAAACATGCAAGGGTGGCCCTGTTATTTTTAAAATTGTCCTCAGATGCTTTGTCTCTGTTTTGTACTGTAAATGTTCTAAGGTCAGCGGTCAGGCTTAGAGCAACAAGGGGCATTGGGTGAACATAGGTCGCCCGTGATGTCATTTTTTCTATGGCCTCATGAAGGAACCTGCTGAGGGGTGGGGTTCTTAATTATTGATGTACTGAATATGTATCATGTAGAAATTTGGATCGTTGAATTGGTTTTTCCTTTTTTTAACTATGATGTATTTTACTTGTACTTTTATGGTATTTTTTCTATACCGAATAAAGTATTGTGATTGATTGATTGATTCATTGATTGAGTAAGTGAAGTATTACAGCAGTAGCCTACTTTGTGTACTCACAAAGGCCATTTTGAATTGGTCTGATGATTGTCCAATCTGGGATTTCTGGGGAATCTGTAAATTTCACTTGCTTAAAAGTTTTGTTTTTTGCAGTTTTAACCACCTTTAAGAGATCTCATGCTTTGAGTAGGACCTCATTGTTAATGTGCATAGTTTTAGGATTTTCCCTTTAACATATTGGGTGCTATAGGTCTTGTTCATCTCATCTTGCTGGCTCCTACCCAGATCATCAATATCTTTTGAGAAGGTTGGTATAATAAAACTAAAGGATGATCTGACCTTGAACAAGCTTCACAAAGGAGATTAAAAGAAGGGTGTGGCAGACCTCTATCAGCAGCATGAGGTCAATGAACTGTTCATTTACCACAATCACCAGCCTTCAAAGCGCGTCACTGAGGGTACAACAAATAGACGCTTTGTAACATTTTACAGAGCGATTAATAGTGACGTGTTTTATTGCACTCAATACCACGCCCATGCTGCTTTAAGCTGTGTAAATACCTCTGTTACTCAATTTAATGATGCTCAACTTACTGACCTCGAAAGGATGGCATTCTTAGTTGGATTCCCAGAACTTTAACTCATTACTTACAGATCCCTATGATGTCATTCACTGACCATCCATCTTCCCAGCTTTCTAGATGAGAAGGTATGTGCAAATAAGTGACCATCAAATTTAATATTGCTAGCCACTCAGGAGTTGTGATATTTAGATGTGCAAAGGCAAAGTCACGTTTATATGGTCTGATGGTCCAAAACTCCCACACCACGCATGTGTGATCCTCCTCCACCCCACTCCACACAGATCCATGGGTTACATGCTTGATAAGCGCCTCAATCTACAGAAACGCATTAATAACATGGCCAAGAATGAGTTTCAGCACCTACGACTTACATTGGGTGTCAGACACTTTCTACCTGAACAGGACGTCAAAGACGTGATTCAAGCCCTGCCTCTAGACATGTCTATGATGACTTTGTCATCATAGTCAATCCAGGAATTCACCTTGCCCCTCTCATATTTGCCCAACGCGTAGCATTTCACTTTATTCCGAGGGACTGGTTGCTTTGATCGCACCTCCCCAGTAGTTCTCGCCTTGAGCTGGTCGCCAATTTAAAGGTATATCATGTTTTAAACTTCCATGCATTATCAACAAGCTCCTTCTTTCGACCAGTCTCACAATCTTGTCAAGAACCTGAAGATGTCTGGGGTTCTCATGCACGCAGAGCTAACACCCTCTTACTTGAAACTCCTGCCTTCAACAGAAAGAGCGACTTAACCATTAATTTTCCAGTTGAATTCCCAAAGTTTGGAACTCAATTCCACCCTATAAATGGGCCGCTACTTCCTACCCATCATTCAATAGAGATATTAAGCAACTGTTGCTTTGTTCTATGTCTCTTACTCCTTGCTTTAACCTCGCCCTCTATTCTGATTTCAGTTTGAAAAACTATTTTATTTAATGGTATCAGCTAATGATCGCTTTCGTGGGGTATCAACTTTATTCTATTTAGCATCCAATCATTTATAATCTAGATATACTGCCTTGCATACCTGCTTGTACCCTGTGCAGAGATATATTTACAAATACTCACAAAAGTCTGCGTGTTTTGGTAAATACTTTACACTTTTCCCTATTTAAAATACTGCCATGTTTAGCTGTAAAAAAGACTTAATAGGGGTTTGGGAGGCAACCGACCACATGGAGATCTGCCCGTGGGATTTTGGGAGAGTTGTACAGTCCTGTGATTGTAATTTGTTGGGGGCTATTATGAAGCCCATTATAGCCCAATGGGGTATATAGGGGACTTTTTGGGGGGTCCCTGCCACCGTTTATGGTGCAGGTGACCTGGTGGCTTTTAGCAGGTAGTCAGTGGTTGACAATTTTTGATTGCAACATTTTGTTTAAGTTATTTGGCCTTTCTAGGTGTTAAATGGCATGTAGAAGGAAAGTGGCTGAAGCCATGCATCTGCTGCAAGAGGCAGGATGCATGGATTTGGTAGTAGGCGGTGAGTCCGGGGATGGCGCAGCTTGCCTAGCCCGTTGGGCCTTAGACCACGTGACCGTGGTCATTTCCACATGTTCACCGCCCCGCAAACTACTCGCAACATCGGAGGGGACCGTGGAGGTTAGTGCTCAGGGCCATTTTGCCGCTAGGTGAGTGGTCTCCTGTGGCACGCGGAGGGGTTGCGTGTCTGGGAGGGGGGTGAGCTGGGCCACCAAAGCCTCGAACACCTCTATGGCCTGTAGCTTGAATTGAAGCTGCAGAGTGCGCAATATAGCCAGCGCAATGCAGGGAGCATGAGAGACGTGGCTGCACAGGTGACGCAGCGACGCTCAATGAAGAAACGTCTGGGGGTTACGCATGTACGGGGCTGACGCATGTACGGGGCTGGTGCCAAAGGCCTGAAAGGAAGCAGGAGGCCTCTGCAGTACCCCTGATGCACAGCAGATTCGTAGCCTGGTCGCTGGAGGTGGGGGATGGATTAAGAGCGTGATTATGAGGCCCCTGACATTATGGGGTGGGAGGTTTTTATTCAGTCAAATCAGTGAAGGAGATATACACGGCCCAGCTCAGGACTCATGGTTGGGGCAGTGGCATTGAATGCAGAGGGCTCTGCAGGGGCTGCAGGCTAGTTGGGTGGATGGAGGCCCCTTAGGGGTAGAGGGAACTGGATTGGGTGGGCTGCAGGACGTGCGGCGGCACCAGATTGGGACTAAGCATGACGGGCAGGGGCAGGAATTGTCTGGGGGCCTCCTTAGAGTGCAGGGGCCAGCTACTGTTTTAGTGGCAGCCATGCTAGAATGGAGAGGGAGAAGAATGGTGCAAAGCTCGATGTTCATAGGGATGGGGTCTAGTGCTGAGATGGGTCAGCCAGACAGGGAGGATGAGGTCCTGGGTACTGTTCTGAGGGGGGAACAGGAGGTAGTGCTGTTCAAGATAGACGGTCATGGGTCCAACATGCTAATGTGGTCAAGGATAGGCGGGTGAGGGGTACCACCACAGCAGTCCTGTCATCTTTTTTACAGGTTGATGAGTGTAACAGGTCTCCAGACTGGGGAGAGCTTCATGCGGCCCACAGGCACCGAGGTGAAGTGATGGCATGGCTCGGAGCAGTTCGCCAGACGTCTTCAGGGGATCAGGCCGCAGCATGCAGAGGTATGTCCGGAACGACCTTGTCTGCTCCACCAGTGGGAAGTTCACAGGCGTCCTCCAGCTCATTCGGTGCAGAAGACAGACAGCTGGTGTCGGCAGAGCGATATGGTGGGTTTCATACAGCCCCCCTGGACGCCGAGTGCCAGCCCATGATTCAGGAAGGGGCAAAGGTAACAAGACATGGTGTGAGTGCAGGCCCGAGCTGGGTCAGGACAGAGGACACAATGGGTGTGTCGGTGGTGGATTATGAAGAAGAAAGCATTGAGGAATGCGAGGTGTACCACAGGGAAGAACCTGTGGAGCACAGGTTGGGGCACAGGCGGGGGTCCTGCTAATGCATTATTGTCTTGTGTATTACACACAAAGCAGGTCAGGCAAAGTACATTGTATGGGGCACAGAGTCCACTGGCACAATGGCAAGCATCGGTACGGGCACTGACCTTGGAGCCAGGTAAGGGCCAGGATACAGGTGTGGGTCTATTGATGATGTCCACAGGTGTGCATATAGGTGTGACAATGGTAGTGGGAAGCAGCTGAGTAAGTGTAGGTACATGGCTGATATAGGAGTGGGGATGGACGGAGTGGCTGGCAGTGCAATAAGTGAGCCAGGAAAGGCAATGGAGGGATGAGGTGGCAGTGGGGCGAAGAGTGGGGGAGTACAGAAGACAAAGGAGGAAAGACTAAGGAGGACAAAGGTGACTGTAGGAAGGTGGAATCTCACTAATGGTTACCCCCTAGGTACAAACCAATTGGATGCTGAGGATGCCCTGACAGTCCCTTGTAGATGGTACCCTAGGTACCCAGGGCATGGGTCCCTCAGTAGGCCTACCAGAGCTGCAGCACTTATTGTGCCACCCTGGAACAGCCATACAAACTGACACCACCACACCACTACTGTAGTCTGGGTAAGGTGGTGCTAGCACCCCTTACAGGGATATAGGTACCCTATATCCCACCCCATTACAACACATATACTCTCATAGGTCACCCCTATAGCAGCCCTTGGTAATCCTACAAGGCAGGGTGCTGAGGTATGTGTGAGGGGGGACCCCTACATGAGTAGGGCCTCTCTGCAACCTTCATAAAATCATTGCTGGGTTGTTTGTAGTGTAGCCATACCATATACTCTTAACCGCATTATAAGTCTATCGCGATAGCGTGATAACTTGAGAATGGCTACACAGAACCATATTGTGTTTGGTGTCAAACATGTAGGAATCATACCCCCAGTCCAGTCATGGCATGAGGGTACGATTCCCCCCTGCTAGAGGGGCAATATGGGAAAAGCGGTAGATTTCGGACACCAATTTAAAAGTGCACAAGTAACACAAAATGGCTACTGCCCGCCACCTACACGACCCTGGCTGGCTGTTGCTGGGGAAAACCCCAGCCTCGCCAGCTGGACAATAGGGCTCCTGTGGCAGGGAGGTGCTAGCATCTCCTCAGACAGGATAATGTGGATTGGAACAGGGTGGGTGCAACAAATGTCCTTTCAGAGTTGCACGTAGGCAGCTGCAGAAGCCTCATTCTGCATACACCGCTTGGAACCAGTTCAGGGGCATCCTGCCCCTCGCCCAGGCGGGAAACACACAAAGGGGAGAGGGTGTAGCCACCCTTTCCCGTCTCACCTCTCATTGGTGGACACTCCCCTAATCTTGGGTATAAAGGTGAATAACGTGGCCCCAGAGCCTCAGATTAATCTTGAACTTTACAGTCTTGACCTTCGACTTGCTGCTGCCCAGCTGACGGAAGAAATCTCCCTTAGGATAAAGGAGTTATCCCCCTGCTTGGCAGGCACCTGAAACACTGCAAGTGACCCGGTTGGAACCTCGCTGCTCCTACAGACTTCGACGACTTCCAGCACCATTGAGGTGGGTTTCCAGCGCATCCCAGAGGCCAGTGAGTGTGCTCAACGAGTTTGGGCACCGTGGACCGCGTGGGAGCCGAGATCCCCAATACCCCAGGACACCGGCCACCTCTTGCGTAGCACACGACCCTGACCAGTGGAGAAGTTGTGCTTTGGCCCGTTTTCGAGCCAACCAATCTACAGCAATTGTGCCAAAGACCAGCGCCCTAGCCCCCTCCGGTGGCCCGTGGGTGCCCTTTTACGCACTCCAAATTGCCGCCTCCCGCGGTCCCTTGTCTCTCAACTTGTGGGCCCTAGCAGAGGTCTATTTCTACAACCAAGAGTTCCCCTGGTTGCTCCAGGCCTGCTCTACAGTCTCCTTGAAGGAGACTTCTCCCAGACCTCGTGGGTCTGCACTGTAGCAGATTTGTTGATCTTTCGTGGGTTGCGGTTGCCAAGGCTTAGTGGATCCAATCCGGACACTAACACCGCAGCGACCCTCATCCGACGTGGGACAGTCGCCCTCCTGAAGCTGGCCTTCCTTGAAGCCTTCCGGAGCCCGTGGCTGCAGATCCAAGCTACACCACTTTCCACCTGAAGCACCCGACTGTCAGGATGTCAGCAGGCCAAAAAAGAATATATACAGCCCACTAACCTCTGCGTAGCAGCCAGCAGGGACGATGTCATGAAGAATAGGATTCCTTCGCCCCCGAATACCTTCACCCCAAAGTGTAATGATTTTACAGCTCTGAGGGAACGCGCCCGGGGGACAAGGAACAGCACCTTGGTCTTTAGGGTCTCAGGGCAGGGGGTCTGGTCGGGGAGGCGCTGCAACTGCCTGAAAGAACAAGAGGAGACTCACCATTAGTGAAGGGGGAAGGCACCCTTCCTTCTCAATTTCCCTCTTGACAGTAACGTACCTGAAAGGGATAACCCTTCCGCGCACCTGTTTCCCAGACACTGTCTCGAGTGGCTCCTCTGTATGTCGTCTCTGTTGAAGTCACAGGGACCGGCAATTAGTTCGCCCCAACTTCCCCAATGTTTAGGAAGCCGGCCGAAAGTGCTGAACTCGGGAACATAAACAATAGGGCAGAGCAGAGTAACTCTGCGGGGATTTGCTCTAAACTCGGGGATAATATCCGGGTCTGGGGAGGTCTAAGGAAGACACGGGATTCCCAATTGTACTCACGTCTACACTGGAACAGTAGGGATTGCCAAATGAAGGAAATCGGAGGCTCCGGGGGGAAGGGAGCCCTCCGCTCTTTTGAAGTCCTCACAGGATAACGGGAACAGAACGAGACTGGAAAATCGGAGGTCCCAGTTGGAATCCCTCCGCTCTTTTGAAGTCCTCACGGGATAACGGGAACAGAACGAGACTGAAAAATCGGAGGTCCCAGTTGGAATCCCTCCGCTCTTTTGAAGTCCTCACGGGATAACGGGAACAGATATCCGATGTTCGCTTCCTCACACCGTCGTTGCGGGAAAGAAAGCGTCCGCTTGAAGCCAGGGTCCGGAACGGATTGTCAAGCGCCGTTCCTAGGTCCCGGAAGTGTTTTTATGTGCTTCCGACGCCGCAGAGTCCTGCCCCCTCGGAGACGGCTCTGCCTCTGGGAATTGTAGTCTTTTTGCCTTTGTGGCGACGGAACGGGAGGAATCGACCTTCGCATCTTCGTCTTCCGCATAGTGAGTACAGGAGCATGACACCGACATCGAAGGGCTCTTTGCTTTGAGCCTCCTGGTCACTTTGCCGTGACCCAGACTCTGTCCCCTCTGCTTTCAGGTTCTTCTCTACAATCTTCACATCTTTGATCTTCACGGAATCATCTACGCTTTTGGCTAGCAGAACTTTTGACTATTTTCCCATTGAAAATCAGCCCGCGACCCGACAACAGAAACGACCTATGCACCCGGCTTCCCTGTGGCAGGTAACAGGGGTACCTCGGTACTCTCGTGGTAGTGGGCTCCTCAAAAGCTTAAGTCTAAAGTTTTGACTTTGTACTCCTGCTAGAAGTATTTTTAAACTGTTTATTTCCACCGCGACATTCTTCATAGGCTGTAATAGAGATCCCGATAGCAGCTACTTCCACTGCACGCGCCTCCCGTGGGTCCCCTTCCTCATAACCTGGGGTGGATTCTTAAGGTGCCAGCGATCCTGAATGCCCTAGGCATTGCCTGTAGAATTGTCGTGGTTCTTATAGCACTTTTTTAGTATATGGTTTGGTCCCCCCCTGGGGCCCAATGTTAATAATGCTATTTATTGTATCTATCAATGCTTGTTTGAAATTGTAACTTTGCCACAGCTTCATAAAGAGACTGTGGGGTTCTGTCTAGAATAAATACATATATTTTATATATATACCTGTGTGGGCTACTCTTTCATTTGGTTATTCAAGAAGTTATTATGGTAAAACAGTAAGCTTAACACTCCTTCAAGACTTAGCCTGAAGGCTGCTCTCCACAGCTACCACTAGGATAGCTTTCTTTAAAGGTTGTCTTAAACCTATCATCAATAAGAGTCGAATTGGACCGGTGCAAGGTGTCCCTATAACTAGGAGACAGCATATGCCAGGCCAACTTCTCACAGTGACAAAAAAGAGGGGCTGGACAGCAAGGAGCTGAAAATTAAACGGCTGCCATATATGGGTATGATGGAGCCATGAGGGAGAAATGGCCAATGGAAGATTTGATTGTGTCACCTATCGTTTTGGTGCCCAGGAAGGCACAAGGGCAATTTCGGCTAATTCAGCATTTGTCATGGCTCGAATGCGGGTCAGAAAACGATTTCATTTTGGAACACATAGCATCGGTGTCCTATTCCTGAGTGGATGTTGCCATGGGTGTCAGCAGGGCAAGGAGCACAGATGGCAAAGTGCGATATGAAGTCAGCTTTTCAGCTGCTTCTGGTACTTTTGGATAATTTTCAACAATTGGGCATGCACTTTGAAGGGAGATGGTTTGTGGATAAGACGCTACCGATGAGATGTTCGATACCATGTACACTTTTTTGAGTGCTTCAGGTCCTTCCTGCAGTGGCTTTTTTACATGGCATACGGGCCATATGCTGGTGACACTTAACCTGGATAATTTCTATTTTGCGGGGGCACCTAGCTCGGTGGACTGCCAGAGAGTGCTGGTAGGATTCCAGAAGCTAATGGGTGATCTGGGTGTTCCGTTGGCCCCTGAGAAAACAGTGGGCGATAGTAAAATGTTTTTAGGGATCTAAATCAATTCAATAAAAATGGAGGCAAAATTGCCCCAGGACAAAAAGGAAGCGATGCAGACATTGTTTGTGAGCATGTTGGCCAGAGAGTTATTTAAGGTGAGGGAGTTTCAGGGGCTGCTAGAGCACCTCAATGTTGCCTGTAGGGTGGTGAGGGCTGGGAGGACATTCTCTAGGAGGCTAGGTCTCTTTCAGGTGTATCATTGCCACATCCTCACATGCACATATCGGCCAGTGTGAAAGAAGATCTCAGGATGTGGAGGTTTTTCTTGAATTCCTTCAATGTATTCCATTGGCCAGGCAGGAGGATCTAGACTGGGATGTGCAGATATTCTCAGATGCAGCTGGAGGATTGGGGTTTGTATTAGCAGGGTCATTGGTATGCAGAAGAATATCCAACACAGTGGAAGGCAGTGGGCAGGCGCAATGCATTTTTGGAACTCTTTCCATTAGTTGCGGCTGTCACGTTGTGGGGAGCAGAGTTGTTGCGTCCGAGGGTGTTGTTCCAAGTGGACAACATGGCTGTTGTGCATATGGTGAATGGACAGTCAGTGAGAGATGCGCAGGTTCTGAAATTGATGCATGGTTTTATATAGGTGTGGGCGGAGGTCTGTGAGTTGTCGGAGTTACTCCTTCTGCCTACCCCTACTATATTTCCAGACAAATTAAGGCCACATATGCGCCAAATGGCCATCAGTAAACTAGCTTAATGTGTTTACAAATGTTAAATTAAACAAACTGTTAGGTTCTATCAAAAAGGAGAAAAACAACTGAGGAAGCGTGAAAACTTAAAATAATATGTATCTACACTCTCTAACTCTTTAGTATGCATGCAGTCTATGTCACATGCTACTTCGTACCAGTTCTTCAAGGTTGAAGCTTCTTCCTCTGGCCACTGTCTACGGGATTGGCCCAGAATGCCTGAGGGCACGAAACACACCCTACACAGCACTTCTTCAGCCCAGTGACAACCGAAGAGGCGGAAGGCATTGCACACTTCCTCTGGCGCGGGCTACCTGTCTGACACACAGCCCCACCCAATGTTATCATGCTGTGGCCTTGGCGTTTTGGGCACATTTCTTTATGCTGTATGAAGCACAGTGTAGTGCAAGTTTCAAATTGACGCGCCTTCAAATTTAGAGCCTTGTGGCCCTCTCAGCCATGCTATCCCCACTACTGCTCCTTCATGGCTTACTCCGACTCAGGGGGGTCATACAGTCTTTCACGGTCTTGTCAGCTAATGTGCTTTCCATCGGGTCACCAACAGTGAGGCATTTATTAATTTTGCACCCAGTAATGCAGCATTGCCGTGTACCGTTAAGGGAGGTTGCTGGTGGCCCAAACTGGTTTTCTCATATGGCCGGACAGTCATGGCAGGTGCAGGCCTACCCGCGACAACAAGCGATTTACCCGCATTAAACAGGGTGCCACCTCAACCTCGGAGGAGGGCGAGATTCGCACCTCTTGATAACACAATAGGGTTAGGGGCTCTCCAATGCCGTAGCTAGCATTCACCCACTGTGGTTCTGTCAGTGCAGTCAGTTCGATCCAGCGGTCCATTTTGTTCTGTTCTCCAATGATCCCTCCCCAACCAAGCGCAGTCTACATGGCCTATATCAGTGAGTTGTTTATGTTAATGCCCCCTATCAATGCGGTGCTGCAGCATTTAGGTATGAGAGTGCACTCGAGGCCCAAGCCCGCATCTTCACTAATAGTGGGTGGTGGGGGCAAACTCCACTATGTGGCAGAATCAGAGTTTTTGCTGAACTCCGCACTCCTGGTGGAGCCTGGAGTCGCAAACTTCCACAAACTCCATCCGTGGAGCGGAGTTAACCGCCCACCTCTAGTTTTATGCTGGGCTGTCTGTGGCATGATATCTCTTTCAAGGCGCGGCATGTTCTGGGTGTGGACAGTGGCATTGCAGATGTTTTGTCTTGATCACAGTGTGACAGATTCCATGAGCTGGCTGAGGACACAGACAGATGCAAGACACCCATACCGGCAAAGTTGTGGTCAGTAAGCAACACAGAATGGTACAACTGGTGGTAGGGTTCCTAGCCGAGTCGATGCAGAGAACTTATGATGAGGCATGTTCAGAATTTCTGGCATCAGAGGCGCAACACAGTGTGGCGTAGAATAGAGGATGTGGTTAAATTTTTCCTGGACATGACAGAGAGGGGCCTGTTGTGAGTGACAATTGCAGGAAAACTTGAGGGTATCAACTTCATGGGAAAATAGTTGTGGGGTTATATCCCCGTCAGCTTTCAAGCTAGGACAGATGATGCTCAAGGGTTGCACGAGGGAACAGGGTCGCTTAGGAAGGCTTCGGAGGCCGTTAACATGGAGATTGTTCTACAGGGTGCCACAGTTATTGCCTTTGCTTTGCACGGGAGCGTAGGAGGCTTGCTAGTTCTCCACCCTGATGTCCTAGATGTTCTTTGGCGATTTCCGCATGTCTGAGTTGCTGGGCTTCAGTGGCAAGGGAGGTGTGCTATGGGAAGATGTCACGAGATGAGAGAGCAGGTTGGTGGTATGGCTGCGCAGATCTAAGACTGACCAGAGAGCACAGGGGAGGAACGTGGTTTACAGGCTTTACCGGCACCCGGCTAACATCCAGTGGCATGGGGTGACCTGTGGGCTGCATGCTGCACGCTGCAGGGCAGTCAGTGGCGAAGTGTTTAGATGCCAATCAGGGGGGAAGGTTACAGCATTTCAACTCTTCTCAGTCTTGAACCCATTCTTTCCAAATTGGTGCTGTGACAGAGGCTAGTAATTGTGGCTGGGCCCGGGTGGACATCATGAGGTTGGGGCGCTGGTCATTTGATTCTGATTTGAGATATGTGTGTCCTGCTGGAGGGGAGAGTAGCATGGCAGGGCTTTTCTTTACTGCTGTTTTTGTTTCAGGTTCAGTTGCTAGCCCAGCTGTGGAAGAAGTGGCCTTTTTGGTAGTAGGACATACGTTCATCTAAGGGGCAGAGCAACAAGCAGCTCAGAGGGGTAAGGGGGTAAGGGGGACAATTTGGGATTTGACCAGTGTTTGTTCCCCCTTACATTGCAGGGTAGAGAGTGCATGAGATGGTGCAAGTTGACTTGGTGTTTGAATGGTATGTTGGAATGAGGAACATGTTTGGATGTGTTAGTTCTCCATTTGGGGTGAATGAGCTTGTACGTGAGAAAGGAGTTGTTTTGATGAGGGTTATGAAACAAGACCTAATGTAGATAAAGGCGCAGTGGCCCTGTTGCTTTGTTCTTCGGACAGACTTTATGCCATGCAGGCAGTGGAAGGACGGCTAAGAAGCCGTTGGCAGTGGACATGGCATGCAGGAAGGTAAATAGGGAGATGAGTCGGTTTTGTAGGGAAGTTTTTTTGCCCGCATATGTCACATGGATATTAAATAAGACAATACTGAATGTAATTGTACCTTTTGGAGTTGAAGGAAGTGCTGGCACTGGCTCTAAACATTCGTTGGTAGGAAAGGGGGCACTAGGAAGTCAGCCAAGGTGGGGGCAGAAAAAGTCAGCAGGTGGCCTTTTTCTGGCTGGTGGTGGCCTGGAAAGTTTTGCAGGAGGTTACAGAAGTTTGAGTGGCGTTGTCATGGGTGAAACAGGGGGAAAGGAAGGGTAGGCAGGAAGTTCATCATTAAGGATAGGAAGTTTAGTTGCTTAGAGGTTAATACTTGCAGTCATAGGCTGTAGGGAAAAGTTAAGGTTGACAATGTTGAAATGCAATACCTGTGGGATGGGGTATGTGTGTAGGACGTAGGAGTGGGGGTAGGACATTGGATAGTTCATTTGATGTTTAGCAAGGTTTTAGTTTTGTAAGGCAGTTTGCCCAGGAAGGAGTTGCACTGTGCACATGTTTCAATAAAGCAGACTTTTTCAGAAAATATAAATGGTCAGTGGTCTGTGCTATGCCCGTTTCTCCCAGTGGGGGTTGGAGGGCAGCCAACCACAGGGAGGTCTGCCCCCCGGGAATTTTGGGAGAGGGATGCAGTTCTGTGACAGCCATTTTGTTTGGGCTAATATGGAGCCCACTATAGCACAATGGGTTTTACAGGGGCTCTTTTTGGGCCCCTTCCTACCCTTTTTGGTACAGGAGACCTAGTGGCTGGTTGCAGGCACTCAGTGGGTGACAATTTTTCTCACCCGTCCATCCCTATAATGTAGGTTTAGGGTCTTTGTGTTTCCTTTGTTTTAGCCCCGTTGTTGGGACAGGTATGCAAGGGGGGGGGGCTATTGTTGTACAGTTGTTGCTTGAGACAGGTGTTTAGCAGTGCCCTTGAAAGTTTTGCAGGAGGTTACAGTAGTTTTAGTAGTGTTGCTTTGGTGAAACATGGGAATAGGGAGGGTAGGCAGGGTGTTCACGGTTAAGGGTAGGAAGTTTAGTTGCTTAGAGGTTAATACTTGCAAGTCATAGGATGTAGGGAAAAGTTTAAGTTGAAAATGTTGAAATGTGTTTCAATGGCAGAGAGATACTTGCTGGGTGAGGTATGTGGGTGAGACGGTAGAGGTGGGGGTAGGATATTGACCAGTTCATTTGATGTTTAGTAAGGTTTTTGTTTTGTAAAGTGTTGCCCAGTAATGCGTTGTAATGTGCACCTGTTTCAATAAAGAGGCCTTTTTCCCACCATATAAATGGTCAGTGGTCCGTGCCGTGCCCATCGCTCCCAATGAAGTGTGTGGTCTTTATCTCACCCAGTAATTACTGGAGTCAGAAAGTACCACTCAACTTGGAATTCTGATCCCTGAGTACACAGGGATTTACGTACGTGTCGGAAAAATCCAGCCAACTCATCGTCGAGGCCTAAGGTTGAAAATGGGTCTTTTCAACTTCTCGCAGGTTCAATCGTTTGAGGGGGTGGGGATCTGGAGAGGCCGACTGTCCAGACACATTGGAGCTTGCGTCAGAATGGTGTATCAAATTTACCAGCTTTGCGTGCAACTCAGCTTTCTCTTGAAATCCCTTTCGCAATCGTGCTCTGTGTAAATGTTGTATCAAAAGAGCAAATTCACATTCCTCTGTTTTGAGTGGAAATACACTGCGTTAGGGTGTTGTATACATTTCAGCCTTACTTAATATCACACACTTGAGCACGTCAGAACCTGAAAATTGATGCTGGTTGTTGGCTATAAATAGATCCGTAAACATAGAGAAGGACAAAGGCATCCCAACCCAGGCACAAAACAACAAGAACTTAATACCAGGAAGACAAGTGCTCCCTTTCACATCACACGGGGGAACACTTCCCAAGGCAGATCTCCACACAGGCCTGCGCACGGAGACACTCTACGCACGCAGCCAGTCAACAAAGGCGCAGAAACAACAGAGACTGAGGCGCACGCAAAGACGCAGCGAAGGAATGCATGGGCTTTGTGCCGCGGCAAAGAACCCGGAGACTCACTGCACACAGCGAGCCCTAAAGGAAACAATGGCGGGAGTGGAGAGAGAAGGCGAGCGAAACACAAAGCAGACGAAACAAGAACCAGAGTTAAGATAGCTGAGAGTTTAATGGGCCTGCTGCCAACAAAATGGCGCCCACTTTCAGGTTGCATACTTGGACAGGGACTCAGTTTTTCATCTTTTGATGATAAAACGTCAAGGAGTTGGATGAGAGGAAAATCTCTTACTATACATCTTTTTCACACCAATGGGGATTCAAACTATGTAAAACAGCAGCTGTTTTCATTAAAGTTCTTAATATTAATTCAGGGAAGAAGATTTAACGATGTATTGACAAATTGTCTACAAGAAGGAGATGAATAAGTTGTATATTTCCCAGGCTTAGTTTGATGTTTATTATTTACCCTCCATAAAAAACATAAATAGTTTCTGCAGCTAACATATTGCCTTTTTGATAATTTATTTAAGTTCTCATGTTCCAGAAGTGTACTTTACTTTGGCTAATGCTGTACGGAAACCGGTTGTGTCTCATATGTCGGATGGTAATTGGTGGACAGTTGTCTGCAAAATGTACTTGCCCGCGATTTCATGTACGGAAACAAAGCTAGTCACTTAGGCCTAAAAGGGGGATTTCCATGTTTTTGCGGATTTTTGAAATCATATGTATCTGAGGACTACAGGGGTGTTTGGGAACCAAAAACACATGCTTGTGTCAGAATGAATCCGTTTTCTATTTTCTGCTTCTGTCACTACATCTAAGAATATCCGCAAGAATTAATTGATGGGCTCTTTCTGCAGTTTAATTTATACATTTATATCACTAAATGTAGTTTATTCTCATGGCAAATTTAGCAGGTGCTTTGAATTTCTTATATTCTCCTTGAGATTGTGATAGATTGTTCAACTACATTCTCGAACATGTGTCGTAATTGTAGTGATCATATGAACTTCTAAATAAATATCTCTGTTTCCAATAAGTTGGATCTACAAGTTTGCACAAAGAACATATCTTTTTGTAATACTGCTATTTCCATGTTTGTAGCTGGTGTGATAGTAAGTTGGTTATCAATGTTTCACTTGGCTTCCTAATTGTCTTTTGGCATATTACCTACCTGGGTTCTCATTTGCTGCAAGACATTTGGCCCAAAAAATATTTTGAAAAGTTGAAAGCATTATTTGAATAGCTTCACTCGATTGTGTAGAGGGTCCTCTCTCTCGCCTCAAAAATAAATTGGATCTTCTAGAGTTGTTGGGGTGTTGTTCATTGTAAGACCTTTTCTTTTTCTTGCATAAGCCTCTGTCCACTTATAGACTTTATTTATCTTATAGTCTACAGAATCTCATTTACATGTTCTTGGTTTTCTATTTTTTATCTATTTCATATTGTAGCATTTGAACACTAACCTGTTTATTTCTTTCTTTAAGTGGTGCGATCTTAGTGCGAGATGCAATCCCAGAAGCAAGTTCCCAACTCCACCCAAACACTTTCACTGCCCGAATCCTGTCTAAAGATTTAAGCTGTGCCAGCCCTCATGAGAATGCAGAAGTGGACTAAGGAAAAGTCCCCTATTCAGCCTGGTTCCCTTTGAGTGTAGGTACTTCACACTGGTTCCTTCTCAGGTTGCTAGGCGAAATGTGTAGATGTGTAGCTCTCAAAGCAAAAGAGCTTGAATAAGCGATAGGACATGACTAACACATGGTCCCCTTAAATAACACTGTTCTTATTTTTCAGAAATACCTCAAACTTCCCATTTTCACAGCTAAGGTTCTGATTATGGGACAACAGCATAGGCTTTAACAGCTCCTAGAGAGACTTTCTGTGGACAATATCTGTTGCAAAATGCTCTCTTTTTTAGCCCTCCTGATAACCTGATATGTCAAATCAAGAAAAAAACAAAAACCCCAATGTTAACCACCCCGTTCAACACTTTCTATTTGTCACTTAAGGGCCATTCTTAACCTTTTGGTCTAAACATGTCAAAATGCTTTTAATCATGAGCCTGGCAGATATAGTAAAAATTGTGAAGCATGCCTTGTGGAGTCATTTTTATGAAATTTTTGTATCGGAGAAAGGACCCAACTCTCGCATACCAAGGCCCTATGTATATTTGTGTGAAGGAGATCGAAGTAATTGTTGAGAGTTTGATCGGTCCATCACATACTCCCAACATAGTTAGAGTCATATACACTATTTGGCTTTCTCCTGCCATACTAGGAAAGTGCCAATGATGATGAAGTGAGCCAGTTGGTAGGCTTGTGGTGGTCACTTACTTTTAACTGATATCTTGTATTTTTGAGGTGTAGTGTCCACTGGCACTGTATACTTTTTTGTCTTACATATACACCCCTGTAGCTGACCTGACTCAGAGTTGTACCAGAGTGAGTTTGTGTCCTAGAAATGGTTTTGTCATAGGGACTTTGTCCTAAGGGACTAACACAAAGTGTTGAATGGGGTAGTTGACATTGGTGTTTTTGTTTTTTTCTGATTTGATGTGAGTGGAGGGCTCAAGTATTTTATGGAAAAACTCTTTAGTTATGCCTTTGTTCTACTTGTTTCAAAGTTTGATTGGAACAGCTCTCTGACGAAGGCTATTCCTCTGAAATGCAAGGGGCAACAAAATACAAAAATGTGCATGTTTAGTACAGTCATAAAACTCTTAAGCACACAAATTAATAATATGTGCTATTTTCAAAGTGCTGCTAGGTGCTGCATGTGAGGCTCGTACGCAGGACCATTACAAAACAATTTTGGCAGAATACACTTTCCCTCACTCTGATTACACTTATAACAGCTCTATTATAAGTGCAGCTGCAAGACTTTGCAGTACACATCAGTAGGGGAGACACAGGCGTACTCTACACAGAGCTATTAGAAAAAGACAAACAACACCTAAAACTGGCCGCACCAACCATGCCCAGGAGAATGACATAAGTACCACCAGGAGACATGGATAAAACCCTGAGGCTCACATTTACAAAGTTGGCACGCAACGCAGCTCAGCAACTGAAGTCGCTGTGCTGCATGAGATGCAGAGAGCAGGAAAGCACTAGAGCTACTGAGATATGATGCTGTCGTGTTCTCTCCCCAGCGCTGGTGCACATGCATGATAGTGATATATCTTCTAAGGTAGAGCCGCATACACACCTTTGCAAATGTGTCTGCTTTACATCCAGCTTAAATTTGGTGCTGGAGGAAGACTGTTCCAGTACAACATAATATCCCTAGATGAACTTGAAAACTTTTCCCACTTTGGAAGCGTGTTGTGCAGAGCAGCACTCTTGCAAAGTCACAAAAGTTAGGGGAAATAAAAAAACAGGACTCCTTTTTACACCTGCCACAAAGAGGCATCATTATTTGTTGCAAAACCCTGTATTCTATTGTTAGAAGATAGGGCTTTGCGCCAAAAACAATAGATTGCTGTTTGGGAATGTTCATGTAAGGGACAGGGGTTTACTCCCTATATTTTCTAATCCCCAAAAAGGACGGTACTCTCAGTTCAATACTGGACCTCAGACCTCTTAATTTCTACATACAGTCATATCACTTTCACATGATCCCTCTTCAACTAGTCCTTCCACTGCTTCAACAAGACGACTTCCTTGCCACATTAGATCTCAAGGACGTCTACTTCCATATTCCCATAACCCTGCTTACAGGAAATATCTAAGATTTACGGTGGATGGCCAACACTATCAGTTCAAGGTTCTACCATTCGGAGTAACCACAGCACCCAGGGTCTTCACAAAGTGTCTCGCGGTAGTAGCCGCACACTTGCGAAGACAGCAGATCCATGTGTTTCCATACTTGGACGACTGGCTGATAAAAGCCAAGTCACACAGTCAGTGTGTTCATCACACTCACCAAATAATTCTACTGCTACACCACTTGGGGTTCACAATATACCACGCACACATCTACAGCCTTCCTATCTACATAAGTATCTAGGGGCCACGATAGACACTTCTAAAGCTCTAGCATACCCCAATCCAGCCAGAATAGCCAGTATGTAAACCCTCATCACGAAATTTCAACCCCAACACTCCCTTCCATCTCGGGTGTTTATGCAGCTCATAGGAATGATGACCTCTTGCATTTTCATAGTACCTCACGCAAGACTTCAGATGCGCCCCTTACAAGAATGCTTAGCACGTCAGTGGAATCAGGCTCAAGGTCAACCTACAGATCTGGTGTTGGTGGACACATCACTCTCTGCAGTGGTGGAACACACAAAACCTTTCCAGATGGCGGCTGTTCCTGGAGCCAGTTCCACAGATAGTACTAGCAGCGGACGCATCACTCACCGGCTGGGGAGCCCATCTCCTAAACAACACAGTTCAGGACAGGTGGACCACTCAACAAAAAGTGCTCCACATCAATCACCTCGAATTACTAGCAATATTTCTAGCGTTAAAGTCATTCCAAACACATCTCCTCAACAGGGCTGTCCTGGTCCACGCGGACAATATGACAGCAATGTATTACATACAGAAACAAGGAGGAACACACTCTTTGCAGCTGTCTCATCTAGCACAAAGCATATGGAGATGGGCCATTCCGCAAAACATATATCTTCTGGCAGAACATCTTCCAGCAGTGCACAGTCAGATTGCGGATCTGGTAAGTCATCAGTCACAGCAGATAAACGAATGGGAACTTTATCCTCAAGTTCTTCAATCAATTTTCCAAATGTGGGGCCACCAAGACATAGATCTGTTTGCCACACACGCAAATGCAAAATGCCCAACCTTCGCCGCCAGGTTTCCACACCCGTTGTCCAAGGGCAATGCGATATGGATGAACTGGTCAGGCAGATTTGCGTACGCTTTTCCGCCACTCCCACTCATTCCATTAGTAGTACTCAAGCTCAAGCAACAGTCTCTCAAGATGATCCTAATTGTTCCCACATGGGAACGGCAACCATGGTTCACAACACTCCTCGAACTCTCAGTAGTTCCACACCAAAAACTACGTCCCTCCCCAAAGCTGCTGATGCAGAACCATGGAGAGATAGGGCACTCAGATCCAGCACAACTGAATCTAGCAATCTAGCAATCTGGCTCCTGAAGTCCTAGAGTTTGGTTACCTTAACCTCCCACCAGACTGTATGAACATTATCAAAGAAGCCAGACGCCCTACTACTAGAGCTTGCTATGCAGCCAAATGGAAACGATTCGTCATTTACTGCAATCACAACAAAATTGACCCACTAGATGCTTCAATACAAAACATCATTTGCTATTTACTGCATCTACAAAGATGTAATCTAGCATACTCATCCATAAGATTACATCTGGCTGCCCTGCAAAATAGACATTTGTCGTTGTTCAGAGTACCTGCTATCAAAGCCTTTATGGAATGCCTTAAAAGGATAATTCCTCCCACACTGCCACCCTCTCCGGTGTGGAATCTAAACATTGTCCTTACTAGGCTCATGGGTCCTTCATTTGAACCTCTACACAAATGCGAACTGCAGTTCCTTACATGGAAAGTAGCTTTCCTTGTCGCAATCACCTCTCTCAGGAGAGTAAATGAGATCCAAGCTTTAACCATACAAGAACCATTCTTACAAATACATTGTAACAAGATGGTTCTTAGAACGAATCCAAAATTCCTTCCCAAAGTAATCTCTGCTTTTCATCTTAATCAATCTGTAGAGCTACCAGTGTTTTTACAAAACCCATATTCCGTAGCAGAGAGAGCTCTTCACACACTAGACGTCAAAAGAGCTAGACTTTATTACATTGATAGGACTAAACATTTTAGAAAGACAAACCAACTGTTTGTAGCTTTCTCACCGCCGCATAAAAGAAACCCCATCTCCAAAGCTGGAATTGCCAGGTGGATAGTCAAATGCATTCAAATATGCTACCAGGAGGCAAAACGCACATTAACAATTCCCCCTAGAGCGCACGCAACACGCAAACTAGGGGCTTCCATGGCATTCTTAGGGATCATTCCCCTAGAAGACATTTGTAAGGCAGCGACATGGTCTACCACACACACCTTCACCACACACTATTGTGTAGACGTGCAGGCAAAGCAACAGGCTTCCGTAGGCCAGGCTGTTCTTAAGTAGGGGTGGGCGGAATTTGCGAAATCCACTTTCGCAAATTATCGCGAAAATGTTCAAAATTATCGCAAACACGCGGAAATATCGCGAAGATGCAGAAGTTTTTTTCCCGCATGTTCGCGAGATTTTCTGCATGGTTGCGGCTCGCCAACTTACCCATGTGGTTGCTCGCGGGCGCGGCCATCTTGTTTTCAAGTTGTCTCGCGTGCATGATCGCGAGAAGAAAAACGTGATCGCGCGACGCATGACGTCACTGCGGGCGCGAACTGTCGCGAGACAGCGCAAATGGCTAAAAACAATACAACATCTCATGGAGAACGCAACCGGATCAAGAAAACTTGTCGGCGAACGCAGGAATTCAGGTAAGGCGATCACGTGCGCGCGAGAATGTATTATTTTACAGCGCGAGCAAGAACCAAATTATCGCTAAGCTGCGGAATGCGGAAATTTTGACATTTTCGCGCTTTCTGCGGAACGCGAAAATGTCAAATTATCGCAATTTCTGCGAACGGAACAAAATTTTCGCCCAGGCCTATTCTTAAGACACTTTTCCAAACCACTGCAACAGATACAGGTGACCACCACGAAGGGAGACATTGCTGTACAGTCTATGCAAAAGTATGAATTCTGCAGCTCATATGCCTCAAACGGGAAATGCTACTTACCAGTAAACATCTGTTCTTGGCATGTAAAGCTGCAGAATATCACACGCCCACCCGCCTCCCCGGAACCTGTATCTTTTCCAGTGTTATCTTACTTAGATACACTCACATGGACATCTTTTCTATTTCTTACAAACTCCATCATTTCCCATCATGGCGAAAAACGGTCTAGGGATGTCAAGTCAAGTCAAGTCATAGAATTTATACAGCGCACTACATACCCAGAGGGTTTCAAGGCGCTTAGGAAGGGGAGGAGGATTACTTGTCAAATATCCACGTTTTAAGTTGCTTTCTGAATGCTAGGTGGTTCTGGGTAAGGCGAAGGTAAGCGGGGAGTGAGTTCCATGTTCTAGCAGCTAGGTAAGAAAAGGATCTGCCTCCCATGGTGGTCTTGTTGATGCGAGGTACAGTGGCGAGGGCTTGGCTGGAGGAACGTAGTTGGCGGGAGGGGGTGTAGAAGGACAGTCGTGAGTTGAGGCATTCTGGTCCGATGTCGTAGAGTGATTTGTGTGCGTGGGTAAGCAGTCGGAAAGTGATCCTCTTATTGACGGGTAGCCAGTGGAGGTCCTTAAGGTGACCAGAGATGTGTTCGTTGCGTGGGATGTCTAATATGAGCCTGGCTGAGGCGTTTTGGATTCGTTGGAGTTTCTTCTGGAGTTTTGCGGTAGCACCTGCGTAGAGGGTGTTTCCGTAGTCCAGTCGGCTCGTGACCAGAGCATGGGTGACTGTTTTCCTTGTTTCGGAGGGGATCCAGCGAAATGTTTTTCTGAGCATGCGAAGAATGTTGAAGCAGGAAGAGGATACGGCGCTGACTTGTCTGTTCATTGAGAGTGACGAATCCAGGATGACGCCTAGGTTCCGTGCGTGGTCTGTCGGGATGGGTGCTTTTCCGAGGGCTTCCGGCCACCAGGAGTCGTCCCATGCAGAGGGGGATGTACCTAAGATGAGGACTTCTGTTTTGTCTGAGTTCAGTTTCAGACGGCTTTGTTTCATCCATTCGGCAACTTCTTTCATTCCTTCGTGTAGGTTGGTTTTGGCGGTGCTGGGGTCATTGGTGAGAGAAAGGATCAGTTGAGTGTCATCCGCGTAAGAGATGATGTTGAGGTTGTGTTGGCGTGCGATGGCCGCGAGGGGGCTCATGTATACGTTGAAGAGGGTGGGACTGAGTGAGGATCCTTGTGGTACGCCGCAGATGACTTCAGAGGCCTCGGACTTGAATGGTGGAAGGCGGACTCTCTGGGTTCTTCCGGTGAGGAACGAGGTGATCCATTCAAGTGCTTTTCCTTGGATTCCGATGTTATTGAGGCGTTGTAAAAGGGTGCTGTGGCAGACTGTGTCGAAGCTGCAGAGAGGTCAAGGAGGATGAGGGCGACTGTGTCCCCATTGTCCAGTAGAGTTCGAATGTCGTCTGTTGCTGCGATGAGGGCGGTCTCAGTGCTGTGTTTTGCTCGGAAGCCAGATTGTGAGGGGTCGAGGGATTTGTTGGCTTCGAGGAAGGTGGCGAGCTGGTTGTTGACAGCTTTCTCGATGACTTTGGCCGGGAATGGAAGAAGCGAGATGGGGCGGTAATTTTTGAGTTCGGTGGGGTCCGCTGTGGGTTTTTTCAGAAGGGCGGTGAGTTCAGCGTGTTTCCAGTCTTCCGGGAAGGTGGCGGAGTTGAAGGAGCAGTTGATGACGTCTCGGAGGTGCGGTGCTATGACGGAGTCTGCTTTGTTGAAGATGTGGTGAGGACATGGGTCTGTGGGGGATCCTGAGTGGATGGAGTTCATCAGGCGGATGGTGTCCTCAGTGGAGATTGGGTTCCAGTCGTTAAGGGTGTTCGCGGGGGGAAGATGATCAGCAAATGGTAGGGTGGGTTGGTTTCCGGGTTGGTTGTCAAAGCTGTTGTGGATGTCAGCAATCTTGTTGTGGAAAAATGAGGCTAGGGAGTCGCAGAGGGTTTGAGAGGGGGTGATGTCGTTGGAGTTGGCCGAGGGATTGGAAAATTCCTTGACGATGTTGAAAAGTTCCTTGCTGTTGTGGGCGTTGTTGTCAAGTCGATCCTTGAATGCTGTTTTCTTGGCTTTTCGGATTAGTTGGTGGTGAGTGCGGGTGGCGTTTTTGAAGGCGTCCTTGGTGCTAGTGGTTGGGTCTTTTTTCCAGGCCTTTTCAAGGGAGCGGCAGAGTTTCTTAGACTTCTTGAGATCATCGTTGAACCATGAGGCCTTCTTGCTGCTAGGTTTGTTTTGACGTTTTTTCAGTGGTGCTAAGGTGTCAGCGGTGTTGGATAACCATAGGGTGAGGTTGGCGGCGGCTTCGTTAGCGTTAGAAGAGAGGGCTGGGGTGTTTCGAAGGAGCGATGCGGAGATTTGGTCCGTGGTGATTTTGTTCCAGTTTCTTTGCAGGGTAGGTTGGAGGTGGATGCTGGGTTTTGGTTTGTTGTAGGTGAAGTGAACGCAGCTGTGGTCAGTCCAGAGGAGATCCGTGGTGTGGCTGAAGGAGACATGATTGCTGGATGTGAAGATGGGGTCGAGTGTGTGACCTGCGATGTGGGTGGGGGAAGTGACTAGTTGTTTAAGTCCGAGGTTGGCGAGGTTGTCCACGAGGGTGGCGGTGTTGCGGTCGTTGATCTTTTCAAGGTGAAAGTTGAGGTCTCCCAGAAGGATGTAGTCTTTGGAGGGGAGCGCGTGTGGGGTGATGAAGTCCGTGATGTCTTCACTGAATTTTGCGCGGGGTCCTGGTGGTCTGTAGAGGAGGGTGCCTCTGAGTGTAGTTTTGGGGTCGATGTGGATCTGGAAGTGAAGGTGTTCGGAGTTAGCGAGGTTGGTGTCAGAGCTGGTTGAGATGCGGATAGATTTCTTATGGACGATGGCGATTCCTCTTCCTGTGTGGCTGGTACGGTCTTTGCGAGTGATCTTATAGTCTTCAGGGATGGCAATGGTGATGTCTGGTGCGGAGGAAGCATTCATCCATGTTTCCGTAAGGAAGGCGATGTCCGGAGAAATGGTGTCTAGTAGATTCCATAGGTCAATGGCGTGCCTGTGGACCGATCGGGTGTTGAGAAGGATGCATTGTAGGTGGTTGGGGTCGGGAGTCTGTGGTGTGGTCGTAGCGGAGATGTTGTCGGTGCCGCTGAATTTGCAGGAGAAGCAGGAGAAAGGTCCATGGGTTTGTCCAGGGGCGGCTTGGACGCAGTTGGGGGCTCGACCGGGGTTGAGGGCTAGGAGGGTGGCGGCATCGTAGGTAATGCGGGGGGGCTGGGAGGGACGGGGGCCAGGGGGTCTGGCGCTGGGCGCGGTCCAGGCGCGGACGGGCGTAGACGGGCTTACCTTTGGCGCACCTTCGGCGCGGCTGGGGCGCGGTCGCTGCGCGTAAACGCTGCGCGCGGGAACTCCTGTCATATATGGATAGTGGAGGGGGAGGGGCGAGGGCGTCTCAGCTGGGAGGCGGGGCGGGCTGACGAGGACAACAACATAAACAAAATGGCAGCGGAGGGGAGGGCAGAGCACAGCGCCGGGGGTAAACTCGCTCTGAATATTAATAACAAGTCAAGGCAGTGGAGGCGATGCAAAGCGCTAGCAGCAACAGAGGCAGGCAACACGTGGGCGCGAGGCGAAGCGCTACAATATAAACAACAACAGTGCAGGCAACACACGAAGAAAGCAATTTGAAATGCAGGCAACAAACGATACCAGGTCTCTCAGGAGAGACTAGGGGAGCGACCTCTCAGTGCGCAGCAGTGAAGGGATGGAGTCGATGCCCATGCACGCTGTCGTCCATGGGAGTAGTCACCTATCTCGTGGCCACAAAGGACTTCTTCCGGGGCGGTGGCGGGGCGCGGGCGTCCAGACCCAGTGCCGGATGGCGGTCTGTGCAGGAGTGTGATATTTTGCAGCTCTACATGCCAAGAACAGATGCATACTGGTAAGTGGCATTTTCCTTACTCATTCAAAAGCCTCCTCCTACTGCTATGACCTCCAAACAATCCAAATCCTTCACTCTTCTATCCCTCCACTATCCTTTTCAATCAAAATAAGACTAACATGTTCATTTCTCAAATTCCATATTCCACTATACTAATTCATCACTAATCCTTTATGGGTTCCAGAGTAGCGTGCTACTTGCCAATAAAGCGTTTCAACACCCCATTAGGATTACAAGCGCTATATAAATGCAAACCTTTTTCTCCTTTCTACCCCTCCCCAAACCTTCTCAATCCAAATAATTGACTAACATTTTCACCACTCAAATTACTTTCATGTTTCACTATACTAATTCAACACTAATGCTTATGGGTTCCAGAGTAGCGTGCTACTCGCCAAAAAAACGCTTCAAAACCCCATCAGGGGTAGCAAGTACTATCTAAATACAAACTTCTTTCCCACTTCTATTCCGCGGCCTACCCTTCTCTATCCGAATAACTGAATAACATATCCACCACTCAAATTACTTCATATTTCACTATACTAATCTTCACCACTAATCCTTTATAGCTTCCGGAGTAGGGTGCTACTCGCCAGAAAAGCACTTCAACATCCATCAGGGATAACATGTGCTATATGAAGGCAAACATTTCTTCCTCTTCTATCCCTCCGCTATCCTTCTCACTCCAAATAACTGACTAATATCCACCACTCAAATTACTTTCATATTTCACCATACTAATTCACCACTAATCCTTTACGGGTTTGTAGAGTAGCGTGCTACTCGCGAAAAAAGTGCTTTGAACACCCCATCAGGGGTAACAAGCGCTATATAAATTCAAACCTTTCAGTAGCGGCCCGTGGTGGGAGTGCTGCTGGGCGCTGACGTGGGGCGGGGGAGGGGCAGGGTGGGAGGTAGTAAACTACGGATTATGGCTGATTAGAGGTAAGTAAACATATAAATAAATAAAACGAAGTTCGTTGTGTGCGCTGCATCGCATTTGGCGATGCAGCGCACGCAACGAAATTCGTCCAGGGAAGGCATGGCTTGGCAGTTCGGGCTGGACTGTTCCCATGAGGCACAGGGTCAGACTGATTTGCATATGGCCATGTCTGAACTGGGGTGGCAGAGTGGGCTAAAGAACGGTGATGGATCGAACCCAGATCTTTTGACTGGGTGTGAGTGTTTGATTGGTTCTGATGCTCCGTCCATCACCACCCCCTTTTGTACCCATGGTGTTTTACAGCACTCCTCAGTCTCATATGTAACCTTTTACAGCTGCTAATGCACTTTTTCTCCCCTGAATCCAAGGAGCAAACACTAACAGCAGCCCAGTCAGAAATAAGTACCAGCCTTGAGTATTCTGTGATCACTGTGGAAGCGTCAAAAAGAGTGTGAAGCTCCCCACTGAGATCAACCACAGAGAAACCAGCTGCATATGTCCTAGTGTCGGGCACAGCACAGAGACTCCGGCAGGACAATTTACATGGACCGGTCTAGGTCCAGCTCAAGACTGGCCTACAGAATTGGAATCCGTGAGGTTCCCCTTCTGTATCATCACTGCATCTGCAAGACGTCTTCCCTAGTCAGTTCCTGTGTTAGTTTAAAAACTAGACACATCCTAAGGCCAACCAACACATTTGCAACCCAGCACGTGGAAAGGTGCAGCTCTGAACCATATTGTCTGAACATTTCACAATATCAAGGAAGCAGTGATCACTTAATAAAGAGATTCAGGATGGTTGAGGGCAATTCAGGTGCAGCAGGTTAATCATCGACTAAGCCAGTGAGTGTCAAAAATGATTAATAAGAGGGCGTGCCGAGACAGAGATTGCTTGTATCAGAGTGAATCCATTAGTGGCAGCCCATCCAGAGGATATCAATCATAGTAAAGCTAAACCAGTTTGGCCTCCTCCAAGAATGTTGCAGCAGCTGGAAAGGTTTTCTATAACATTCAGTCTCTAGAATCATGTATTGCATAAAAAAAAGAGTGTCGACAAAGCCAATATATCTGCTTTTATGTGCAAATCCAGGCAAGCGGGATGCTCACATTATTTGTATGTGTTGTATGCACAAATTCAGTTTTGCATGACAAGGCCAGGCCTATTGACTTTGCCAAATCTAGGGAAAATAGCAAAAAAACTATTCTTTCTGTACTGGGTCCATAAAGAAGACAAATAATTAAATGTGTTAGGCAGACTGATGATAGAGTTTACTTTTCAGATGTAAAATAGTCCCTCCTGCATTGCGATGGAAGCGCTGCCTACACAGCGGAATGATACACCGAAGAGCTCCTAGCCTGTGGTGAGATTAAAAATACTAATTTAGGTGGAGCCAAAGCCCATCACGCATATGTTTTAACAAATTTATAATAATAGGTCATGCAGACAGCTACGGTATCACGCCAGATCAAAACATTGGTTATGTGTTTGAGTGTGTAGTGATGAGATGCAACACACAGTGTAGCAATTTAGCTCCTGTGGTTTGTCCCTTGCATCTGAGATGATAATTACTACCCCATCATTTGTACATGACTTGCTAAGTGACATCACAAGCTAGGGTGGGGTGGGAGGGATGGTCTGCCCCAGCCTTTGCACTTTCCAGAACCGTGCTGCAAAATCGTGCTTTGCACTGGGAGATTTCTGTAGTGCTCTCCTACGGGTGGACGAGGCTCAAAAGTATTAGCTAGCTGGTTGAGTTAGGGGCTTATGCTGCAAAAATGAGGACATGTTTACAGTGGCGGCTGGCACGGATCGGGGTGGGTGAGAGGGGGTAAAGAAAAAGAAAATTACATTTACCTCCTCGCTTCGTCTCTCCTTGTCGTCCCTCTGCTCTGGCTGGAACAGGAAGCACCCAGGCTCCCCTAAGCCAATCACAACACTGCAATGCAGCATTGTAATTGGTCTGAGCACCGTAGTTCGGCGCTCAGGCGGGATAGGAAGTCTGGGCATGTTCTTCACCCAAGCTATAATGCAGACTGGGTGGAGAACATGCAAAGTGCGCAATACTGTTTGGCGGCCCAAGGCGGCCAGCCAAACCATCATGCGCACTTAAGAGAGTGCAAACCAATCCTCATCCAGCTCCTCTGTCAGTAGAGCAGCCCTGCCCCGCCCACATGCTGCAGCAGCAGGAAAAACTAAAATGATAATAACACCGAGTTATCATTTTATTTATCCTTTAATTGCACTTCTGAAAAGCAGTGGGGCGACGCTCCTCCGCCTTAGCGGAGGAGCCACCACTGCATGATCAGAAGCTAATGAAGGACTCACTAGAAGATGCCCCACCCCAGACCTGTCTATTGATGTTCAGCAGCGTTTCCATTTCACATTGCAAATCTCAGGCTGTCACTGTCAGAGAAGAAGCCCTGGAAGAGCCTGGACTAAAGGGTCAAAGGGCAGGTTTGTTGAGATTTTTTATAAGAAGAATTGAGAGGGACCCCTTAACACCAAAGGAATAGGGTTCAATACAACTGTATTACAAAGTGATTTTCCTTTGGATTGCACTTAAAAACTCATTGAAAAGTGTGATCTATACACCCAAATGCTTACCTCACTCATACTTATTTAAGCTCTCACCAGTCATATAAGGGAAATATAACGATATACCCACGGTCAACAGTCTGGAAAAAGTTTTTTTGTTAAAAATATATAAATCTATTTATTCATAATAGTATCGTACAATACATAAATCATTTGATGCATAGCCTTTCATTTGTAACATCCCTGACATAAAATCTAGCATTAAATCACAACGTTATACACATTAAAAAAAATCAAAATTAAAAAGAGAGTACATACAAGAGACAAAACAATATGTCATTAAAAAGCACACATCCGTGATCTCACAATAATTAGGACTATAATCCGAAACTGCAATACTGATACGTCTGTAATTCCAGCCTTTCAACGGATTGTGTTTCTAAAAAGAGCTCAACGCGTTTCGATGGTACACCTTATAACACCATCTTTATCAAGACTGTATTTATTACTCTCAAACAAAATGGTTTTGTCCGGAACCTTTAGCAACACCTCTTGTATGATAAGACGAGGATACTAGGATAGTTTTGTAGCGAAGCGTAGGAGTGCAAGTCCGGGGCAGTAACCTCCGTCCTCCTCAATTAATCCCTCGCTCGAGTGGTACGGCTTATCTTTTTATTGCCGGTTACAAACACCGGTTTAACTTTATTGTATTAGAGCTTTCGTCATTCCATCTGCCTCAGGATAGCTGTGTGTGAAGGATTCTTGCCCTGCATGTTGCGTGTCATGGAAATTCACACTGCTCTGGCTCGAGATATCTGTGTGCGAAGGAAGCTTGCCCTGCATGTTGTGTGTCATGGAAATCCCCACTGCTCTGCCTCAGGATAGCTGTGTGTGAAGGATTCTTGCCCTGCATGTTGCGTGTCATGGAAATTCACACTGCTCTGGCTCGAGATATCTGTGTGCGAAGGAAGCTTGCCCTGCATGTTGTGTGTCATGGAAATCCCCACTGCTCTGCCTCAGGATAGCTGTGTGTGAAGGATTCTTGCCCTGCATGTTGCGTGTCATGGAAATTCACACTGCTCTGGCTCGAGATATCTGTGTGCGAAGGAAGCTTGCCCTGCATTTTGTGTGTCATGGAAATCCCCACTGCTCTGCCTCAGGATAGCTGTGTGTGAAGGATTCTTGCCCTGCATGTTGCGTGTCATGGAAATTCACACTGCTCTGGCTGGAGATATCTGTGTGCGAAGGAAGCTTGCCCTGCATGTTGTGTGTCATGGAAATCCCCACTGCTCTGCCTCAGGATAGCTGTGTGTGAAGGAAGCTTGCCCTGCATTTTGTGTGTCATGGAAATCCCCACTGCTCTGCCTCAGGATAGCTGTGTGTGAAGGATTCTTGCCCTGCATGTTGCGTGTCATGGAAATTCACACTGCTCTGGCTCGAGATATCTGTGTGCGAAGGAAGCTTGCCCTGCATGTTGTGTGTCATGGAAATCCCCACTGCTCTGCCTCAGGATAGCTGTGTGTGAAGGATTCTTGCCCGGCGGAGAGATCTTTTACTCTTTCCTGTTTCGCCTCATAGCCCTGAAGAAGGCTGGGCAACGGAATTGTATTAAATCAAGAAACTACTTACTTCATTGGACTTACTAAGTGTTTACTTGCTGTTCTCGCCATTACTCTGTGTACTTACAGAATCGAATCACTGACGTGTGCAGGGGCATCCTATGTTTTACTACTTTTGACCTTGGTCTATGTGGGGGGTTTAGGGTTGTTTCCCCCCGCCCTTTTTGCACCGTCACAAATTTTCATTACTTATAAATTACGTGCATACCTGCGGGCGCCACTACTTACCGTATACCTGAAACCCTTCGCATGTTGGTTGGTTTAAGGTCCAAGGTTTTCATGTGACATGAATCCACTTGGCAGCTTTGCCGTTCTGTCTCGCATGCTTTATTTACCTGCTGTGTCTTTGTACGCTGGGAATCTCGCACTTCTGCTCCCTGAAATATATCTTTTCAAGATTTAAGGAGGCGGAGCTGCTGTTACTCATACTGTGCTTATCTTGAATGTGCAAAGTACAAATATGGTGCTGATGATATGCTGGACTTTTCTGTGGGGGAGGAGGGAAGCAAGCAGTGCCACACAGGATAAGAGTGGACTATAGGACAATCTGGCAGCGCCAGAAGGGCTGGGCTGGCAGGTCAGTGCGTGGGCTGCTTTCTTGGCTGTTTGTGGGCCTGTTTTCTAGTCTAGTGGGCTGCGTTTTACTGTAAAACCTCCTGATGTTAGAGCAAGCATTGACTTCAGTAAGCACAAATGCATGCAGAATCCCATGCCCTGCTCAATGCCTTGTTAAAACAGTGTGTCCATACGAGTTTGAAACTGCCTCTGCTTGCTACTGTCGGACACTTTTTTAGCCATATGATTCGCCATTCGGCACACTTTTTGGTATTCAAGGCAGCGCTTTTTTTCGTTCGTGCCGAGAGCACCTTTCAAAATGTTGCGCTTGGCTCTAACAAAGAGTGTGCCATATTAGATTGAATGTGCTTGACCAGGGATGCAGCAAACTCATGCTGCCCCGTGGGCAGCGCATTCAAATGAAATATGAAGAGGCGTCTTTGAAGCAGCCGCTCTGTGTTTCACTGTACAGGCGGCAACCCGGCTGCACTTTTAAGAGGGGTGTAAGATCCTCTTGCAGCCGGGTGCAGTGAGGGACTCCAGAAGGCTGCCATCGGGGGGCGCACTGATAGTGTGCCACCTTTTAGGTGGCTCACTGTCAGTACATCTCCTGACAGCTATTTTATTTACCTTTGCGCCCGCATCTATAATACGGTGTGGGTGCAGAGGCAAAGAGATTCCCTCATTTGCATAGGGACACACACCCATGCAAATAAGGGAACACCCTCTGATGATAGCATGGCACTATATGTGCGCCAGCACTTTCTGTATTACAGAAGGGGCCGACCAAGCGCCTGCGCCCCTTCTGTAATACCAAAGTGCCCCGGGGGCACGCCTAGCGGGTGCAAACACCTGTAGCGCCCCCTGGGGGCACTTTTGTATAATGCGGCCCCTGGTCTATTTTCTGTCCCAGTCTGACCCTGGTGCCACTGACCACTCTCTCCATTTTCCGTATGTGTTTAGGCGACTGTCAATGCTGTCCCTGCTGTTCAACTATTATAAGTGTGAGAGAAGATTTCAGGCCTGCTGCACAGTGTGATGGGGATCTTGAAGTGCTGCTGAGGCGCCGATCCTGGTCAGTGTGTGCTGGTGAAGCTTGCTCCGGTGCTACAGCGCCGCACCCTGTATCTGTGTGTTTAGTGATGCCTACGCTTCTGGGGTCCATGCTCTACCAGCATCAGTGAGGGTGAACTGTGCACCGTGCACCACTGCCACAAATGCTGTGCTAGCTTTGTGTGTAATGGATGATGCACTAATTGAGTCTATGGACCCTAAACCTGCTCTGTGTGCAAGGGAGGCCTGGATGGCTGTATAGCCTTTACTGACCAGGACCAGACAGGCCATTCTGCCACTCTAGCGTTTTCCCAGAGTGCTGCTGGGTGAAGGAAGAGCAAAAGAGGAAGGTGCACCAGTAAGAAGTCCAGGTCCAAACAATATCTTTGAAATATTCTTTTAATTTTCTTGTAAAAAGACTCGCAGCCAACGCGTTTCGTTCCACACTGGAACTTCTTCAAGGCTGAAAACATGCAACATAACCACATTTAAATACCAAAAACACCACAGAACATCACATGACACAACGATACATTCTATCCGATAGTCGATTGTTTCAAAACTACCAGAGGCAAGAAATACATCAATTGAAAAGATAATATAAATAGGTGAAAAAAAACTTCACAAAAAGGACAAATTTTACCAAAGAAAAAACATCACGACATTTATATCATAAATGAATAAAGCACAAAACAACATTTATATCACATATATCTTGTACACTAAAAATACTGCATACACGCATATAATAAAGAAATATAAATACGAAACATTAAGACATTGTCAGCACCGTTTTTATGGTACCTATCCCTAGTAAGTGGCTGGGAGGAATTGATTTATATATGTAAGGCATTAAATCATTCCCCAAAAATAACCACAAACTACTATAAGAGAAGCGAAAGAGAAGGACAAAGGGGGAAAAAGAAAAGAAAGAAGAGAGAGAAGAGAGAAAGGAAAAACGAGAAAAGGGGTAGGGGGAGGGGGAAAGGAGGGGAGGGGAGGGAAGGGAGGGGGGGGAGAGGGGGAAGGAAGGGGAAAGTGGAATAATGTGGTGGAAGGGGGTAAAACCCAGTAGGAGTGGTCAACCAATAAGCAAAATGCAAGGAAACTCACCAAAAACAGGTTTCTGTTAGAACAAACAACGTAGTTAAGGATGCAACGTAATGGTGTCCCGCACGTGTGAAGAATATATATTCACAAACAGATGGTAAGTATATCTGTATTAAAAAAGTTTATATATAAATGAAAAGCCGACTGTTTACTCTTAAGTACTCTCTGTCTCCTTCATCACGATAATGTGGCTTTTGCCGTTTTGGGATATATGTACAGCATGCAGCCTTTAATTTTTGGACACGTTCTTTTCAGATATAATATCTGACGCCCATTATATATGAATATGCGGCCATTGCCGTTTTGGGTTATGCGTGTAGCACGCAGCAATTACTTAGATACTCACCTCTGACAGACTTTCTACTATTAGCGTACTGCTTGCTTTCAAGCACTTAATAGATATATACATTTTTTAAATGTGGTATTGTCCTATAATACTTAAGTAGGCGGCCTCTTTTAGAGTCGGCATTTATTGTTAGATCGTGGTACTGGTTAGTTGGAAGTTATTTGCTACACATTTGCTATATATATGTATAGTATGGCCACACTTTGCTCTTCCATACCATTTTGGGGCCATGGCCAACCTGATAACCCTTTTTTGATATTGATGTGAAGGGTTTGATCTTGCTACACCCCCAACTGGCCCGTGTTCCATTCTCTTTCGGTACTACATTGTAGATGTATCATTGGTTACTTGTACCATAAACATACTAGAGAATCTGATTTTAGCCTTGGGGTGCAATTAGCATATTAATTATTCGTTATACTTTTCCTTTTAGAATATTGGAATCCCTGATACTTGTGTGCTCGTATTACGGAGCCGTCACTTTGGTCACCTGTATTGTAAAGCTACATGTGCTGTCGTGGTGACTCTTCCTGTTTTGAACTCGAATATAAGACGAAGCCATATTATATTCTTACTATTGGTAACCCCACGCTTATTACTTTGAGATACTATTAGCACGCTTTATTTGTGATATTGGGCTGTCTCTTTTTTCTAAAACTTTTCATTTATATACAAACTTTTTTAATACAGATATACTTACCATCTGTTTGTGAATATATATTCTTCACACGTGCGGGACACCATTACGTTGCATCCTTAACTACGTTGTTTGTTCTAACAGAAACCTGTTTTTGGTGAGTTTCCTTGCATTTTGCTTATTGGTTGACCACTCCTACTGGGTTTTACCCCCTTCACCACATTATTCCACTTCCCCCTTCCTTCCCCCCTCTCCCCCCCTCCTTCCCCTCCCCCCTTTCCCCCTCCCCCTACCCCCTACCCCTTTTCTCGTTTTTCCTTTCTCTCTTCTCTCTCTTCTCTCTCTTCTTTCTTTTCTTTTTCCCCCTTTGTCCTTCTCTTTCGCTTCTCTTATAGTAGTTTGTGGTTATTTTTGGGGAATGATTTCTTGCCTTACATATATAAATCAAATCCTCCCAGCCACTTACTAGGGATAGGTACCATAAAAACGGTGCTGACGATGTCTTAATTTTTCATATTTATATTTCTTTATTATATGCGTGTATGCAGTATTTTTAGTGTACAAGATATATGTGATATAAATGTTGTTTTGTGCTTTATTCATTTATGATATAAATGTCGTGATGTTTTTTCTTTGGCAAAATTTGTCCTTTTTGTGAAGTTTTTTTTCACCTATTTATATTATCTTTTCAATTGATGTATTTCTTGCCTCTGGTAGTTTTGAAACAATCGACTATCGGATAGAATGTATCGTTGTGTCATGTGATGTTCTGTGGTGTTTTTGGTATTTAAATGTGGTTATGTTGCATGTTTTCAGCCTTGAAGAAGTTCCAGTGTGGAAAGAAACGCGTTGGCTGCGAGTCTTTTTACAAGAAAATTAAAAGAATATTTCAAAGATATTGTTTGGACCTGGACTTCTTACTGGTGCACCTTCCTCTTTTGCTCTTCTTTCACATAACTGGTCTCCAGTGGAGTCGATCTACGGCGTGCTCCAGGAAGATTTGTGCACAGGAACTGAACTTTTAACTAAAAAATTTGGGATTTGAAGTGCTTAACTTATGGTCAGCCGTAGTTTGTTTTTTTGCATAATGCTGCTGGGTGAAGGTTTCCTTGCAGAGTAGGATGGGCTGCCGCAGCTGAACCATCCCCTCAGGACTCCAGTCTAGGTTGGGGCCCTTCAGTGGGGGTTTGGTTATGCTTGCCTGGGTGATATTGGGAGAGAGAGAGAGAGAGAGGGGGAAGGGGGTGGAGGAGGGGTAGAGGAGGGAGAGGAGGAGGAGATGGTAAGAGATGTGAATACATAACAAGTAACTGTGTAATATTGACCACAGTTGCCATGGAGAGGTTCTGATGAGCTTGGTGCCTTAGGCCACATCAGGGGGCAGATTGAGCACACCCACCACCTCTTCCTTTTTGAACACTTCTCTCCATGCAATTCCTTATTTCCAGAGGATAAATGTATTACACCTTTTATATATAGCACAGTACAGTAACATGATGTTTACCAGATGCAGTGTATACCTTCATCTCTTCTGGGCCGCAAGGAGGAGCTATGTGCAGTGGGAAATCAGAGAGGCCCCATGTTACAAGAAACGATACATTAAAATAAATGTCGAGGGTGTGCGAAGGGGTGGTGTTACCAGTGGAGGTCAAGCCAGAACACTGCCTCTTGGGGCTGATCTCGAAGCCCAAGAAATGGAAAGTTGATTATAAATTCCTTCAATTAACCCTGGAACTGGCCAAACAAGGGTGGCTATATGCTGGATGAGCCCTAGAGTCCCGACTCTAGAGAGCGGGATAAGGGACGTAGGGGGATGGTCTCTTGCAGAAGAATTGCATATGAAAGCCTGTAGAAAGGATGAAAACTTAGCCGAAGACATAGTGCTCTGGAGAGAATTATGCAGGGAACTTTTAAACCCAACAGGAAATGAGAATGGGCAGAAGGATACCTCTGATACCAATAGCGAAATGGCAAATTGCATCTTGTGTAATGTGGTCAATGTCAAAGTTACTACTCATAAACTTCGTACTATATAATCATGTAATGTGAATGTGTCGTGGAGGTCTACCGACCTTAGAAGTCGACTACGGTTTAAAATATGGAGAAGACTGTATCCAGCTGCCCTGTATTTGTATTGTAAAATGAAAAATAAAGTTGTTAAAAAAATAAAATAAATGAAACAAGGACACAATACAACAGATCTATTTCTCAGAAAACAGATACAAGAAAGACAACCTAATTTCATAAAATTAAAACGTACCTTTGAGTCAGACTGAAAGAGAGAAAGTCAAATGTAAAGACCATTTTGCCTCAACTTATTATCTGTTAATGGTCTCTGCCTCCCTTGAGGTGAAGTAGAGTGTGTCTGGCCTAAAACACACAATCTCTGGCACACCTGCAAGCATCAGCAGACTTCAGGCAGGTTCATCCTTTCTCACCCAAGTAATTAATTTGTGTCTATCAAAGCACAACTGACATGCCTGCTTGTCTTACTCCCCCCCCCCCCCCACCTCCACCACACTAGTCTGATAAGGCCATGAAAACAGGGGGAACAGAGAGCTGAATTGTGAGTGTGAAAGTCTAGACAGGTGAGTCTCAGAGTTTTTTTGGCAGTGGCCCAAACAACGCAAAATATCAAAGTTAGGGCCTTGGCATTGGGATTTGGGACACCGCTAGAGGTGCATTTTACCAGGGGAGATTAGCGTGTGCTCCAAAAGTCACTTTTATGCTTTCCGTTACCACAAAAACTGTGCTTGAGATGCACCCCCAAAAGAGCATCTAATAAAAAAAAATGAATGGGGCCTGATTGGCAAATGCATATTTTCCCATTATAATCCTAAGAAAAAACACATTTATCCAACACACTTGCACATTTTGCAAACAGATATCGGTAGTGGTTGTGTTTGTTTCATCAATTATTAATTCTTTTACATAGTGTTTGTTTGACAAATTGTGTTCGCTCTTGATCAGGCTAGCCTGTGCCGGGAAACAGCCGAGGGTCCGTTGGGAAATCTGGACACTGCCGTACTCTGCTGGCGCCTCGGGGGCTCCTGGCCTCGAGTTGTATGACAGGGTGGCCATGGTTTTGGTTGGATGCACGGTCCGCAAGACTCGCCACATCTACACGTAGAAAGGGCTGCAGCTGACCCTCTTACGCTCCCTATTTAAGCCTCCCACTCGGCGGCATGGCATCCTGGACAGAGGCGCAACTAGAGCCAAATTTCGGGAGGGGGCTAAGAAAAAATGTCAGGGGGGGGGCTGAATCTTTAGGCAATCGGCAAAGTGGAGCTGCAGGGGCTCTTAGAAGGGGTGAAAAAACAGCGAGGCCTCATTAACATGCAAATGGTCTTTTAAAGACCGGTGAAGTGCTCGGGTGCGGCTGTGTGGGTGCCCTGAAAGCTGTCTCATCCCGGGCTGCCACACACGACGGGGGGGGGGGGGGGCAGTGGCGTAGCTAGAGCATATGGCGCCCGGGGCTATCCCTCAGATTGCCACCCCCCCCCCCGGGGGGGGGGGGAGGGCATGCACTTCAAAGAGGTCCGAGAGACACGTTGTATCGCTGCTAATAGTTACGTTGATCACGCAACTTACATGCACATACATGACACGGTCCAAGGCTAGACAGTTGAATACAGCGGTGACTGGCAGTACGAAAGAGAACACACAGACTGCATGATCTATCTGGGGGCTCAGAAAAACCGCATGTGACATCCATCAGAGAGCTGCGTGAACAATTACCTGGTAATCCCCTCAACACAATGCAAACATGCACATACATGACACTGTTCATGTAACCTTCATCTACAGATGACATTAAATGACCATACATCTCTTCTTAGTCTTAGAAGGACCAGTAAAACTCACTCTTTTCCAAATCTCTTTCTAAATATTATCACTTTCCATGTAATATTCCTTTGATGGGAAGAGGAGGTTTCTGAGGTGGGAGTATCAGGCAAGTGATACTACTTGGGCTCCCTCTGTTCGAGCCTTCATGGAGGATCCCTCTTCATTGCTACCTCCACCTGACCCCGGACTCTGCAACACACTCCCTTACAGGCTCCCTCTGTGCGAGCCTTCAGGGAGAATCCCTCTTCATTACTACCTCCACCTGACCCCGGACTCTGCAACGCACTCCCTTACAGGCTCCCTCTGTGCGAGCCTTCAGGGAGAATCCCTCTTCATTACTACCTCCACCCGACTCCGGACTCTGCAACGCACTCCCTTACAGGCTCCCTCTGTGCGAGCCTTCAGGGAGAATCCCTCTTCATTACTACCTCCACCTGACCCCGGACTCGGCAACGCTCTCCCTTACAGGCTTGATTATCCACTACTCCTCTCTCCAGTGCACCTTATCTCACAGCTGACCTTGGGCCCCAGCCCCATATCAGGCACCATCGGGCTCCACTTTGCTTTTTCCCGGTAAAAACATTAGTAAAATTACCTTCAAACTTAAAACATTGAATATAGCAGTAAATATAATTAGCATGCACTTTAAAGTATGTTCCACAGTAGCCCTTATGACCCGACTGCTAATTAAATAAACAAAAACAGAAAGGCCATGACAGGGCCGGCTTTAGCGCTGATGCTAAAGTCTTTTTTAGCGCCACACTAATAACCTCTTTCTCCGTAAATACCTTTACTACCACCTTCCAACAGTGCCCCTCATCCCTCCATGGCCCCCCTAGTGACCTCCTCCTCAGATTGCCTCACGCCACAAGTGCCCCTCATCTCCCCATAGCCCCTCCCCCTCATGACCTCCTCCTTGGACTCCCTCACTGCCACCATCCACCAGTGCCCCTTATCTCTCTGTAGCCTCTCCCCCTCATGACCTCCTCCTCAGACTCCCTCACTACCACCCTCCACCAGTGCTCCTCATCTCACCCTAGCTCCCCCTCCACACCATGACCTCTTCCTCGGATTCCCTCACTGTCACCCAGGGCACAAGTCCTAAAAAAAGAAGTGGGGGGACGCTGACGTCACAACAGCAAGTGATGTCATGAAAGGTGGCTTGCACCATCAGACTCATTGCCTCCCCTCGCTCACCCCTTAGATGCCATTGCATCAGAGAAGCCAGCGCATGAGCAGCGTTCTGAATGAGCTCCGATCTCGCCCCAGAAAGGCCAAAGAGTAAATGTGTGGCTCCATTTGCTCCAGTAATCGAGCTCCCGTTAAAATAAGTGAGGGGACGCCATCCACCCGCCTGGTAGCCCGACTCGAACCCTGCAGTCACCCTCCACCAGTGCCCCTCATCGCTCCACAGCCCCTCCAACTACCTCCTCCTCAGATTCCCTCACTGCCACCCTCCACCAGTGCCCCTCATCGCTCCGTAGCCCCTCTCTCATATGCATTTGTTGTTTAGCGCTACTCATATCAGTGTAGTGTGTCAGCACTTTACACCACAAACACATTATACAGAGACAATGAATCATACAAGTATGTAAATCAGTCTACAGGGAATGTCACATAAGCCAATGAGGATTACCAGGTGTAGGAATCACATGTCATCCATACTGGTGGGCAGTATATTTTAAGAGGGTTTGGTCTGGGGAAACACAACCTTAGGATTTAAAAGAGTATTCCATTGGGTCAACTTTACTGATAAAAATGTATCTCTGCCCAAACATACTCATTTTAGCAACATTAGAATGATGAAAGACTGAGGAAGTTCTAACTATATCACAAAACAAATCTATACCATTCATGTTTGTATGCAGCTCTTTGGTGACAGTTCATTGGTCACTGCCCTATGTTAGGGTTGTAACTTCTGAACTGCAAGTAACACAAGGATCTCTGTGGCAAAGGCAGCAACCCACTGAGCTTCCACACAAAATACAGTTCATCTGCATTTAAAAGCTACTAACAGACAAATAATTGCTCTCCAGCGAATCATTAATCACCAGCGTTATTGGGGCATCTTTTATTGTCTTATTGTTGTCCTGCATCGGCCATGATAATGATAAAAACTATTTAAATGAAGCGCACACGAAGTACGTGTCCTGCTGGACCTGCGCATTTTTTTTAAAAGAAAAGAAACAAATTCTCTTACCTACTACTGCACTGAATTATCCACGGACGCAGCAGAGCAGACTGCCCCAGCCCACAAGGTCCTCACGAGAGTGCGTAGTGGTGAAGCGCGTGACGCGTCACCGCTACGTTCTCATCGCGAGGGCCGCGCAAAAATGTAGCCCAGGGCCATCATTGGTAGCGCTGGCGCGCGCTCTCCGAGATTGACGGCCCTGGAGCAGGCTGGGAATGGATGGGACCAGTATACGCGGGCGGCGCTGCGCGGGCAGATTAACGGTCATCAACAATCATCATGGTGGCAATTTTGCAGCAGCAGGCGCTGACGCACTGGCTTCACTACAACCAAGTAGGTCAGTGCGCGCAGTGCGCAGCTTGTACTCAAAGTGGGCCGCCCGGCCGTGCGCGCCGTTGCGGCCGCGGCGGACTTTATAATTTATTTAGTGACACTGTGTCCCTAAATAAATTATAAAGGCCGCCGCAGCCGCCCTAAATATAGTGCCGCATGGGGCAGTCCGCCCCCACCGCCCCCCCCTAGCTACGCGCCTGACTGAGTGTGAGTGAACTATGAGGATCGCTCTAAAAAAATTCAATGTTTGTCACAAAGGTGCTATAGAGAGATGAGGTGCATTGTTGGTGAGTGATAGTGAGGGAATTCATGGAGAAGGAGGAAATGGGGGAGGAGCGCCAAAAATGACTATTGCACCGTGCGCGGCCAGTGCTAGGGCCAGCCCTGGCTGGGAGTCTTAGCCCCCCACCCCCGAAGTTCGGGTCTAGTTGCGCCCCTGGACTCCACACACTTCCACCTCCCGCTGCAGCGTGTGCACCCTGAAGCTGACATTCTGGTAGTGTCAACTGTCAACGCTGTATAAAGCAAATGAAATAACAAAATTAAATAGAGTGGTTAATCCTGCGTCGTGGGTGCGTTACGTCCCCTTCACACCCCTCTCATGGGACACAACTCTCGCAGCCGCCAGGGGGCCTTTCAGCATTGCCACAGATCCAACCTTCGAGTTTTAAAGCATCTTTTAATGCAGGAGAACTCTCTATGTCAAGTAAACCTATGAGTTCTTGTCCATTATTGCCCCTCAAATGATGGTGTCCCATTTTCAGTGCCCCCTTTGGATAGTAAATAGTCATTTTACCCTTTTCTCTAGAATGTAACCCCAGCCCATTCTTTACCACCCACCCCCAAGATTTTTAACTCTGCCTTTTTAACATCGCTGGAGACAGCGAGCTGGGTACCCCTCAAGTCTTATTCTTGAATCTCCAGAGGAGAGCACCTGCGATCACACTCACAACCAGAGCGGTGCGACAGGTGCAGCTGCACCTGACCCTGACTTTGATGATGGGGGCGCTGTGTTTAAAAATAACTTATGGGTTTAAAAGCAGTGAACTTCTTTGGACGTACAGCAATTTCAGGCAAAAATAAAAATGTGAAGTTAAGTCTGGTGATTAATGTTTCTGCTGCTGAGAGATCGGAATATTGTCTAGTGGCAGTTTTGATGCATCATAAAGTAGCGCAGAAGGTTATGTGCCTGCTGCAGAGCACAGAACTGAGTGTGAGTGAGCTATGACAAGCGCTTTAAAAAATGAAATGTATTTTAGAGAGGCTGTGTGGAGGTATGAGGGCACTGCTGGAGGGTGGCAGTGCGGAATTCGTGGAGAGGGTGCCCACGGGGAGGGCGTCAATACAGACTGTCACCCCAGCATCATCGGCGCTACAGCCTGCCCTGCTCACAAGACCCGAGCAGTGGAATGCACGTCACTGCGCAGACTTAACCCCTGGTCTTCCGTTACACACCTTCCTTCCTCTGTGAAAATACTGCTCGTGGAAAAACTCTTGGCATTAAACAGACATAAGATGCGGACCCACGGAGCGCAATAAATATGGCAACTGCTGAAGGGAGGGCGGGGCCTCGTGACCCACACTTGAACCAGAGCCCCCCCACCCCCCCATCCAGCAATGGCAATACATGGCATATTGCACCTCTGTGTATTATATAGCTATAGTTCTGTTACTTTAATAACTTTAAATAAATCAGCATTGAGGGTTGTCAGCGGCGCTGGACGCTGACAAGGAAAAGGTCACGGGTGAAAGTAAGATGACGAAGAGGCAGAAATGTGAAGAGCGCATAAAGCATACACAAAGTGTTCAAAGAGTATCTACAGTGCACACAAAGCGTACGAAGCATACACATAGATCGCACAAAGCGTGCACAAAGTGTTCAAAGTCTAAGTATCTACCGTGCACACAAAGCGTTCATCACCAGCGTTGGAGCATCTTTTATTGTCTTATTGTTGTCCTGCATCAGCCAGGATAATGATAAAAACTATTTAAATGAAGCGCACACGAAGTACGTGTCCTGCTGGACCTGCGCATTTTTTTTAAAAGAAAAAAACACATTATCTTACCTACTACTGCACTGAATTATCCATGGACGCAGCAGAGCAGACTGCCCCAGGCCACAAGGTCCTCACGAGAATGCGTAGTGGTGAAGCGCGTGACGCGTCACCGCTACGTTCTCATCGCGAGGGCCGGGCAAAAATGTAGCCCAGGGCCGTCATTGGTAGCTTGTTTTGCTGATTTTGCTCCCGTTTCCAGCACGCCTAACTTCGCATCGCTAATGAGATGCAAAGTAGGCGTGTCTGTGGAAACAACATGGGTAAATATCGCGAGGGTAAATATCGCGAAGGCAGCTTCGCGATATTTACAATGCGGGGAAGCGAATATTTTAATCGCGCTAAGTATGCCTTAACGCAGGAATTTAACGTCTGTTAAATTCCTGACTAAGGCATACCTAACATGAGAGGTGGATTCATGTGATACGACCACAGGGTCGTGTCATCAAGCATATCGCCGTTTTACATGGAACATTGCGGGAAAACCAGCGATGTTCCATGGAAAAGGGCGCTATCGCTGGAATATACATCGCCATGGCGCTAAGCGTTGTTAATGCAACACTAGCCTGGCGAAATATTCCAGCGATAGAAAAAAATGCGGTAAACAAGGTCAGCGATAATTACCGCTGCCTGTTGCAAATATGCCCCAAAGTCTCTCGGCCTTAGAACAATTCCAACTCCTACGGGTTCGACATGCATGGCGTGAGCTACTTGGCGAAGACATGCAGAAACCCACTGCTATGCCGACACACACATATATCATACGGGCAGAATCCCCTGTGAAATTAATAACTATGCTATACACGACAGCGCAGGAGTCTAGAAAGGCGCAACTCCACAGGGCCAGGCTGGATTGGCAAAGAGACCTAGAATTGACTATAGGCGACAAACGTTGGGCGTATCGTTGTGAGAGGACGAGTAGTGTATCCCTGAACAGACGCCACCGCTTAATACATTTTAATTATATCAACAGGGTATATTGCACCCCTAAAAGACTGTTCCATTATGGGTTACGAGACTCTGCCAGATGTGACAGATGCCCGGAGCGGAAAGCTGGGTTCTTTCATTGAGCATGGCAATGCCCAGATGTCTTGGCATGCTGGGGGAGGATTTTTTCAGTGTTGAGGGACATTGTGGGGAAGCACCTGGAACCCAGCCCACTGGTGGCCCTATTGGGCTACGACAAGGAGATAGTAGCAAGTTGCAGAAAGCTGGTAGCGATGGGCTTGCTACTTGCGAAGCGTAGAATAGCCATGTGTTGGGTCAAAGGGTCAATACCCCTAATCAAGGATTGGAGGCTGACATGCTCAATTGCAATACCCAGTCAGACATATACAATGAGTTACTCCCACCACAAAGCCGCCCCAAGGGATTTTGGGGACTATGTCAACAATATCTGATCGGAAAGGAGACAGGGGAGCCCGAAGGGGGGTCTGTTGAGAAGGGCAATTAGCAGGTACCTTAGAAATTTGAAATTCCATGGTATTGCACAATAAAGATTTTTTTTTAATTCTTAAGTGGCTGACCTTTGGCAACACTGCCCTATAACCTGGGATCTGTTAGTCCCCTTGGACTGCCATAATGTACATGGAATATTTATGCATGACTGCAATATTATATGCTCAATAGTTTATGTAGCATATCCAGATAATGATGCCGGGTCTCCCTCGCCCTGTTTCCTTTTTGTATGTTGTCTTATATTTTAACCATATCTGTACATTTATTGAGAAATGTAACCTTGCTTGTAAACGCAATAAACAAATAAAAAAAGAAAAAACTATTATTAATTCTTTTTTTTAAATTGGCAGCTGTGTTGGATCTTCATCTCTCACAAGGTGATGGTGGTGGTCCTGGGCACTTGGCTGCCCCCATGGGTTCAACCCATGCGATCTCATGAATGAGTATGTTAGGGCCCAGCTCAGCTGTGTGCCCATCTTTATTAAGATGCTGCACTGTCTGAAGCCCATGCTCTTATCACACCCTTGGGGCCAGGTGTAAGAATGTTTAGCGACTCGGTTATTAATCACAAACGGGTACCCAACCGCTAAAATAGGGTTTCACTTTATACTAAAGTTTATTTTGTCACTTTTTATTGTGAAGTGGGCGAATACTGAATCAGTCATTTAGCAATTACAAAGTGTGAATCGCCAATGGGGGATTTCCTAAAAGCAAAGCCCTATTTATATGTATGAAGCGTTCACAAATTGCAGCATTTCGTAGAATGTTGTTTTTGCATGTGCAATTTACCATCAGGTGGCAATCTCGTACTAACCCTGTTATCAGCCCCAAAAGGCGCCAGCCTTTTTCACAGTGGTGGCTTTTGTTCATGTTGGCGACGAGGATGAGAATTTTGGGTGAAATGCAGAGGATGAGCAGGAGGCAGGAGAGCATTTTAGGATAGCCCTTTCTAGCAAAACAGCGGAAGAAGTTTAAGACAACCATAGACTTGGTAGTCAGGTCACGTTAGAATTATTTGCTGATATAAAACCACTCCTTGAACCACCAACAGAGAGAAGTATTGCAATCCCACCTCATGTTAAGTACTCTGTTCCCTACACCTTGGAGTTACCAGGGGTAAGTTTCACAACATGCTTCATCCTGTGTGTTTTTTTCATAGATTTATGGATATTATGTTGTTAAAAATGTATCAGTGCATCTTTTTTTCCTAGCTCTTTTTTTCCTAGCTCACAACATAAGTTACATCAGATGAAACTCTTTTTCCATTGTATTGCCCTAGTTCCCCATGTTAGAGGTTGTGTTGATGGGACTCATATTGCAATATGCCCACAATCCGCGAAGGAGTTCTTATACCGCCGTCCGCCACAGTCGTATATATAATCGTCTTTCTCGTTGAGAATTTAGAGATGACTATTCGCTTTGTAAGTGTGTTAATACTTTGCACACACCTGTAGGCTTGTAAAAATTGTATCTATTTAAATAATCTTTATTTGTGTTGTTTTAGGTGACAGTGCTATGGTTTACAGCCATGGATAAGACCCCATATCTGAACCATGAAGTGAAAGCAGATATACCCTAGCTCACTATAGCACTTGTTCTGTAATGGAGTGCACATTTGGCAATCTAATTGGGAGATTCAGCTATCTTCATAAAAGTGGGGGGCACTGCAGTACAGCCCAGACATCTGCTGCAAAATAATAGCCACATTGCAGAACCTTACAATAACTTGGGGCCATCCCAACGTTGAAATCACTTCTGATTCAGATCCAGAGGATGGTAATCCACTACCACAGCTGCCCCAGGATGCTTCCCATGGCAGTGAAGACAGAGCAGGTGGTACAGACACAGTTACACATTACTATCAAGGTAAGCATAAAATTACTTTTCAAATAAAAGACAACAGTGTTGTTCGGGATGGACTGTACCCATGAGGCACAGGGTCAAGACTGATTTGCATATGGCTGGGTTCAAACTGGAATGGCATGGTGAGCAAAAAATGATGGATTTAGGCCCAGATCTCTGTACTGGGGTGAATGTATGACATTGTTCTGCATTCTGTCCATCAACTGTTGTTTTTGCATTTGTCACCCCGAGTGGGACGGGTATGCTCAGACGTGAGTCCCGTGCTCTCCATGCCACTGGAATCAAGCTATCCTGGCTGAAGAGGGGTGAAACCCCGAAACCGGTCCTAGGATGCTTGTTTCCAGTCCAGGGAGGACTTGGCTTGGCAGTTCGGGCTGGACTGTTCCCATGAGGCACAGGGTCAAGACTGATTTGCATATGGCTGGGTTCAAACTGGAATGGCATGGTGAGCAAAAAAACGATGGATTTAGGCCCAGATCTCCGTACTGGGGTGAATGTATGACATTGTTCTGCATTCTGTCAATCAACTGTTGTTTTTTGCATTTGTCACCCCGAGTGGGACGGGTATGCTCAGACGTGAGTCCCTTGCTCTCCATGCCACTGGAATCAGGCTATCCTGGCTGAAGAGGGGTGAAACCCCGAAACCGGTTCTAGGATGCTTGTTCCAGTCCAGGGAGGACCTGGCTTGGCAGTTCGGGCTGGACTGTTCCTATGAGGCACAGGGTCAAGACTGATTTGCATATGGCTGGGTTCAAACTGGAATGGCATGGTGAGCAAAAAAACGATGGATTTAGGCCCAGATCTCCGTACTGGGGTGAATGTATGACATTGTTCTGCATTCTGTCAATCAACTGTTGTTTTTTGCATTTGTCACCCCGAGTGGGACGGGTATGCTCAGACGTGAGTCCCGTGCTCGCCATGCCACTGGAATCAAGCTATCCTGGCTGAAGAGGGGTGAAACCCAGAAACCGGTCCTAGGATGCTTGTTTCCAGTCCATGGAGGACTGTGCTTGGCAGTTCGGGCTGGACTGTTCCTATGAGGCACAGGGTCAAGACTGATTTGCATATGGCTGGGTTCAAACTGGAATGGCATGGTGAGCAAAAAAACGATGGATTTAGGCCCAGATCTCTGTACTGGGGTGAATGTATGACAGTGTTCTTCATTCTGTCCATCAACTGTTGTTTTAACAGTGTTGTTAAGCCATGAAACCAAATGCACAGTTTATCCAGGGTTGTGTTGAGTGTAAACGTTTTGGATACTCACACAGCACTTTAGGCAAAGGTTGAAACATTCCATGCAAATAATACCTAAACAAATGACAACAACAATGTTAAGGACAAAATAAGATGTGAATGCTTTCTTCTGCCTCTGCTGGCACTTCTTTTTAAGTGCTAGGAGCTGGCAGAGAAGCAGACACATTAGTGCCTGATGTTTATCTGCCTGTGTGCTGAACATTAATGGCATCATTCACTTAGAGCATGGGTACTCAATGTACGGCCCGGGGGCCACATGCGGCCCTCCTGACCTGTGCATGGGGCTTCCTGGTCGACTGCACCACTGGGCTGCTGTTTAGATCGCTCAGCACTAAGCTTTAAAAAAAATGTTAAATAAACAGGCAAGCATTTATTTAAAGGTTAACGGATGTTAAAGAAACAAAGTGCCTAGGGAGTCCTGCACCGCTTAACCTTAGGGACACCTACAAGACATCTTGCAAAAGAAGTGTGAAAATAAAATAAAGTAAGTGTGTTCAAAATTCAAAAAGTGTATTTCATTAACATGCAAAACCATTTCACTTTAGTGCCTCACGTTATATTAGTGCATTGAGAATAGTTTTCTTTTTAAGTGGTAGTTTTCAAACATAAATTTAGAAACATTAATCCCCCCACCCTGACAATAATGGCAATAGTGAAATAAGAGGCAAGTCAGTTGTTATGTGGACGCTGTGGGTGGTCTGGGTTTCTACTAAACATGAAAATGATTATACTTTATTAAATCAAATACAGGAAAGGGTTTGTACAGAACACATCCTGAAGTCATGTATTTGGAGGTCCTCTTATATATGATAATGAAGACAAAGGAGAGAAAGTGAAATAAAACAATTGCCTCTGATCACACAACTTGGCAAAGTGGGGAAGCCGGTATAAATCTGTTTTCTCATTTTGCAATTCAGTCGCTAGATGTGTATGCTTCACATCCTCTACACCAACTTTGCCGCCATTCCCCCCACACCCAGGGCCGGACTGGCCGTAGCGGGCACCGGGCAATCCCCCGGTGCGCCGCACAAGTGGGGGCCGGTTTTGGGCCCCTGGGGGCCGATTTTGTTACAGGGCCAGCCCGGTAACGAAATCGGCCGAAAACCGGCCCTGGCAAAGAGCTCGGCGGCACCTCCAATCCAACCTCCCCCCCACTCCCTGGATGGGGGGGTGGGTCCTGCCGAGCTCTTTGCCAGGGCCGGTTTTGGTTCGCAGTCCGGCCCTGCCCACACCCCTCCCACCCCCACGCCTGGCTGCAATTGCTGACATCAGTGCGGCCCTCCATCACATCACAGACCAAATGTTTTGACCCATGGGCAAATGTTTGCGACTACCCATAACTTAGAGCCTACGAAGCCTCTTCTCTTTTCCCTCCCATAATATCACCAGTTGCAGAAGCGTTGCTGGTTTGTATGTTTAATTGTTTTCTAATGCACTTGTGACTTGAACAAGCCCATGTGCCACACCACTACTATAGTGCCTCACCTCCACCTGAATATTAACAGCATGGTGTGATAATAAGGCGGGCGCATGTGCAAGATGCTTCACCGACCTGCTAAAATAATCTAAACAACACATATGTTGTTGATGTCTGCACCTCTAATGAAAGTTTTCTTGCTACCTGACTGTTCATAAACTAATTACAGCCTATGTAAGCTTGCCAAAGGTTTCACCTGTGAATCCGTGTCTCTCCTCTACTGTGTCTTTCAACTTTTCTTGTCCTTCTATCATCTGTGCCATGTTTTCATTCACGGCTGCTAACTGTCTGTTGACAGCTATAATGTTTATACTCTGCGGTGCTGCGCTGAGAGCACTGAGGCGTGTAAGCCACCAAACACGTTCGATGTTTTATCACCATCTTCAGGATTCACAAGACTTTCATTGCTTGTCCTGGAAGCACTTCAACGCTGTTGACGCCTTCGCCGCATCTGCTGGTCCCTCAACGCAATTTGTGGTGGGTCACTGGCAGTGGCGCATCAGAGACATCAGGGATATCGGGCAGTGGAGAAACTTCTGGTTCGGGTTGAGATGGCATAAGTTCGCTTGGTGTGGCTGGTAAATCACTGGCTTCCTCCATGTCAGAGGGAAGGTCTTGTTTCGTGCTTTTTAGGTCTCGCCTAGGCAGTGCTCGAACTGTCTCTTTGAGACATGTTGCATTCAGGATATGGGCATTCAGCAGCACACATCTTTCCAATTGGCTCCTTTTCTGTCTTTTGTAAATGGCTGCTTTTTATTGGTTAATATGGTCAAAAGTCCATCCTTTTTTTAGGTCGAGCATTCGAGACCTCTTGTATATACTTTAGTATATACTTATATGTGTATGTACATTGTGGGCTTTGGAGATAAGCCCTGGGATTTGTCTGCTTCCTCTTAGGGACTTTCTTTTCTGTTCAACTGCCTCTATTTAACTGTCTTGATAGAAAACAACTATCAGAGGTCAGTAAAATACCAAAATCACTTTAGCATTCTCTAGATTCCAGTCCATAGAAATTGTCTTCCACAAGCACCCGTAGACAAAAATATTTTTTTCAAATCTTGTATTTTCAGTGATATGACCACCGAAGGCCCTGATTTTGAGCCGAGACTCTGAAGCCATCTGGGGGTGCACGAGGCAAGGAGGGGAGAGAGAGGCGCCGGAGCTGACGGTCACCAGGAACTGGCCAAGTACCTGGCATGGCGGAGGCTCAGTCGTCAGACAACGGAATGGAGGAGGAGCCAGCCCCCAGCATTGCCGCTCGGAGTTGATGCTCCGTGATGAACCCTCTTACCAGCTTCCTGAGCGACATTCCTCCGCACTGTTATCCCACCCAGAACGACAATCCCACAACCGGATTGCAGGCAGATCCCCTGAAGATCAATGCCACCCTGCTCCGATCTTACATCGCTCAGAAATGAGCTGTGACATCCCTGCCAATGAATATACTAAGATGGCTCCCGGGGAGCTGAGAATACGCCTGTTGCCGAAAGAAGTGCACCGTGATGCTGCCCACCTCCGTTTTCCCCAGCAAACAACGCAACACGAGATGGAGGACGAGGCGGACCGTGCCGCCCAGTAACACCGGGACTGATGCCTTCTATGGAGCTATGACGATGCCCCACGGACTGAAACTAAAACTGTTTGTACTTACCGCGGAGCCCGAGTACCCTTGGCCGCTGCCCAGTGGAGCTGTCCTATGCAGCTATAGCGCAGTCTGGCTCTGGGTCACCCCATCGGCCGTCACCTACCCAGCCGGACATCGGACATTGTTTTTCACGGTTCTTCATGGTTTTATCTGCCTCTCTCTTTGACTACTTTCACTGCTTTATTCCCCCTGGAGTACTTTCCCCCTTCAGATCTATCTGACTCTGTCTGCTTTCCTCTCCCCAGTTTACCTTTTCCCCACAACCTTCCATTCCCCATATGACGTGTGTCTTGAATATGCTACGTGCTAATTTCTTGTGTTATTGTGTAAGCTCACGTTTTTCTCCCAAGCATTTACTGGTAACTGCAACTGTAACTGTAACTGATGTAACTATGTAACAATGTTCTGATGCAATGTCCTATCTCATGTAAAGTGCTCTGATACCTCCGGGTCTAGCCAGCGCTATATACAACTTTTCAAATTAAATAAATAAATTAAAAACAGAGCTTTGGACAATACCATTTCCCGCTGAAAGGCAATATTTCTCTCCATGTATTCCCATACCTGGGGTGTCACACAGTTTGGTGCTTACTTTCCCTCCATGTTAAAGAACAGTTGATGTTTCAGCACCCAGGCTAATGTCCTGCGTAGCTAAATACATATAAGGCCCCAAAGGCGAGACCGATTGCATTGCAAATGCTTGTTTCTTTTGTAGCCTTCCATGAGGCCTGCCCCTCCTGCATGTGGTGTTCCACGTCATGTTATTTATTACTGTCTCAGCACTCTTTTTTCATTTAGCCTTTTTTAGCCTCAGGAACTCACATGTGCCCACACTTGCTCTCTCTCCGTAAAATTCTCGTAATTATGAACAGCTGCTCTTTATATTTACTCATGCTCGCTCCCCCAATATAGTGGCAGCAGTGTTTTTTTATCTTACAATTTAAGGACAGAAAGTCTTTAATTTTTAAAGTGCTCCATACCGCCCTTTCACTATAACTATGGTGGCTGCGCTCGTTTGTTTATTCGTGGCTCGCCGTATTCAGGTTACCATACATAAAGTCCTTGTTTTTGGAAGCGTCCCGTGCCACACTTTCCCTTTAACAATGGCGACCGCGCGTCTTTCTTTATGTGCGGCTCACCGTTTTCACATAGGAAAACATAACAAGTCACTTCACAGGCACCATGCATTTACCTTTTACATGCATGGTGCTCACCTTCAATTTTGCAACATGGGCGTTGCGCTTTATTTGAGCATGGCTTGTGTAGCGGTCTAGTTGTTATCACGTCACGTTGACGTGACGCAGGCGGCCATGTTGGCGCCGGGGTGCGCGCGCAGATGAGCGCGCCGAGCAGGAGAAGGAGAGAGTGCCGGCCGACGCTCCTCGGTACATGCTCATTAGAATGCTAAATAAATATAGCGGTAACCCAACAACGTGCCTCGTGTGATTACTGAGCAACTTTACAGTGGCGACGAGGTCGGGACAGAGACCTGACCGACGCGGGAGCACAGGAGAGGGCAACACTCCACGTGGCCCCCACGAGACGAAGGAAGACACGCAAGCAGGTCACCAGGCCCAAAACGGAACACCAGACAGGCCTGCCTGGAGCGGTGGAGTCACGGAAAACGTCCTAGTCAACCACGTAGGACGATCCGAGGTACGGAGCAACCGAGGAGCGTGGCAGTGCCACAGTACAGCACACGAGCTGCATATAGGCCACAGGGACGACGCTACCCACAAACGGCCAAGAGCACACGCGCCACCTTCACACATATCCACGTACAGGGAGCGCTGCGCTGGCTACCAAAGAGGAGGAAGTGGGGTCTAGTAACAAGAGCCCCCAGAGAATCAAGCACACAGGGAACAACAACAACACCCCAGGCAGCCCCCCGAGCAAAGCCACCGACGGAACGAGCGCCAAGGAAGTGAAGATGAGTACCCCGGCAGGGTATGCGATTGCACCCGTGCAATTCCTAACGAAACCCGGAGACCCACTGATGAAATGGGAGGACTGGAAGGAATATATAGACAATTTCATAGGGGTCCTGGAGGACGAAAATGAAGAGCAGTTCACTCCTCAGAGGAAAAAACGCATCCTGCTACTAAATCTGGGCCCAGAAGGACTGAGAATATACAAGAGTCTAGTACCAACGAAGAGAGAAGACACAGACGACGATGTGTATGCGCATGCAGTGGAGGCCCTAGATGAGCGATACTGCCCCACCATCTGTGTTTCAGTGGATAGATATAACTTCCAGCAAAGGAAACAAAAGGTGGGGGAATCCATCGAAGAGTATGTAGCAGCGTTGAGAAAGCTAGCAGCCCCGTGTAAGTACGCACTATGGGAAGATGAATTCATAAAAGACCAGGTGATCATGCACACCACCAGTGCAAACGTGCAAGACAAGCTGTGGGCGAGTGGGGACACCACACTCAAGGAAGTAATGGTCATAGTGAAGAGGGCAGAACTCTCGAAGAGGTGCGCCGATGCTACCAAAAAAGAGGCGGTCACCCCAACCATGGTGAACAGGATACAGGAGGGAGATCACCGCAAGGACCAGAAAAACAAACAACCCATGGCCAAAGGGACTAGCAGATGGCAAGGGAAACAAGCGGACAGTGAGAACAAGAAAACGTGCTACAGGTGTGGAAGTTGGTTCCACGAAGCCCACGACAGACGTTGCCCGGCATTCCGAGCCAAATGCCTGCACTGCGGTATCATGGGTCACTACGAGAAGGTGTGTCGGAAGAAACAACAGAAAGGAGTGGTGCAATATGTTGACCAAAGTGCAGAAGACCTGGAGGAAGCCACAGAGGAAGAAGTGGTCACCGTCTTATGTATATACGATCAGGTATTGAGCGTAGACGCCAAGAGATCAACCAAACCAGTCCTAGAGATGTCCATGGGCGGCATCACCATTTCAGTAGTGGCAGACACCGGATCCCCATTTACCATTATACAGAGAGCAGTGTGGGAAGAACAGTTCCAATCCAAGTTGGGCCCTGAACTGGAGAAACTAGACATACGACCGGTTACCTATAATGGGGATCGCATTCCCATGCTGGGCTTCCGACGTCTACTGTTCGAGTTCAGAGGCCGATCAGCGCGGTGCAAACTGTATGTGGCCGAGAAAGGACCCTCCGTCCTAGGATGGTTAGACCAAGGCGACCTAGGCATAAAACTCGACCCAGGAGGGAAGGAACAAATCCTGCTCACAGAACAGGAGGAATGGCCGGACATGAACAGATGGAAGAAGAACTACCCAAAAGTGTTTGGGGGCACTGTAGGGAAAATGGAGAAATTTCAACATAAAATAGTGCTCAAGGACGGAGCCACACCAGTGGCACATAAAGTGAGGAATGTGCCCATTGCGGTAAGGGAAGCCGTCCAGACAGAACTCCAAGATCTGGAGAAGAAGGGCATCATAGAACCCATTACCTGCGCCGAATGGCTGGCGCCCTTGGTGGTCGTGATGAAACCCAACGGGAAGGTCAGGCTCTGTGTGGACCTGAGAGAACTCAATAAAAACATAGTGGTGGAGAAATTTCCCCTTCCCAAGATAGAGGAGATGTTGGCAAAAACCAGAGGAGTTCAGTGGTACTCCACCATTGACCTTACATCAGCTTACCACCAGGTAGCTCTACACCCGGACAGCAAAAGCCTGACATCGTTCATCACCCCGTTTGGGTGCTACAGATTTTGTCGCATGCCGTTCGGGCTAGCCTCGGCGGCAGCCGTCTTTCAGAAGATGATGCACCAATTGTTCAGAGACTGCAAAGATGTACAGTACTTCCAGGACGATATCCTAGTGATGGGGAGAGATAGGAGAGATCATGACCTGAAACTAGAAAAAGTATTACAAACACTAGAAGCCAAAGGTCTCACGGCAGAATGGTCGAAATGTCGGTTGGGACTGCAATCGGTAACCTATTTAGGCCATGAAATTGGGCGACAGGGGATCACACCCAAGACGGGGAACGTGAAAGCCATCGCGGAAGCACCGCCCCCCAAGAACAAGGAGGAAGTCAGATCGTTCCTGGGGATGGCGGAGTACTATAGCAAATTCGTGGTACATTTCGCATCCAAGACCTACAACATGAGGAGGCTGACAAGAGAGAGCACGGTGTTCCAGTGGACACCGGAAGCCCAAGCGGAATTTGAAGTCATCAAAAAAGGAATCCTAGAAGCCATACCACTCAAGGGGTACGACCCACAAGGCGCCACCATACTCATCACCGACGCCAGCGACAAGGGGTTAGGCGCTGTACTCATGCAAGACCGAGGAAGAGGGGACATGGAGACAATCAGCTTCGCCTCCAGAGCACTGACGGAGACAGAAGGCAAGTACAGCGTCATCGAGAAGGAGATGTTAGCGGTAGTGTGGGCCATGACGAGGTTCCGGCAGTTCCTATGGGGTACCCGATTTCTGCTCAAGACGGACCACAAGCCGTTAGTGAAGGTACTAACATCGAGCGGGCACGCCAGTGCCACACCCCGGATATCGAAGATGTCCTTAAAACTGTTGGAATTCAGATATGATGTGGAGTACATCCCTGGAAACAAGAACCGAGTGGCGGACTACTTGAGTCGAGCGGCGGCCATGGAGCCGGGAGAAGAAGACCCAGCGGACAAAGGAGAGATGGTAGCTCTCATAGAGGACCAAGAGAAGATAATCAGCATACAAGAGTGGACGGAAGCCTATGAAGAAGACTCTGACCTTATGGAAGTAAAAGCGCACATCACACAAGGGTGGCCTGATAAGAAAAAGGTGAAAACCAACCTCAAACCATTTTATGAAGTGAAAGAAGAACTGACAGTAGGAGACAAGGGCATATTCATCTACCGGGGAGACAGAGTAATTCCCCCCACGAATCTCATCAACAAGCTGCTGGACTTATTACACGAAGGCCACCTTGGCATAGGGAAACTCAAGGCCAGATCGAAACAGAACTACTGGTGGCCAGGTATGGACGTCAGAGCAGAGAGGTATGTCAGAGAGTGTCCCCAATGTCAAGGGGCCGACAAAACATTGACACCACTACGTCCAGCCCTTGGGAAATTCGACACTCCCTCAAACCCGTGGGAAGAGTTGTCAATAGACATTCTAGGACCGGTGCTGGATGACCAGAGCATACAGAAATACGTGTGTGTCCTCATCGACCGTTATTCCAAATGGCCAGAAATAAAGGTGAGCGAATCCATGGACACAGAGAACATCCTGGAGTTTCTATCGGAAACATTCACCCGAGAAGGAATTCCCAAGTCCATCTTAAGTGACAATGGACCACAGTTCACGTCGGAAAGATGGAAACAATTCATGGGAAGAAATGGCAGCTCTGTAAAGCACACGGCCATATACCATCCGGCAGGCAACGGTCTGGTGGAACGATTTAACAGAGTGGTGATGGGGGCCATACAAGCGGCCATCACCTGTAATAAAGACTGGAAGAAAGCGTTGGAGAACATGGTATGGGCCTACAGAATAACGCCCACAAACACGGGGTATAGCCCGTTTCAAATATTGAGAGGACGTGAACCCTTCACGCACGACAACAGAATCTGGAAGGAGAAGATGGTGACCAGCGAATGGTCTCCGGCGGTAGTAAGAGCTAATCTGGAGAGAGCACAAGCCACCTACACCAACAACTACAACAAGAGGAGGAATGTGAAGGACACTCACTTAGAGAGAGGAGAATGGGTGAGAGTGAAGCTGGCGACCCTACAAAGAAAGGGAGACAGCAAGTACAGCAAGCCGATGCAGGTTAAGGAAGTTTATGATCGAGCGGCCCTGCTCAGTGATGGGAACGTGTGGTCGCAGGACCGCATGGCCCGGTGCAACAAGATATTGAGATGGGAACAGTGGGATCCGGAAGGTGAAGACACGGAAGACGGGGATGAAGAGAACAAGAAAGGCGGAAGTGAACAAATGGAAGAAGCAGGTGCAGGAGAGGAGCAAGAAGGTGTGTTAAGGGGTGAGGCCCCAGTGGTAGAGATGGACAGGCCGAGAGGCAATATGAACAGCGAAGGAGCGATGAGTGGAGGAACAGAAATCGAGGAAACGCAGAGCCAAGGGGCTCGAGGGAACATTGGTAAGGTGACCAGGAGTGGAAGACAAGTTGTAAGGCCTTCCAGGTTCCAAGACTTTGAACTGACCTGCGAACTGTAAGTGACTGATTTTTGGGTTGGTAAAAGGGGGAGATATGTAGCGGTCTAGTTGTTATCACGTCACGTTGACGTGACGCAGGCGGCCATGTTGGCGCCGGGGTGCGCGCGCAGATGAGCGCGCCGAGCAGGAGAAGGAGAGAGTGCCGGCCGACGCTCCTCGGTACATGCTCATTAGAATGCTAAATAAATATAGCGGTAACCCAACAACGTGCCTCGTGTGATTACTGAGCAACTTTACAGCTTGCTTTTATATATTTAAAAAAAGAAAATTTGACGTTGTTTCACTTTGTGCTGCTCCTCTCGCTTTCCTTGGGCAGTAGGTTTACCCTCCTTGCCCCTTGCCTGTCCGAACCACATCGGTGTCACCCCCGTGCTGTTCCCTCCCCAGGGCTTTCACTTGCCATCTCTAACACTAACAGGGTTCACTTTACATGTTGGAGATTTCATGGCGCTGCCCCTGAGAATGGAAAAAGAGGCGCGGCTAACTCAGGTGAGGGTTCCTTAGCATAGGAAAAGAGGCTCTGTCACCTCGATCCGCATAGCCAGGTGATGTAATACATAGATAGGGGCTTCTCCTAGCTCCGCAGTCTCCAGCTTTATTAAACTTTTTCTTTTCTTCCCGACATTCCTCTTTTCTCATCTCGATCCATCATGACTCGCTCTCCTACACATTTCTCCTCTTTTCTTATCTTTATCTCTATCCTCTTCCTGTCTATATTTTCTCTCTCACCACCATGGCCCCTTTCACCATTCTGTCTGCATGCATCCAACACCTTACCCCTTTCTCTTGTCTTACCACAGCATTTGTTATCGGGGGAGAGGATGTTGGTTACAGGCAGAGCTGCTGACTTTGCAACTGGGAAATCAGCTCCAAGTCCCGGCGTCGGGTCAGCATCCTGTAACACTTGCCAAATCACTTAATATCCCCGTGTATAATGTAACTAGTGCACATGTAAAGTCCATCAATGCGCTATATAAATTAGCAAAAAAGAATAAAGGTGTGTCTCGTCTCTTCGTTCTCTTCTTAGGTCTTTCTCCCTTAAGTTTCTTTACTCCTTTCCTATGTTTCTTGTTTTGTCAAAGTTTTTATGTCGCTGTACCTCTCCCTTTTGCTTGCTATTTTTTAATAAAATATTTTCACCATTTAAGCAGCCATTTGATTATTCATCAGCAAGGGGGCTCAGTGAGGACTGACACCAGCCTGTTAACTGTAGGTCACAAGTTCAAATCTTGATAGGGCCACCCTCAGTGTTTTGTGCTTCCCAGGTCCACACTTTAAACACCATTAAATTGGGTACTAATCATAGCATTTTTATAGCACATTGAAACACCAAAACCTGTGGTACTCAGTTCCATATAAAACAAGTTAATTTACAATGGCTTTTTTTCTGTTTTCTGTTTCTTGGCACTGCCTCTGTGTCCTTTCTCACACCGGCTTTGCCCCATTCTTCTCTCCCCTGTCTTGCACAATCTCACTTTTCACTCCGCAATCTGTCAATTTCACTTTCACTGTTCATCCCATTCACGTCTTCCCCGCCCCCCTTTCTCTTGCCCTCAGACCGATCTGCTCCTTCCCTCACTCTCCAGACTCTGACCTGCGTGTTTCTTTTCTCCACCTTTCCTTACCTCCCACTCTCAGCTTTGCCACGTATTTTGTGATTCTTATGTGATAAAACACAGCTGTATTGTACTGCAACATTTACTTAGCGCTTACTACCCCATGTGGGTAAATGGGTAGCACGCTGCACAGTGTAGGGTTGGAATTCCATATTTGATTTGTAACTGTAGCCGGTTGTAATACATTATTTAGAAATTGTGGGCATGTCACTCACAAATATGTCTGCACACAAGCACACATACATCTACATGGGCATATACTGCAGCTGCAATAGATCTGGCTTTAATTTACAAATGCATCTAAACATATGCATGCACATTAACAGTTTATGTGCTGTAGCACATTAAATTCTGAGATGTCTTTGCCAGTGCTTTTTTTGTTTTAAACCTCCATCTCTGGATTCTTGCCAATGGTTACTATGGAAATACAGGCCTCCTCCACATAATCTTGTTTGGCGCAGAAATTTTCTGACATTCAGAAATTTACATCCCCCCCCATCCCCGTAGCTCCCATCGTACACACACATCCCTCACACACCTCTATGCGCTCCCCACATTTATGCTGCAAAAAGCATTAAAGTCTAGTTTAATAATAAAATGTGTATTTCACATCCATTATGTTTATTTCAATATACAGCGTAAATTAGCAATTAGTGGTGTCACTGATCTAGTATCGAGGTTAGGAAGGCAGGAATAAAAGTAATAGAGTGTAGCGCACTCTTTGAAAACATTTGCTACTTGGCGCTTGGGCCCTGGTAGCCACGAACTATGATGGCGTTTGCGTTCTGTAGGCTAAAAGCTATAATAACGCTACAGTCTCCTAACACTCTACATTAGCTCCCAGATCGTGACATGGTGTGTCTGAGTGCTCATAGCTCCTCTCCATATGCTCCATTCTCCCCTCAGTCTCTCTCCAGGCTCCCTACACTGCACATCCCCATCACCTCTTACTCTCGCTCCACATCCCCCCAACTCCACCCACTCTCTCACCACAAGCCTCCGCGCAGCTTCCCAAAGCTCTTTGAGTGGCCTGTACATGAGCTCAAGTAATCTTACATCTTTTGTCCACAAGCCTCAAATGCATCATTGGAAATGTGTAATATTGTGTCAACGGACTATGATAAACGTCAATACAATGTATCTCCAAGATCACCATTCTCACCCCCACCAACAGTGCAGCCCCACCTCAGCACTAGTGCAGCCCCACTTCAGCGGCAACTCAGCACTAACGCAGTACCACTTCAGAATCAGAGCAGCACCACTTCAGCATCAGCACAGCATCATCTCAGCACAGCACCAACTCAGCACCACCTGAGCACCAATGCAGCACCATCACCTAAGCATGACTCAGCACAACCAGAGCATCACTCAGCACCATCACAGCATCACTCAGCACCACCTCAGCATCAGTTCAGCATCATCTGAGCACCACCTCCGAAACAGCACAGCACCATCTCAGCATCAGTGCAACACCTCCTCAACATCAGCACAGCACAAACTCAGCACCAGCACAGCACCACCTCAACATTAGCACAGCACCATCTCAGTATCAGCAAAGCAGCATCTCAACACAGTACCACCTCTTTATCAGTGCCCCACCACCAGAGCAACTCCACCTCAGCTCTAGTGCAGCCCCACCTCAGCAGCAACTCATCACCAATGCAGCACCACTTAAGCATCAATGCAGCACCACCTCAGCATCAGAGCAGCATCACCTCAGTACAGCACCAACTCAGCATCACTCAGCACCACCTAAGGGCCAGTGCAGCACCACCATCTCAGCACCACACAACATAAATAGACTCCACATAAGAACACTCAGTGTCACACAATTAAACTCCACATATTTACACTCAAATCAATATAATATGAAAACACCCCACATAAATGCAGTCTATACCACATACCAGAAAACCACATAAATGCACTCCACACCATAACAAATATTTCAAATAAGCAAAATTTCACTAAATGCCACACAGTTACACACCACATAATTCCACACCACACTACATATGTCAGCTACATAACACAATTCCACAATACACCACGTACCTGCAATACCCAGCACAAATTCCCACATCATGCACAAAATGTAACAGCACAACACATAATTCAAGCCCACAACATGCCACTACACAACACATGATACATTTCCACTTAATTAACTCCATAACACAAAATCACACTCTACATGATTACACTACAGTTAATACCATTTAATTACTATCCACATAATTCAAAAGCACATCGTACCACATATTTCCATTACACAACTCCACACCACACCACACAACCCCACAACAAACAATTCCAAAACAACACATCTCAAACTCGCACTTCCACCAACCCTCTCATCTCTCCCTCACACTGCCACTGCCCCTCTCATCTCACAATTCCACTACCCTCTCTCATCCCTCCCTCACACTCCCTGTCTCCTCTCTATGCTACCTTCCTCTACCACCTCGCACTGTGCAAAAGTCCATCTCTCGCCCCCTCCCACCCTCTGGGTGGCCCACGTACTTGTCTCTCTCTTTCTCTCTCTCTTGTACACTCCCTCTCGCACTTCCCTCGCTCTCTCACACACTCTTTACGTCACTCTAATATTAATTAACTTCAGGTCTTCAAGCACAATTTCTTTTCTGTGCCATATCAATATTTCCGTCCCTCAAATCCACACTCTCCTCCTCTTCTTAAGCTCTCTTCTGCATGCACACGTGCTCACTATTTATGCTTCCAAGGCCTGCTCCCCCATTCATTCTCTTTTTCTCTCACACTGTTTCTGCTCCTTTACATAGAGCTCATTCACCACTTTGTGCACAAACTACCTATCCCTCTCTATCTTTCTTTTCATCTTATCAATGAAGCTCTCACACCTCTCTAGTCACCATATCACATAATTCCAAAACACAAATACACTAGACACCTTACAATTTCACCCCACACTATTCCACAACTAACAGTTCCAATTTAGCCCACATATTTCCACTCCAAACTGTATACATCTACTCCACTACAGAGATAAAAGACATTGTCATTTACAATACCAATAGCTCTAACTCTCGCAAAATTGAGACCTATTGTATTGCAAATGCTTGTTCTGGAATGGTACAGATGTGATGTATAGATGAAATATTACTATGATGAATGTAAAAGCTGTTTTAACACTACAAAAAACTATATTTATTTCAGTTACTTCTACATATACTTTGAAAGAGTTTGTCTTGTTTTGTTTTTAAGTCAACTGGTGGCTCATTGGATTTTTCATATGCAATTACTTGTCCATGAGAATATGTCATGTAATTATCACCGAAATTCTGGTCAAATTGAGATGGAAAAAATGTGTTTGAATGTGAGAAAAGGCAAAAAGAAATCACACAATATAAATTAAAAGACATAACATACATCATACCACTCCCCTGCCCGACTAAATAGAATCTTCCCTGGGACATCGCCTCCTGCCCCCGATGCCGCCATTCCCTAGAGAATCTGTATCACATGCAGGAGTGGCTGGTGTCAGGCAAAAGTGGCGGGGCAGAAAAGGCGGGATGATGATAATAACAACACACACACAAAAAGAGAACTTGCCTGCCACATCGCCACGCTTCTGCTCTTCTGGCTCCACTGCAGCACAGGCAGAGGCTCCCAGACACCCCTACGGCTGATCCAGATGTTGCTTTCATGCTGCTGGCAACATGAGTGAAGTGCCAGGAAGGGCCTGAGGGCCCTGGATTTGCACGACCAGAGAGACTGGGAGCCTGTGCCCGCTTTCTCAAATCCGGCAATGCAGCTCGGGTTGGAGACATTCCAGTGCACATGTGGGTTTAGCCGTCCTAAGACGATCGCCAAACCCACATGCGCACTTAGCAGCAGTGCCCATCACTCCTCCTATGCCTGTCATCCCGATGGGGCCAATCCCTAGACTCGGCCCTATGGAGATAAATAAAATTATATAAAACCTGTGTTATTATCAGTTTTACATCTACTGTCAGGGGGAGCGACACTCCTCCGCCATAACGGAGAAGCGGCAGCTGATCACATGCTCTGGAAATGTTAATCTCTGATGACTTTTTGGACACAAGTCTTCCAAACGTAGGCCACACTTTACTGGACTACCCATTCCACCTTCTCGAGAGCATTGTGCACTTGGAATCTAATTCCGCCCCCCCATAAATGAAAAGCTCCCGCATTGTTCCTAGACTTCGTACTCCTACTGGCAAAATGGGTACTCACAACCCACTGGAAGTGTGCAGAGGTTCCTTCAGTCCCACTCTGGCAACCAACGAGGCTGAAATGGTCACAGAAAAGCCCTACATAAGCAAGGGAGCAAAGGCCTGAGGAACATCAGGTAGTAGAAGACTGGGACAAACTCTGGTGCCGCTGTCCCGGAAGCCCAGAGATGATGCGTTGTCGCTCTGTGGGGTTGCCTAGCACTCGACCTCACCTCCTGAGTTTTTGTTGCATGCTGATAGCACCCCCAACTTGCCCCAGTGGTGTCCTCGATGTGACTGCTGCCTCCGACTCCCCCTACCCCCCTTGGTGCTCTTTCCCTGCCTCGCCCTTTCCCTCCAGCAGCCCCCAGCATGTTCTTTCAATAGTTACCTTCGCAATAATGATGCTTTTACCACTTTTTTACCTCTAACCCTCCCACTGAAACTAGGACAGACATCTATAACTTATCAAGATTGTTGTATGTACTGCTGACAACATATGCATGAGAATCCTCATATGTATCTTTCTTCATATTTTCTATGTATCAGAAAAAAATAATAAAATCATATTTAAACAAAACATACTTTAAATTAAACTAAGTCATAATAATGCTAAAAGGCAGAGATAAAAGGAAGAAGTGAAATGGATGGAACATTAGAATACTTTAGCACCTAAAGGATTTAGCAAGAAACAAGATTGTTTATGTTACTTATGAATCAATGAAAGAGTCGCTTAATTCATTATGTTGTTGCAGTCAAATAAATACAATTTATAAGACGTGTACAAAGAAAGAAATCTTTAAACTGCAGACCATGAATACATTTTTTTTAAAAGCTGGATTTTATTGTCATATACGATAAAGAAAGACTGTCAGGTTAGTGAGAGCCAATTCAAGTCACATGTTATGCAGAAAGGTTAGCTGGATGGGTTACCCGGATCACTGATAAAATATCGTTGTAAGGAACATCGAAACAAAATTTAGTTTACCAAAATGTTGAAATCCTAAAATTATAAAGCTAAGCACAAACATATCGTGAAGAAAATATTGTTGACACTAATATAGACAAAAAATGGACACAAATATCGATATTTTAATATAAATAGTTTACAGTAGTAAATGTTAAATATTTTATTATATAATTTTAATATAATGTAAATTAAATGCATTCCACTAATGTATTCCACTAATATTCAAAATTATAAATACATAAACCTATATATATATATATATATATATATATATATATATATATATATATATATATATATATATATATATATATATATATATATATATATATATATATATATATATATATATATATATATATATATATATATATATATATATATCACGAAAACTCCTCCAAGGAAAGAGCAGAGGCCACAGCAGGGGTAAGCAGGGAGGCCACTTTATTCAGTCACAAAACGGCGAATGCATTTCGGCATCATATATGCCTTCTTCAGCGCCAGGAGTCTTATGGGGAATTTGCAGGTAACATCGTGTATTTGAATGTTAGCCCCTAGATGATTGGTTAAATCCGCCCCGCCCCCAGTGGCAATGTCCTTTCTCACCATTTGTAGTGCACTGGGTGCATGTGCACTACAGATCCCAGGATGCAACATGAATCCAGGTAGGTAAGGCGGATTAATGACTTGCTGTTAATGCGGAAATTAACGTCACAATGTTATCTGACCAAATCCCCTGCATGTTATATGAATGGCAATGTCCCCCTGGGTCCCCAGACCGCATCAACCTCCAGGAACAGGTTTCCGATCGGCGGGGACAGGAAAGGAGATCTAATCGCGCCCAGCGCAGAGTTAAATAACTCTGTCACCGCCCCATCTCCTCCTGGACCCGGGGGTGTGCCTTGGCAATCCAGTACCCTGGAAACAAACAAAGTCCGCCACAGCAGATGCCAGCAAAGCCAAGGCCAACTTTAGGATGCGGGTGCCTCTGAAGCGCACCTCTGGCATGCGCGCTAAACATCACGAAAACTCCTCCAAGGAAAGAGCAGAGGCCACAGCAGGGGTAAGCTGGGAGGCCACTTTATTCAGTCTCAAAACGGCGAATGCATTTCGGCATCATATATGCCTTCTTCAGCGCCAGGAGTCTTATGGGGAAATTGCAGGTAACATTGTGTATTTGAATGTCAGCCCCTAGATGATTGGTTAAATCCGCCCCGCCCCCAGGAGCAATGTCCTTTCTCACCATTTGTAGTGCACTGGGTGCATGTGCACTACAGATCCCAGGATGCAACATGAATCCAGGTAGGTAAGGCGGATTAATGACTTGCTGTTAATGCGGAAATTAACGTCACAATGTTATCTGACCAAATCCCCTGCATGTTATATGAACGGCAATGTCCCCCTGGGTCCCCAGACCGCATCAACCTCCATATATATACACGTGTAACCTAATCAGAAAATATTTTTAATACGAAAATATGTATATCTACCTATAACTATTCATGAATGAATGAATGAAGATTAATTTATAGAGGTCAACTGTTGTTTCAAAAGAAGTGTACTGTGCTAGTGTGAGACAGGTAGGAATGAGGGAATTACAGCTCCTCGAACAGCACTGTTTTCAGCTGGGCTTTAAACAGGTATTCGGAAGGTATAGAAGGGAGGGAGAGAGGGAGAGACGGACGGCGTTCCAGAGATTCCGCGCAAGAGCCGTGAACGATCTGCCCCCTGCTCTGGCTCTAGGATACCCGGGGATGCACAGTAAATTGAGATTATAGAAACAGAGAGCACTTACAGGGGAGTACTGATGATGCAGGTCTTGTATGTGCATGTGGGGTCCATTTGGTGGAGGGCTCTGTAAGTGATCAAGAGAGTTTTAAACTTTATCCTGGAATTGATAGATAGCCAGTGAAGTTCTTTGAGCCCTTGTCTGATTGACTGACGTTTGGGGACGTACAGGATAAGCCTTGCTGTGGCATTTTGTACACACTGCAGTCAGGTCAGTAGATTCTGGGTGGCACCTAAGTAGAGTATGTTGACATAGTCCAGCCTGGGAGTGATAAATGTATGCACAATTCCCTTGCGGGTGTCCAGTGGCAAGTGTTTTAACAGTTTCTTCAAGGATTTTAGCAGACCAAAAGAGGTGGCTGCTGTAGGCTTATAATTGGGTTTGAAGGAGAGGGCTGTGTCCATCAAGACCTCCAGGTTACTAACAACTGTGGAAAGGGTGGGGCCATCTCTAGGTCAGACGGCCAGAGGTACAAGCCACCAAGGGGTGAGAAGGGCTCAAACATCAGAATATCAGTTTTGTCGCAATCTAGTTGCTATTATGCATCCATTGAGCAATGGATGTGAGACAGCCCTGAAAATTCCCAACTACCTTGCCGTCAAGTTGGTGAAAGGATAGCATAAATTGTGTATTGTCCACATGGGAGACGATATTCATACCCCAACTTTGTGCTACTAGGGCTAATGGGGTCAGACAGATGTTAAAGAAAGCTGGGCTTAAAAATGAACCCTGGAGGACGCCACACTTTATGGCTCTAGACTGGGAGGTGCAGGGCGAGAGGAAGACTGCCTGTTGCCTAACAGCTAGGAGGAGCACAGCCATTTTAGAGCAGGGTCTGTGATAACCGCTTACTCCTAGTGGCGAAGGAGCTATCACAGCTATGACATTGAGACCAAGTGGGCTTATTGTATTGTATTGTAATTGCATTTATATAGCACTTACTACTCCTGACGAGGCGTCGAAGTGCTTTTTCGGCAAGTAGCACGCTACTCCGGGACCCATAGAGGATTAGTGTTGAATTAGTATAGTGAAACATGCAAGTACATTTTAAATGGTGGATAGGTTAGTCAGTTATTTGGATGTAGAAGGATAGAAGAGGGAAAAAAAGGTTTGTATTTATATAGCGCTTGTTACCCCTAATGGGGTGTTAAAGCATGCTACTCCCATAAAGGATTAGTGCTGAATTAGTATGGTGAAATATGAAAGTAATTTGAGTGGTGGATATTAGTCAGTTATATGGAGTGAGAAGAATAGTGGAGGGATAGAAGGGGAAGAAAGGTTTGCATTAATGTAGCACATGTTACCCCTGATGGGTGTTGAAGTGCTTTTCTGGTGAGAAGGACGCTACTCCGGAACCCAAAAAGGATTAGTGTTGAAAATTAGTATGGTGAAATATGAAGTAATTTGAGTGGTGGATATGTTATTCAGTTATTTGGATAGAGAAGCGTAGGTTGCGGGATAGAAGAGGGAAAGAGCTTTGTATTTATATAGCGCTTGCTACCCCTTGATGGTGATTTGAAGCACTTTATTGGCAAGTGGATTAGTAGATTAAAGATATTGATAGAGGTACAGGATGAGAAATAGGGTAGTGCATTTGATATGCTTTTTCAGGAGAAAAGTAACAGACACAGATCCAAGTACATGGAAGTAAGTTCATGTAGACCAAAGAGGATTTTTATTTATTTATTTATTTTCAACAACATAATTATTCCACATGTTTATACAAAGGAATACACAAAGATAGGTACATATCGATAGTGAAAATAAATGCTTATATACAGAGGGATATGCTGTAAATTTTTATTTACGTATGGTATTTACGTGGGGAAGAGATAATTCTTGAGTAGTTTTCTGACAATAAGGTGGTTGTCGGTGGATCTTATGTTGGGGGTAAAGAGTTCCATAGTTTGGCTGCTTGAACAGAGAAGGATGTGCCACCCATGTTTTTTTTCTTGTATCTTGGGATTTTGAGGCGAGATGCCCCTTTAGAGCGTAGGTTCCTTTGTTGAATGTGTTTGGAGGTTTTTATTCCTGATGAAGAGCGGTCCCATTCCATGTATTGCTTTGTGGGTGATACAAAGTAGCTTAAACATGGATCTTCTGGCAACCGGTAATCAATGCAGGGTTTTCAAGGCAGGTGAGATGTGGTCTTGTGGTTTGATATGCAAGAGTAGTCTGGCAGCCGAGTTCTGAATCCATTGTAGTCTTTTCATGGTCGTTTAAGGTGATCCATGGTAGAGGCTATTGGCATAATCGAGTTTGGTCAGAACAAGGGAGAGGGTAGCTTGGACCTTGTGTGGAAATCCCAAAGAGGTAAAATTTGTTGCAGGGTTTTTATAGTGACAAAGCTTGATCTTGCTTGTTCGTCCACTTGGGCATTTATCAACAGCTTGGAGTCTATGGTCATTCCGAGGTTTCTTACTTCCTTCGATACTTTAGGCGGTGATCCCAGTTCATCAGGCCAAGCGGCAAGCGGGTCGTAATGTTTCCAATCACCACACGTGAGTATTTCCGTTTTGGAAGCGTTCAATTTGAGATGGCTCCAAGTCATCCACTGATCCACGGGTCTGAGACAACTGAAAATTGGGCATTCTCCAATGTCTTTGGGGCATTCCAGTTGAAGGAGTATTTGTGTGTCATCTGCATAGTTATAGCACGTGAGGTGAAATTGATTGATCAGTACCGGTAAGGACTTCATGTAGATGTTGAAAAGCATGGTCGAGATGATAGAACCTTGAGGGACCCCTGCTTTTGTGTAGTATGGTTTGGACGAGAAAAGTGGGGTATGGATGACATTAGTTCTGTTTTGAAGGAATATACGATGTTACATCGCGGTGTTATAGCCCTGCCCTCAAAGTTTCTTACAGCCAGTGGCCTGCAAACAAAGTGTGCCCCCAAGTGTGCATTGCCGAGGCCTAAGTTACAGTTAGCTCAGAGAACTATAACTGCTGAATATATATATTATCTACTGGCGGTCGCCAGTAGATAGTTATAGTTAGGACCGTGTTTCCATAGGAAATCCGCAACATTCTATTTGGAATAACTTTGGCGCCGGTTGACGAATCCTCGCAACATTTTCAAAATAGGTGGGGCGCTCCGCTCCGCTCCTACCCTGAAAGTCTCGGGGGTATTCGTCAAGCGGGGGCTTAGAAAAAAGGGGGGTCCCAAAACGCGTTTTCCCCATGCAATTTTCCATAGGGACCTTTAGTCCAAGGTACAGCCCGAACGGCTGAACAGAATTACTTGAAATTTGGCAAAGAGGTAGTCCTCAGGTCAGGCATGTGCCTTTTGCATATATGGTGTCAATCTGTTCAGTAGTTCCTGAGAAAATCAAAAGTAAAATCACATACATATCTGGGAGGAGCCTAACCACACATCTCATCGTGAGATCTGATTGGCTGTCAGTACTTCATCCGAGAAGTGTTGGCAGCCATCTTGGGACCAATATACATGATAGCACCTCATTAAAAAGCATTGCAGTTAATAGAAGGTTTTAAGACTTTAGTTACATTATAAATCATTTGTTGATGGTACCATACTCATTTTAGGAATTGTGGTGTGTTCTAAGGTGATTTTACCATGTGAAAAAGCCTTCTGCTGTGATATCACGAACCATGTTTGAGAGAAAACTATTTTCTCATACTTTTCCCACAGAGGTTTGGAAGGTGATCTATAAGCTAAACTGAGAGCATCTTTTCTGTAAATTCACATTATCTTTCTCAGTCATGTAAGAATGAAGTCTGACATTCTCAGTAAAACATGTACATCCAACAAGGGCAGAAACTGTCAGTTGATTCCTTTGTGTTCTACTGCAGCTTCCCAGAGTGCTCTAAAGAACAACTAGAGCGCTAACAGTCTTACTTATGACAAAAGTATGGCACACCTGAAGCCATCTTGATTGGAATAAAGTGGTAACACTTAAAACATTTAGTTTACAAAGGAACACAATGAGGGGGTTCATTTTGCCATATAAATTATGATTAGTGCTGCAGAAAGAAAAACTAGGGCACATTTTGACTTCTGAAATCCTCTTTTATTTCATAAAAACATTCTGACATGCAAACTGAAACATGCACTTTGAATACCAGCAGCAGACTTGCCTGGTGAGCAGTAGCTTTACTACAGTGATCTAATGAGCAACTAGAGTGCTAACATTCCTAATTTATGGAAAATGTGTGACACATCTGAATGCCTTCTTGATGGAATCAAAGTAAAAAACTGAAAGTATTTCCTACTGAGGAGTCTGCAGTAAATGAGGAAATTAGGAAACTTCATAACAAAAAAATCTCCCAAGATGGCCACCAGAGACAAAAGAGCCCAAATGTAGCCCAAATATCACCCAGATGTAGCCCAAGTATAGACCAATGACAGAATGTCCCAGAGTGTTCTTAAGAACAACTAGAGCGCTTACTGTCTTACTTATGACAAAAGTATGGCACACCTGAAGCCATCTTGATTTGAATAAACTGGTAACACTTAAAACATTTAATTTAAAAAGGAACACAATGAGGGGGTTCATTTTGCCATAGGAATTATGATTAGTGCTGAAGAAAGAAAAATTAGGGCACATTTTGAGTGACTTCTCAAATCCTCTTCTATTTCATTAAAAAATTCTGATATGCAGACTGAAACATGCACTTCTAATACTAGCAGCAGACTTCCGTGGTGAGCAGTAGCTTTACTACAGTGATCTAATGAGCAACTAGAGTGCTAACATTCAGAATTTATGGCAAATGTGTGACATATCTGAATACCTTCTTGATGAAATCAAAGTAAAAAACTGAAAGCATTTCCTACTGAGGAGACTGCAGTAAATGAGGAAATTAGGAAACTTCATAACAAATAAATCTCCTAAAATGGCCACCAGAGACAAAAGAGCCCAAATGTAGCCCAAATATCACCCAGATGTAGCCCAAATGTAGCCCAATGAAAAAAGTGTGCAAAACACTTATTTTTTGTGTATTTGCAGTTTTATATAGTGCAGACTTGTCAGGTATTGGAGTGCTTTACATGAACATTGGTTACATCACACAAGATCAAATTCATTCTGGTTGTAGACATGGGGAGATTAAGTGATTTGACCAGAATCACAGAATGTTGAGCTGAAGCAGAAACTTCAACCTGGTTCTCCAGTTGCAAAGTCTGCAGCTCTGGAAGTAACACCACACCCTCTCCCCTTGGATGCAACATTTAATCAAGTGGTCAACTGGATAAAAAAACTAAGATTACAAATAATTTAAAAGTTCTTTGTCGCTATTTGAAAACTCAGAAAATATGTCCTCATTTTAGTTTTTTAGAGCACTAACCATAATTTTGATGCAAATAAGACCCTCTCATATATGTAATTTCTAAAGGAAATGCTCTAGGCATTACAGTTTTGATTACATCAAGATGACGTCAGGCATTCCACACTTTTGTAATAAATATAGAATGTTAGCAATCTAGTTGTTCATTGGGATACTGTTGAGAGGCAGAGGCCAGGGGCACGGACTCTGAAAATTGAAGGCAGGTAGGAGAGTGCAGAGGCAACAATTTGACCACACTAGGCAGGCAGGAAGGGCAGTGGCAGCACAACAGACTATGGAGGGCAGTGGAAAGGGGGGCAGGGGCAACAAACCAACAATACAGGACTGGCAAGAGAGGCTGTGGGAATATAATAGACCATTGTGGGCAGAAGGAAGAGGCAGTGGTCATACAACCATACATGCCAACAGACCCGTTTCAGCCAGGAAATATCCAATGTTTTTAAGCTCAAATGGGCTTTACTTGATCTGTTTCCTGTCTACAATCTTCTCTTTTTCAATGTAACTCAAAGGGGAAAATCAATACCCCAGTTTTATTTCACAATCTTCCTCTTACCAAGTTCAAAATGTTCGCAAGTATGGTACATTGGATCATGGTAGGCAGGAGGAATTGGGGTAGGGACATGGACTCGGATAACAGAGGACAGGAGGGACATTGAGAGGTGCACCAACCTGACCCTACAGGGCAGGCATCAGGGTTTGCAGCAGCACAATACACCACACAGGGCATGCGGGACGGGAGTGCAGCACAACAATCCATAGAAAGCAATAGGGAGGGGACAGGACCATGCACATGGACAACAGACAACAGAGGGGAAAGAGGCAATGGTAGCTAGCTGACCATAATGGACAGATAGGAGAGAAAGCTGCAGCATAACAGACAATAAAGGGCAGGAGGGACGGATCAGGGGCATTACAATGGAACCGACAAGCCAGGAGGGAGGGAATAGGGGTCTGCACATGGAAACAGAGGGCTGGGGGCAAGGGGGCAGGGCAGGAGCAGCAAGATGACCATGGAGGTCAGGCAGGATGGGCACTAGAAACAAGACACACCATGGAGAGCAACAGTGAGACTATGATGGCATACACACAGACCATGGAGGGAAGGTGGGAGGGGGTCAGGAGCAGCTAGCTGACCACACAGGGAAGGTGGGAGGGGCCATGGCAGCACAGAAGACCATGCATGGCAAGCGGGAGGGTTAGTGGCAGCACAATGGCTATGATGGGCAAGAAGGAGAGTGCAGGGGAATGCACAAAGGACCATGGAGGATAGAAGGGAGGGTCAGTACCTGGGCACAGACAAGAGAGTTCAGGGGAAGGGGCCTCACAACAGACCGCGTGGGGCAGGCAGGATTAGCAGTTGCAGCACATCAGACCAGGGAGCGCAGAAGGGTGTGGCAGTAAAAAGGACCATGGAGGACAGGAGGAAGGGGATAGGGGCATGGCATGTGGACAGGCAGGGTGGAGGTGGCAGGGACAGGTTACAGTCATCTGACAATGCTAGGCAGGTGGTAAGGGAGTGGCAGCTCAACAGAACACTCAGAGTAGATAGGAGTGGCAGGTCCATGAAACATGGTGGTCAAAAAGGATGGAGCAGGGGCATGCACAAAGACATCGGAGGGCAGGGGGAAGGAGAATAGGGGCAGCAAGCAAAGCACAGAGGCTAAGCAGGAGGTCAATGATGGGCCATAGAATTGGGCAATGGAGGGCAGGATGAGTGGACTGGTACATCATGCTAAATGCAGGGCAGTGGCAGCACATCAGACCATGCATGGCAGGAGGGAGGAGGCTAGTCCATGGATTCAGACAACAGAGGATAGGGAGGAGGTGGATGGGGCAGCAAGCTAACTGTTCATAGAAGGTGGGTATTAGGAACTTTATTTTTTTTAAAACGTGTGTCTGTGCGAACTTCTTAAAATATGAACAAGTATGCAGCATAATCTCACTTTTATTCAGGAAGAAGAGGACGTTTGGGACTGTGACTCCGGGCTCACTTGGCAGAAACATCCCCTGACCCTCCACCCCCCATCGCAAAATGTAATGCCCGTGAAAAGGGTAGGTGGACGCAGTGTTATATAGAACATAGTCCTGAGAGCACGATTGAAAATGAAAACTAGATATAGTATATGGTATAAACTATGCACCAAAAAGTGTGATATAAGATGAACCGGGGTGTGAAATATAATATGCAATACATTGTGCGCAATGACAGATTCATTGGAGAGCGCGAGATAGCACAGGCACTAGCGCTTGCTATGTGATATGCGCCTTGGAGTGTAATATGCACAGGGCAGTGTTGTGTAACCTAAGTAGTCTCTAAAGTTGTAATATAAAATATGTGCTGGGTAGTGTAACATTGCATATGCACTGTGACAAAGATATGGATCCCAGATTGTAATATGTATGGCATAGCGCTGTGCTTTATAACATAGGCATCGAGAAAGGCACGTTAGATGGGGCAATATAACCCGTGCGAAGGCAAGTGTGGCATGACATATTCACGGGGTGGTGTTACAGTGCACATGGGCTAGAGAGTGTCACAGCATACGCACTAGCTGGTGGAATACAACACAGAGGTGTGTGGCACTCGGCGGGCACTGGTGGGTGTAACATAGCATTGGGCTCAGCCAGGAGCACGCTGTGACTCTCAAGTTAGGTTTGTCTCCTTTCCAGAGAGTAAAATAAAAAGTATTACACTACCGGCGGTGGATGTGTGTTTTATTAACCGTGAGGGGGTTTCTTGCATAGTTTGGTCGAATTTTGAATGGCTTGGTGTGCATGTGTATTAAATGTGCCCGTCAATAGCTACCCATTTTTGTATAAATAAACGACAAGGGTGTCTACTTGGAGAGTACCCACCAGCGGGGGCGCCGGGATTAGGCACGGTAGGGTGTCAGACATGTCAGAGCTTCACTAGCGGTGTGAATACATTCTACGTGGATTCATTGCATGCATAGTCGCCTTTTAATGAATATCACGCAAATCGTCATGGTGATAGGTACATACGGTTTGTCCAGCATGTCCTAGGTGTTTCTATAAATATATATATATTTTTTAAAATTAAAAACAAAGGCCGGCCCCGGGGGATGGGGTCCCCGGGGCCATAAGTGGCCTTAGGAGGGGGCAACACAGCCCCCCTCCTAAAGAATAATTTTTTTAAAAAAAGGCCATGACCTGGGGGTTGGGGTCCCCGGGGCCGATTAAGGCCTTGGGAGGGCCAAATTAAGTTTTTTCAACACAAAAAATTAGGGTGCAGGCCCTGGGGGATGGGGTCCCCAGGGCTAATAAATTAGAAAAAGAAAGGGGGCCACACATCCCTCCTTCTTAAAAATAAATAAATAAAAGACCGGCATCGCGCCGGAGGCCACGCCCCCTCCTTGCAGCACTCTGCAAACGCGCCCCCTGGCCAGTTGTAAGCTGAGGAATTAATTCCCCTTCAATACTGAGGGTCCCTGAGGGCCACTAGCCCAACAGGTATCTCCAGTATGCGCCAGGGAACTGCGTTGCAGACAGGTGTTCTGAGGCCACGCCCCTTTTTACACCTCCATGCAACGCAGCTCTGTGGCGCTTACTGGAGGTACCTAGTGGGCTAGTTTGACCCTAGGGACCCTTAGGATTCAAGGGGACTTAATCTCTCAACTCAGAACGCCCACAGGCCCTGTGGCGCGTTTTTAAGTTGGGGAAATAATTCCCTTTCAATCCTGAGGGACCCTGGGGTCCAACTAGCCCACCAGGTGCTTCCAGTAAGCACCACTGCTCTGCGTTGCAGAGAGGTGGTGCAGGCCGTGCCACTTTTTACACCTCTCTGCAACGCAGCTCTGTGGCGCTTACTGGAGATACCTAGTGGTCTAGTTGGATCCTAGGGACCCTCAGGATTCAAGGGGACTTAATCTCCCAACTTAAAATGGCTACAGGGCATGTTTACACAGTGGGGAAGGGAGGGGACGGGGCATGAGGTGACGTGTTCAAACACGCCCTGTGGTGCGTTTTAAGAGGTAGTTTTAATCCCCTGCCCTATTATATACTAGGGGCTTACAGAGAAGGTCATGCTAATCACAGGGGGACCCCAACACATAGTGTGCCCTAGTGTATGTAGGTGTTTTCACTGTATTCTGAGTGTCTTTTAACATAGCACTGGCTCTAGGACTGGTTAGTCAGACTCAGTTACCACCAGTATCCGTCTGAAAAAGTTGAGGGTACAGGATGATTTTGCAACAAGGCTTGTTTCTGCTCTTCTATTTGTTCTTTCTGCACGTTATACTCCTTCCTGCACTTTTCTTCGTCTTTGAGGACTTCTGTTGCTTCTTTCTGCATTTCTTTTTTTCCTTTCTGTGCGTTTTTCCTTCTTTCTTCACATGTCCTATCTCTGTAGGCATAGCTAGAAATTAGCATTTAAAAAACCTTTGAAATTCACTGAAAAAAAACATAGGTTTCAGGCACGTTATAGCTAGGAATTAGCATTTAAAAAACCTTAGAAATTCACTGAAAAAACCGTAGTTAGCTGGACTTTTCACTCGTACAAAACCATAGAAATTCCCTCGTTATAGTTAGTTCAGCTAACTATAACTCGCTCGCCCGCAATGCACTGCTGATGACGTCACATATTACATCATTCATGACATGGTCAGTGACATCACTCATGACATCACTGATGACATCATCCTTGTGATAGAGTGGCAGACCTCCTCTCCCCCTAATATAACCTTTGATACACACATTCAAAAATAGAAATTAAAATTTTCAAAACAATGGACATACCAATACCAGTTACAACAACCTATTCAGTAATTGTAAGATCCACATCCACATCCACTCATTCAACAACAGTCCTATACAGTCACTCATACATGTACTCACTCATCATATGTACTCATACACCTATACATCCTGTTACACAACGCCACTCATACATAAAGTTACTCACACACATAGTCACTCATGCTAATAAAGAATCAAACATCCGTTTACCTGCATATACAGTTATACACACACCACCACACTTACTTCTACAGAAACTTACACATACTTAGTCTTTTTAACAATCACTTATAGAAACACATACTTATTCATACAGGAACTCTTTCAATCTCTCACTCTCACATATACTCACTTATATACACCAATAGTCACATATACTAGTTTAAAACATATGTAGTTACTCATAGAGACACTATTGAGACATTCATTCACTCACTAACACACCCATGCACACACTCATCCACCCATACAGTCCTGCACACATGCTGTCTTCAACACATACAAACAGTGAGTCACTCATTCATGCACCTATGCACTACGTAATACCCCCCACCGAACCATACAGACATCAGACACTTATACTGATACTCAAAAAACCAACTAATAACCTATATAGACACTCATGTAGCTACTCACCAACCCATGCAGCCACTTATACACAAAGTGAGAGACTGATACAGATATTTACATATTTAAACATTACTCACTAAGCCATGTATTCACTAAGATACACTTAATCAGTCAGTTATACAATCAATTTTTCAAAAACAAATCATCCATTTAGACACTTATATACCCATTTATTCTTCCATCGACCTTGAGATATACATATATAAAACATATGTAATTTTCAGAAAAACACACATTCACTGGATGATGTCATCAGTGATGTCATTTGAGATGTCATCAGTGATGTCATGATTGATGTCACTGACCATGTCATGAGTGATGTAATATGTGACGTCATCAGCAGTGCATTGCGGGCGCGTGAGTTATAGTTAGCTGAACTAACTATAACGGGGGAATTTCTATGGTTTTGTACGAGTGAAAAGTCCAGCTAACTATAACGCCCCTGAAACCTATGGTTTTTTCAGTGAATTTCTAAGGTTTTTTAAATGCTAATTCCTAGCTATAACGTGCCTGAAACCTAAGTTTTTTTCAGTGAATATATATATATATATATATATTATCTACTGGCGGTCGCCAGTAGATAGTTATAGTTAGGACCGTGTTTCCATAGGAAATCCGCAACATTCTATTTGGAATAACTTTGCCGCCGATTGACGAATCCTCGCGAAATTTTCAAAATAGGTGGGGCGCTCCGCTCCGCTCCTTCCCTGAAAGTCTCGGGGGGATTCGTCAAGCGGGGGCTGAGAAAAAGGGGGGGTCCCAAAACGCGTTTTCCCCATGCATTTTTCCATAGGACCTTTAGTCCAAGCTACAGCCCGAACGGCTGAACAGAATTACTTGAAATTTGGCAGAGAGGTAGTCCTCAGGTCAGGGATGTGCCTTTTGCAGGTCTGGTGTAAATCTGTTCAGTATTTGCTGAGAAAATAGCATTTAAATCAATATATATATCAATAAGCGCGCAACGTGCACGTACGGTAAAACGTACCGTAGGCGCACGCTGCCGAGCGCGAGCGCGATTCTGATTGGTTGTTAGATCTTAGTAAACATTCGAATCGGTCGAAACCAGGAAGTGTCGGCTGCCATTTTGTCTCTCGCAGTCTGAGGGGGTGAAAAACAAAGGTGGAGAACGTGAAAAGGGGGCATGGTGGAAAGTTCCTGACCCCCTAGCCTTTGTCAGGGGGTCCCAGAAGGATCCCCAAGGGCCAAAATTTCCTTTAATATTTTTGCGAAAAATCACGGAGTACGCGTAGCGTGCGCGTACGGTAGAAATGGAAAAATTCCGCGAACTGCGTCGCGCGGTGCGTGAAGCGCACCGTGCGCCCACAGCGCGTGCACGGTGTGCGAAGCGCACCGTGCGCATACGGTACGCGCACGGTGAAAAACCTTAAAAAAAAACATAACTTAGCATTTAAAAAAACGTACAAATTCACTGAAAAAACCATAGGTTTCACACACTTTATAGTTAGGAATTAGCATTTAAAAACCTTGCAAATTCACTTAAAAAACCATATGTTTCACACATGTTATAGTTAGCTGGACATTTCACTCGTGAAAAACCATTGAAATTCCCCCGTTATAGTTAGTGCAGGCAACTATAACTCACGCGACCGCAATCCTCTGCTGATGACGTCAGATATTACATCACTGATGACATATGTGTCTTTCTGAAAAATAAATATTTGTAATATATGTATAGCTAAAGATTAATGGAAGAAGACATGGGTAAATAAGTGTCTAAATACAGTGATGTAATATCTGACGTCATCAGCAGAGGATTGCGGTCGCGTGAGTTATAGTTGCCTGCACTAACTATAACGGGGGAATTTCAATGGTTTTCACGAGTGAAATGTCCAGCTAACTATAACATTTGTGAAACCTATGGTTTTTTAAGTGAATTTGCAAGGTTTTTTAAATGCTAATTCCTAACTATAACGTGTGTGAAACCTATGTTTTTTTCAGTGAATATATATATATATATATATTTATATATATATATATATATATATATATATATATATATATAGCCATAAAAAATATATATTTAAAACTAATTAAATAAAATAAAATATATGAATGAATAAAATAGTTTAACAAAACTCCCAAAAAACACATGTACATAAAATACTATGAACACTAGAATCAATTTTCAAATAAAACAATAATGTTAAATATAAAAAAATAAAAGAATTAATGCTATAAACTCTATTCACCTAACATTATTAAAACCATTGTAGCCTAAAAATATTAAATATACTATTCCCACTCCAATATGCAACAGTGTGGAAAGCGTTGGATTTTTGACGGGTGACATTTACTATTCCCACTCCTGCCAGTTCAACAGAAGGGAAAGTGTTGGACTTCGGAGAGGTAAAATGAACTATTCCATCCCCAGACTGTGCAACAGTAGGAAAAGTGTTGAATTTTGGAGGGGTGAAATTTACTATTCCCAGTCCAGTCTGTGCAACAGTAGGAAAAGCATTGCATGTCTGAAGGTTTATATATAGTGTCCCCCCTCCAGCCTGTGCAATGGTAGGGAAAGTGTTGGATTTCGAAGGGTTGAAATCTACTTTTCCCATTCCGGTTCGGGCAACCGTAGGAAAACATTGGATTTCAAAGGGGTTAAATTTGCTAATCTCACACCAAACAGCGCAACGGTAGGAAAGGTGTTTATTTTGGATGGGTGAAGTACACTATTCCCACTCCAGTGCAACAGTAGGAAAAGAGTTGGTATTTGGACGGTGAAATTCAGTATTCAAACTGCAGTCTGTGTAGTGGGCAAAGTTTTGGACTTTGAATGGGTGAAATATACTATTTCCATTCCAGTCTGGGCAACAGTAGGAAAAGAGTTGAATTTCGGAGGGGTTCCATTTACTTATCCCACTCCACACAGCACAACAGTAGGGAAATGTTGGACTTTGGAGGTGTAAAATGTACGATTCCCACTCCAGTCAGCGCAACAATAGGGAAAGTGTTGGACTTTGGAGAGGTCAAATTTACTATTTCCCTCCAGTCTGTGCAACAGTAGGGAAAGTGTTGGATTTCGGAGAGGTGAAATTGACTTTTCTCGCTCCAGTCTGTACAGCAGTAGGGAGAGAGTTGATATCGGAGAGGTGAAATTTACTATTCCCACTCCAGTCTTAGAAACAGTAGGAAAAGTGTTGGCTGTTGAAGGGGTTAAATTGACTATTCTTACTCCAGTCTGTGCAACAGTAGGGAAAGTGTCAAATAGCAGAGAGGTACATTTTACTATTCCTACTGCCATTTAAACAAGAGTAGGGAAAGTGCTTCACTTCAAACACGACATATATGAGTGGCACCATGAACGTAAAAAAATATTAAACTCTTAACACCTAATATAAAAAATATTAATTAACATCATTCATATATATATATATATATATATATATATATATATATATATATATATATATCCCAAAAACACAAAATAGTTCGTACGCTCTCAGGAAAAAAGGCACCGCAACGATGTAAATGGGTCCAAGTATTTAATTACACAACGCGTTTCAGCACAGAGCCTTGTTCACGTGTAACACAAACACCACCACAATGAACATTAAATAAAGTTTCCTCAATTCGCAGTTTGTCAACAAAATAAACATAGGACTTGATGTCAAGGATACAGTGGTACAAAACCATTCACGGTGGCCATCTTGGAATGGTTAAGGATAGAACTCCGATATTATTCTATCATATCAAAGAGGCTGTTGCAATTCTTCACATGCTCCAAAAGTCATCACAAACGAATTAATTTCAAATAAAATTATTTTCCTATAGAATTCTTATATCTCGGTAAGCATGGTAATCGTGAGTCAAACCGTAATGGTTATTTGCGTCTTATCAAAAAAAAAGATAAGATCAAGCAGGATCAAACGTTGATCATCAAATGACGATAATATAAAATTAGTATGCTATAACATGGGGGTAATACATATCCGCTCACATTAAGTAATGTTGATACCAATACACAGATGTCTGCCCATTCTCGTGAACGCCATATTAATGTGGGAACGTGTGGGCAAGTGCCCAAATGTATTATACACCATGGCAGTGCACGAGTATCAAAATAAGAGATATTAGAGGACAAGTGCCCAAATATCATGAGCAATAAACAAACAATCAATACTGTTCATTGCTAAATATAAAAAGCATGCTCACAACTCATCTTCACCAATTCAATTATATCTAACCATTCTAACTACCAACAAAGTTTATCTTGGAGCCTATACAACCTCACACTAACAACTGCTGAGGAAATAAATAAATAATGTACCAATACCACGTGTAGTAGTGTAGAAAACTTAAGCGGAGAAAAGGGTAGGATGCCCGTGTTGGTGAGTACACTTGAGAGGGCTCCTTCCTTCACTCCTGTTAAGAAACCAAAAAACATACATAACAATACATTAGAGTCAATATAAATACAATCTTTAGCATTAGAACTTCATGGAGTCAAAAGAAGCAAAAAGACCAATTATTTTTAAAACAAAGTTCAAAAGATTGAATATTTTGAAAATATACAAATAGAGACAGCATAATCTCAGGAAATAACAGTATACAAACAACACGTCATTGCACCTAGGAAAGGAATCAGATATTAGGTTTTTAAATGAATGGACAACTCCTCATCCATGTTTAAACCTCCTGGGCTCTTAGTCGAAAACTCCACTATATATCTAGATTCCTTTTGTCTTAGAATTAAAACCCTATCACCCCCTCTCGGGTTTCTGGGGATATGTTCTAAGATCACAAAACTTAAATCAGAAACATTAGCAAAATGATGGTCATTAAAATGATGGTCATTAAAATGTCGAGCGACTGGGTACTTTGGATCATTATTCACTATGGCTCTCAAATGTTCAAGAACCCTCTTTTTTGCAGGACATGTGGTGCTCCCAATATACCTCAGTTTACACGTACATTCTATTGCATAAATGACAAAGTTAGTACTGCATGTTAAAAACTGAGTAATTTTTTGGGAAATACCATTATACTCGATAGTACCCTTAAATTTGCTGTTTCTGCACGCTTTACAGTGTCCGCATGGAAAAAATCCCATGAGACCATGCTCAGTATTCATAGGGTAGTGAGTAATGTCATGTTTAACAACCAAATCTCGTATGTTCCTATCCCTTCTATATGTTATAGTAGGTCGGTCAGGTAAGGTTGTCCCAAGCACCCCATCAGATTTCTAAATACTCCAATGCTTTGTGAGTATACGTTTGATTTTTTGGGCCTCAGAGTTGAAAGTAAGGATCATACGTGTGTCTGCCTTATCAACATCCCCTTCTCGGGTTGGTTTATCTTTAAGGGTTTCAATTCTCTGTACATTATCAACCCGATCTCTAGCTTTTTTGAGGACCCAATTGGGGTAACCTCTATCCTGAAATCTTTTGATGATTATGTCACTTTCTTCAGAGAAAGCATCAGGGTTGTTACAGTTCCTTTTTGCCCTCAGCAGTTCCCCATATGGTATGCTCCATTTAAGGGCTTCTGGGTGACTGCTGAGGGCATGGAGGATGCTGTTACCAGCAGTTTCCTTCCGGAATAAAGATGTACGAAGTTTGTCATGTTTTATTTCTAAACAAACATCCAGATACTCTTTTTTCTTGCATCGATGTTACCTGAAAGAAAAATGTTATACTTGTTTTGCATTAAGTTTAGAAATGAATTCTTCCGCCTCTTCCTTCAGGCCATTCCAGACAATAAATAAGTTGTCAATATAACGGAGCCACGTAATAACCTTTTTAAGGTCTTCGTGAAGGGTAGTGCTGGCAAAGATTTCCTGCTCCCAGTAGCCCATGAATAGATTGGCAAAACTGGGAGCAAAACACGAACCCATCGCAGTACCCTTCACTTGCCTATAGAGGGCGCCATTGAAGGAAAAAATATTGTTGTTCAAACAGAAGTGAGTCATCTCGATTATCATCTGACTATGACAAAGATATTTCAAATATATCTATATATATATATATATATATATATCATTATACATATGACTAGTAATTAAAATATTTAATTTTCAATTAAAAATAGTTTATATTTAATTAATTAAATTCCCACCTTATACCTCCACAAATATTGCATCCCACACCTAAAATAAAACTTTATAAGTATTCTATCATTTATATATTTAAAATCAATTAAGTAGTTAATTAAAAATGAATAATTAATTGTTATTTCATCATCACTTAACTTTCCAGCCTAGGCCCTTACAAATCTAGCAGCCCACAATTCAAATATAATGAAAATAATTAATTAGTCCATAATTTAAATATTTAAAATTAAATTAAATTATTATATTTCAATAATAAGTAATACAAATTAATTAAATAACTTTCCACCCTAAACATCTACAAACCTAGAATCCTGCAACTAAAATATAAGTACAATGATTCAGTATTCCATAGTTTTCCTAATTAAAAAAAAATTAAATAATTAATGCAAAAATATTAATAAATTATTAAATAACTATTAATGAACTTCCCACCCTAAACCCCTACAAATCAAGGAGACCGCAACCCAAATATAATTACAATAAATAAGTATTCCATAAAGTACATCACTGAAATCAATTAAATAATAAATTAACAATTAATAATTATTTTTAATTAATTATTACTTAATTTACTTCCCGCCCTATCCCCCTACTAACCCAACATTTTGCTATACCATAAATTACTGAAAAAAACAACAAAAACTAAATCACTTAAAATTACAAGCTATGTTTTAAAAAAACCTTTATGTAAACAATAGTAACATAACATTAATATAGGAACTAAAATGCATTCAATTAATTAAACTACCACTATATTATGGAGAATGATATTAAAGACATCAATATTATTAAAAATTATATTACTTACCTAGAAAAATATATTTCTGTCAATGATATTTGTGCATCACAATATTTGTGTACCATGATATTTACTTTTCGATTTTTCTGCCTCCTGATATTTGTAATTCGAGATTTTGTAACACTTGACGTTATGTAGAAAAATGTAATGCAACGATTATTTCATTGAAGAAGTTCATATAAATTACATCCCATGTTGAAGGTCACATATTAACCAAAGTGCTTTGGATTAACCAATTAAAAGGAACATTTCTTTTTCCAAAATTGTAAACAATGAGCAACATTATACAAAATAGAGTTTTAAAAAGAAATAGTGCGACAAAGGATTAATGAACCGAAATGTGTGTAGAGTTTGTTGAATAATTTGCTATTAAATCAATCAAAGCAATGCAATAATACAGGAGTGCATTTCTAAGATACAACAGTGTGCCATTGTTATGTAAAACACACTTAAAGAAGATGGAAAATATGCATAAAAAATTTCCAAACCATCACCGCTTAGCTACCTATGCAGCGATGGTTTGGAAATGTTCCTGGCAGTGCAACCACCTTGACGTAAGTTTGACTACAGGGGGGTCACTCTCACCACCTCGCTATTTCTAGAGACTCGTTTTATGAAACTCAACTATGGATTGTGTGTTTATTAGGGTATCCCTGAGTTGGAAGGATTACATTCCACAAATACCGGAGGTAGGACCAGAGGGTACCTCCCTTTTGGGATCCGAAGGGTCCTAATGAATGTCAGAGTGACCCGTTACTGTGGGCACGATATTTACGGCAGAAACCTGTCGACACCTTGGCAGTAAGGAGGGGTGAAGGAATCCTAATTTTCCCCTTTCGCTTCCATCCTTCACGTTTTTAAACCTAGCCGGATGGCCCCAGAATACATTTTGAGTGAGTACACATCCGAGCTAGTTTTAATCTTCACTTGCTGCACTTTTCTTCGGTGATCCCAACAATGTCATTGTTTATATTGTCTTCTTCTCCCTTTTGCTCCACCCAAGACGTTGGTCTGTGCAGGGCTGTTAGTAGCACGCCCTAAAATGAAGCATGTCACAATCTTGTGAGTGAGGGCAGTTTTTTCACATTAAACATATGCCACTATATTTATGTATATTTTCCTACTGCTTTAAGTGTGTTTCAGTTATTGAACGGGGAGGCTGGAGTAGGGATGTAACCTCTCCCCCCTTCAGGTTGTGTGAATTTTGCCATTGAAATGTGACACAAGTTAGTGACATTAGTATTGATTCTGAAAAGAATAACAGACAGAGGTCTTGTATTTAAGTATGAAAGACAGATATGTTAAGGTAGTGGAGCAGAGGGCATGAGCCCAATGGGAGGGACAGTCTCAGAAACCTGTAACCCACAGCACTACATTATGTGACCTTTAAGTAAGGTCAGCAGTCTGAGTACAGGGATGTTGTCAAGCAAGTCCAGTGGCATTTCATTTCTGTACCTGGGCAAATTTGCAATTCCTAAGTATCTTTCTAAGATACCCATTATTTACAAACAAAAGTAAATGAAAATAATTTGTTTTGTTTATCCTATCACAAAGTAGGCGGCTGCATCTTGTTGAGATCATGAAGTTATGACTAATTGTCTGTTAGTATTTTTATTATTTCCCTAGTACATTATACAATCTAGATGTCTGTATGAGGGGACAGGAACAAGACGCATCACAAGTAGGTGAAAAAACAAATCCAATTTTGGTATATGTGGACAACAGTGTTTTTAAGGTGAGTTTCAGGCAGTGATCTTAAAAATCTCATAGACACATACGTTTTGAGATTATCTTGATTTTAATACCAATGTTACAAAACTTTCTGTAATGACTATGGGCCAAAATAACAACTGCGATTCAAAACCGTTGGGCATTTTTAGAATTGGCAGACAGTATACTTCGTGAAACTGTGGCAAATTTCCGTTTCACTGTATTACAAGAGCCATAGGATACAATAGGCTTGTGACACAGTGACGGCACTTCCGTAACATTTGTGATGGAGTATCCACGTCACCAAACTCTAAACTAGTCCCTTTCTCCATTAAGAATTCTATTTTGGCAAAAGTATGAGTTTCTCATGCATAGGGGTCACCTTTGATAACTCTAGTAGGTGGATCCACCTGCTACCGTCTAGGATACTCAGGGCTTCAGGCATTATAAATGTTACTGCTTCTTTAAACAAAAACTCTTGGAAGATATATGTTTTGTATTTTTGAAAGCAAGGGCATATCCACAATAACCCATGGAGCTGGAGTATGGGGATTTGCCAAGACTACATCATTGCAAGTGGACTAAAATACATTTTGGAGATGCTTCTAAGGCCTGCCGCAAAACACAACACATTTTTAAGTCATAAAGAATTAAGCTACTTGGAAGGTTAAATCATCCTGTCTTTCCCTCTGTTATGGATCTTAGTCTGGGTCAATCCTGCCAAGTGTTTAAATCGTGAAATATATTATCCATGTATGTTATTCATACATTTTGTTGGCTAAATTACATTACAGAGATAAATTTAGAGCTAGGATGATGAGAAATGCATGAGGTCCCTGGAATACTGTGTCGGTAAATAATTCTAGGACCAATTTTTTTTTTTATAGCATAGACATGTTCTTTGGGAATAAACAGAATTAGCTAAACCTATAGTGTGGCCACTAAAACCATAATATCCACAGAACCCTATCCAGTTATAGTGCAAAATGTGTTACAGAATAGTTTATTATCAAGCTGTATGCTACAGCTTTATCATGCATTGTCCATCAAGATTTATCGGGCAATATGCAGCATATGTTGTCTTTTCCTTACTTTTAGGCCTGCTATGACTTGCTTATTCCATGCTTTGTAACAGTAGTTCATAACAGTCTATAATGTCTTTTATGTTCTTCAGTTGTTATTTTTTTTTAAATCTGACATACCGTTTCCAACTTTTGGAGCAGTTAAATGTTATCAGAGGTAGACTGGCCTTTCTTTTTCCTCGAACACTGTATATTCCTTAGATATGTTTTGTGGTGGCCTGTATGCAGCTTTTTAAATTAGATTATCAGCTATGTAGTAAGTTAAAGTTTTACATTTCTCTTAAGGTACCTTTTTATTGATTCATTTTAATTATGATGTTTTTCTCTTGATTTTGATTAATTTAAATGTGATTTGTATTTGTTTACATGTGTTTATATTTGTAATATGTGTGTTTTGATGGTTGTGAATCTTTTTAACTATAGTAATAATAAAATAACCCGGTATTTGTAAAGCGCAAACTAATCACTCGTAAGGGTCTCAAGGTGCTGGGGACCGTCCGGAAGATTAAGAGAGCTGTTGCCCACAGTCACATGGTGCTGGGCTGAGCTGCTGCCGGCGATCGAACTGCGAGCCCCATGCTCTGGAGTCTACCGCCCTGGCCGCTGCGCCACACCTCTTCCTCGAATGTAAACTAAACTCATTTAAATGTCACCAGACCTTTGGGATACAGAATTGAGTATATTTATTATATTGTGGTTATCAATTTTATATAGTACAAACCAAACCCACCTGGTCACACAGCACTTCACATAGGAGTATGAGGTCTGATTAAATACCTTGTTAAGACAAACATTATATTACCCAATGAAGTTAAAGACAGGACAAGACACGATATTAGGAATAAATGTTAGAATAATATAAACGGCATGATTCTTGGGCAGTCCAGGGCTCTTCATGATGAGGGGGTCTCCAGGAGTATATTAAAAAAGATGCAGAGTTACCTCATACTGTATAACACCCTAATAAATCCACATTAATCCAAATTCCAATAATCTTCTTGAACGTCCATATCTTGACATCCGCTGGTGGTCAACTTACATCCATTCACACAGGAAGTGACACAGGTAAAGTAGGACCCAAAATGTTTCTGGCTTCACAATTGTATGTGACAAGTAAGAGGGGATTTTTAAGAGTCATTATGAGGTGTGAAAAGATCTTCAGGAAAATGCAGAATTTCCTCCAGAGGTGGTAGTCAGGCAGATCCCCAGTTTTTGAGGCATTGTGTATATCCTGCAGCCAGTGGATCAAGCTAAAGTCCAGGTCTTAGCTCTAGGAAGAGCAGATTCTGAAACATTAACATCAGGTTTAACCACTATAGTCATAAATATTAGATTTCTGTAAAATGTATCCACCTGCATTGCATTGGGAAGGCTACATTAATTACAATTAAAAGTGCTTCTTAGTAACTTGTTGTTTTCATACACATGAGTTCCTATCTCTAAAGTATTCTATTTTAAAACTGTGTTGTATCCATCACTCTAAACAATAACCACAACACTCGTGTCATCGCGGAGCGCTTACGCACTTAGCAAATTAAACCCTGTGAATCATCTGGAATGAGAGCCTTTTCCCAACATTCCGTGCGGGTCGGTAATTAGTGAGCTGATTTGTCATGAGGATGTCTCTGCTTAAACATGATCCCTTACAGTACAATGGTGAATGATTGAATACCAGGAAGGATGGGATATGTACTGCTACACTTACCCTCATTACTGTACTCCATTTTATGTTGTGAAATCCCAGGTCAAGGTCCTATTCCTAGCTCCAGCCACACCTAACAAAAGACTCTCCTGTGCTTGTTTGCATGATGCGAGTTGACAAAGACAGGTAACTATGGAGCTCTGTCAACCTCTCGCAGATTGTTCCGCACTTAAATCTTCTGTTGACCTTGTCAACGTTGTCTTATCCCGGGACCATCAACAGCTCCATTGCTGCTACATTTTCTACAACAAGATGGCTTCTTTCTACTAATGCTAAAAATCATTGGGTAGAGTGAATGTTCAGCAGGTCCCCCTATTTTCCTTACAAAGGTACTCCTTGTTTTTGCACAACTATAGTGAATTTTCAGCATGTCCCCCTATTTTCCTTACAAAGGCACTCCTTGTTTTTGCACAACTATGGTGAATTTTCAGCATGTTCCCCTGTTGTCCTTACAAAGGTACTCCTTGTTTTTGCACAACTATAGGTGTATTAAGCAAGGCTTTGCCTAGACTTGGTATGTGGACGTGCATGTGGCAGGAGTCTTGCCTTGTGGGCACTGGGTAAATGCATACCATCCTTTGAAATAGGGTGGTCCTTGGTGTAATCTTAAGGTTTGATGCTGTGCGGCTACTTGGGGAAGATTTAATAATAGTTCATGCAACGCAACACAGTAAGGCAACTGGCTGTATTGTGTTGCATGAACAGAGAGAGCAGAAATGGGCCACATCTATTGACATATAGTACATTTCTGCTGTCTCCTAGCACTGGTGCTCTATGTGTTGACTAGCGCCAATGCAGCCACTCTTGCGCTACGCTAGAAGGTTGCCCACTTCAGAGGCACTATGCCTTCCTGCACAAAAACAATCCCAAGAGGCATCCTAAGTGGAATATTCCTCTTTCCATGCATGCTGTAGAGTGCAGTACACACCGAAAGAGGAAATAACGACGAGAAATAAAGATACTTCTCACTACACCTATGTCATTAAGCGGCACCATATTAGTGCAAACCCAGTTTTACAATTCTTTATCAATCTAAATTTGCAGCAAATTGCATGGGTGGATGCCCGGAAAAGCGCATGCTCCACCCATGCAACGTCTACCCGACGCAAAGTGACTCAAAGCAGCGCAATGCGCTGCGTTGCTTTCTATTAACTAAACCACGCAAAGTTGCACAAATTGACTTTGAGGGACTTATAAATTGCCAACATTGTTTTGCGTCGGGATGCACCACAAAAATGCCCAACCCGACGCAAGATCTTAGTAAATCAGGCCCTATATGTTTCTGAGGCCTTCTATTTTTAGACTCTTTGGCAGTGTTTCTTGATAATCTGTCCATCTTTCAACCCAGTCTATCGTCCACCTATTTTCTGTTGGTTATTAACATATAGACAGGGTGATCAATGTACTTTCTTCTCAATTATCAGTCGCATTTACTTCATTCAATGTAAAGTGCAGATAGAGGAAAAGGCCTTACTTACAGAGAGGAGAAGTGGCCTGTGAGTAGGATTTAGTTTAAAACCTTAATCCAATACTTGTCTAAATTGTGCACTCTTGCACAATCCACTTTGCCTATGTCAACATTTACAGCCTTCCATGTGATAAAGAGATCTTTGCTAAGTCTAACACACAAGGTTTGACCTCTGAACCAACACACAAACTATAAGGTTATAGTCTGTGCATTTTTCTAGTTTTTTCCCGCTGTCCAGAATGTTTATATTAAATGAGACAACCCGCCTGGCAGACACCAATGATTAAATCTGGGAGGTACCCCATCTCTATTTCCTAGCACAAAAGAAGTGTTGAGCTGCACAAAGCTAAAGAACAAAAGTTAGACATGGATTCCTCATAATATTTGCTCTATAAAAGGCAAGAACATCTTTATTGGGCCTGAGCTGACTGAATGATTTATATGGGGGCAGGTCTTCTGGCCCAGTGTTGGAGGTACACAGTGATACAATCCATTACTCTGATCACTACAGACGGCGCGGCTGCTCAGATCCAGCAGATCGGCACCTTCTACTTTGGAAACTATGGAGTGAGAGTCCTAAAGACAAGCCCTGGGCATATCTGGAAAGAGCCACTTATCAAATGTCTGCATCTCTGACTCACTGAAATGAATTTAAAAAAGCTCTAATAGACTTACTTTGAAAGACAGGCGTATGGCTGCATATAAATACTGTTTTTCTCCTCTCGGGTTTGTGTAATACTGCCAAAAATAACCTGATCTTCCTAATCGTTTTTTTCCTGCAGTATTTGTTGGTACAACCAGACCTGTAGGCGGAGAAAACGAAAACAGAAGAACCAGTCGATTAAACGCAATGCAGGCATATTAGAACATTGGACTGTTGAGCTCTCCATTGTAGACAATGGAGTGCTCCGGGCTTTTAATGGCCGGTAGAAGCCCGGAGAGCAACATTGCAGTTTCGTTTTCCTTTCACAGCTTCTGCTGTGAACAATAGACCTCTCGGAGCCCGAAGGGATATAGCCCTCGGGCTCCGAGAGGCCTTTGTTTTTACTAATTAGGACATTCTGGGCCAGATGTACGACCAATTTTAGCATGCGCAAACGGGTTAGCAAACCGTTTGCGCATGCTAAAACTGGAATGGCCATGTACTAACACAATTTTGAGAGTCGCAAATGAATTGCGACTCGCAAAAAAGTGTTCAGAGACTCGCTATTTGGAAGGGGCGTTTACTTCCAAATAGCGTACCCATGTACGAATGTTTTGCGGCCGCAATTGCGGTCGCAAAACACTTGCAAATTACCACCCTCTTCAAGAGGGAGGTAAGGGAGTCGCAATGGGGAAGGGGTCCCCAGGGGACCGCTTCCCCTTTGTGACAGGCTCTGAAAATATATTTAAGGGCAGGCAGTGGTCCCAGGGAACACTACCTGCCCTTAAAAAATGAAACAAGAATGTTTCATTTTTTTTTTTTTAAATGCATCCCGTTTTACTTTAAAAAAAAAAAAAAAAAAGCTGCTTTATTTAAAAGCAGTCTCAGACATGGTGGTCTGCTGAGCCCAGCAGGCCACCATCCCTGGGAGGGCCTGTCATTCCCAATGGGCTCGCAAATTGCGAGAGGCTCATTAATATTCATGAGCCTCGCAATTTGCGACCCCATTGGGAATCGCAAACAGTGTCAAACACAATTTTGTACATTGCATTTAGCGCCTCGCAATTTTCGCCTCGCAATTTGTCGCAAATTGCGAGGCGCTAAATCCAATTGTCGTACATCTGGCCCTCTGCTCTTTTGGGGCAGAATGTTCTAATAGCCTTAGAACCCTCCATGCGTGCTGTAGAGTGCAGGCTCCATTGGACATTAAAGGCCCCTTTGTTAAAGGCCCTCGCCTTCGGTTCGGTCCTTTAATGCTGGAGCAGACCTTTGATGGGCGGTACAGCCCATTAGTTTGGGCTCTAAGGCTATTATAAATACATTAGAACATTAAAAAGTTGGAACCTATAACTCAGTTCTGGGCCTCTAAGAACTTGTTTCACTCTCGGGAGGGGGCTATACGCAGGGTCATTGGAATTATGCAGGAGGGGAGGGCCAAAAATGCTGCAGCAGGGTTGAGTAAATATGCGGCAAGAAAAGGCAAATTTTGCAGTGTAATGTGGCACATTTTGTGATATTCTTTCTTCATTATTTGGAGCTCCCTTGAAGACAATGTAGTGGCTCAGGGCTTATAATTGCTGGTATAAGCCTCCTGCTACAATATTCCAATGTTTGTCTTTCAGACTATGCTAGTTGATAAAGGCCTGTGCTCTTGTTTTAGGCACTTCATTGTCGTGTGTGTGTGCATGTGTGTGCGTGTGTATGTGTGTGCACCACCATTTCACCACAATTATAAAGATATCAGAAGTCAAACCACAAAGCCCTTGGCACCAGGATAGAACCACACAGTAGGAAGTGACACAATGAAGCCTTCCAGCTTGGATGAGAAGCTCTTATAAGTATTGTAGTAATTGTGAAGGCCAAATAGTATTAACAACCTATTGCTCATTGATCGCAATTGTAATCATTAGCAGTAACAGAGGAATCAGATTGCTGTTGTTCCTGGTTATGACATCACTGCAGTGAAAGTTATATCTCGTTTTTCATTGATGTGATGTCACTGCACCATACGGTACATACTAAGGGGCAGATTTACAAGCGCCTTGCAACACTTTTGCGCTGCATTTGCGTCACTTTTGTGACACAGCTGCGGCGTAAAACATGAGGCCAATTTATAAGGTGACGCATCTAGAGAGATGCGTCACGTTGTAAAGCCATGCATCACACTATACCTGCTTCAGGTATAATGTATGCAGGGTGGGTGTTCCCATGCAGGAAAGCCTCATAAAAGTGACACAGTAAAATCTATAAGATTTCACTGCGTCACTGCATCAAAACCTTACGCCTGCTTGAAGCAGTGTTGTAGGAATAGGCCTCAAAATGCATTGCTGGAGTTGCCTAGCGCTTGCGACACGACTCCAGCAATGCTTGACTTTTGTCCCAACAGATGCGCCAGAATTTCTGACGCATCTGTCAATACTTGCGCCATGGTGCGCCATATTGTAAATACGTCACATCCATGGTGGCGGAAGGGTTTCTCAGGGTGGCGCAGGGAAAGTGACGCATCTCTACAGATGCGTCACTTTCTTGTAAATCTGCCCCTAAATGTTCAACGTCTTTCCCTGCCTTCACTGAGGGCTTGCCGACACCCAATGGAAGAGGCGAGCGGACAAAATACAAGAGGAAAGGAATAAAGGGAGAGCAACAGAGAGAGGGGGGAGCTATTGGGTCGTGTTTAACCAGAATAAGAGGGATTTAATGCCTCTGGAAGATAGGAAATGGATAGTGGGAGAATAGACAGCCTCATCAAGACCAAGCACTCTGATTAAGCAGCTTATCAGCAAAAAGAAGAAGAAACTGACTTACCCTCCAGTGCTCCTGCTATGGCTGCCGCGCTTTCAACAAGATCACATCTAGGCTGACATGGGGTTACCTGACTACTGGGTCTTTTTTGGGCTCCATGTCAATGCTTGACCATTTTGCGTACTGGGGAGTTCTCTTCCTTCCTGTCCTTGCCTTCGAGTACTGGAGGCTTGTGATGCAGTGCATGGCACGTGTTCGCCGGCTGCTGAGACTCCTCATTAGGCTGACCCCTTGAGCCATGGTGCTGGTCAACCAGAGTCATGTCAGTTTGGTAAAAGTCATTATTGTGAAGTTATTTATTATGTTATCTTAATTTTTTTCATTGGCATTATAGCTCTGCAGGAGAATCAATAGGCGAGGCATAGGCTGTTAGGAAGAAGGGCATGCCTGCTTAAAGAGCCAAGTTTTGAGTTTTTTTACCAAAGTTCAAGTCGTTTGTGCAAGAGCGTACGGTTACAGGAAGCGAGTTCCAGAGGTAGGGAGCTCAAAAAGAGAATCCACAGCCTTCCATTCAAGTCTTCTTAACTGAGGAACCACCAAGAGAGAGGAGGAAGAAAAACAAAGTTCTCAAACTGGACAGTACTTCTTTAATCTTTGTCCTAAAAAAGATGGACCCTCTCTATGATTGCTTTAAAGGTAAGACAATGTACTTTAAATGTAATCTTCTGTTCTAGAAGAACCCAATTGAGTTCTCTGAGCAAAGAGGTAACATGTGAGTGTCCTGGCGAAATATGGCACAGCCTTGCTGCTTGGTACTGAACATGTTGTAGTCTGTGAATCAGTATTTTGAGGAGACCTGTGTATAAGGAGTTGGCATAGTCACTTTTTGAAATGAGAAGAGCCATAGTTACTGTTTTGAAAGCATCTTCGGAAGAAACATGGCTATTTTTTTTATCTTTCTCAAGGTAAAGAAGCACTAAGTATTACAGCACCGATTTGTGGTTTTAAAGATAGATCTCCATTGATAGTTATTCCACGACTGTTTGTTTGACCATTGAGGGGGTGGGGACTGGGCCCGCTTCTACTGGCCACTATAGTTGATTCCACAGACAGTTCTTGTTTCTTAAGATCACAATTTCTGTTTTGTCTTCATTTAATTTCAATTGATTGGTGGCCATCCATTCCCAGAAACGCAACACATACTGTTCTTTATACATCGTGGCATAGGCGTACCCGCCGTCGCCACTACATCTACCACAGTCCCTTGGGGCAACTTGCTGGTGTGACGAGCAGTGTGCGACCAACCTTTGCATAATTTATTACGGCTCCCTTGAGCCAACGGGCTGACGAGCCTTGGATCTGCACCTGCGCGCCATGAGAGGTACGTGACCTGTTTTAATTACATTTTTGGCAGTCCACGCGGCACCCCTTTACACTGACCTGCTCCCTGCTGACGAGAGGCAACTACCTCGAAACACGTGTCCAGGGATGGCTAACGCAACACATACTGTTCTTTATACATCGTGGCATAGGCGTACCCGCCGTCGCCACTACATCTACCACAGTCCCTTGGGGCAACTTGCTGGTGTGACGAGCAGTGTGCGACCAACCTTTGCATAATTTATTACGGCTCCCTTAAGCCAACGGGCTGACGAGCCTTGGATCTGCACCTGCGCGCCATGAGAGGTACGTGACCTGTTTTAATTACATTTTTGGCAGTCCACGCGGCACCCCTTTACACTGACCTGCTCCCTGCTGACGAGAGGCAACTACCTCGAAACACGTGTCCAGGGATGGCTAACGCAACACATACTGTTCTTTATACATCGTGGCATAGGCGTACCCGCCGTCGCCACTACATCTACCACAGTCCCTTGGGGCAACTTGCTGGTGTGACGAGCAGTGTGCGACCAACCTTTGCATAATTTATTACGGCTCCCTTGAGCCAACGGGCTGACGAGCCTTGGATCTGCACCTGCGCGCCATGAGAGGTACGTGACCTGTTTTAATTACATTTTTGGCAGTCCACGCGGCACCCCTTTACACTGACCTGCTCCCTGCTGACGAGAGGCAACTACCTCGAAACACGTGTCCAGGGATGGCTAACGCAACACATACTGTTCTTTATACATCGTGGCATAGGCGTACCCGCCGTCGCCACTACATCTACCACAGTCCCTTGGGGCAACTTGCTGGTGTGACGAGCAGTGTGCGACCAACCTTTGCATAATTTATTACGGCTCCCTTGAGCCAACGGGCTGACGAGCCTTGGATCTGCACCTGCGCGCCATGAGAGGTACGTGACCTGTTTTAATTACATTTTTGGCAGTCCACGCGGCACCCCTTTACACTGACCTGCTCCCTGCTGACGAGAGGCAACTACCTCGAAACACGTGTCCAGGGATGGCTAACACAACACATACTGTTCTTTATACATCGTGGCATAGGCGTACCCGCCGTCGCCACTACATCTACCACAGTCCCTTGGGGCAACTTGCTGGTGTGACGAGCAGTGTGCGACCAACCTTTGCATAATTTATTACGGCTCCCTTGAGCCAACGGGCTGACGAGCCTTGGATCTGCACCTGCGCGCCATGAGAGGTACGTGACCTGTTTTAATTACATTTTTGGCAGTCCACGCGGCACCCCTTTACACTGACCTGCTCCCTGCTGACGAGAGGCAACTACCCGAAACACGTGTCCAGGGATGGCTAACGCAACACATACTGTTCTTTATACATCGTGGCATAGGCGTACCCGCCGTCGCCACTACATCTACCACAGTCCCTTGGGGCAACTTGCTGGTGTGACGAGCAGTGTGCGACCAACCTTTGCATAATTTATTACGGCTCCCTTGAGCCAACGGGCTGACGAGCCTTGGATCTGCACCTGCGCGCCATGAGAGGTACGTGACCTGTTTTAATTACATTTTTGGCAGTCCACGCGGCACCCCTTTACACTGACCTGCTCCCTGCTGACGAGAGGCAACTACCTCGAAACACGTGTCCAGGGATGGCTAACGCAACACATACTGTTCTTTATACATCGTGGCATAGGCGTACCCGCCGTCACCACTACATCTACCACAGTCCCTTGGGGCAACTTGCTGGTGTGACGAGCAGTGTGCGACCAACCTTTGCATAATTTATTACGGCTCCCTTGAGCCAACGGGCTGACGAGCCTTGGATTTGCACCTGCGCGCCATGAGAGGTACGTGACCTGTTTTAATTACATTTTTGGCAGTCCACGCGGCACCCCTTTACACTGACCTGCTCCCTGCTGACGAGAGGCAACTACCTCGAAACACGTGTCCAGGGATGGCTAACGCAACACATACTGTTCTTTATACATCGTGGCATAGGCGTACCCGCCGTCGCCACTACATCTACCACAGTCCCTTGGGGCAACTTGCTGGTGTGACGAGCAGTGTGCGACCAACCTTTGCATAATTTATTACGGCTCCCTTGAGCCAACGGGCTGACGAGCCTTGGATCTGCACCTGCGCGCCATGAGAGGTACGTGACCTGTTTTAATTACATTTTTGGCAGTCCACGCGGCACCCCTTTACACTGACCTGCTCCCTGCTGACGAGAGGCAACTACCTCGAAACACGTGTCCAGGGATGGCTAACGCAACACATACTGTTCTTTATACATCGTGGCATAGGCGTACCCGCCGTCACCACTACATCTACCACAGTCCCTTGGGGCAACTTGCTGGTGTGACGAGCAGTGTGCGACCAACCTTTGCATAATTTATTACGGCTCCCTTGAGCCAACGGGCTGACGAGCCTTGGATTTGCACCTGCGCGCCATGAGAGGTACGTGACCTGTTTTAATTACATTTTTGGCAGTCCACGCGGCACCCCTTTACACTGACCTGCTCCCTGCTGACGAGAGGCAACTACCTCGAAACACGTGTCCAGGGATGGCTAACGCAACACATACTGTTCTTTATACATCGTGGCATAGGCGTACCCGCCGTCGCCACTACATCTACCACAGTCCCTTGGGGCAACTTGCTGGTGTGACGAGCAGTGTGCGACCAACCTTTGCATAATTTATTACGGCTCCCTTGAGCCAACGGGCTGACGAGCCTTGGATCTGCACCTGCGCGCCATGAGAGGTACGTGACCTGTTTTAATTACATTTTTGGCAGTCCACGCGGCACCCCTTTACACTGACCTGCTCCCTGCTGACGAGAGGCAACTACCTCGAAACACGTGTCCAGGGATGGCTAACGCAACACATACTGTTCTTTATACATCGTGGCATAGGCGTACCCGCCGTCGCCACTACATCTACCACAGTCCCTTGGGGCAACTTGCTGGTGTGACGAGCAGTGTGCGACCAACCTTTGCATAATTGATTCCACAGACAGTTCTTGTTTCTTAAGATCACAATTTCTGTTTTGTCTTCATTTAATTTCAATTGATTGGTGGCCATCCATTCCCAGAAAAAGCGGATCAAATTTTGGAATGCTTCCTGTGAGGAGGTCAAGTCATTCAGGCGAAAGTGAATCTGGACGTCATCGGTGTAGTTGTAGATGCGACGATCTCTTTTGGTGAGTTTTTTAATAGGAGGCCACATATACATATTAAAGAGGTGGGGGAGAGGGAAGAACCACGAGACACCCCACAAGTCACCTGAGCTGTGGTGGCATTGAATGGGCCAAGGTGCGTTGCCTGTGAACATCTGCATAAGAATGATTTGATACTTTCAAGTGTGGAGCCTTTTAACCCATCGGCGTCCATGCAGTCCACCATGATTTCATGGCCGACCATGTTGAATGCCTCCAAGAGCTCCAGTAACACCAGAGCTGCAGTTTGTCCCCTGTCCCCAGCAGTGTGTAGGTCGTCGAGTACCGATACATGACTGATTCCGTGCATTGAGCTGGTTGAAATCCAGCTTGAAAAAGATCAAGTAAATTGGTTTCCTACAGGTGGCCACAAAGTTCATGTGCCACATGAGCCTCCAGAACATTAGAGGTTAAAGGCAAAAGTGATGCGGGACAATCATTTTTCAAATTCAAGGGATCGTCACCCCCCTTCTTTTGCGGCTGGCTATTACCAGCGTCTTTAAATTAATTGGATTCTATCCCTGAGGCCAGGGATTCATTCAAAAGGTAATGCAGAGGATTTAGTATTGCAGGACAGACAAATTTCAAAATTCAAGGGGGACAAGGGTTTAAATGATCCAGATTTTAGTTGGCACAGCAGAGAATGTAAATGGTCTTTGTTGACATGGAAAAGGGTAGCCATTGTAACAGGGTTCCTTTCTTGATGGCCCGCTGATATTTTAGTCTTAATGAGGATATCAGGAATCCTCTATTTGATTTTGCAAATTTTTTCTATGAACTATGCATTCAACAAATTACAGGTGTCTTGAGTAGAAGTGCCACCTTCTGAGAATACTTTTGTTCAGCAATGCAGTTGCTACTTTGAAAGGAAGAGGGAAGTCCAAATGTAATCAAATGACGATTAGACTTGATGTAAGAAGGTACTTCCAAATTGATAACTTGGGAGTTTAAGGTCCATAGCGGGTCCAAGGAGTTCCCTTTGATGTGATTTGGACCTAATATATGCTGGTGAAAGGTTTAGCTGTTCATTAATCTTAAGAATTCTTATCCTTTTTGATCACCATTGTTATCATTGCCCGGGTAGTTGAAGTCACCAATTCAGAGAATCTGTTGACCAGCAAAGGTCATAAGATATTGTAAAATTGAGGAAAATCTGTGTGATCGTTTAACTCAATCTTGAGTATAAGTAATTCCACATTCTGCAATACATCAAATTGGATAACAGAAGATTTGAGTATTTGATAAACAATCCCCGCCACAAAGCCTCCTCTCGTATTGCCCATCCTGTTTGCCAATAAGTCAGAGGTGGTCTCGTCTGTTAGCTACATTTCGGTAAGCTATAAGATATCTGGACAGTCTGTATTGAGTAGATCAACTATCTTCGTTCTAAGCTTTGTTAACGAGTGAGTGTTTAAATTAGCGATATTTGGGTCTTTCGATTTGTTTGATGGGATGTAGCTGTCAGTTCCATGGTTGGCAGTCTGTCAGGAGAGAAGATGTTGGTGAAATGGCAGTATATTATTAAGCTTCTGTATATTCGCTGAATCATTGCTCATATGGTAGTTACCTTCAGGAGAGCTCTCAGTTCTGAGGAGGAATACCTATTTGTGCATAGTAGCTGGCCTCTGGTCTCGGCTCACACAGACTTGCCTTTGATGCGCCTTCGGCTTGCATTAATTAGGGTGGGACGGAGGAGAAACAGCAACTAGAGTGTGCCTTCCAGAAAAGGACACCTCTCACTGTGCTAATGAAGGAGAGGAAAAATGTCTGCATCCGCTCCCTCCAAGTAGCGCTGCAATTTAATTCCTACTCTTAAAATCTAGCTGAAAACCACTTTAAAGATAAGGAAACCCTCAAGATCAAATTCGTTTTTAAAGAAAAATGTTTGCAGCAAAGGTTTGAGAGCAATTTTTCGATTGTGCAACTCAGCAATATTATGTTATGCAAATGAGCAATAGAATTTAGGAGCAAGAGCTTTAAAGTGATTTTCACTCGTGCAGTTCAGGAATATTATGTTGTGCAAACGAATAATTCAGCATGCAACAATCAATTCCAGCTGAAGTGCCGACATTTTTGTCCCTTCTCACTCATCAAAGCCAACTGCAACTTATCTTTTATCACACAGTTGACCCACTTGAGCACTCTATTGCTCCTTGGGTGATTCCAAGCCATTCTCACATGGTTCCTTCCAGCGAACTCGAGGAAGCTGTTCATTTCAGCAGATGTTGTCACTCGCTAGCTCGCCTTTGTAATCCTCTTTTGCATAAAGTTCTTGCATAGACTTTTTGCATGAAGTCAATGACTGTTCAGTCATGCACATGTTCCACAAAGTTAACTTCAGGTTGTTTCAACAAATCAAATAGTCTACCAGTGGAAACTAGGGAGTCTCTTCCAAGATCCAGAACAGCACAGAGGGGGAAACTGCATTTACATCACATGGGCTACATCGGATGCGATTACAACGCCGTTGTTACAACGACCGCGTTGTTACAACACAAACCATTACCTCACAAGTCGTTTCTACGACTTGCTGTAGGGGGCGCGCTAAACTAAGTAATAGTATCATTTACTATTCCAACACCTTCCCTGCTGTTGAACACGCTGGAATTGGAATAGTAAATTAACTATTCCTAAGTCCAGTGCGCCCCCTACAGCAAGTCGTGGAAACGACTTGCGATGTAATGGTTTGCATTGTAACAACGCGGTCGTTGTAACGACCGCGTTGTAATCACATGCAATGTAGCGCATGCGATGTAACATCGCATATTCCACAGAGGTGTCCAATGCAACCTTATATCAGAGCAGCAAAAGAGCGGCTACCCGCACTACTGGTAATGGCTTAGTAACTTGCGTTTTCTCACTTCAAACGTGTGCACCACCCTCAGACATAAGAATCAGATAAAGTCGGACAGTGGTATTTGATTTAGGTAAACAAGGCGCCACATAGAGTATTTGCACAAATTATTTAGAAAGATCCTCTATTATTTAACTGTGCTAAAAGGTGAGGAGAACCACCCTACTCCTCAAAACAGGCCACAGCCATCCAAAACAAATGATACTCCTTAGCACACGTTTCACTTATCAGATTGACATAAGTATTTTCTGCGTTTGCACAAATTCAAACATAAATAATACACAGGAGATTATTGTTTCTTCTTCTTTGTTGTTCACTTTAATGTGTGTTAGTCTTCCCAGATAATTCTCTACAGCCAACACGTGTTTCGTCGCAACCGGGAGGTCGTCCCGCGACTTTCTCCTGGCTATCTCCTGTGTGAGATTAATTGTGACAATCAATCATCCGCGATTCGAGCGTACTCGGCATCGTAGACTGTTGGCAGCGTCGCGGATGATTGATTGTTAAAATGGAGCAAGCTCTTTGACGAGTTAGTGACTGGAAGAAATAGAAACCAGAGAAATCCGTTTGGAATTACATGACGCTACCAAACCAGAAACCCATTGCGGTTTGGAAATATCACCGCATAGAAAAATTAATCTCACACAGGAGATAGCCTTGAGAAAGTCGCGGGACGACCTCCCGGTTGCGACGAAACACCTGTTGACTGTAGAGAATTATCTGGGAAGACTAACACACATTAAAGTGAACAACAAAGAAGAAGAAACAATAATCTCTTGTGTATTATTTATGTTTGAATTTGTGCAAACGCAGAAAATACTTATGTCAATCTGATAAGTGAAACGTGTGCTAAGGAGTATCAGTCACCCTCAGACATAACTTTAGACTACTTTGTCTACCCCGGGCCACCAGATTGATCTCTAATCCTACATTTTATAACTCTAATTCCAATATAATCCTCATGGGTCAAAGTTAACACCTTACATTGCAGCCATTCTGGCAACACAAGCAAACCTCTGCAACTTATGAGTCCGGCATCATTAATTAACACTTCGGCCACAGCCCATTTGGTATGAAGTTCATCTCCAATTACTTCACTGCAGGCCGTTCTTTGACAATGTACTTTCTCACACTACCAAATGCTGCTTCCCCCATCAGCCATTTCTTCCACTCATCCTCTTTTAGCACCCTACTCAGAACACTGTTAACTTGTTTCATCCTGCAGGCCATATGGATTTCTTCATCTACTCTTTTTTCTATTGAGTTCTCATTAACAGGCCACCTGGATAAATAATCTGCAGCAACACTCTTTGCCCCTGACTCATATACTCGCTTGTAATTGAACTCCTGGAGGTGATATTACCAGGTGGCAATGCTCAGAAGCCTTACTATCTGCACAGATGATGCACAAAGGTCTATGTTTGCTATGTAGAGTTTATTCCCGATGAGGTGACCACAAGACTCTCTTAGAGATTGATATTTATACGTATGATGTGTCTGTAAATGCACATATGCACTTTTGGTTAGAGATATTGTCTTCGCCTCAATTTCCAAAGAAGTAACAACATTAAACAGTCTTGAGCTTGCGGGTTTATAAACAGACTTACCACGATTTGGATCATTCATGCCCAATTGAAATGCGCTCACCACCGCTCTTGCGTTTCTGTTTCAGGAACTGCAGCAGGGTTTCAAGGAGACGTGGTTCAACAACAAAATGGCTGTCATGCACAGCGCATCACCAGACATGACGTATAGCGCAGAGGTCCACAGTGCGCGGTGTGCTTGTCCTTGCCTGGAGACAATAAGCATGTGCAGACCACACATGTTGTGTGCAACACATGTGTAGGTAGGCCATCACAAATTAATTGCCACTTCTCTTTTCTGACCGGCCGCGACCAAAATGGTTAGGCAGAAAAGGTGGAAACATTTTTTGTACATTGATAAGATGATCTCTGTCTATCCACTTCCCTGGTAGTTGGGTTCTTTCAAAATCTATCTGGCACTTCAAACTGATCGTGCCGCACTTGTGGGAGCGCCATTGTTCAAGCACAGCTGTGGTCCCCATCCCAAAACTTACTTCAGGGTACTTTACGGACATCTTCCCTCATTTTCCAGGATAATTATGGCTTCTTATGACTAGCCCTCAAAGTACAAATGTATTTGCTTTTTAATAAAATCAAGTATCCTCTACAATGCCCTTTAGTTATTAGAGATGTGTATTGTCGGTGTATTACCTTGTTGGCCATCTGAGAATACTTTTCATTGAAATCATTGTATTTACTATATAAGGTCACAGAATCAGTTGTCTGTTAAGTAAATTTGTGTTTGGATTGTACGTATTCAAACTGTATGTGTATTTGCATCTATTAAATTATCTGTTACCCACACTCATGAGAGATGTCTGGCAAATTTGTCCCACCACCGAAAAGGAGAGTTATCTGCAAGTATAAGCAGAAGATTTTTTAACTAAGTAATGGATTCTAGCCATCGTAAGAGAACAGAGCCTGGTGATCAATAGACTTGTCAGAGCTAAGATTAGCTTGTTATCCGGGGCGCGACAAAGGCTTGCAAACCTTGTTGCACAAACTATATACTAATCAACCAGGGGTGGCTCCTCCATTATGGCAGAGGAGCGTAGCCCCACCAATGGTAGCCATCAGAGGCAAAAATGACAAATAAAATGATAATAAAACCATCTTATATTTCGCAGAGCCAGCCAAGTCTTAGGTCGTGGTGGGGCGGCACCATCACGATGAGAGTCAGGAGCAGGGAGGAGGGAGGAGGAGTGATGTGCACTGGTAGGTGTGCGTATGGGTTTGACGTCTGCCTTAGCATGGCCAAACCAACATGCGCACTTAGCATTTCTCCAATACGAGCTGTGTTGCACAGCCAGGTGGAAAACTGATGCAGGCTCCCAGCCCTGTCTGAGCCTCAAACCAGGCTGCTCAGACCAATCCCAGCGCCTCTCACATGCTGGGACCAGTATTCCCAGCATGGGAGCAGAGTCTGGATTGGCATCTGGAACCCTGAGCAGTGTACAGCAATCCGTGGACATCCAGAAGGCGAGGATTGGGACAGGAGCAGGGGCGCTCGGCAGCGGCAGGTAAGTACTTTTTAATTTTTCTGTTGCATTAGTTTGACCTTGTTTTTTTTTTTTAAGTATTTCTCCCACGCTGCTTCACCATTTCGGATTGAGAGCAGCCGCCGCTGTAATCACTATGCCTTACTTCTGAAAACTAGACTAGGATAAGTCTGTAGCAGAGTAATTGAACCTTAAGGGTCTACACAGTTTGGCCACAGTAAGATTATACATTGTTACTGTTCCCACACTACCTGGCTATCAGGAGTTATTTTCCTGGGACTATAGGTGTCTCTATCCGTCTACTATTTGATTGACAGATGGTGTGGGGCACAAGAAGATATACCATTTCACTATGCCCACGCTATCAGACTTCTAAAGAGTCTCTAATGTACTTCATATTTATAGAGAATGGAATTCATATTCCAAACAACACAATGATTTACACTATTACTCTGTAGACACTTGAGAAATGATGCCTACAGATGGCTAGAAAACGAAAACCAATGTTCACAGTGGACGCATTTTAAAGAGTTAACTACAATATTGGTGGATGTAAGAATCATCCACAGTTGTTCTACTGGTTGCATCTCGATACATAAATAAGCATAGGCAAAATATGCTTATTAGATGCATGTCTAGTGCACAATTACTGAAATGATGTATCCAGGCATAAATAACAATGAAAGGCTCAATGAGGAGGTATCACACGGTGCAACAAACATAAATGGGTGCGGCCTTATGGCTAAAGCAGTCTACCTCGGTGCTGGGGAACCAGGTTCAAGTCTCCACAGGGACGCTCAACACCCTGTGATTCTGGGAAAATCACTTAATCTCCCTGTGCCTAACAAAAATAAATGTGTCCGTCTGTAATGCAACTGGTGCTCATGTAAAGCGCTCTGATACCTTTGGGTCATGTTTGCTCTATACAAAACAAAAAAGTGTGTATACAATTAAACAAAAGACTGTAGACTCAGGAGAATTCCAGTGCAAATATGGTCATGCAAATCTAAATGTATTACAGTCAGAGGCGTTTCGACCTCTTAATATGTGATGAGGTCATCATCAGGATTATGACCTACGTACTTGCATAGATGTCGTACGATTAGACTCTATTGTTATTTATGAATGGATAAATAATTTCGGCAATTGCACCCTAATTCATGAATTGGTTACGCTCTCTTTTTGCCATGCTTCTATATTTGTTCATCAAGATGTGACAAGCAGCACAACTGTGAACGATTTTTTCATCCACCTTTATTGTTATATACTTTTTAAAATGAATTTTGAACCACAGATGCCTAGAGACAGTGACAGTTCGAATCATTTCACTACAGAACAAAAATGTTGTGATCATGCATCATTTTAGAATAAAAGCGAATATCGAATAAATATAATTCCTGGAGGCACATCCTCCATTAAAGCCTTGAGTGGGATTTGACACCGCTAACAGGCCTAGCAAATATTTCTAATGACATTGTCAAAATCTTTTTAAAACAATCGCTTCATATTGTTAAATTATTTTATTATTTTGTTCCATTTTCCAGGTTACCAGACAGAGCTAATGGCGATGCCACTCCCACAACTGCCTGACTTTTGCTCCCTAGAGACAAAAGAGCTGAGGAACTATTTTGCACTGGTCACAATACTCAAAGGCTCCTCCAATGAGATACACTACAATTAGAAGCCCTGAATCAACAATGGTGTTTTAAGGAATGGCTGCGCCCCCAACAATAGCCAGGCACATCACAATCAAAACGTCTGGTCACCAACTTGTGTAACCATACGCCAATCTCTAAAGACACATGCGCTACTGTGGTTACCATCCAAGCATCTTAACAACGAACGTCAATACTGTCGCCGACGACCTTGATACACTACTCAACCAAGTCAATAATAGAACTCTGAAAAATAGTACAACAGAAATCACTGCTTTGGTATATGCAACATAACTACAGTCAAGTGGAACAAGCTGCCAAAGAGTAAATCATCCTATAAGAAAAGACAGTTTCATCATGTTGGGAACCTAGGGGCTTATTTATGAGCCATTGCGTCACATTTACGCCACTGTTGCATCACTTTTTGTGACGCTACGGCGGCATAAATAATGCGCCACGTTGCGTCATATTTACGAAGTGACACATCTAGGCAGATGTGCACTTTGTAAACCCCTGCACTGCATTATATCTGCGTCAGGTGTAATGTATGTAGGGTGGGAATTCCCCGCAAGAAAGGGTCGTAGAAGTGGTGCAGTGAAATGTATGAGATTTCACTGCTCCACTTCTAGGACGCCAATGCATCAAAACCTTACATCTGCCTAAATACTGACGTATCTGTAACTCCTTGCGACATGATGCACCGTACTGGAAATACAGGGCATCTATGGTGTCGCAAAGATTACGCTGCCAAGTGTTGCATCGTTGCTTTGTCGCAGTGATGCAACACTGCTCATAAATAAGGCCCCAAGTCGGTAAGGGCCCCTCCTGCAACTACAGAACCTAATTTATGCGGGTGGTCGAGGTGGTGGCCATTGCAGTTATTTTTGGTGCTGAAGATTTATTTTTCTTCATAAAACTTTGGCCCAGAGCAAGAGACAAAAAACAGAAAAGGAAGAAAAAAGGAAGTAGAGACAGATCAGGATTAAAGAAAACAACACAGAAGATTGAGATAAAGAGACAGGAACTGTGAGATCTTGGAAGAAAGAGTCATGAGGTTGAATCAGTATTTGGCAAAAGTGGTTTTTGGCGACCCCTGCATTTAGCAATTCAGGCAACTGGCTCCTTAGAAAAACTTTGAGCCCTGAACTTTCGATTTTACGAATTAAGGACTGTGATATGTACAATCATATTGTACAAAGAAAGATCACTAAACGTGCTCTCGTGACTTTCAATAGTTAAAACATAATAACCGGAGCTGGGCAATGTGCCTTCTTTGGCTTGACAGTCAGGCGCCTTATCTGATACAATCTGCTTCACTCAAATACAAAAATCTCTGTTTTGATCCTGTTAACGCCTGGACCCAAGCCAGTACTAACACTGGCTGCAGTGTGCTGTCAGGTGGAAAGCTCTCTGTTACAGAAGTGTCTACCCTTGTGTGGGGGCGGTTATAGGGCAGAGGGGTGGAAACGCAAAGTGGGTGTGTGGCAGAGCTGTGGGGTGGTGACACCATTCCTCCTTCCATTAACAATGTAAGATGTGGCATTAGAAGGTGGTTATGAACATTTCGTTGCATTTTCACAAGTTGGTGGCTTTGGGGTGCGAGGGCTCCAGAGAGATTCAGCAAACAAGTAATGCAAACATAGGCAAAGCCAATAGTTGTTACTTTGTGATTATAGACAATATCTTCCATGTATTGAGGATGGATGTGTTATGTTAGGGTCAGGTTATGATAACCCGAGGTATTTATTTGCAATGAAGAGTATTATTTGAGGCAGGGCTGGTCCTAGAGTGTGATGTTGTACTTGAACAAGGTGACACATATCTCCACCTACAAACAGCGGTGTTTCCCTGTGTGACTAGCTATGGTAGAAATGCCTCGACTAAAGGCAGCAAAAATACTTTCAGTAGCCAGGTTTCTGTGTCTATAACAAAGGAGCAATATGAGGTGTGAGTTTGGTCCATGCTGGTGTCAAAAATAATATTGAATTCTCCAGATTTTGGTTTTTTCAAACTAAAGACAACTTTTTCATGAAATGTTCCTATTGTAGCAATTTAACACATTGTTATAAATGCACACTTCCAGGCAGCTGCTCTCAGGTCTCTTTTTGTTTTCTCTCTAAAACCGAAGGCTAATTGTTGTACTCCAAATGGTGAAGGCACTGTAAACATATCAGTGCTTGTTGGGGGTAAGTTCACTCCTCAGAAGTCTCTCTGAGATATTGGCAGATACCAAATGTCTATCGGTCCCCCATACAATGGGGCTCATTTTCTAGACTTAGGAAGTATGAGGGACTGAGTGGACCTCCTGGGGACTGATGGGAGGGACCATTAAGCCAAACACAGTTCCCTGGAGTTGATGCATGAGTCCACTGACCCACCAGACCTGGCCAGGGTGAAGCATCAGCTGGGCCAAAGAAAGCAGGTAGATTATAATTGCTTCAGTGTGAATCATTTTCTCTGTGAGTACTCACCTTTCCTCATCACATACTTGTATCATTCAGTATCGCTTCATTTTAGTCTTACATGCACACGTGGCACGGATTTAGAAATCTAAAGAAGGCTTTGGACACCGAAGAAAGAAGAAGTGTGCACAAGTGCATATGCAAAGTACAACATTTACTGCGATTCCTGAAAATTTAGAGACAAACTCATGTCAAGTGCTGCTTTGAGATTCATCTCCAAACATGGTGGGCCTGGAAAAGGGTATGATAAATTCTGACATTCCAGGGATCAGTTTTTATAGGGTGTGGTAAATTGCCCCCAATTTTAATCAATGCCTCCAGAATAGGGAATAACAGGGTCTTAGTGCTGCCAAACCTAAATCTGCATGTCCTCCTATTTACCGGGCCTATTGCCCCAGTAAATTTCAACTGGATTGCCATGCCCAAATTGAGAAGTGAAATAAACAGGGGTCCTGTGCTCATTACACCACTTGTAATTGCGATTTGTGTAGTAAAAGAGGTTATCATAGGTGTCACAATTTTTGAGCCATTCATAATGAGGGCCTAAGAAGGGAAGAAATTCCTTGCGATCCAGTGGAACAAAGAATCAAATCTAAGATGCTCTGCCGCGTCCACAGAACCCAAAAAGGACCAGATTCTGGATGCTGACAAACACCTGTTCCCATCACATCCCTTGGCAGGCACTAATATTGGGGATCTCTAAATGAGTAAACCAGAAAACTACAACCAAAAGAAACATGGTGGTGGGGAAATCAAAGTACTACACCCTAGATTATGGACTGACCTTAACCTTGGTGTGCTCAGCCCACCTTACTGGCTACCCACAGATCCATGAACCGCATCTATTCAAAAAGGCTTGCAGCTCTCACCATACGATCAATTACCCAGACAGGTTGGAAATAGTGTATGCGTAAATTACTCTTGTATCTTAGTACTGACCATTTGTAATCCGCGGAAGCAATAAAGGCTACCCGAAAACTTTGGAAAACCACCTACTTTATTTGCTTTAAGCGACGCACTAAATTTGCACTAAATTCAGATTTTCAAAAAGAATTTCTGCTCTATTTTATACATCTGTTCTAGAGTTAAGTTTCTTCTTGCGCTGATTCAATGAAGTTCTGTGTGAAGCATCTGCCACTCTATACGGTGAAGGTGACCATACAAAGGTATTTTAAAACCTACATAGGAAAAAACAATAAAATATACAGAAATTACTTGTTGGAGCATTTTCTAATGGAACAGATGAGGACAAAAACTCATAAGATAAAAATAACCTGTATTTGATAGGGAACAAAGAGTTCTCTTTTTCGAGGAAATTGGCTTTTTTTATTCCTTTGGTAACTTGGCCTGACAAGGAAGCGGCAACCTGAATCAAAGCAATGCATGCTGGGTAAGTGAGCACACACAGTAACCACTTATGAATGTCACCAATATGTGGCCTTCCCCTTCTGTTAAAGTTTTTAAATCACTGTGACCTGAAATATAATAAGGTATTTCAGACAAAGGGGATAAAGTCAAAGTCTTAGACATGCTCAGGTATTAACTTCCGCCCCACGCGCTCAAAACTAAGATAGCAAGACAAAGGTGACCTATTCTGGGAGACATATGTGTTTTTTTCTGCAAACCGCAAGGTAGAGCTGCACAAAGAAGCCTTTCAAAGGAATGCTTGCTCGGAAAATAAAGAGCACTGTCACAAAACAAATGAACACAGTTTGTTAAAATGTGGATGCTTTAAGGTGTTTATCCGATTAACTGAAACAGAGGAGAGAAGTCCCATGCAGGAATGCATCGCAGCCCCATACTTTTGAGCATGATTTTTAGACAAACTCGTTAAAATTGATCTGCAAGTGAAAATTTCTGTAACCTCATTTTACAAAATCAGGCTCGGTGGCAGAGATTAATTTGTAAAATAAATATAAGAATTAATAAATGGCAGTCTGCTAATTTTAGTTCCGGAGTCTGATAGTGCAGACGGGGTGGAGATGTTGCGTGTTGTGGCGGAGCGAGTTTGGACTTACCAATAGCCGTCTTCCCCACTTTATATTTGGACTGCCCCTGGAGAGCTGAATGCACACCATCCAGGAGGAATTTTGTTTTCTCCCATGATGCTATGTAGAAACTGAAGAGGGCTGCCATACAACCAATTGTAAAGTATGACTATTGCTTGTCCTTCTTTAATTTACGTGAGCAACTATAGAAATAAAAACAACTAACTGCTTTGCTTTCTACAACTAACCGATAAATTCAAGCAGCTGCATACAGGGACCAGGGCAGTGTGGGAGGTCACAACGAGTCCCGGTAATAAGAGTCATGGTGCTCACCGGCAGAGTCGGATTGGTAAGGCGGGCACTCGAGAAATGGCCGAGAGGCCGGAATCCAAGTTCCAGCTGTGGGCTGCTTTTTTGGCAAACTGGGGGGCCGATTTGGGCGGTGTCTGGTGTGTTCAGATGTTGCCAGCGGCCCAGTGGGGCCCTAAGTGGCCTTCCTGGAGGCAGATGGGCGTCCTTTTATCAACGGGCAGAGGTATCACTCCCTTTCTCTCGCGGGGCCGGTCAATTAATGTGTGCATACTGAGCGGGGGCCGGGGGCCTGAGCAGAAGTGGCCTCACTTGTTTTCAGTTGTTTATAAAACTTCGTCAAAGCGGTGATTTGAGGAAAGGCAATATGCAAATATGGGCCACTTTTTTTAACGTGCCGGTCCTATTTCTAATCCCAATCCAACCCTGCAGTCACCGGTAACCACTGACACAAATGATGTACTGCGTCAGCAGATAGGTTCCCCTGGGCAAAGGTGTTTACTACAGCAGACAAGCCGCTGTTGTGGTAGATTGTCTCTTGTAGAAATTCTACCACAAAGCAGTGTCAAGTTGGTATTTTATACTATAAGGTATAGGTGATTGGAGGCCGGTGTTGAAAGTCTGGGCCATTGCTGGTGTATCTGTCACCTCACCAGCACCACAAGGATAACTACAGTGGACCAAGGAATCTTCAAGAGAAAGAAATGGAGCGGTGGAGCGAGAGATTGGAGAGGCAGTGAGATCAGAGGGAGAAAGGAGAGTAGGAGCGAGAGAGAATGACTGGCTGGACAGAGAGAGATAGAGCGAGAAGAGTAATGGAGCAGGTCTGGTTTGCGACTTTTTGAAGGTCTCCCGTCCTGCCCTGAAGGTAGAACGAGAGGTGTTACAGGGGTAGAAGGACACATCTCCACCAAGAAACCTTTGTATGAGTAATCATAAAACTTTTGCAGGTTGCTACAAGCCATGAAGATCCACTCTTGCAAAGAGCAGGAAAAAGTTACTTTCAAGGATTTGAAAAGTAAGATCCCTACTTCATGGGTGTGGAGAGTAGTAGCTCTCTTCACTTCCGAACAGTTTTTACCAAGGAGATGTACACAAAAAAGTAGATAATGTGGTTGTGCACATTTCCACCAATGTTAGTCCAGGGGGGAGCGTGCCACACAGTAGGCTGGAAAATGCAAAGAGGACTACGAATATATCAATTTGTTTATATATTGGACAGCTCCATCACAGGATCCTGTGGCTGTTCAGCAAAAGTTATGCCCCAAAGTACAGTTCTCTAAGCGATTTAGCAAAAAAGGCGTTCCCAGTTGTGTACGAAGCTTGTGGGCAGGCAGACTGATGGAGCCATCCGACGAGGCTTATCAGAAGCTTTTGCGAAGTCGGAGCACACACTTAGGCCCATTACTAAGAGTTCACGCAAAACAGGGCCGCAAGCAAAGTTATACTTCGAACCGAAGCAAAAGAACAGAAGGTAGAAAAGGGAAAAAAAGAGGAACACAGTCGCAGAGGAGAAAATCAGAGATGAAAAAGAACCTGCAAACGTGGAAATGAGAATAGGCTGATTCAGTATTCGCAACCCTGGCATTCGGCAGTGCCAGCAGATGCTCCTATGGAAGGTTTGCCACCAGGCACTGATTTGTTTCATAAATCAAGCCTTGCCTACTCTTCAGGAATGATCTGAAAGCTTGACTTTCTATGACATGCCTTTGGTGTTTAGGCAGCCACAACTGAACCCCTCGCATCCACCAACTAAACAGATTGACCCCGCCACCCAACACCGTACAACAACGCTGACACGAGCAGGATTTCTCCAACTTTGCATGGAACAGTCCACTGGAACTCATACTCTATATTGCATCTCGTGGGTTAAAGGCAGTCCAGCTCTGCAGTCCCAAGCTCTTTTTTGATGTCTTTTTTTTTGGGTAAATTAACTTTATTTATACATTTTAGGTAAAATAGTACACTGTTTTACAATCCAAGGTCAGCATTAGATGGTCGTGTGGGCTTCAGCACATCAGAAACCAGTAACAAGTATCAATATCAATCACATTATCTTTTTTGATGTCTTTTTTTTGTTAAATTAAATTTATTTATACATTTTAAGGTAAAATAGAACACAGTTTTACAATCCAAGGTCAGCATTAGATGGTCGTGTGGGCTTTGGCACATCAGACACCAGTAACAAGTATCAATATCAATCACATTATCTTTTTTGATGTCTTTAAGCATCCACCCCTGGCCAATCACAGTCTAGAGAACAGCTCAGAGCCCTGAAGGACATGTAGAAGGTCACAGGATGGTCCTCTTAGAGCCTTTGGTGCTTTAGGTGAAAATGCAAAGTACACCCATTGGCCCCCCCCAGTTCTCCAGCATGCATTCACACACACACAACATACACACACACACACACAAATCCGATGCTAATATTATCTGTAACTCACAGGTATCTATTTCACGTTTATAGGATTAACTGAGTTCGGATTTCAAAAACGAAAGTATTTTCAAAGAACTTGCTAATTATTTTTGTTAGCAAATTAAAACTCTGCTTTTCAATGGCACTGCTTAAATAAAATATTTTGCTTGTATTTTATTAAACAGATAACGGCTCTCTGTCTTAAGAGAGCACAAAACTATAATCTTTTTTTTTAAAGTAAAGGTGCTCAATACTTTTTCCTTAATAAACAAACACCCTGACAATAAAGGAATCAAGCTAGGATGAAATGGTTGTGTGGAAGAAGGGACTTTACCTTCTTTTCTCTCCTGTCACTCCAGGCAAATGCCTGGCACTGCCAGGTTACAGTGCTGATTTATGTCTCCTGTCTCTGCCTGTGCTCTGTCTGCCCTCTATATCATTTCAAAAGATGAAGGGCTGGATTTATTTAAAAGTTGCCACAACGCAGCACAGCAACCACAGTTGCAGTGGTGTTTTGGCAAACAGGAAATCCAGCTCGGAGTCAGATCTGCAAAGATGTGCCCCTGCTGCTGTGACCCCATGCTGCTGTGACCCCATGCTTCTGGCATAAAACAGGCGGCCTAGTGCCAAGCAAAAATCTCTGAATCACAGTGAAAAAGTGTGTGATGCCTGGCACAGGTTTTGTGCTAGAAAGGCACCCTTCCAGCTCAAAATACCATGCTTAGACTAATATTTAGACTCGCTTTAAAACTCTTACCACCTCGTGTTTGTGCTGTACAGTGGAGCACACATGCAGGATAGAAAAAGTTTGGAGAAATTAAAAGATTTCTCCAACTTAAAACCTGCTCGAGAAGGCGGTAAGTTTCTTTTTGGCACAAAGCCTTGTCTGCTATTGTTAGTAGATGGGGCTTTCATCAAAAACCATGAGCGGTAGGGAAGGAACACCCATGTACCAAACCATGGGACGCCACCCCCGCCCCTGACGCAAAGTAGCGCTAAGTAGTGCAAACCACTATTTGTGTTACTTACAGGATAGTTTCCAGCTCAAATAAACTTCTGTGTTGGAAAGTAAATACTATATCAAAGTTTTGCACCCATTTACATGACTTTTTGTGACTTTGCACCAGATGAATCTGCCCAAATTGTTCTTTGAATACCCCAAAGCGGTCACCATCCCCGCCCCCTTAGTCAAGGTCATCTTACTCCCTTATGATCTCCTTTCAAACACACGATGAGACCATTTCTCTCTCTAAAGTATCCTGCCAACAACCAGGCCCTTCTCACTGAACATCAAACACATGGAGGGGCTTTTTGTTAGATTGCTCTGTTGCTAGGTGAGGACATGTGCATTTTATTTCTTTTGTGGCTTCGCTGCTTGGTCGTGAATTAACTAGTTTATATCTTTAGGCCTCATTTACCTCTGTTGGAGAAAGCTAGAAGTACCATCAAAAGACATCAATGTGTACTATAAAAGTAACAACAACAAAAAAGGCACTTGGTTTACAGTGTCAGATTCATACAAAATGCATACATCACTGTATCAAGGATAATACCTATTACATGTATATATTTAGCCATTTAGGCTACTGAAATGTACATTTGCACACATTCCTCTAGTGCTATATAAGTAATCCAGTGGATTTTCCACAAGGCAGGAAAGCTGCTGAAGGACACAGTTTGCCCTATTGGAGAAACCATTCCTCGACACCTCCATAAGACGCAGGGGTGCACGCGTTTTTTTTCTACCCCCAAAAGGCACTTTGCAGAAGTACATTTCCAGAAGGGGAAACAACTTGAAAAATGTTTGTGAAGACCTGCAAACACATGAGATGGTGATGTGATCACCAACCCTTGGATTGTTGCCCCTTAAAAAATACACTGTGTCAACCCCCAGAAGCAAAACGACCACAACCGACCAGATGGATACATTGTGCACTGCAGCAAGTCTGATCTAGAGGCAAAATTGGTGCCTGTCCTCAGATCTGTTGTTTGCACATGTAAGTAACCACTGGAACACCCACAAACCTTGGGCTCTGAAGCAGCGTGCTTCAGGGCGTAATGCGCTACAATGCCTGGTCATGGATAGCAGGCCCTTACGTCATGCTTGTACAATATAAAACACGACGCTCCATAGCAACAACCATCACACATCAGGCCCGCAGCAACCAGTAGTACCTACCACGTGCCTGTTCTTGTAATGCATCTGGGTTGAATGGTTGTTTTTAACTCCAGTAGAGCCACACCCTGGTCACTGATCCCCACGCAAGGCTTTAGGAAGCTTGCATGAGAGGGGAGCCAGATGTGTAATCCACTTTTGCTGTGGTGATGACTGCACCATCAACTCCACACCCGCGGAAACTGACACCCATGCGGGTTCCAAATGATTCTTTTTTTTCCAATTCAGCATGCATCCAACCAAAAGTGTGTTTCAACTCAGGCGGTACTCATGCCAGGTTTTACAGTAAGGCTCAGATTTTCACTCCCACTGATTTCATGTAACAGCCCATATCCCTCTTCGTATAAAACTAAATTTGGAATTATAAACTGAAAAGAATAACACAAATTTCGACTTGAAAGTTTTTTATGTTATTTAATTTAGGGCAAAGAATACCTTATAAGTTATTTTGTTTTTGAACTACAAGCACATTTTTAAAGCTGGGACTTGTATATCCACAGTTTTCAACACAAATCTGAGTCTCTAAAATCTGTATTCCAATAGAGGTTTATTCGAAGTATGGTTCGTAATCTGATTTTTAAATGCACCAAAACATCCAAAATCTTTCAAATACATTTTAAATTACTACCTTTTAAGAGATTTTCTCAAAGTAGGTTTACAAAATATATCGGAGTGAATGAGAAGTAAAAAACTGAAGTTAAGAGACGTAGGATCGATAGGAAGACATGTTTTGAAAGGAAGACATGCTTTAAGATACCTTTGTGAATCCCATCATTATGTGCTTTTACCAACCATCCTAAATTTTTGATAAAATGATTGTTCCCCTGTGTGCACTAGGGGGCTGAGTGTGAACAATTATTTTACAGTCTCAAAGCTTGTGATTCATAAAATCACCGGCTTTTTGGTCCTCAAAATAGCTTTGGCCAATGTACAAAGGTAATTTGGGAGTAGGAATAGTGTCTGTGGACCACAAAGTACACTTTGTGACTATACAGAGAAGCAACAGAGGGGGCCGTACAATGGGGTTGCTCGCTCTATTTTGAGTTGGTATGCAATGTATTGATGGTTTGCAGCGGCAATTGTGGTTGTCAACTATTGATGCATTACTGACACCAGTGGCGGCTCGCCGAGGGAGTGCTATGGGGAGGTAGGGCGGTGGAGGGGTAGGGTGGGGGGAGTTGACTTGGACATACGACAGACAGGAGTAAGATAAGTAATTAAATTAATAGAACTATTTACCTTGCGCTCGCTGCATCGCCACCTTGTGATGCAGCGCACGCAAGTTAAATAGTTTTATTAATTTAATTACGTACCTTACTCCTGTCCGTCGTATGTCTGAGTCCACTCCCCCCCCCTGCCCCTCCCCCACCCCGCCTCCCCGCAGCACTCCCTCGGCGAGCCGCCACTGACTGACACACAAAGAGGTGGTAACACATTTGCAAAAAGTACATCTTTCACCTTGTGACTAGTGGCTGCTGTAACACGTGGTTAATCAATCAATATATCAGTAGATTTGTAGAGCGTTACTTGTCACCCGTGAGGGTATCCAGGCGCTGGTAGTCGATTAGACGATGGCCCACTGAACCACTGCTTGCTACACCCAATGTCTTTCATCGCACATTAGCATTTCCTTTGAAAATAATCCATTCATTGAATCCGCAAGTTCGATTACCAATCCAATATAGAGGCACTTGCCATTCTTTTTGTGTTACTCACACATCATTGGCTGGGTGGGAACGGAGGAAGTATAAGCAATTGTTCCCTCCTCCCACTCCGCTTGCTTGTGTCTTGGGGGCCAATGATGTCGCCGGCAATATAGGATCAAGCAGTGGTGCTTAGCCAATGGGGGATCGTCGCAGCATCTTAGGGTTACTGTGTGGTTCCACACTAAACTTATTCAGGGATTTTTTTAAAGGGCTGGTTCCCTAAATGTCTACAAGGCTAGCATTTTCCACCCTCTCTTAGCCACCCCTGTTCTCACCCTGACCCCATTTCCTACACAAGGTACATAACTGAATTGTACAATTAAGATTTTGTACACCCTAATTATATACTAGACCCACAGACACTAGTCCAAGGGAGCGGCCATTACATTGTGAGGGTGCTACCAAGATGTGCAGTCATCCAATCCAATTCATTGAGAAAGTAATGAGCCATCACTTGCCCAAGTCGGCAATCCGGGCCAGAAGCTGTGCGTGATTGACCGTGTCGAAACGCCGCTGACAGATCTAACAGAATCAGGGCGCACGTTTTTTTGTTATCGGCCATAACTCTCAGCTCGTCGAGCACAGACAACATCACCAGTTCAGTGCTATGGTGGGCCCTGAAGCTGGCCTGCCACACCTGAAGTAGCTGGTGTTCCTCCATGAAAGATGAAAGTACTTTGAGGACATGTTGCTCCACCACTTTCGACAAAAAAGGGAGCTGGGAAATGGGCCTATAGTTTTTAAGATTGGCCGCATCTACCCCTGGTTTCTTTAGCAGGGGAATAACCCTGGACTCCTTCAGGCTGGAGGGCAAGTAACCTGTCTCCAGGGAATGATTGAGAAGGGAAAGGATCTCCCTCTCCAGCCCAGAAAGAGCTATTAGAAAAATCCTCGGCGTACAGGGGTCTGCTGGGGAGCCTGATTTGACGCGATTCATCAGGCGTGACAGTGAGGCTGGGTCTAGATTAGGAAAGGAGGTGAGTTGCTCACCGGGAGTCCCGGGGGATAGATTCCGGTCCAGGGGGCGCTGGTTGATTGGAGTGTTTGCAATCTCGGCTAGAATGTCCCTGACTTTAAGAAGAAAAAAGGCCTGAAATTTGTTGCGGTCCTCTGGCTCGGATGCAGGTTTCTGTTCAGACTTCTGGCTGCCTTCTTTTAAAATTCTAAACGTTTCCTTCTGTTTGTTTGTAGCGGCTGTAATTCTTGCCTCATAGTATTCTGCCTTTCTGAATATAATGGCTTTTGTATATAGGGCTAGCATGGTTTTATAACTTGCAAGCGCGGCTGGGTGGTATGATTTGCGCCATAGCCTCTCGGCTTGGCGGAGGATTTGCTTCCTTCCCCTCAGGTCCTCATTAAACCAGGGGCCCCCTTGCCCTTATCTCTGACTCTTTCCTTCCCGGCAGGTGCCACCTGATCTATGGCCCCTCTTAAGTTGCTAATAAGGGCCTCACTTTCCTGGTCGAGGTTGCCTTTCGCAAATTTCTTAGGGGAAGTGCTGAGCAAGGTGCCTATTACAGAAGAGCTTCTACGAGCCAAAATTACTCTCCCAAATACCCTTCTTGGTTCAGTGTGTCCTGCACCACTAGCCTTTTCTCCATTCTTCCTGGTCCTATTACTTGCTTCAACAATAACAAGAAGTACAGGATAGAAACAGAGATTATAATTGGAGATAGCAATGGTTGGATTACTTAAAATAATCTGCATCAGAAAGAGTGACCAAGATTACCATAAGTAATCCAATCCTTACCTCCTTGTCGATACATCTTCTTTCAGTTTCGCTTCCATAAAGGTGAGGCGAGGAATAGTAAACAGAATAAATGGATAAAGAACAACAGGGATTACCATACGTAATCCAAGCATGCCAGGACCATTAACCATTGAATCAAAGACCCTTGATCAATTTATTGTCCATTCAAAGCAGTTTAACAAGTGCTACAAAGATGGCGCATCATTGTCCTGCCCTGTCCTTCCCGGCACCTACCTAACAAGAGAAAAGCTGCAGTAAGGATCAAGTATAACATAAACCATTTTTTCTACATCTCAAACAAGTTGGAATCACAAATTTTCAATCTTATAATCTGGGCAGCATGTAAAAGAAGCAGGACTTTGTTCCAAAATGTTATATTCTGAGAGGTGCAGGCATGATGAAAAGACATACTAGAAAGTAATTTAATACAATTATAATGCCTAATTCTGTTGCCAATTTAGTTTTCGTTAGTTGTAAACCATTAGATTCCGTAAAGTTGGAACATTGCGGCCTATTCAGAAAAACATTTTATAGCCTAAAAGGTATTACTGCAGAAGGGCTCCTTAACATACTCATTATTGTCTTTATGAAGATACCCTGAAAGGTCTAACTCTTGATAAGTAAAAGTGCAGAGAGGTCACAGTCTTTTCCAGTTGTACTGAGTTTGAGTGTTCCCTGAATATTCCCATGTATTAGGTTTTGGTGCCAATTCCTGAAGGCATTTATGAGTATGTGGAATAATATTCCTGGAGGACTTGTTCACATACTCATAAATGCCTTTGTGTGTTGGCCCCTTAGCTGTGTCTAGCAGGTTAGTGACTCAGCGACATTTTAGGGAAGGGTATATTAGCTATGGGAAAAGTATGCTTTAGGCGCTGAGTCAGCCATCTTAGCACGTGTAAATTCTGAGTATGATTCACATCACAGCTAAGCTTCCATTGATGTTAAATTTGAGCATGTTACTTATGAATGTCCAGTGGAAGGACAACCTGTATTAACTTGAACATGGAACAAAATGGCTTCTTCTTAGAATTGTACCAGATAAATATGATGGGGCAGCCAGGTATCCCCGGGAATCTGGGTGCATATTTCGAAAACAACAATGGTCCCCATGGCAGAGGACTTATACCTAGGATTCTATGCAAAACAAATCTACAACACATCTGTATGTGGTTAGACATTGTTTAAATTTCCATATAATCAAGCCAGGTAGACAATATATTCAATAGATGATCCAAAGAACGGCATGCGGAATGTGATGGGTGACAAGAGTGATTAAAGCTAGGCTGGTCTTTTCCTTAAAAAGAGAAACCTATTAACAGTGCTGATTGAGTAGAGTAACAATTTACATGAAAAAGACTCAAAATTTGAGATCAATTTTGTGACTACAATATAACTGACAATCAAGCCAGTTATTGGAGCGAAGTTTTGACCCTATAGATATATCGAGACAGCATTTTCATCAGGCCCATAGAGGAAGTAACTTCACCTTGAATGAAAAAGGAAGAAAGGAAAGGTAGAGGAGAGAGGATAAGGGTGCTAGAGATGCAGACAGAGGGAGAGAACGGGGAAGAGATTTGGGAGACGTGATGCAAGAGAGTGGAGAGGACTGCAGAAATGGTTAAACATAAAGAGAAAGCAAGAAACGAAAGCGGTGAAGACGGAGACAGGAACGTGGTAGAGGATGTGGCGTAACAGCCAAAGCTGCCAACTTTGGAATCTGGGAACCAGGGGGCTCATTACGATGGCGGAACGATTGCCACCGCCATCGCAATGAGATTTACCCGCCGCCATATTAGGATGGCGGTAGGTATCGCAGCGGACGCAAAGTCCGTCTGCCCCTTTTCCGCCCATGACAATTGTAACGATTGCCTGGCGGGCGGAGCAGGACCACTAATATGGTGGCGGTGCCTGGCAGGCACCGTTCACCATATTAGGATGTGGGAAAAGAAAGGCCTTTCCGTGGCGGGGATTGGGTCTAGTGACCCGTTGCGGGCCCCCCTTGTGTCTGGGGGAGGTGGGGTGCACTTGGGGATACCTATGGTACCCCCCTATATTTCACTTCACCAAGAGGCAGGCACTGTGTGGTGCCTGCCATGTGGTGCAGGGAAATGCTAGACTTGCAATTTTGACATCGCGCAAAGTTAAATTGCAGAATGCGACCGCCATGGTGGCGGTCGCATCCTAATTCGTGGTGCGAGACCGACGCATGTCTGGCAGCTGGTCCACACACCGCAGGGATGGCGGGCGGACTCAGGTCCGCCCGCCATCCTAATGAGCCCGTAGGTTTGAATCTCAGCGTTGGCTCAACATCCTGTGATTCCAGGCAAATTACGTAATCTTCCCGTGCCTAAAAAAAAATGAATGAGTCCATGTAAAGCGCTCCAATGCCTTTGGGTAGAGTTTGCGCTATATAAAACTACAAAAACAAAAAGTGAATGATGAACGAAATGGTGGAGAGGAGAGGAAGGTGGCGCTAAATGTAGACTACAATCCACCAGTGGAATTTCCTTCATCAAAGGGATGGAATGGTAAAGGAAATTCTCCTGTGGATTCTCCTTTGGTTTAAACGCTGCCTCCAGGCACAGGGGGACTCTCCGTTACTGTTTACAGCAAAGCAATAAAGGAGGCACATAAGAATATAACATTATGTGTAGTACAAAGAAATTCAAGGGCAGAGGAATGGGAAAGAGGCAGACAGGCGAGAGCAAGACAGGAGAAAAAGGGAAGGTTTGCAAGACAGAGAAATGAAATACAACTTCAAGGAGAGATACAAAATGACAGGAGGAATAAGGGCTTGCGAGATATACACATAACTGAAGAAAGATCCCACAGGGGAGACAGGAGTGGGAGCGAGAGAGGGATTTGTAAACAGCGGGAAACATAGGAAAAGAGAGAAGGGAAATGTGAGGGACTGAGTGAAGCACATAGGTACAATGAAAGACACCAAGGAGAGGGAAAGAAGAAGAGTATGAGGGGAAAAGGAAGAACTAGAGAGAGGGTAAAAAGAGATAGGGGGAACGAGAGAGGTGCACAGAACAAGTAAGAAAGGAGTATAGAGACAGAGAGAGAAAGGGATTTGGAGTGAATTCCCGCAGCTTTTCCGGATTCAAATCAAGGCTGCACCCACAATAAAAAAGACATCAAGACAAAGTTGTATGTAATCCCCAAAGACATCGCCTGCAGAGAGGCTCCTGAGTGACAACCAAAAGAGGAAGACCCTGGTTCCGTGAGGGTCAACAGAAGCCTCCTGACACGATGGATGCGCATAGTTCTATGGCTCATGGCCTGATATAATACAGGATATTCAGGGATCTTTGGGGGGGCACAGACCAATGGACCAATAGGTGACTAACAATCAGACACCCTAAGTAGAGAAATGTATAGGCCTGAAAATCAGGTGAGGAGACTTGTGGGTGAGTTGCAGTGGAATAATGGTGTGTCTAGTGGTGTTCCTAGTCTTGGCCAATGCTACTGACCCCACAATTTTAGAAACCTTAATCTATCAGAGATTTCTCCCGATACTAAGCAACGTTTCATGAAAGGGCATTATCCACAAATGTGGGCCACTTTCCAGTCAGTGCCTGGGCCTAATTTTGTTCCCAGACCGACCCTGCATACCATTTGCGGGGCGGGTCTAAAGCCAGAAGGCATCGTTGGGGTCGAGTACCGGCTATTGATGTTAATATGTAACCAGGACGCAAGACTATACAAGACATATTAGTAGTGGGGCTCAATTATTGAAAACAGACACAAACCTGCCATTTTCAGCCCAATAGGAGTGCCCCGTAACCAAAATGCTTTTTTTTTTAGCATCTTAAATCCTCGGATTGTTCCTTCGTGCAAAAGGAGCAGCAAAAATACAACTTGAGAAAGGGGCAGGCTCAGAATTGCATCCTCCTTAGGACTGAAAGAACCCTTTGGCTTGTGGTATACAGTATATATATATTGGATTTATCAATATATAGAGAGGATATACGAATGGGTAACGGTTTATCATCGTCTATAATGCAATTGAGAAGGTCTGATGATGTGATAAACCACAAGACCAGATTTCACCCAAACCCAAGAGGATGCCTGTTTATCCGTCACATTATAGGCATCTTCAGTGATTGAGTTTTTTGTACATTTTTGCCCTGGAACACTTAGCTCGCACCTTACATGGACCTTGGCCGGGGCAGAGCTCAGACACAGAGATACCAACAACGCAAGCAGGTGCAGTGGCACCGGGGTCCATAAATGGGAAGGGTACACTGCACCCCAAGCATATCTGTTTTTTCATCGCCTCGTGGACTTTGACAACCCCCAACTGCGACACTGACGCCACCTATTTTTCAGAACATACTCTCTGAACCTTATGTTTGTTTGCTAACCTTATCACTGGGAAGAAGAGACGAGTGAAAAACAAGAGGTGGGAGGGAGGGGATATTTTGTGAAGCTGGAAAATGAGACAGCGACCCCGCCGGGTGTAAATAGGGTGCCCCGCCTTCCAGCCTGACTTGGACATGGCGTCATTGAGCGTGAGGCCGGCTCTACGACGCCCCGTCTCAGGTGCCCACGGTGAGTAACAATAGTCTCACAGCTTGTTTGTGTCTGTCTATGAAAGCGCCAGCCTGACTCACGGCCGGTCACCTGTGCTAGGCATGCCAAGGAGCCGGTTTCTCAAAACAACACGTCGTCGCTGAAGCCCTCTGGTGAAAACCTCTGCATTCACATGTCCTGCTGAGACACATTCGGAGAGTTTCAGACTGCTGCGAAGTGCTGAGCAGGCATCCTCGGGGCTCCACGTCGGAACTCAAAGTTTCTGTAAAAGAGCCAAAATACATTGAAGCTACCCGTATGTACAAGGCTGACCTGAAATAAATGCAATGGCATTTTTGTTTTGCTGTTTTTGCTGATTTTTAAAGCACGAACTCGACCCGAAGGTATTGGAGCGCTTTACATGAGCACCGGTTACGTTACACAAGGTCACATTCATTATGTTCAGTTCAGGCATCAGTTTTGTGGAAAGCGTGAAGTTTTTGAAGGTTTATAAAAACACGACTGACTTCATTTACTGGCTATCCAAGGCAGTCAGCAAGGAGATAGATCATTTAAGCCGATTGGCGCCATTCACTGATACCATGCAGTAAGCATTTTTCTTCAACAGATTTCTTTTCGAGTTCGACCTGCATCTGGCAGGGGCGGACAGGCCATTTATTCCACCCTGCATTTCCCCAGTCGGTTGGAGCCTCTGTCATTTTCCACAGGTCCCCGATCAGGGGATCCTTTAACATACAGTGAAACAGAGAGAAACAGATCACAGAGGGAGAAGAGAGAGAGAACTGATGGATGCAAAGAGAGAGAGAACAGATGGGTGCAAAGAGAGAGATTGTGCAGGGAAGAAGAACTGGTTTGAGCCTCTTTTCCTGGGCTGCTTTTGGGTCCCCCAGTCCTGCACTAGCCTCTGGGCCTGTTACTCGAGGAAATTCACATTTATTTATTTATGCATCTTTGTATAGCACAAACTGTACCCAGAGGTGTCAGCGCGCTTTACAATAGAGAGCAGTACATTTCATAAGGAATAAGAGTAGCATGGAAGTCCGTAACACTACTAATAGGTACAGCAGCTACTCGTGGTTAGAGTTATAGATTAAAAAGTTGCAGATTCACTCAAGATTACATAATAAGAAAAGGTGGACCGATTAATGTTACACAAGTACAGAATACATATCTGAAAAATTGAGAGGGAGAGTCAAGTCAAGTCAAATATACTTTTATTTGATTCACTAAAAATCATAAAAGGATGGACAACGATCAGGAAACGAAATACTTTAAGTATACATTTTAAAAACATAAAAAGGCCTTGAGGTCATCATCACAATAAGGGGCAGCTAATTAAATTAAAATAATGACAAGTGTAAAAGCACATTTAGAAAATATATGCCAATTGATTGGCTACTTGGCTAGAGTTGCTTTTTTCCAGTTCTTTTGCCGCAATTTTCCAAAATGTTATGGCTCTGCAGGACAGGGAAATCGATGACCCTCCAAGACACTTAATGACTGCTGCTCTACATTTTCATATTTGTTCCTTCCTTAGAGCCTCCCGAAGGATGGATTTTCAAGTTTCCAAGAAGAAAGGGCAAGTACACAGTAGATGTAGTAGTGACTCTTCCCCTTGACCGCAGAGGCGGCATACCTTGGATGGCCATGTTTGTTTCCATTTTGGGGTCAAATCCTTTGAGGAGAAAGATACCATCCGTAGCAACGTCAGATAATGCTTTTTCTGGTGGGAGAAATGTTCCATCAGGTATTGTTGCGGCTTCAGCCTCTGGTAGGCCTGTATCACAGCCCAGGCATGATGTTTTTTTGCGAAGGTCGTTTTATCTGTTAATAAAGAGAGGGAGAGTCGTAGTAGCAGATAAATTAGAAAGACTGCTGATGAAGGGTACAAGGCAGCATTGGTTCCATCTTGAAAGCACAAGACTGACCTACTTGTTGTGGGATTGCTTTTAAGAGCCCATTTAAGCCTATCCGGCTCCCCTGGTGGACCATACAGCTGGCACTGTGGCCTGTCTGTGGAGTGTGCCAGTACCCCTCCACCCTCCGAAGTCCAAGTAGATTGCCCACTGTAAGACGGTGGGGAGTTAGGTTGCCTATCTACTGCGGATTTGCACATAACATGGACTGCTTTTGATTAGAAGAGGGAAGGAAGCAGATTGCAACTGAAGGCACCGAGGAAATGTAAACCTCAAGCAGGAGGGAGGGTAGAGGGAAAGAAACAGAGCACAAGAAAGATGTAGCGTATTCGATTGGAATTGCATTTACATGGAGCTTACTACCCCTGATGAGGTGTGTGTAAGAAGAAAGTTGAAAGGAAAAGCCTTAGAAAGTAAGATAGAGGCAAAGACTAGTTTCAGTAAAAGGAAGACACCAATCAGATGTAAATTTGATAACATTCAATATCTACACACAGACCTGGTTATGGTCTCATTAGAAGGGTGAGGGAGGGGTGGTCATCGGTAGAGTGGGGGTAAGAGCACAAAACTAAAATAGGAAGGTGGTAGAGAAGCGAATTCAAATAGGGAATGATGGACCCTGAGTAAAATAAAAGAGAAATAAACTAGAGGCTAGAGAAGAGAGATCACACACAATGACAGCAAAGTTTAGATTGGAGACAAAAAAGCTTGGTTAAAAGTGAAATACCAGCCTCACATTTGTTTTGCATTTCACCACCTGCGCATGCAAGCGAGCTCAACCCTCTCCAAGTTTATGCATTTGTGGGGAAAGGTGATCCCCAGTACCATTTTGGAAAACTACTAGACCAAATTTACTGTTTTCCAAATGCATTCCCTTAAAAGCAGTACTGGTTTTACTCTACCGTTTCTCTCGCAAAAGTTCTTTCCCCTACCATGTGACACTCTATCAACCCTACACATTCTTTACATCAGCCTTTTGACCTCTCGTCCTAATGTGATTGTGCCATCTTTAAGTTACTCTGCAAGGAAGGAGACTTACCAACCCAACCAATCGCTCCATAGGGGCTTTACCAATCCGTTCATTGGTGAATCTTTCAGAGCATAAACCATGGCTGGTTACATTATGCCTGTTCTTAATTTGTAAATGAATAAGTACCAGGGTTCAGAGTTTTATTCAGAAGCCTGCAGCTAGCACCATAGAATGTCTGGTTGCTGGATACCACATCTTAATTCCACCTAGTACCTCTTAAATCCACCACCAGACACTCCCTGCCTTGACCTCCTTGTTAGATAGGTCGCTCCCCCTCCGCACAGCACCGCTTGTGCGCCCTGACCCTGCCCCAGCTGCTGAGGTAAGTTTTGTGCCCCTTGCTCTGTGCCCCGTTTTTTTCCTCTATGCCACTTGCTCTGCGCCCCATTTTATTCCTGTGCCCTGTTTTTCCTCTGTGCCCCTTGCTCTGTGCCCCGTTTCTTCCTCTGTGCCACTTGCTCTGTGCCCTGTTTTTTCCTGTGCCTGTTTTTTCCTCTGTGCCATTTGCTCTGTGCCCCGTTTTTCCTCTGTGCCACTTGCTCTGTGCCCCGTTTCTTCCTCTGTACCCCGTTTTTTCCTGTGCCCCGTTTTTCCTCTGTGCCTTTTGCTCTGTGCCCCGTTTTCTCCCCGGTGCCCCCGTGATTCTGTGCCCTTGCTCCCGCGCCGTCCACCGCTCCCGTTTCCGCCACTGCATCCCCTGCGGCCACCCCCTCTGTCTGCCAATTCGCTGCCCCTACCTCCCACCTCCCAACTGCTCCTCCCTCCCTCCTCCCCATATATGGCAGCCGCTGCGCGGTGAGGTGAGCGACCCTTGACCTTGTTAGGTAGGTCGCTCCCTCCGCACAGAACCGCTCGTGCGTCCTGACCCTGCCCCAGTTGCTGAGGTAAGTTTTGTGCCCCTTGCCCTGTGCCCCGTTTTTCCTCTGTGCCACTTGCTCTGTGCCCTGTTTTTTTCCTCTGTGCCACTTGCTCTGTGCCCCGTTTTTTTCCTGTACCTTGTTTTTCCTCTGTGCCCCTTGCTCTGTGCCCCGTTTCTTCCTCTGTGCCACTCGCTCTGTGCCCCGTTTTTTCCTGTGCCTGTTTTCCCCTCTGTGCCACTTGCTCTGTGCCCTGTTTTTCCTCTGTGCCACTTGCTCTGTGCCCTGTTTCTTCCTCTGTACCACTTGCTCTGTGCCCTGTTTTTTCCTGTCCCCCGTTTTTCCTCTGTACCACTTGCTCTGTGCCCCGTTTCTTCCTCTGTGTCACTTGCTCTGTGCCCCGTTTTTCCTCTGTGCCACTTGCTCTGTGCCCTGTTTTTTTCCTCCGTGCCACTTGCTCTGTGCCCCGTTTTTTCCCCTGTGATTCTGTGCCCTTGCCCCCACGCCGTCCACCGCTCCCGTTCCCGCCGCTGCATCCCCTGCGGCCCGCCCCCCTGTCTGCCCATTTGCTGCCCCTACCTCCCGCCTCCGAGCTGCTCCTCCCTTCCTCCTCCCCATATAAGGCGGCCACGCAGCAAACAGCACGACTCCCGCCTCTGCTACGACTCCAGCACCCTCCACGCACTCAACGCTGGACGATCACGCACCTGCTGCCTGGCCACCCCGAAGCGCACCCAAGGACCCTTCTCCTGCCGGAACTGCAGCTTCACCAGCATCTGGCCCACCAACCCACCTACCAAAGAACCCAACCACCTCAGATGCATCCTTCTCAACACCCGCTCCACACGCAAATACGCCGTGGAACTCTGGGACCTACTGGACTCCAACACCCCAGACGTCGCCTTCCTGACGGCGACCCGGCTGAACCTCTCCTCGGCACCCGACATCGCCATAGCCATTCCGGAAGGCTATAAGATCACCCGCAGGAACCGCACCACTGGAGTAGGAGGAGGAATCGCCATCGTCCACAGGAACACTCTCAAAGTCTCAACCAACACCGAGGACACCCTCAGCACCGCCAAACACCTGCACTTCCAGATCCACACGGACCCCAACACCACCCTCAGAGGAACCCCCATCTACAGACCCCCCGGACCACGAGCACAGTTCAGCGACTCCATCACCGACTTCGTCAGCACACACGCCCTCGCCTCCACGGACTACATCCTCCTCGGGGACCTGAACTCCCACCTCGAGAACAACAACGACACCGACTCCTCCACCCTGATCAACAACCTCGCCAACCTCAGACTCAGACAACTCGTCACTACACCCACCCACTCCGCCGGCCACACGCTTGACCCCATCTTCTCCGCAAGCTCCCACGTCTCCTTCAACCACACCACCGAGCTCCACTGGACCGATCACCGCTGCATCCACTTCACCTTCCGGAAACCCAACACGCACCACCGCACCCAACAAATGCCACGCCGCTGCTGGAGCAAAGTCACCAAAGTCCAGCTTTCCACCTCCCTCGCCCAGAACCCACCCACAGATCTGACCGACCCCGACACCACTGTCCACAACCTCAAACAGTGGATCAACGACTGCGCCAACACCCTTGCCCCCCTCAAGAAGCCCTCCAACACCCACACTAGCAAGAAAGCCAGCTGGTTCACCGAAGACCTCCAGGCCTCCAAACGAACCTGCCGAAAACTTGAAAAAACCTGGATCTGTGAACAAACACCAGAAAGCTACACCGCCCACAAGAACGCCACCCGCAGACACCACCACCTCATCAGATCCGCCGAAAGGACTTCCTTCAAAGACCGCCTAGACAACAACGCACACAACAGCAAAGAGCTCTTCAACATCGTGAAGGAACTCTCCAACCCCAGCTCCAACATCAATGGCATCCCACCTTCACAAGACCTGTGCGACTCGCTGGCCACCTTCTTCCATCGCAAGATCACAGACATCCACGACAGCTCCCACGACCACCACCTGCACCAACCGCCTGATCTCCTAGACCAACATCAATGACGACGACACCATCAAGATCATGAACACCGTCCACTCCGGATCACCGGAAGACCCCTGCCCACACCATATCTTCAACAAAGCCAGCAGCACCATCGCACCCCATTTCCGGAAAACCATCAACATCTCCTTCAAGACAGCGACCTTCCCGGAGAGTTGGAAGCACGCAGAGATCAACGCCTTACTCAAGAAACCCAAGGCGGACCCCAAGGACCTTAAGAACTTCCGACCCATCTCCCTGCTCCCGTTCCCGGAGAAGATCATCTAAAAGGCCGTCAACAAACAACTGACCAGCTTCCTTGAGGAGAACAGCATCCTGGACCCGTCCCAATCCGGGTTCCACAGCAACCACAACACCGAAACTGCCCTCATCGCCGCCACCGATGACATCAGGTTCCTGCTAGACAACAGAGAAACTGCGGCCCTCATCCTCCTGGACCTGTCAGCCGCCTTCGACACGGTCTGCCACCGCACACTACGAACACGCCTCTACGACGCCGAAATCCAAGAGAAGGCCCTGGACTGGACCACCTCCTTCCTCTCCGGCAGAACACAGAGCGTCCGCCTCCCCCCCTTCCGCTCCGAAGCCACCAAGATCATCTGCAGCGTACCCCAAGGCCCATCCCTCAGCCCAACGTTGTTCAACATCTACATGGCACCACTCGCCCACATCACACGACGGCACGACCTCAACATCATCTCTTACGCCGACGACACCCAGCTGATCCTCTCCCTCACCAAGGACCCCCACACCGCCAAAACCAACCTCCACGAAGGAATGAAGGCCGTCACCAACTGGATGAGGAACAGCCGACTGAAGCTGAACTTGGACAAGACGGAGGTCCTCATCCTCGGATCCACCCCCTCGGCCTGGGATGACTCCTGGTGGCCGACTGCACTAGGAACACCCCCAACACCCACCGACCACGCACGCAACCTAGGGGTCATCCTCGACTCTATTCTCTCCATGACGAAGCAGGTCAACGCCGTCTCCTCCTCCTGCTTCAACACCCTCCGCATGCTTCGCAGGATCTTCAAGTGGCTCCCCACCGAAACAAGAAGGACGGTCACCCAGGCCCTCGTCAGCAGTAGACTGGACTACGGAAACGCACTCTACACAGGAGCCCCGGCCAAACTCCTGAAACGGCTTCAGCGCATCCAGAACGCCTCTGCACGCCTGAGCCTCGACATCCCTCGCCGCAGCCACATCACACCCCACCTGAGAGACCTACACTGGCTCCCTATCGACAAGAGGATAACCTTCAAACTCCTCACCCACGCACACAAAGCACTCCACAACACCGGACCACCGGACCTCAACACTCGACACAGCCTCTACACCCCCACCCGCCAGCTCCGCTCCGTAGACCGTGCCCCCACCACTGTCCCCTGCATCCAAAGAGTGACCGGTGGCGGCAGATCATTCTCCCACCTCGCCGCCAAGACATGGAACACCCTCCCCATCTGCCTGCGGCAGACCGAAGACCTTTTGACCTTCAGAAGACTTCTCCAGACCTGGCTCTTCGAACAGTAGCAGCTTCCCCCCCCCCTCCATGCGCCTTGAGACCCTCGCGGGTATATAGTGCGCTTTACAAATACCATGATTGATTGATTGATTTTATCTCACTCGTGCAGGTTCAATTTCCTCCATGCATTCTTCCTCTCACTGTTTTTCCGTCTTTTCTTTCTCTCCCCACTTTGTTTTGTTCTCTCTTGCTCTGGATGAAAGTCTGTTGAGGAAAAATACGTGCTCCCACCAAACATGGGTGTCAGTGTGCAGGGTTGGATTGGGATAAAAAATCTGCCAGTTCACACCAAAAAAAGTGGCCCACATTTGCGTATTGCCTTTCTACAAAACACTGCTTCAGTGAAGTTGTGTGAAAAGAAAGGAGGTGGGGGGCATGTTTTATTAACTACACTTAGATAAAAGAAAATGCACAGATTAGTTCACACTGCTGAGCCACACATAAATGCAAGTGAGCACACTTCTGCTCAGGCCCCCTGCCCCGCTCAATCAGCATACATTAAAGGGCCAGCCCAGCGAGAGAAAGGAAATGACACCTCCGCACCCATCTGCCTCTAGAAAGGCCACTCAGGCACCCACTGGGCCGCTGGTGGCATCCTAACAGCACAGACAGCCCCGAGGCTGTCCAAAAAAGCAGCCCACAGCTAGAACTCGGCTTCTGGCCCCTCAGCCATTTCCTGCGAGCCCGTGTTACCAATCCAACCCTACCAGTGGGTCCCACCTGAACCACCAGCTCAGATTAAACACCTCAGTATGCCCAGTCCTATGTGTTGCTCTTCTACCAATCTGATGTGGACTTAAGCGAGCATATACCTTAACTGAATGAAGATTGCCCCTCCCAAGGGTGGTACCTTTCTCCTTTGATCAGGGTTCATCTGTTCCATATTTAATGTAGTTTATCCTCTATGATGCCGACTACTCCAGAGATGGTAGGTGTCCCTAGGTGCGACTACGTTCACCATCACACTTCTTCTCCTGAACGCATGCGTATGTCTAGTTAGATGTTCACCATCACCTAACACATGCCAACCCAACCCTTACCTGATAAGCAGGGCCACTGGTACTACGGCAGGTGATGACCACATTTTGCATCAGGGTCGAAAAAATTGATGTGGAATGAAAAGGCAAGTTAGGATGCGAAATACAGCACATTATGACGCAGTATGACTTAACAATGTTCTTATTTTTTCACGTTAACACTATATGAACAAAGGTTTCACCTCATTAATATCGGTTCAACACCCAAATACAGCAATCAGCAACTGAAAAGTGATCTTCCCCACTGCGACAAAAGTCCAGTGTGCAATAGTACGTGTGTTGGCATTTTTAGTATCTTTGGATCTATTTGTGCCAGAAACAATTCTCTTCGTTAAAATATGCAATTAATGCAAAGATGATGTGGCAAGTGCTGCAAATCCATACTTATGCAAAAAACCTTGCAGCCACAGAATGACACAATTCCAGTGGCCCTGTTCATTAGCCACTTTGCACGCATGTACTCTCTGTCCATCAATACCCTAGCATCTTGTTCCTGCCTCTTACCCTTTTTCCCTTCAATGCTTACCAAGGCACAGATAGAAAATCACAATAAAAAAAGCCCCATCATGGTCCTCTTGCTGGGCATCAAAACACATACTACACAGCCACAGATGTGCTATACCTCGCCTGAGGTATGAAATGCCGCATAAATGCACCACAATGCAATATGAGCATTCAGTAGAATGCGAATAAACATTAATTCAATTTTTTTGTTCAACAATATTTTTACTACAATGGGAAAATGGTTTTGTGGCCGGAAATCACATCTTCCAATGCTCAGCCAAAGTCTGTGTTTAGGGAATTAAACTCTATATGCCTCATATAATTAACTCACAAAATTGAGAGCCAAAATATTATTTCTACAACACGCGGAGCAAAAGCCTTATTCAGATATGGGTTAGTCAACCATATTGTTGTTTCATAAAAAAAAGAATAAACATTTTTACAGGGCATATGACAACTGCATTGACTTGCTCCTTGCAAGATGACTTTGGAATGTATTGATTTAAATACAATTTAAATAATTGTGATTAGATTTCATCAAGAGAAAAATATAAGCATATACAATTAATCAACCATGCTTTGCAACACTACACTACACAATATGTGGTATACTATGGGGGTACAGTGCATGCTCTGGGGTGGGAGTTGATACCCAGGGTGCATGGCGAAAGGGATGCTGGTTGACTTTGGTAATCCTGCACATACTAGATGAGGCTCTCCACCAATTGGGATGAGTCAAAACCTTTGTTTGTCAACATTTCATCCTGATTGTTTCCCAAATTTGCAACTTTGACCATATGTTTATTCTTTTGGTTTATTATGCCTCCTCTTCTGTGGAAGGGTCAGAATGGAGTCGCTCAAACGCAGGCTATTGGTGAGGAGATATATGTGAGAGGCAATTACTGAAGATGGGTGGGACATTTATACCCTTAAGGCTTGTGTAGGGTCATGGAATTTTGAATCAATTCATTGCTGTCTCCCTGTAATTTTGCTCATAAGTTTGGGACTAGTTTACTAACTTTTGCGGCAGTCGTGCAAACTAAGTAGAATAAGAGCCTTGATGATATCTTTGCAAGGATTCGATGGGGGTCGTGCTGGAATCTTCCTTAATTTGTATTCATGGTACTGAGGTCCATTTAGGAGACTGTTACCTAGTAGATTGAACTGGTGCTGGAATATGATGTTTTTCCCTGCACTCGTCCACCACCCTTTACAGAGGTTTTACCTTACCCGGTCTAGAGACTTGGCCTGCAGCCCAAGCTGACTTCCTGAACTCCAGATCCCTGTACCCTGAGATGGCTTGGCATCTGCAGGCATCCCTGGCTCCTGGTGCATGCCCAAGCCAGTTGATGCCACCGACCCTCATCCACAGTGCACTGAAACATTTAACTCGGCCTGGCCACCCAGTAGACTGTTGTTCACCGTAGGCGTTTATGTGCTGGAGTATGCTTTTCCTGGCTGAGTAACTCTGCTATTATTTTCAGAAGATCTACCACACCTGGTCCATGGACCACCCACAGAACTGCAGCAAAGGACATTTGATGCAATCAATTTATTTTAAATGTATGACCTACTGTATGATTGGATCTGAATTCAAGTCTCCATATTTAGAGTTTCCATAAATGTATTATTAGAACATTGGAATGTTGGAAGCTCCATTGAAAACAATGGAGCGCTCCGGGCTTATAATGACCGGTATAAGCCCGGAGCTCCAACATTCCAATGTGTCTTTGTTCACAGCTCTGGCTGTGAACAAAGGCTTCAGGGAGCCTGAGGGGATTTGAATCACCTCGCGCTCCCTGAAGGCTTTGTTTTATTTGTTAGAACATTCTGCCCTCTAGTGGCAGAATGTTCTAATAGCCGTATAGCCCTTCGTAGCAGGGCTATACCGGCTATTAAAGTCCCGCTGCTTTGTTAAAGTCCATCGCCTTCGGCTCGGGTCTTTAACAATGCAGCGGGCCTTTAATAGCCGGTATAGCCCGCTACGGCGGGCTATAAGGCTATATTAAATTACAAGGACTTTAGGGATTGATATATCTTTTGCCATTTATCTCCCATTGAGCTAAATATGCACCAATAGTGTTATAGACTGGCAATTCTGTGTTACTAACTTTGTCACATGGAAATATGGGATCACTTTCCCCATGGGTCCTCCAAATGCATATGTTTGTCGGGGTGTGGCTCCCAAAAGACCAGTGGGCTGGTCGTGATTGTTTCAAATATATTTTTGTCATTATTTTGTGTTATCAAGATGTCATTTGATATATGTTGTGTATCTTATATATGTTTTTTATATGTTACTCACAGCCCTGATGAAGTTCAGCATGGTCTAAACGAAATGCTTTGGCTGTAAATCGTGGATGTTTTTATGAAAGAACAACAAAAACAATTTGGAATAAAGTATAAAATCAACATATAACATGAAGTTTAGACTCTTTTGTGGGTGCACCATCTTTTGGTCTATCTTTGAGTATTTATATTTAACAGAAGTGGCAAGCAATGGCTGACACTTTGGGTGTAGTGCACCGTACTTCTGAATTGAAGGGAACTGTGCAGAGGTGCGGCTCCTAGGTTCCACCGTTGCAAGTGTTGATCAAACAAACTATTCCATTGTATCAACTGCACAAAATCCCTAACTCTTTCGGGATGCTGAGTGCTGAAGAAGTCCTCTTGTTTCCATTCACTGCTGCCCTTGGAAGTCATACTGCTTAATAAAGAGATCTGCCATACACCGCCAACCCAAGATGTTTGACCTTACTATCACTGACAACTTTGATATATGCTGCTTGGTGTAAATCTGGCTTCTGCCCAGCAGAAGCAATACCATTTTTAACTTAGTTCCCCCAGGATATTCCATCTGGCACCTAGACAGGCTGGAGGCTAAGGGTGGTGCGGTGGCCATTATGCCTAAAACTTTTGTGAGTATTAGCTCTTTATCAGTACTGTTATAATCCACCCTCTTTCACCTTCTGCTCTATTGTCTTATTTATTACCCCTTTGGTTTCTCCCTCTTTCTTTCCACCCCTTCCTTTTCTGCCCTTTGGAATGTTCTGACAGTTTAGCCAGAGGCTGCCTTAGAATGTTGACAGAGGCTGCCAGACTGGCGAGTTCTTGTGGTGTGATGGTATCTTGTTGGAGGTTCTAGAGTGGAGGCCGAATAAAACTTTTACTTGAACTTTACTCACCAGACCAAGTGTCTTTGTAACAAGTACCCTATGGACATTCAAGTTATGAATGTCTGACAGTAACTAATCAGCTACTAGCACAACACTCAAATACCTGTGTGAGTTTGAGTTTAAGTTTAAAATATTTGTATAGCGCACTTTCACCGGCGGTTTCATGGCGCTGCAACAGACAGATTTTCAGAGTAGGAGTAAGGAAAGCAGAATAGGAAGGAGAGAACAATAAGTGGTCTAGTTAAAACATTTGGCAAATAAGTGGGCTTTAAGTTTCTTCCGAAATTGAGGGTACAGAGTTAGAGATTTGAGCTCAAAAGGAAGGGAATTCCACAGGAGTGGGGCACGGGTTGCAAACTTTGATCCTCCCCATTTCTTTCTCCGAAAACGGGGGGCTGACAACAGGGATTGTGTGGAGGAGCGCAGTTCCCTGGTTGGAACATAGGGAACAATCTCAGATGTTATAAAGGCCGGAGTCGCGCCCAGTCGTGCTTGAAAGGTGATAGAAGCAAGCTTAAACTGGACGCGTTCACGGACAGGAAGCCAGTGTAGGGATTTGAGAAGGGGAGTTACATGGTGGGATTTCGGAAGATTGAACACCAGCCGTGCCGCCTGGTTCTGGATCAGCTGCAAACGCCGTAGACTATATGCAGGAATACCCGCATATAGGGCGTTGCCATAATCCAGGCGGGAAATGACCATCGCCAAAATGATCATTTTCAAGGCATCGAAGGTAAAAAAGCGGGATACCTTGCGGATGGTGCGTAGTGACAGGAAGGAGGAGGACACCACAGAACTAACCTGGGAGTGAAGAGTGAGCTGAGAGTTGAGTTTGATACCTAGAGTTTTAACTGAGGTAGAGGGGACCGGGGAAGAACCTAGGGAGGGGGGCCAAAACAGTGAAGACCAGGGACTGGAGCAACCACCTGTCACCACCAGCTCGGTCTTATCTGGGTTAAGTTTCAGGTGGTTATAGTTCATCCAGTCCTGGATAAAAATCATAATAGACTGGAAGTTTGAGATGGAAGCAGGGGAAAAAGACAGATTGAAAACAAGTTGAAGGTCGTCCGCATAATTGTATATGCTGACATCCATTTGCTGTAGTGAAAAAATAAGGGGGGCAATATAAAGGTTAAACAAGAGGGGTGAAAGGGAGGAGCCTTGGGGAACCCCGCACGGAACTTTCCGGAAGTCCGCAGAGAAGACACCCAGGCGAACAGCCTGGGTGCGGTCCCTCAGGAAGGAGGATAGCCATACCAGAGCGGTACCCCCGATCCCCGCTGCCCTGACACGGGAGAGTAAGATGGTATGGTCAACCGTGTCAAAGGCGGCTGAGAGATCGAGGAGAACCAAGGCCTGGGCCTGGTTGGTATCCATTCCCTCCCTGAGGTCGTCAAGGACCGAGAGAACTACGGACTCCGTAGAGTGTGCGGGGCGGAAGCCAGCCTGGCGGGGAGCCAAAATCCCATACTCCTCCACAAAGGTGCTCAGGGACCTGGTGACATGGCGTTCGAGCACCTTAGCCAGAAATGGTAGGAGGGAGATAGGGCGGTAGTTGGCGGGGATCGAAGGGTCTGCGCCAGGTTTTTTTTAAATGGGGACAATAACAGCGGCTTTCAGTGGAGTGGCAACAACCCCCTGGGAAAGGGAACTGTTAAGGAAGTGAAGGGGGGGGTCTGGACAGGTTGTATAAATGTGGCGAAGGATATGCGCAGGGCAAGTGTCCAATGGGGATCCGGATTTAACAAGAGGAATTATTGAGGTCAAAGAATCTTTAGTCAGGGGAGGAAAGGCATCAAGTTGTCCATTAGGTGGAGGACACTGAGGGTCAACAAAAGTCGGGGGGGGGTGAGGGGATGTTGGCTTTAATAATAGCAATCTTCTCGATAAAGAAATTATTTAAAGAGTGACAAAGGTCCTGGGACGGGGAAGGCTTGAGAGATGTCCTGTCGGAGAATGCCAAATTGTGTACAATCGAGAAGATTTCCCTCGGTTGATTCTCAGCTGCAAGAATCTTAGATGAAAAATAAGCCGTTTTTGCAACCAGGATGGCCTTCTTATATTGAGCTAGGAGAGTGGTAAACTCAGCTCTGAGTGAGGGAGAATAGTTCCTCCTCCAGGCACGCTCGGCACGGTGTACTGCAAGTTTGGTGGTTTTAAGATTCTCGTTAAACCACAAGTTGGCATCTTTCTCCCGTTTAGAGGTCACCCGCTTCAGCGGGGCGATGGAATCACAGCTAGAGGAGAGCCAGTGTTCAATGGCAACGGCCTGGGAATGAGTGGAAAGGCCTTGTAAGGTAGGGTAGGAGGAGGCTAATAATGCAGATAGATTCTCCGGGTCCACTCGGCTCCATGAGCGGACCCAAACATTCTTTGGAAGCGGGGGCCTGATAGTGGGATTGATGGGAAGGGTAAACGAAATCAGGTGATGGTCGGACCAGGTGCATGGCAAGATGGACAGAGAGTCTATCGGACAGTTCAAGGACCAAATCTAATCTAGGATGTGTCCTTTGACGTGAGTAGGAGAATGAACACGTGATACGAAATTGAGGGCTTGGAGTGTATCTGAGAATTCTCTAGAGGACAGACATTCCGCTGGATCTGAAGGCCAAAAGTTAAAATCTCCCAGTAATAAAATGGAAGAGTTATTGACCGTCAGTGTGGATAGTACCTCCTGAAAGTCAGGAAGAAAAGATAAGGGTGATTGAGGGGGGCGGTAAGTGAGAACACAAGTAAGAGGGGGAGTGGTAGAAGTAGTGCGAATGGCGAGGTACTCTGTTGTAGCAATATCTGGCAGAGGTAGACATTGGAAGGGAAGGTCGGTCCGGGCGATGACCGCTACGCCGCCCCCATTCCACCATTGGAACGGTCTGCTCGAAGAGCATAGTATGGAGCGGGAAGAGTGGCCAGTAAGGTAGGGAGAGAGTCCTCACTGAACCAAGTCTCTGTTTGGAAGAGGAGATCAGGTGCGTGGAGGTCTAGCAGTACCGACAGTTCGTGTGAGTGGGCCACTGCTGACCGGGTATTGAGATAATAGGCCAAAAGAGTCCTAAGTGAGACTGGGCTGGCGTCTTCTCTGAGAGAGTGAGAAGGAGTGGGGGGAGCGAGAGGGTTGGAAGATGAAGGAAAGGGGGACAGGTCATGTGAAGATATGAGAGAGCAAGTGGAGGCGGGGAGAGCCAGGGGCCATGAAGACTGCGGAGTTGTGAGGAAGAGTAAGTGATGATTTGAGCAGAGTGACATGCCCCTAGCCCCGGTCGGCCGCGGACGGGCGCAGACGGGCTTGCCTTAGGCGCGCCTTCGGCGCGCAATCGACGCACCCGCTGCGCTCGTCCGCTGCACGTCCAAAATCTACACATGATTTATGGATCTGTAAGAGGGGGCGGGGGGGGCGTGGCCTCGAAAAGGGGCGTGGCCGCGGCAAGCGCCGGAAATGGCGCCAAGAGTGTCCCGGTACCAACAACCGTGGCAACGCTAGATCCGCTGCACGGGTGGTCTGGGCGAATGAGGTCTGCAAGCAGCAGTTTAAAGGAGCAGAAGGTGAGTGAATTAAAAGTACAAGAAATAAGGTGACACTCAAATTTTAAAATCAATTACACAAGATTCGTGCTCCCGGCTTTCCGCCTCAGGAGTATCTGTCAATCTGCCTAGGCGTTCGTATTCAGCGCCTTTTAAGGGCTAGAAAGAGGGCGTGGCCTCAAAAAGGGGCGTGGCCGCGGCAAGCGCCGGAAATGGCGCCAAGAGTGTCCCGGTACCAACAACCGTGGCAACGCTAGATCCGCTGCACGGGTGGTCTGGGCGAATGAGGTCTGCAAGCAGCAGTTTAAAGGAGCAGAAGGTGAGTGAATTAAAAGTACAAGAAATAAGGTGACGCTCAAATTTTAAAATCAATTACACAAGATTCGTGCTCCCGGCTTTCCGCCTCAGGAGTATCTGTCAACCTGTCTGCTTCGGTATTGCTATCCAGACCATAATCTGTACAAACTTCAAAACTTGCTTGAACAAGTAGGAGGCCTTTCCCCACTCCACCCACACATCCCTTTCACAGCAAAGTGAACTTTAATCTTTGTCTAAATGTACACTCAGTTCAACCAAGGTATGGGTTACATCTCCTCCCTTATAGTTAATGGCCTGTGAACTTACATGTATGAAAGAACATACCTCAGCCACCATTGTTTTTGGGTCCCCCCAAAAAACAGTTTGATCACCAAATGATATGCCATCTTTCCTTCCATCTTCCTAAACGCGACATCTCACTAACTGAGCAACCCAAGGCCAGTCTCAAGATGACTTTGGCCCATTTACTGAACCACAACTTGAGGACTTTCAAGTCCCCCGTAGCAAAGGCTTTGAAAATTTCAACAGCGGCTTACAGGACATCCTTAGTCATTATTGTCCGTTTTTACCAACCCAACTCAAGCACTTTTTGGTAGAATTGTTATGTAGGGCAAGGAACTTTCAGAAGATTGGAAACTAAGGGATAGAAATATAAATGTACACTTTCCAAAATATGTTACCTTTTTATATTAAAGATAACAACCAGATGTGGAATTTAGACCAAAGATCACTTCTAATATCTACTGTCAGGCTGGAGCTCCCTTGAAAACTTTGCAGAAAACACCTCAGTTGAATCTTCAGGAAATCCCTAAAAATGTATTTATGCTAAGTTAATGTAAGGCAATCCAACAAGAGCCATTCGGGTATTGTGAGCAAAAGGTATGTAATAAATCAATTAGTTAATCAACTTGTAGAGAGAAGTAAACAATTCCCAAGTTGTTTTTTTTTGTTGCTTTTTGCATTGGTGGGCAATATATTTTAGGCCAGATGATTGTCAACTATTTGTTTGGGCTTCAACCTCACTGTGGTTCCTACATTTTGTGTCTTTTAGCCAGAGGGAATTCTACACCATGAATAGGCGTGTTCAAAGTATGAGGAGATATGGATTGGTTCATAGAGCCTTCTCCTAGATGGAGTTAAATCGATGAATCCATGGAAGAGGAAACGGGTAACCTTGTCCATGTGGATCCATCGATCCATCATTACGAAGGGGCCGTAGGGGCAAGCATTGCAGTATATCTTGTTGCTCCTTTTCCGTGGTGGAGCCCAATTATTCAAAACCTTGGCAGTCTTTATAGATCTATATGTTGTGCAAAAAAAAGCATTGGTCAATTTAAATAAGTAGAATTTATTTGAATTGAACTGAATTGAATTGAATCAAGAGAAAGTCAGAAAATCAGCGAGGAGAAGAGAGAGTTACATAGGAAAAATCAATTTAAAATCAAAGGGGGTTTGATTGAACAAAGAATGCACCTCTTTGCAATATCCTTTACTCCATCAGGTCATGAATTGCCTCCAGAAAAACCCTATGCTAGAGTTCTTGCTAAGGCCAAGATACTTAAATCTAGATGAAAATGAATAGAATTATTTGATGGTGTTGCTAACCTTTACTCCTACATGGCAAGTCCAGATGGAAGCATTTACCTGCTCTCATGCAAACAACCACTGGTAGTCCTTCGGAATTCTAATAATGCCCGTCGAGCAAAACATGGAGCGCCCATCATTACTTGATATAGGAATAGAATCCACAAAGTTCCGTGAACGTCAAAGGATATGTGATGACCTTTTCCTGTTCAAAGTTAACAAAATGATCCAAAGGTAACTGCAAATCACCTAGTAGCTGAATATGTCCTACACATAACACAGACTGAGAGGCACACTCTACAGACAAATAAAGGGGCTGAAAGACGCATCCTGAATCTGCCGTCATACGACGTTAAGCAAAGGTAAGCTATCAACTAACCAATCATGTTACAGGGTCAAATCAAGATAAAATGCTGAATGCTGCAAGATACGATCAACACTCGAGAAGATTATCTGCTTGCAGTTAATGTTGTGTGAAATCTACATAATTTGCTTTAGTTTAATTATCGACATTTTGGGAAAAGTACGTAAAATTGCAACTAATTATGAAAAATTGCAAATCCATCATTTAGCACTATATTTTATCGCAAAATCTGCCTCTATGTCAACTTTGACTCAGGAATGAATTTCAAGAAGTTGAGCAAAAAACACAGATGCCGCGAACAATAGCTGCTTGTGTTCTTAATGTTCCCGCTGTTCCTGCGCTATCATTTTGCTGCGAACAGCAGAGTAATTGCGAGATATGGTATAAATTGAGGCATTCGCCATAACAAGTGTATTGTAACATTTCTTGAATTTACCCAAATTATGTTCCACAAGTCACATTTTTCCTGGTCCTACCAGCAGTGCAAAATGAAAACTAGAGGCTACCGGTTGCCAAGGACAAGGTCATCAGTCAAACACCGGATGCTGAAAGAGGTTGGAAGAGGCCGACCTTGAAAGTAGAGTCAGACAGGGTCTGTCAGGTGTATGGCCAGGAGCACAAAGATAAGAGGTGCACCTTATTTATAGACAGCCCTAAATATGAGGAAACAAGGGATATCTAATTAGAGCCCTCAAAATCAGTGACGTCACAAAGTTTGAAGACAAAAAAAACATATTCTGTTGTTGGAAAAGGCTGCATTTTCAGCAGAGGCAGCAGAAAATGTGTTTTCACTGACACTATCAAAAACTTCATTGAACAAGCATTGGTAAAGCCAATAGGTCTTGCCCATTCAGGAGCTATTGACTTTGCTAATGTGTTTTAGCCATGTACAGCAGCGCCGCTGCTGTTCAGTATGCTAAAAGTTAGTAGCATAGAGGAGAGAGGCATGGAGTGGAGTAGAGTGTTGTAGAGTGGAGTGGTATAGAGTGGAGTCGCGTGGAGTAGAGTGGGCTGCCGTAGAGTGTTGCAAAGTATAGTGGCATAGAGTGCAGTGGTGTAGAATGCAGCGCCATAGAAGTCAATGGCGTACAATGCAACCACGTAGAATGCAGTGGCATACATTATTAGAGTGTTGCCTAGTAGAGTACAGTGGCTTAAAGTACAGTAGAGTGGCTTAGAGTGCAGTGGTGCAGAGTAGAGTAGAGAGGCGTTGAGTGCAGTGGTGTGGAGTAGAGTGGCTTCTAGTGATGCAGAGTAAAGTGCAGTGGTGAAGAGTGCAGAGCTGTAGAGTGTAGTGGCATAGAGTGCATTGGCGTGCAGTGCATTGGAGAATAGAAGAGTGATGTGGCTTAGAGTGGTGTACAGTGGAGTGGAGTAGAGTGGACTGGTGTAGAATGCATTGGCGTAGAGAGCAGCAGCATAGAATTATGCGGCATACAATGCAGCATTATAGAATGCATTGGCGTAGAGGGCAGCAGCATAGAATTCTGTGGTATATAATGCAGCATTGCAGAATGCAGTGGCGTAAACTAGAGTAGTGCATAGTAGAGTGCAGTGGTTCAGAGTAGAGTGACATAGACTGCAGTAGCATAGAATACAGTGAAATAGAGTGCAGTGTGTAACGCCCTGAACGTCTCAGGATCGTTTAACAGACACGATAATGAGAACGCAACCACTTGTGAAGGTTTAGTTATTTTAATGAAGGCAAAAATAATACAAGGAATAAACAAAGGTTATAGTCACTGGAATCCTCCAGGCTAAGTACGTTACCAGCCCACAGCACGGATGGTCCTAACCGTCCTCTGCATATACGCCGATCCCGGCGTATGCCAACAGAGGGCAGAAATGAAATGGCCGACAATGCCAATCGGTAGGCTGTGAGGGGCACGAAGAGTGTTGGGGAGAATCGAGGAGTCAGGGAAACACCCAGCCGGGGTCTCTACCTGAAGGGAGCAGCCGCTCAACCTCTTCCTCAGACTGCACCGGGACGCGGAGTCACCTCCTGGTGATGCGTCACCGATACCCCAATCACAAGCAAAGAAGACTGAACCGAGAGCAGCCGCTCGATCGATCCTGTGGACTTCCGAGTCTGTAACGCGGCAAACACCTCCTGGTGTGCGTTACAGCTGGCAGTCCCTGTATCTCTGGTCGGGCTGGGAGTTACGACTCCAACCAGCAAAAGCGCCTCTGCGCTTTGACTCAGCCGAGTCAAAAAGCGAAGCTCAATGGTTATCCGGTAGAGCTTCCGGGTCCTTCACAGGTGACGATGGGGCAAGACACGGCCCAGGGAGTAACGACTCGACCTACCTCCGTTCTTGCCTTACTGGAGCACCACTCCGGAACACTGCTCTTCACTAAGCAGGTACGTCGGTGTAAACACAATATCCGACAGCGTTGTACCTCCCGGTTCCTCCCTTTATAGGGCGTGTTTTCCTTGAGTTATGTAACAGCTCTCCTGTTTACATAAGGGCGTGTTTTCCTTGAGTTATGTAACAGCTCTCCTGTTTACATAAGGGCGTGTTTCCTTGAGTTATGTAACAGCTCTCCTGTTTACATAAGGGCGTGTTTTCCTTGAGTTATGTAACAGCTCTCCTGTTTACATGAGGGCGTGTTTTCCTTGAGTTATGTAACAGCTCTCCTGTTTACATAACCTCTCAACCGCTAAGCATCCTGGGAGATGTAGTCCATTTCCGCTGGTTACCGTTTTCCTCCCCTCGCATGACAGGAATTCTTGACAGTACATCCTCCCTCTCAGCGGCTCCCCACGGGTCCAGCGCTGGCAGGAAAACGCCGATGGAACAAGGAGACCAAGCGCGGAGCATGAACCCCTTCAGCCGGTTCCCATGACTGCTCCTCCGGGCCATAGCCTTTCCACGCAACCAGGTACCACAGCTTCCCCCTGCGCCATTTGGACGCCCGTATGCCCGACACTTCATACTCCACCTCCGACTCCACGCATACCGGCCTAGGTGTCCCAGACGGCTTGGAGGGTGCTGGTTTGAGCAATGATACATGAAAGACAGGGTGTATCCGCAATGACTGGGGCAAGCACACCTTCACGTTCACGGGACCCATACACTTGGTAATTCGATAGGGGCCCATGTACTTGGGATGGAACACACTGTTCTTTCGAAACCTCATGTTTCTTGTGGATATCCAGACGTAGTCTCCAGTGCGGTACAGTGGCCCGGGCCTTCTCTTCCTGTCTGCCGCAGCCTTGTATCTTCTCTTGGCCTCTATTAGGACAGCCCTTGAGCGCATCAACGTGTCTTTTATGTGTGCCACCCTGTCCGCTGTGGCGGGAATCCTGTCCTCTCTGAACGGATGTAGAAATGGCAAGAACCTGGGATGTTGGCCATAGTTGCTATAGAACGGAGATGACTGTGTGGAGCTGTGAGTGGCGTTGTTATAGGCTATCTCTGCAACCCATAGCAAGTCGACCCATTCTTCGCTGCCCTGGTCCACAAAACATCGCAGATACTGTTTGAGCGTTTGGTTCAGGCGCTCGGTTTGGCCGTCCGTTTGAGGGTGGTAGCTGGTGGACAGGGCGGTCTTAACATGCAGCGCAGTGCACCAAGTCTTCCAGAACTGCGCAGTAAACTGCGACCCCCGGTCCGACACGATCACCCCAGGTAATCCATGCAGTCGTACCACATTCTTTAGGAGTAGTGACGCCAATTCCCCGGCCGTAGGGACTCTCTTGCAGGGGATGAAGTGCCCCATTTTCGTCAAGTAATCCACCACCACCAGTATTGCCGTCATCCCCTGGTCTACCGGTAGGCCCACCACGAAGTCCAGTGATATGCTATCCCATGGTCTATCCGGGGTCGGAAGTGGATGTAAGAGCCCTTGGGTTCGGCCATGGTCGGCCTTCATGGTAGCACACGTAGGACACTCCTGTCCCCACCTCCTGACATCCACTCTCATGGTTGGCCACCAGAAATGCCGTCCCATGCTAGCCACCGTTTTTTCAAAGCCCAAATGACCTGCGCATGGAGAGTCATGGCACCAGATGAATGCTTGTTTCCTTAGCCTAGGCGTGGGTATCAATAGGCACCTGCCCTTCAGGGGTATCCCGTCCTTCAGCTGCCATTCTCTGTGACTGAGGAGCCACCTCCGCCATGTGAATGACCTGATCCCTCTCTTTATTCCCCTCAGGAAAGTATCCGGTTGGATAACCCCCAATACCATCCTCGGGGAAATGATGGAATGCTCGGTCGCAGGCAATGGTTCCTTAACTGCAGATTGACGGGATAGGGCGTCCGCCTTCCGGTTTTCCGTCCCCGGCCGATATGTGATGCGGAAGTTGAACCCCGCAAAGAAGATCATCCACCGCAGCTGTCTGGGAGAAAGGTGTCTTGTGGCCGTCATGAACTGTAGGTTCCGATGGTCCGTGTACACCGATACCACATGTCTTGCCCCCATCAACCAATGCCTCCATTCGGTGAAGGCGTCCTTGATTGCGAGAAGCTCCTTCTCCGCAATATGGTAGTTGCGTTCGGCGTCGTTGAGTTTGCGGGACATGTACGCAACGGGATGAAGCACCCCTGTGTCGTGGTTGCGTTGGGACAAGATAGCCCCCAGCGCCACATCCGATGCGTCCGCTTCCACCACGTAGGGGAGATCCGGATCGGGGTGAGCCAACACCGGCGCCTTACCAAAGGCGCTTTTCAGGGCCTCAAAGGCTTTGTTCGCTTCAGGGGACCAGACAAACTCCTTGGACTTCCTCAGTAGCTGTGTGATTGGGGCCACCAATCCTGAAAATCCATCTATAAACCGCCTGTAAAAGTTGGCGAAGCCAATGAAACTTTGGACGTCCTTCACGCTTTGGGGCACCGGCCATTCTTTCACCGCCTTGATCTTTCGTTCTGCCATCTCCTGTCCCTCTGGACTCAGCATCACTCCGAGGAATTCCACGGATGTGACGTGGAAGTCACACTTGCTGAGTTTACAAAACAGCATGTTTTCCCTCAGCTTTTGGAGCACAGCCTTGACGTGGTGTACGTGCTCCTCCACACTGGACGAATAGATGAGGATGTCGTCGATATATACGACCACGTAGATATCCAACTCCTCTCTGAATACCTCATTCAAAAAGTACTGAAAGGCTGCCGGGGCGTTGCACAGACCGAACGGCATGACGAGGTACTCAAAAAGGCCGAACCTGGTCTTAAAGGCGGTCTTCCACTCGTCTCCGTCCCTCATGCGCACCAGATGGTATGCCCCTTTCAAATCCAACTTGGTGTAGATACGAGCTTTCTTGACCTGTTCCAGAAGTACACTGATGAGAGGCAAGGGGTACTGATTCTTTACGGTTATCGCATTCAATGCCCTAAAGTCCACACAGGCTCTCAGCTCCCCATTAGCCTTCGGGATGAAGAAGAGTGGCGAGGCGGCCGGAGACTTGGACGGGCGGATGAATCCTAGCTTGAGGAGTTTATCCAGGTACCCCCGGAGATGCACGTTTTCAGGCTCCGTCAGGGCATACAGCCTGCCGCTGGGAACGCTGGCCCCTGGCACCAGGTCGATCTGGCAGTCAAACTGTCTATGTGGTGGTAGCACTTCCGCCTTCACCTCATCAAATACATCCTCAAAACTGTGATACGCCTGGGGGAGAGCCACATCTTTTTCTGCCGCTGTAGCCACCGTCTGACTCCCGCTCTCATCTGCGTCAAGGGATTCCGTTCTTATTCCACAATGCAGGATGCAATACGGTGACGTCAGTTCGATGCGATGTGTTGGCCAATCCACAGAGGGGTTGTGTTTCTGTAGCCACGGCAATCCCAATATGACGCCATATTGGGGCGCTCGGATGATGTTAAAATCGATTTGTTCCAAATGGTTCCTCCCACATCTCATCGGAAGGACCCCCGTGTGCTGCCCGATGGGCCCCGTCACCAATCGCCTTCCGTCTACAGCATAGACGTCTTCGGGTACAGCTTTGGGAAGAAGCACTAGCCCTAGCCTGCATGCCTCGTTGTGGTCCATAAACATGCCAGTGGCCCCTGAATCCACCATGGCCACAACGGGTATCCACTGGTCATGCACTCCCACGTGCACTGTGAGAAACAGGTGTCGTTGTCCCTTAGTGACCGAGTTGGAAAGTGAAGGGATGGATGAGTGACTCCGAGATGCCCCTTCTTTGGTCTGGGAGTCCTCTAGTTTTCCGCCGGTACGTCCACCACGGCTGTTACCGACCGGTTGGCCCGATAACGTGACGTCTTCGGTTTGGCAGGGCATTCACGTACGTAGTGGCCTTTTTTGCCATAATATAGGCACAATCCTTGTTTACGGCGTGACTCTTTCTCCGTGGCTGTGAGGCTCGCTCGTATTGCGCCGATGTCCATGGGTTCTCCCTTGGATGCGGTGGAAGTTTCAGGACTTCCCACTGTCACATAGGATGGAAGGGAGTTTCCTTTTCTCCCATGATCCCCCTTTCTTTCACTTAGCCTATGTTCCAGCCGTAATACCAGGTTGATAAGGCCCTCACATGTCTTGGGTTGTGGGTCAATATGAGCCACGGCGTCCTTGAGCTCATCGCACAGCCCGTGATGGAAGAGCGCCGTCTGTTTAGCAACAGGCCACTTGGTTTCCGCAACCAGCCTTCGGAACGCGTTGAGATACTGCACCAGGTCGTTGGATCCCTGTCTCAACTCAAGCATTTCACGGTCCGCCGTGTACGAGTCAGCCCTTCTGTCGAAGACTTTCAGGAATTCCTCGCGAAAAGCACCCCAATCACATAAGATGGGGTCGTCCCTGCTCACCAGGGGTACGGCCCATTGTGCCGCGTTTCCAGCCAAATAGGATATAAGGAAAGCCACACGAGCCTGACTCGTGGGGAACGCCCTTGGTTTGCACGATAAATGTAGCGCCACTTGTGTGAGGAATACCTGCACTGTGTTAGGATCCCCACTGTACCTCTCTGGTGTTGCCAAGGGGACGGCTACCGGCATTTCCACTACTACCGCAGGGGTCTGGTTCGTGAGGGAGGTGCTGGGCGTGAGCGGGTCCAATTGGATAGCATCCAGTCTGGCTTTTACATCGGCTGTTTCTTGCCTGGAGGCAGCCAATTCAATTTGTACGGTCGCTAAAGCAGCCAGCACATCATCAAGTGTTGCCATGTCTGTAATCGACCGGGAGACAGTTAGTGTTATTAAGGTCGGATATTTTGTAACGCCCTGAACGTCTCAGGATCGTTTAACAGACACGATAATGAGAACGCAACCACTTGTGAAGGTTTAGTTATTTTAATGAAGGCAAAAATAATACAAGGAATAAACAAAGGTTATAGTCACTGGAATCCTCCAGGCTAAGTACGTTACCAGCCCACAGCACGGATGGTCCTAACCGTCCTCTGCATATACGCCGATCCCGGCGTATGCCAACAGAGGGCAGAAATGAAATGGCCGACAATGCCAATCGGTAGGCTGTGAGGGGCACGAAGAGTGTTGGGGAGAATCGAGGAGTCAGGGAAACACCCAGCCGGGGTCTCTACCTGAAGGGAGCAGCCGCTCAACCTCTTCCTCAGACTGCACCGGGACGCGGAGTCACCTCCTGGTGATGCGTCACCGATACCCCAATCACAAGCAAAGAAGACTGAACCGAGAGCAGCCGCTCGATCGATCCTGTGGACTTCCGAGTCTGTAACGCGGCAAACACCTCCTGGTGTGCGTTACAGCTGGCAGTCCCTGTATCTCTGGTCGGGCTGGGAGTTACGACTCCAACCAGCAAAAGCGCCTCTGCGCTTTGACTCAGCCGAGTCAAAAAGCGAAGCTCAATGGTTATCCGGTAGAGCTTCCGGGTCCTTCACAGGTGACGATGGGGCAAGACACGGCCCAGGGAGTAACGACTCGACCTACCTCCGTTCTTGCCTTACTGGAGCACCACTCCGGAACACTGCTCTTCACTAAGCAGGTACGTCGGTGTAAACACAATATCCGACAGCGTTGTACCTCCCGGTTCCTCCCTTTATAGGGCGTGTTTTCCTTGAGTTATGTAACAGCTCTCCTGTTTACATAAGAGCGTGTTTTCCTTGAGTTATGTAACAGCTCTCCTGTTTACATAAGGGCGTGTTTCCTTGAGTTATGTAACAGCTCTCCTGTTTACATAAGGGCGTGTTTTCCTTGAGTTATGTAACAGCTCTCCTGTTTACATGAGGGCGTGTTTTCCTTGAGTTATGTAACAGCTCTCCTGTTTACATAACCTCTCAACCGCTAAGCATCCTGGGAGATGTAGTCCATTTCCGCTGGTTACCGTTTTCCTCCCCTCGCATGACAGGAATTCTTGACACAGTGGTACAGAGTACAGTAGAGTGGCATAGAGTTGAGAGGCATATAGTGCAGGTGCATATAGTGGTCCAGAGTAGAGTACAGTCGCATGGAGTGGTGTAGAGTGCACTGGCATTGAATACAGCGGTGCAAGTAGAGTGGTGCGGAGTTCAGTGGAGTAGAGTGCAGTGGTGTGGAGGGGCGTAGAGTACATTGGCATAGAGTGCAGTGGTACTGCGTACAGTGGTGCAGAATAGAGTGCAGTGACATAGAGTGTAGTGGTGTTGTGTACAGTAGTGAAGAATAGAGTGCAGTGGTGAAGAGTGCAGAAGTGCAGAGTGCAGTGGAGTACAGTGGTGTACAGTGGACTGGTGTAGAGTGCAGTGGCATAGAATTCAGCAGCATTAAATGCAGTGTTGTAGAATGCAGTGGCATAAATTAGAGTAGTGCATAGTAGAGTGCAGTGGCGTTGAGTGTAGTGGTGCAGAGTAGAGCGGTATAGAGAACAGAGGCATAGAATGCAGTTGTGCATAGTACAGTAGAGTTGTATTGTATTGTAATTGCATTTATATAGTGCTTACTACCCCTGACGAGGTGTCGAAGTGCTTTTTCAGCGAGTAGCACGCTACTTCGAAACCCAAGAAGGATTAGTGTTGAATTAGAAAGGTGAAATATGAAAGTAATTTGAGTGGTGGATAGGTTAGTCAGCTATTTAGATTCAGAATGATAGCGGAGGGATAGAAGAGGGAAAAAGGTTTGTATTTATATAGCGGTTGTTATCGCTGATGGGGTGTTGAAGCTCTTTTTTTGGCAAGTAGCACGCTACTCTGGAACCCATAAAGGATTAGTGGTGAATTAGTATAGCGAAATATGAAAGTAATTTGAGTGCTGGATGATATGTTAGTCGGTTTTTTGGATTGAGAAGGGTAGCAGAGGGATAGAAAAGGGACAGAGGTTTGCATATATATATAGCGCTTGTTACCCCTGATGCGGTGTTGAAGCGCTTTTTCGGCGAGTAGCACGCTACTCTGGAACCCATAAGGATTAGTGGTGAATTAGTATAGTGAAATACGAAAGTAATTTGAGTCGTGGATATTAGTCAGTTATTTGGATTGAGAAGGATAGCGGAGGGATAGAAGCGGGAATTAGGGTTGCATTTACATAGTACTTGCTACCCCTAATGAGGTGTTGAAGCGCTTTTTTTCAGCTAGTAGCACCCTACTCGGAACCCATAAAGGATAAGTGGTGAATCAGTATAGTGACATATGAAATTTGATAAGTGGACATGTTAGTCTATTATTTTGATTGAAAAGAATAGTGGAGGGCTAGAAGAGTGAAGGATTTAGATTTTATTTTTTTTGGACGTCATAGCGGTAGTGGGAGGCTTGGGATGAGTAAAAAGGGATGTTGAGGGGATAGAGTAGAGGGGCATAGATTGCAGTTGCATAGAGTGATGAAGAGTAGACTGGCATAGAGTGCAATGGCGTATAGTGAGTCAGAGTAGAGTACAGTGGCGTAGAGTGCAGTGGCATAGAGTGGATGGCCGCAGAGTGGAGTGGCATAACGTTCAGTGGCGGAGAGTGCAGTGTTACAGAGAAGAGTGTCATAGAGTGCTGTGGTGTATAGTGGGGTAGAGTGAATTGGCATAGAGTGCAGTGCCATAGAGTAGAGTGGCATAGAGACCAGTGGTGTAGATTACATTGGTGCTGAGTAGATTGCAGTGACATAGAGTGCAGTGATGTAGAGTGCAGTTGCGTAGAGTGCATTGGCTTAGAATGCAGTGGCTTAGAGTGCAGTGGCTTAGAGTGCAGTGGTGTAGAGTAGAGTGCAGAACACAGAGTTATGGGGCACAGAGTGGAGCAGAGTGGCATAGAGTGCAGTGGCATGCGGTGCAGTGGTGTAGAGTAAATTGTTTCGGAATAGTGTGAAGTGGCATAGAGGAGTGGTGCAGGGCAGAGTCAAGTGATATAGAGTGGAGTAGTGCAGGGTAGAGTGCAGTGGTATAGAGTAGAGTGGCATAGAGTAATGATGTAAAGTGGTGTAGAGTGGAGTGGCATAGACTGCAGTGGGGCAGAGTAGATTAGAGTGATGCACTGTGAATTGGGCATAGAGTGCAGGGGCGAAGAGTGTAGTGTTGCAGTGTGGCATAGAGTGGAGTGGTGCAGGGTAGAGTCAAGTGACATAGAGTGGAGTGGTGCAGGGTAGACTGCAATGGCATTGAGAAGGCTGGTGTAAAGTGGTGTAGAGTGCAGTGACATAGAGTGCAGTGTTGCAGAGTAGATTACAGTGATGCACAGTGGATTGGCGTAGAGTGCAGGGGCAAAGAGTGTAGTGTTGCAGAGTGGCGTGGAGTGGTGCAGGGCAGAGTGCAGTGGCATTGAGTAGAGTGGTGTAAAGTAATGGTTTAAAGTGGTGTAGAGTGCAGTGGTGCAGAGTAGATTACAGTGACATACAGTGGATTGGCATAGAGTGCAGGGGCAAAGAGTGTAGCATTGCAGAGTGGCATAGAGTGGAGTGGTGTAGAGTGGAGTTGTGCAGAGTGAAGTGGCCTAGACAGGAATGCTGTAATGTGCATTGCAATTGGCATAGAGAAGAATGGTGCAGAGTGGTGAGTCGTAGAGTGAAGTGGGAGAGAGTGGAGTGGTGCAGAGTGGAGTAGAGTGCAGTGGCAAGGTGTAAAGTGGAGTGGTGCAGAGAAGAGTGCAGAGGCATGGAGTGGTGCAGAGTAGGGCTCAGTGATGTAGAGTGCAGTGGTGCAGAGTACAGTGGTGTGGTGTAAAGTGGAGTAGCGCAGAGTAGAGTGCAGTGGCATGGAATGGCACAAAGTAGAGCAGCGCCGCATAGAGTGAAGTATACATGGGGTGGTAATGCACTGCCATTACAGACAAAACATTTTCAATTTAAATGACCATTACATATGCACAGACGTACCGTTTGACTGATAAAACTATACAGCACACAAGCGATAATGTGTGGAAAAGGCATCACCTAGTGTATTATTTTGATCATATTAAAGTATTTATTCCCAACGCACTTCAGAATTTACAAAAAAAATGCTTAATTTTAGCTTTGCTAACTCTGATATATTTTGAAATACTTGCATGGTTCATTTAAATGTTGTTGTGCGTTAGAAAAAACCCTTTCCTACCCTCAGGATCCAGCAAGATTATCACATAAATCCTCTCACTTTGAAGTCAGGTAAAGAAAAGTAAACACCAAGCTCCCTCGGAAGACAGAGCCTGGCATTTGACCTCGGTCTTTGAATGCAAAGCAAATGTGACACGATAAGAACAGTATTTAAAGGCCTGTTTACAGAAAGGAGCACTTGTGGAAGAATACAAAGAAAAATAGTGTGAAAAGACTTTGCACCTTGGAAGGGACGAACTCCAGCTGGACAGCCTGAAACAATAAAAGCAGCAAATAGAAAGCAAGCTAATGTGAGTTACAAACGACAAAGCCAATGGCAAGCAACTGGTGGAGTGGAGCGCATTCCCAGAGAAGCATGCTGAATGTCCCCAAGATGTCTTTAGAAAACCAGACTGCTGCACTGTCTGGTAGGATTCGACCTAAAACATGATGGTACTTTTACCTAATAAGTCTAGATCTGCACAGTTCTATTGTTTACGCGCACACAGCATGTTAATAAAGCATTGAAAATATAATAATATTAAAGGTCATTTTATTGAATTGGATTGAATGGAATTCATAGAGGTGGCTAAATAAAGGGAGGAAAATTGAGACTTTGAGATGAAAGAGAGAGGGAGAGAGCGCGAGAGAGACAGTGAAAGAGAGAGAGAGAGAAATAACATTAGTGAATTTGAGACAGAGAGGGGTGTGATGCAAGGGGAACCCCAGTGAAAGAGAGAGGTACAGAAGAGAGGGAAAGAGTGAAAGAAAGAAGGCGCAACTTAGAAAGAGGAAAAGCAGGAGGGAGAACGGAGAGCGAAAGAGAGAGAGAGAAGAGAGCGAAGCCGAACGTGGGAGAGAGATTTATAGGGTGGCACCAAGGGGGAAACCAGGATAAGCAGAAAAGAAGGTGGCAACAGAGAGGCAAAACATCAAGATGGATAACGACGGAGGAAATGAGCAGTGGGTGTGTTCAGAGAGAGTGAATGAACGAGGGAGAGGCAGGGCCCGCCAAGGGAGTGACCAGGGCTTGTGGGAGACGGCACCGGGGCTGAACAGGAAAGACATAATGAGAAGCGAGGCGCGGGAGAGGTAATCCCGCAGATATTATGCAAATAGCACGTCAGCGCTGGGTGGGGATTGATAACATATTGCTGGTCCCTGGGTTGTTCACACGCTCCCTGCCAGTCCTGCGGCTTTTCCCACAGCGCTATCACCCCTCGGACAGAGAACAATGCGCCTGCTGTGGGCACACATCCGGGTGTCCCTGCGCGGCGGCGCGCGCGCCCGGCGTCAACTTTCGCTTGCATTTTTCACATTTCTATCGGGCTTTCTCAGCCCCTCTGACCCTGGGAGGCCTACCTGTCGTGCAGGTAGCCAAGGCCTGCTAGACCAGATCTGCCCAACAATGGAGGAGGAATCCCGCGGCCGGGTTACGGAACACTGGACCGTCGCGGTGCAATTTTACAACCACGGGCCACTGCTAAGAAAATAGTTGCACTGACTGTCCTGTGCAAAAATGCAATATTGTCTTTAGTATTTTCGGGCACATGTTTATTGCTCCAGGAGGTCGGTGCAAATGTCAGTGTAAAATGCCCCAAAATGCCCCAAAACACAGTGACTGTGATAGAATGCTTGAATTAATCTCAGCCACTGACAAACGCTGGGGCCGCGTTCCAATCCACCTGTGTTTGCACCCCTGCCTTATGCAAATCAATCTTGACCCCGCTCCTCATGGGAAGAACTGCCAGGCCATGTCCTCCCTAAACCAGAACACAAGCAACCCAAGATGGTATCACCCCAGTAGGGCTCATCAGCTTGGTTCCAGTGTATACGTTAGTGTACAATGCACAGCACTTGTGCAAAGTTCATGCAGCGTCAGTTCAGCCTCCATTGTCAGAGATTTTTGCTGTTGAGATCATCTACTTTTTAAAACATTTAGGGGCATATATACAAAATGTTCATGCAATGCGGGCAACAAGCAAAGTTGCTGCTCTGCGCTGCATTGCGTGAGTGGGAGAGAGTTAAACAGCGCCTATCACCAACGCAGGCCCCCTTCCACCATGGTGCAAGGGAAGGATTGATTTTGTCCAAAAAAGGACACCGTCCGGCACAAAAACAATCCTAAGAGACAATTTCCTCTTTCTACGTGTGATGCAGAATGCATCATGCATAGAAAGAGAGAGTAAGAAGGAAAAATAAACATGTTTCTCATCGTTACACCATGGTTGGGGTGTCGCAACTTTGCCGCAATCCTAGGTTGGCTGTTTTTCAGTAAATGTGGGATTGTATCAAAGTCCAAGGGTGGGTGCATGGGAACACCCATGCTCCACTCATGGAACACTAATCACTACAAAATGTAATACAATGCAGCGCAGGCTGCTGCGTTGTATTACATTTCTTTACCAAGTTAAGAGAGGCAGTGTAACTAGCCCCCTCCCTGACTTTATAAGTCCTAATTAAGCCTTTGCACTGCCTTGCGTTGCCTTGAGTGACACAAGAACCATGCAATGCATTAATAAACCTAGACCTTATATGGCCTCAAACTGAGTGCCTGGTATTTTGACAGGTAACATCGCCCCTGGTAAAGACTGTAGGGTGGGGTATTTACAACGTGCAGCATTTCCTCTCCATTCCAAGTTCCACGTCTTGCAATAAGAGATGACGGGGTAAGGCCACATGCGTCACTGCTTTTAATCGTACAGTGCTTAAACGTTAAGCAGAGCGCATTTGCGCGACAATAGCCCGCCAAGATCTGCAAAGGATCACAAACATATGAACTGAAGACAGAAGTATTTTAACGACATCTCAGAAAAGGTTAGTAGAGAACATTCATACTACCTACAGTTTTCTTACCATTCAGCACAGCCACAAAATATGTTATACATGTACACATTATTGGAGGAATGAGGATTAACATAATATCCCATATTTAAAAATTCTGGCTATTAATATGACAAATCTTTCTCTCGTTGTTGATACCACAAAAATAATCAAAGGGGAACTCCCTTCAATTCTTCTCAACAGTACCCCATGCAACCCAACACAGCCTTCTGTCCTGAGCACCCAATAAACACGTGATCAATTCTACTGAGTCCATCGTAAAAACAGAATCACAGAATGCTACACCAACGCCGGGACTCAAACCTGCTAGCTATCATCCTTGGCCAGCAGCTCTGGCTCTTAAGCCATAACGTCTCCCAAAGTGGTCTTAATCTAATATGCAAATTGAGGTTGTTCAGTTATCAAGTTATCACCCCAGGCAGTGATATAGTGCTTACTGGTATCCTTTAAATGGATTGTGAATTCTTTGTAAATTATTGGAATCCTTTATGTCTCATGCATCATACTATAAGCCTTACAGCCTGCTGCTAAGGGCCATAGGCAATGAGACAGAATATTGAGGCGAAAAAATTCGAACTACATTAATATTGAGTTGGAAATATTGTGGAATGGAAATATCGAGTGCAAGAATATCGTTGTCAAGAATATCGATTTGATGGTAAGTAATATTGATTTTAATAATATAGAACTCATTAATATTGTTTGCAAAAATACAGTTGTTATATATTTTAGTATATATTTTAAATGTATGTCATGTACTTTTTTTATATAAGTATTGTTTATGTTTTTTAATATATGTGTTATATTTCTAGTAGTTATTACATTTAATATACTTTAATTTAATTTTGCGTCTTTTAGTTCCGTAGTGGGTTATGGGTTTATAGGGGAATAGGTTGGAAAGTAATTTAATTATAATAAATTAATGATTATTTTTTATTTAATTATATTTATTTAATTGATATTTAATAGTGTTAATTGTGGTTTGAAATTTTTTGGGTAAATCTTATTTGTGTGTTGTAGGGTTTAAGGGGGTAAAAGATGGGAAGTAAATTATTTCTAATTAATTAATAATTAATTGTTAATTAATATTAATTAATTGATAATTTATTATGGTAATCTTTTAGGTGCAGGTTTTGGGGCTAATAGGGGTAAAGGGTGCGAAGTAATTTATTTTTAATTAATTAGTTGATAATTAATATTAATTAATTAATTGATAATTATGTTAATTGATTAATTACATTTTTTGAGAGTGTGGGTTTTGGGTTCATAAGGGTAAAGGGTGGGGAGAAAATTAATTATACTTAGTTTATAATTAGTTAAATACTATTAGTTATTTAATTGAAAATGATTTTTAATTGTTTAATTAATGTTTTTAAAGTTCAATTTTAGGCGCGGGTTGTGGGGATTATAGCGGTAAAGGGTGGGAAGTTAATGTTAATGAATTATTATGTTGTTTTTAATGAATAGTATTTGTTTAATTTCCAATTATGTTAATTGTGATTTTGAATTCTGTTTTTTTTTACATTTTAGATGTGGGTTCTGGATTTTGTAGGGGCATGGGATGGAAAGTAAATCAATTTTAAGCAATTCATAATTTTAATAAACTTTATAATAATTATTTATTTAATAATTAAGTGTGTTGTGTGTTTTGTGTTGGAAGTACATTGATTATATTTAATTAATATTGAATATTTAATTAATGAAAATTAATTTGTTGATGAATATTTATATTAATAGTGTAAATATTTTTTTAGGTGCAGGTTGTAAGTTTTGTGGTGTGATAGGGTGGGAAGTAAATAAACTAAATGTATGTAATAATTCATGTTTTTGTTAATAAATAATTTCTAAATTGAAATATTTGAATTAAAATCATTTTTGTTTTTCATTTATAATAATATTTGTAGGTATTTGTGATATGCATTTAACATTATATTGTGTTTCTTTCTATAAAAGTTTTTTAAATATATATATATATTTCAACATATTCATTTTTTTAATTGACTTTGTTTTTAAAATATTTTTATTTTGTTGAAGATATTTTGTTTGTTTTTAATGTTGAACTGACTGGAGTGGGAATAGTAAATTTTACCTCTCTGCAATCCAACACTTTCCCTACTGTTGCAATGACCAGAGTGGAAATAGTAAATTTTACCCCTCTGCAATCCAGCGCTTTCCCTACTGTTACACTGACTGGAGTGGAAATAGTAAATTTTACCCCTCTGCAATCCAGCGCTTTCCCTACTGTTACACTGACTAGAGTGGGAATACCAAATTTTACCCTTCTTCTTTCCCTACTGTTGCACTCACTGGAGTCGGAATAGTAATTTGTACCCCTCTGCTTTCCAACAATTTCCCTACTGTTGCACTCACTGGAGTGGGAATAGTACATTTTACCCCTCCACTACCCAACACTTTTTCTACTACTGAATTTACTGGAGTGGGAATAGTAAATTTTATCCCTCCGCAATTCAACTCTTTCCCTACCGTTGTACTGACTGGAGTCGGAATAGTACATTTTTCCCCTCCGCCATCCAACACTTTACCTACTGTTGTAATGAGTGGAGTGGGAATAGTAAATTTTACTCCTCCACAGTTCAGCGCTTTCCCTGCTGTTGCACTGACTGGAGAGGGAATAGTAATTTTTACCCTCCGCAATCCAACACTTTCCCTACTGTTGCACTGACTGGAGTGGGAATTGCTTTTTTTTGTTATTTATACATGTGATTGCTGTGTTAACTGTGGTGAGAATAGTAAATTGTAGTATTTTGTAATGTCATATTTTATGTAATTTTAAATTTCTTGTAGTTATAATAGAAAATCTTATCTTTGTGTGGTGTAAAATATTTTTTACTGTTGTGTTGTTTTAGGTGGGAGTAATTATGTTTATATTTATTTAGTAGAAAAATGTTTTCTTTTTAATGTGGTGGGAAATTTACATATATATATATATATATATATTTATTTTAATTTGTAGTAATTTATTTTATGTTGTAATTTATATAATTATGTGTTTGATTTATTATAATAATAATATAATTTGCAATGTTTTTTGTTGTTTAATTTTTATTTTAAATTAAATTGATTCCCTTTTTTAATATTTTATATTTTTGGTATATTATCTACTGACGGTCGCCAGTAGATAGTTATAGTTAGGACCCTGTTTCCATAGGAAATCCGCAACATTCTATTTGGAATAACTTTGGCGCCGGTCGACGAATGCTCGTGAATTTTTCAAAACTAATGGGGCGCTCCGCTCCGCTCCTACCCTGAAAGTCTCGGGGGGATTCGTCAAGCGGGGGCTGAGAAAAAAGGGGGGTCCCAAAACGCGTTTTCCCTATGCATTTTTCCATAGGACCTTTAGACACAGCTACAGCCCGAACGGCTGAACGGAATTACTTGAAATTTGGCAGAGAGGTAGTCCTCAGGTCAAGGAAGTGCCTTTTGTAGGTCTGGTGTAAATCTGTTCAGTATTTCCTGAGAAAATAGCATTTAAATCAATATATATATCTGTGGGCGCGCTCCGTGCGCTTACCGTAAGCTTACCGTACGCGCACGGTGCTGTGCGCGAGCGCAATTCTGATTGGTTGTTAGATCTTAGTAAACATTCGAATCGGTCGAAATCAGGAAGTGTCGGCCGCCATTTTGTCTCTCGCAGTCTGAGGGGGTGTAAAACAAAGGTGGATAACGTGAAAAGGGGGCAGGCTGGACAGTTCCTGACCCCCTAGGCTTTGAATTAATTTTTTTTTTTTAAAAATCGCCGAATGCGCGCAGCGTACGCGCACGGCGTAAACGGAGAAATTCCGCGAAATTCGCGTAATTACGCGTACCGTGCGCGCACGGTAAAAAAATTTTTTCAAAAAGGAAAGCTTAAAAAAAAAAAAAATTGTGAGGTAAGGTTGGCTCTTAAAAGAGCCGTTGGGTTCATAGAGGGATGGAGGAAAGAAAGAATGGGAATATTATGAGCGTCTACAAACGTGCTGGTCTATCTTATTGTTAATAAGGGGAACACTGGTCTCCCCAAAAACAATAAGACCACAACACGTTATACACCTCATTACAACCCTCCCAAATCGAGGGTTAACGTCCAGAGGAGCAGAAGAAGGTGATGCTCCCACCTCAGAGGAAGGGCTCAGCTGAGCTGCCGATGATGTACTCGGCTGAGCTTCTGAGGCTGGGCTCTGGTGACTTACTGAAGAGTTTTCTCCAGTATGTCGATCAAAGGTCCTGGGATGTTTATCCCTAAGGTGTCTCATCATAGAGTGATTTCCAAAGGAATACTTTTTCCTAGGATTTCCTCTTGATAAAACACGGTCACAAAGTGTGCAAGTGACCAGTGGAGCATTGACCTTTTTCTCCCCCTCTGGAAAAGTAAAATACTCCCATACAAAAGAAGTCTTCTGTTTCCTCCTTCTCTGGATGATGGTGGTGCTGCTAGCCTCACTGTCAGAAGAGGTCTGCTGTTCTGCCATTGTATCCCAAAGACAATTCAGCTCCTGCTCCTAGAGAATCACAAGCAGTAATGAGGGGAATGGGTGTGGTGTGGGAAGTTTCTGGAACTGAAAGTAGTTTCAACCAATGAAAAGTGTTCTTTCAAGCAGTAATGAGGGGAATGGGTGTGGTGTGGGAAGTTTCTGGAACTGAAAGTAATTTCAACCAATGAAAAGTGTTCTTTGTGGATCACATGACCTACCGTGCGCGCTCCGTAAGCTTACGGTACGCGCTCGTAAACAAGTACGCATGCGCGAACGTGACGCTTACGGAGCGCTTACGGAGCGCGTACGTAAGATGCACTCGCGCATGCGCATTACACGCCCCTGCGTAACCGCGACGTTGCTTCCGGGTGTACGCGTACGTCACGCACGTATCGCGTAAGCGCGCTGTACTTATGACGTGCGGAGCGCGTAGCGTCAGCTTACCGTACGCGTATCCTATTACGTACGCGCACCGTACTTATGACGTACGGAGCGCGTACCGTCAGCTTACCGTACGCGCACGGAGAAAAATGCATAAAAAAAAAAAAACCTTTCCATAATGCAGGTTATAGTACATATATTATTTTATACATAGGTTTACAAAAAATCTCAAAAAAAAATTTGCATTTAAAAAACCGTACAAATTCACTGAAAAAACCATGGGTTTCACACACGTTATAGTTAGGAATTAGCATTTAAAAAACCTTGCAAATTCACTGAAAAAACCATAGGTTTTACACATGTTATAGTTAGCTGTACATTTCACTCGTAAAAAACCAATGAAATTCCCGCGTTATAGTTAGTGCAGGCAACTATAACTCACGCGACCGCAATCCTCTGTTGATGAAAATACTGTATCTTTAGGTATACATATATTACAAATATTTATTTTTTATAAACACACATATGTCATCAGTGATGTAATATCTGACATCATCAGCAGAGGATTGCGGTCGCGTGAGTTATAGTTGCCTGCACTAACTATAACGCGGGAATTTCATTGGTTTTTTACGAGTGAAATGTACAGCTAACTATAACATGTGTGAAACCTATGGTTTTTTCACTGAATTTAAATATGTTTACATATATTGTTGATAATATTATGCTATTTAAGACTTTTTTGATTATATTGTTAATTAAAATAATAGTTTACATATTTTATGTATGTATAATTATATATATGTGTGTATGTTTACATTTTTTTAAAGAAGTTTATTTGTTGTATTTGTTAAAATATGCATTTAATTATATATTTGTTTATAAATTAAAGTTAGTGTTTAATTTATGTTTATTTTAATATTTTAAATTATATATATTTTAAATTCGATATTTAATACAACTATATAATTGTAAACTATATCTTTTTTGATATTTTTGTACTTACTTGTTTAAGTATAGGGAGTCGATATTTTTGCATTCTATATTTTTACCTCTATATTTTTGTGGTCTATATTTCGTCAGTGAACCGGGCTATACCGGTTGTTAAAGGCCCTGAACCTTAGTGCAACTCAGGACTATAACAAGGGAGTGGGCCTTTAACAACTGGTATAGGCAGAAGTGTTATAAGGCTATTAGAACATTCCACCCACAAAGGATAGAATGTTCTAAATTACAAAGGGAGAAACAGAAAGACAAACATTGGAATGTTAGAGCAGAAGGCTTGTATCTGCCATTATAAGTCTAGAGCTACTCTATTGTCTTCAATTGTGCTCTCAATTTTCCAATGTTCTAACTAGGGTGGGTGATGAACTCTGCTCTGCTGGTGAAGTTTGGGGAGTTTTGACCACTCTGTGTGGCACTTGTAACGTGGAATTCCGGCAAAACTCTGCCAGGTTCAGTGGGGTGGATTTTCTTCTCAAGATCGCTCGCCAACATTAAGGGCCCGAGTACGATCTCGCTAGGAAAGCCCTCCATACGACTTGGATATGGAGGGCTTTCCTAGCAATTGTGCTCTGCGAGTCCGAGCGACCGTGTACAATGCACCCGTATGGTGATGGACTTGGTTCTCTTGGACTCCCATTGAACTCTATGGGAGCCTGCATACCGAACGCGTACACAGGCTCCCATAGCAAAAAGGGGTGGGTGAGGAAAAGTGTATGTGGCAGGCATCCCATGGTGCTCGCCACACTGTGCCTGCATGGAAAGGAGGGACCCATGGGTACCTCCATGGGACCGATTCGGAGGGCCCCGGGTGAAGGGGAGCCTGCTATAGCCCCCCGAAATATGGTTCCGACAGCCGTTCCATCTTGCTGGGACCAAGTCAATACGGCTGTCCAAATCGTGCATTGTACTCGCTCGGTCGGAAGCCGGCTCCATTGCGCGGCACGATTCAGCTGCGAACGTGTCGGACTGACAGGATCTGGTTCGGAAACGACGCGGACGAGATCTTCTCATCGTACTGGGTCGTTGGGAATGGGGAACAATTCAGTCGCAAACATAGGCTTCGAATCATTTTTGTTCATGCCGGAACCTGTCTGGAGGCCTTCCTAGTGAGATCGTACTCAGGCCCTAAGTTGGCAAGCGAGAATATGTATCCCCTTGCATTATTTTCGGTTGCTAGAACGCCACCCAGCGAGATTTTCTGAACCCGGGCGGTTGCTGCAAGTCACGACCGTTCACATCTGACGCTTGAGTACAAAATCTGCTCGAGAGGCAGAAAGAAGCAGCACCCTCTGGTGCCCAACGTGGTGCAGTTCACCCTGATTTTATGACGCAGGACAAGCTCTCAGCACTAAAAATCAGCACAACGTGCCGAATTCTACCTGCTCGCAGAACTTCACGGAACATTGGGGAGTTTTTATGTAACCGCGAGTTCCACCCACCACAGGTTCTAATATGAGTTGGTTCACAGTCCACGGTCAAGGTAACTAAGGTGCCTGACAGACCTCTGCAAACATTTTCTTTATGTGATAATTTGTCTGCGCTTGTGACTATGGGTGTAAGAGGGAACAAGTCAGGATGTTCATGGCTAGGCAGGTGAGAATTAGCCAAAAAATGTCACAGAGCACACTAACACAACACCAACTCTCACATTAACACACATTTTTTCATCAGCCAAAATCCCCCACCTTCTTGTGATATAGGATTTCCACTGTAGGAAAAATACAATGTTTTTCTGCTATGCAGTGATGCTATAGTTCTGTTGTAAGCACTGACTGAGTTCCCACTCTGCCCATAAAAAGATCCCACAGATGAAAATTTACCTTTGGAAATATGGTATGAACAGAAGGGCAGTCCCCAAAGAAAATACGCAAGATTTTTGGGTAGCAATCTGAGAAAATGCAGGTGAAGAAAAAAATAAACCCACGGGCCATTCAAATTTAGGCAAAAGTACAAAATGTAATTAAAAAATACCCAAAGAAGAAAAAAGAAAATTATATGGAAAAAACGTCAAAAACATGTTTACATGTTGTGAAATGACAAGGTCAGCACTGATCAGCGAGTGCTGACACCTGGATTGAACAGGGCAGCTAGGCCCAGTCTTTAAAATTGAAAATATTTTTCAATTACGAAAGAGCCACTGGTGGACTAGGTGAAGACCCTACGCCACTAGTCTCAAGGGAGGTCATGATACTCAAAGGCCTTGGTTTAAGTGGGACAAAGCAGTCAAGTGATTTGGGCTGGCAAACCCTCATGGCTGGTTAAGATGATCAGTTGGTTCCAATAAAGATTTCTAAGTAGCATCTTAGCCACCTTTTTAGAGCTCTTAAGGGTCCAGAAGGACAATGTAGAAGGTTGTATTGTGCTAGGGATCTAATAAGTCAGCTCGGCATACAAAACCACTTTTGTAAGAAAGGTGTACAGCTTTTGTGAACAGCTTTAATGGGAAAAGAAAAGATCCCATTGGGACTGAGGGATTCAGCTAACTGATGAGTTGGTCCCTTGGCCAGTTGGTGTTAAGGACAAAATAGTTCTATATCCAACATGAACACAACCTTCCCTATGTCATCATAAATGTTGCATTGTATACTGGAATATGCTATGGATGGCTAGGCGAGACAGAGAAACACTGCTTTGATGGAGTCTCGTTCAATGTTGCTATGCGTAGACTTATCTGCAGTGTTTGCCATTCTGAAGGTACGGGTACTCCAGAATGTTCAAGGACCTCTCTTATGTACTGCACAGGAGTGATTCTTACTCGCATAGGTAATTCGTTATGGTAGCAACCCCCACCGTAAATCCCGTAGTAAAGTAATACATCGATGCAAAAGTCAGTTCATAGATATATTAGCGCAACCTTTCCCGATTGAATCGTCTCCTTACTAGCCCTCTTACCTGGAATCTGATGATCGTTGTGGGAAAAACCTGGAGAAATTCTCAACAAGCAGGAGAAGAATAATCTGTGTGAGCCAATACCTAAGTGGGAAGGAAGCACAACAGAAGACATGCAAGCAGCCTGCCTAAATAGCAAAGAACGTAAGGATGAGGGACAGAGGATGGTCAAACAAAAGAGGCGTGTAGGGGCAGATAGCCTTAGTGATGGGCTAAGCAGCAGTCTTACGACTTAGCAGAACACACAAATGTCAGGCGAAAAGTAGCTAGCCCTCTTACCTGGGATCTGATGATCGTTGTGGGAAAAACCTGGAGAAATTCTCAACAACCAGGAGAAGAATAATCTGTGTGAGCCAATACCTAAGTGGGAAGGAAGCACAACAGAAGACATGCAAGCAGCCTGCCTAAATAGCAAAGAACGTAAGGATGAGGGACAGAGGATGGTCAAACAAAAGAAGCGTGTAGGGGCAGATAGCCTTAGTGATGGGCTAAGCAGCAGTCTTATGACTTAGCAGAACACACAAATGTCAGGCGAAAAGTAGCTGCGCTTGGAGCCCTTCTTTGCAGGTGAGCTCAAATTAGCCTGCAAGTGAAGGTCACAAATACAGAAACTAGTGCCTACTGCACAAAGGTTTGACTGCTAACCTACGCCTACGGTGCGATCTTTCTGTATTCCACAGAGTACATATACTTTGGTGATGCACTAGAACTTTCTTTCTCTTGATCTCGGCAGGCAAACGCTATTGCTTCACTTTGGTCAGCTGGGCCCAGAAAGGATTGATTTTCTGTCATGCAAACTAAGCAAATATCCAACAGCAAAAGGTTTTCTTGCAATGCTGATTTTGTCTAATGATTTCTACAGTTTTTTTGTTCTATACTGATTTCAGAGTATCAATCTAGGATCACTTGAGATAACTAAAGACCAGGGGGGTGAAACACAAATGTCTTGCATTATCAACTAAGCAGTACTTCCATCATTTAATTTATATCGTGTGGGGTGGACAATAATATTCTCTGGGCTTTTACTTCTGTGAATCAATGATGAGTTTCTCCAAACATGATGGAAGCATTTCCAAGTCTTGGAATCTAGCCCTCAAAGGCAAGATTTATGGAGTGGTGGGGTAGCTCTTCTGGAGACATCTTTTATGTAGCTATTGATTTTTGTTGCACAATAGTTAGAGAAGTTTCCTTCTTCTGCTTCCAGGCTTTTTCCCAAAATCCAATAGACCTATAAAGTTTTGGAAAAGGCGATCTAGTTTGCCATTGGTAGGTTGTCTCCATCTCTAATTTTAATCCCTAACACTTTAACACACTCTACACTTCTACTCTCACAACAGAGTGATGAAAATCCTGTTCTAGGAGCAGGATTAGTTCATGTAAGACACCCCAAGCATTCCTTGCAGATGAAAATCCAAAATGGATCAGAATAGTCTATTTATTCCTTTTTTCCTAACATTCCACCCACCTCAAACCAGTTCAGGCTACACAATTTCGACGTAATTTCAGCTCCTCATGCTGGCACTTTTCAGGATGACACAGAGAGCACTGAAGACACTGAATCATCTGAAAGTAACCTCTTTGCGGAAAGAGCTGAGGGACAAAAGGGCTAGTCACTAACATGTCCAGCCAGCAGGTCTCGGTCACCCTCTCCCCTCATCTCCTGATACTGTCTTGTGGTTTTATTTGACTTTGTGATGGCCTTCGTCTTAGGCCATTGAGAATGTAAAGAGTTGTAAAAGATAAGAGGACTTCAGTCACTTGTACAAACACCATCATCTCATAAATTCCAAAATTAAGTTAAGTAACTTAAGTCTGAAAACTGACTTCATTTTTTCAGATCAATGGGGAGAGGAGTTGGCCTAACGGCTAGGGCGGCCGACCTCAGTACTGGAGAACCGGGTTCGTGTCTCGCCAAGGACGCGCAACATCCTGTGATTCTGGGGCAAATCACTTAATCTACCCGAATGTGTCCTCATGTAACGCAACTGGTGCTCGTGTAAAGGGCTCTGATACCCGATACCCTTGGGTCAATTTCGCGCTATATAAAACTCTGTTAAAAAAAAAATGATGGCACAATGTGCTTTTTATTACAACCATAACCACAATTCCTGAAATAAAAATGAAGAATTAATTCAGATGCAGCGCTATGAGACATAGGTTATGCATACAATCTGCTACAGTCGCTGGGACTGCAACAGGAGAGCAAAGGCTCACTACGTTTGCACAGTATACGGGGCTACAGCGTCTCTGACAGCCTCAGACCTCAAAGTAAAAAAACAAAGAAACAAATTATGCATCTAATATTGCCTAGACCCACCCAAATAAAATCATGGATTTAGGGTGCGGAAAAGGATTTGACCAAAGCCAAAATTCTGGTGTTCAATTAATGACTCACAGTTGGTGCCAATAGGTAATGGACATAATTTAATAAAGACAAGTTGCAGCTACAACCTGTCTCTTTAATAAAAAACAAATAACTTCAGGGCATTGATAGTGTTGGAAATGGGCTGAAACTCATATCAAGTGCCCCTAGGTGATACCAAGAAGTTGAGTCTCATACCTTGTGAGCGGCTTTTAGGTCAAACTTTTCTAGGGGCGACAGAACCCGGGGGTATTGGAGCTTCCAATGAGTCCTCCAGTTACCCCAGCAATTTGGGAACTGGGATAAAAGTTGGGGGTGCTTTCAGTTTTTAAATAGTAATTTGGGCAACACCTTAGAGGATACAGCTTGTATGAACTGTTTCAGAAGATTTGGTATCAACAGTCTTTAACAACCACATTAAAGACAGCTTTTAAACCATTCAGGTATATTCTGTCTTATAAAATAAACCTATATTGACGCCTCAGTTAAGCCATTGTTAGATGTTTTCTAAACTATGAAAAGTCAAACACTTCCAGAACTATGATGCACCATCTTCCATACACATTTTATTATGTTCAATGTGTAACTTTTGGCTTTAGAGACCAGGAAATATTCGTACATTGACTGACCTCCTTTGCTTTTCTTTCAAAATCCTACTAGATCCCTCCTTCTAGCCCTTCTATATACACAAGACTCTTACAACCCCGATGGATTCTACTATTTTCTTTCTTGCTCTCAGAATTGAAAAACCTAAGGCAACAAACATTCGGTCTAGAATTTCACTTCAATGATGATTTCCGTTTGTTTGTCATGGTAGTTATTTACTCAAAAATGTAATCATGTGGTATTTTTTTGAAAAGCGGAATAACCTCAGAAATTCGCAATTTATGTTAGTAAATGTATTTTTTAAGCGTTGGCATTTCTTCACCAAAAGAGGAATGGGTAGTAATCCATGCATTTTACATTTTGATATGTTCTCAATATCAAAACGTAATTACTTTGAGTATGACTTAAACCTCAGCAAAAACATTCAAGTGAAAAGTTATGAAATAACCCATAGGGGCATATCATCAATGAGGCGATAAAAAATTATCGCCGCTTTTGCGTCCGTTTTCGGATGTAAAGCGACGATAATTTTATCGCCTAATCAGTAAGGTCACGCTATCGCGTGAAACCTTGCATCAGCACCTGTATTCTGAACGCCCAGCTTTGCATCTCTAATCAGATGCAAAGTGGGCGTTCCTGGCCTGACATAACTGGAGAAATGTCGCTTAGCGACATTTCTCCAATTATCAATGGGCACGCTAACCTGCAGAGCGACAAGCAAAGTAGCGATAACCTCTGTTATCGCTACTTTCCTTACGCCTGCTTCATGACGGACTTAGCCATGATATCCTATGTAAGGTGGATATCATGGCTAAGTATGCCTTGCCCTAACATCAAGCTATCGCCAAACTTCGTGAGATTATCGCTGGATTTCCAGCGATAATCTCACACATTGGCAGTTAGCACTTGGAATTTTATAGCTTTTTCGATAAGCGTTGCTAATAGCACGCTATCTCAGCGATAAAATTCCACGTTACCTGGCGATAATTATCCTAGTGCTAAGTGCGCTTAGCAATAATTATCGCCGGTCCTTGATGATATGCCCCGTAGTTTTTAAAAATATAAGTGCCAGAGCTCTCGTCAGGAGGCCACTGCAGCTTCCGTCACCTACTGCACTGTCAGCGCTGCCAATGACAGTACCTAGACAACTACTAACCGTCACACTGCTACAAGTATGTCATTTCATACTGTTCGAGTCCCCAAAGCTAAAAGAATGGCTTGGGTGGCTGCTATTAGTTATTTTTAATATATATTGAGTTGATTAACAGCTGTTATTATGTTCATCTTTTAATTGCACAAACTGCGCCACAATGTGGCATGGGTCTTAGGTGCCGTTGTCACCGGAAACCATCGGCTCAAATTAAACACTGACCCGACCAGGAAAATGTTCATCTCTTTAGATAGAATCAGCAGCAAATTACAAAGGGCGCCCGATTTGGATGTCGGGCGGACTTTTGCGCGCCTGCCAACAGCACGACAGGCTGTCGGTGGGCCCACAGTGGGCATTAGGATGCGACCGCCACAATGACGGTTGCAATGCCTATGTTTTGCATTGCGGTGGGTGCTGCTGGCTGCAGCACCCGCCGCAGTGCAAAAAAGGGACACTGTACATATCCATGCACTGAGTGGCAGGCACCATGCAGTGCCTGCCACATGGTGCAGGGCCCAGTGCCCACAGCCTAGGGCCAGGGTCCGGGCCCCTAAAGTCCCTTTCCGCCTGCCTGTTCATGTTGAGTTAACCGCCATAAACAGGTGGCAGAAAGGGTCATTGTAATCCCTACGGCGGTGCCTAGTAGGCACCGCCACCATTGTAGGGAATGGGAGGCCCTCCACCACACCGGCAGGCTCAAGGAGCCTATCGGATGCATGGCGGTTGGGCTTTCCGACTGCCATCCTTCCGCCCGCCATTATAATATGGTGGGCGGATAGATGCAAACGATGGCGGTGAGACCGCCACCGACAGGCTGTCAGTGGTGGTCTCACCATCATCGAAATCAGCCCCAAAGTACTCCATTACAATCCAGCAGACTTGAGTCCTTCACCAACAGAGACATTATTTTCATTCGTAGACCCATATACCAGGATCTGACAAATAAAACATGCTTTCCAGTTTATATATCATGCTACCTTATACTATCTTGCTTCGAAAGGGTTCAATGGAAGAATGTTGAACTTCAATTCTGCCTATAGGACATATTCATTCGTAGGACAATGTCCGAAAATGCATTCTCCATGTTCCTAGTAGGTTACAGGATCAAATATTTGGCTCTTTCACTCACTGATATTTCAAATCTCCTGCTCAACAATTGACAAATCAGAGATAATTATGGAAAATCCAAATACAGTGGTAGGCCTTTATCATGCAAGAAATTCTGAATTTATATGAACCATGGGATTTTAAGGACTGCAAGAGAGCTCATTATATAGGACAGAATGATTTTTGACTGCAAATTGGTCAAATACAAACATTCGGCAGTTGAAAATAGGAGGGGTTTTTAACAGTGAATCACAACTAGGTGTCAGATCCACTTCTAGATGCACTGTTTTTTATTTTAGGATACATTTTATTGAGGTTTTACATGAGTAATCTACAGATACAGTAAAGACATGCTGTCTCTTAATGAAAGTTGGTCAAGTGAGATGCATTCATTGCTATAAGGAATTCGTTTCAGTACTTTGCAGTTGTTTCAGATTTCTTGATTGTCGGAGCCATGTTTCATATCTTTGTAGACCAATGGCTTTGACTAAATATCAAGTCAATGTTAGGTCCCATCTCAAAACTGAGTGTGAAAATACAGTGGTCCCCAGGTACTCAGACCAAATACAAATACAGGCTGTTGATAGGGCAGACCATCACAAAGAATGTGCAAACCCAAGGCCCAAAACCTCCAAAATAAGAGATTTGTGAGCAGCAGTGAGGACACTTTTTCATATAGTGCTAAGAATAAAATGAATTTCTCAGAAACAAAATAAACTGTCAAAGGTGTGAGGGGAGTTCAGAACCTACTAAATACAAGCAGACTAGTATCAAGTGGGATGGTTAAGGAGTTAAAGAAGTAGTCTGAACAACATGGCTATGTCCTTTTAATGTAATTGTGCCGCATGGTGCTTCATTTGTAAACATGTAAGTGCCCGGGCTCAAAGCTTTGCTCCGAAGCCTTAGCCCGGTACTATCTAATGTCATGGCGCTGACTACAGAGGATGTAGAATCTAGATTCCACCTCATACCTCATCCATCCATCTCCATACACTTATTTCCCCTTTAACTCACTCCTGTAGGCTATTTTTATTCCTTGTTTCTCTCGCTCTCAGTTTTTACACCTTTCTCTTGCTCCTCCTTCCCCCTTTTATGGTTTTCCTCTCTCTTGCTCCACATCAAAGAGGAAAATTAGGTGCCAGACTCTAAAAGGAGTGCAGGTGAGGGGCAACTACATCCACCTGCTCAAATTAAGCACTGGTACCCCAATGTCTTCCGGTGGCATTTTCATCTATTGTTGCTTGATTTTCTTCTTGTTTTTATTTGGGTTCAGAGCACCTAAATAAATGTAATTATTCAGAAAACCAAGTTAAGAATCAAATGCCTCTGTCCTGAAATCAGCTACGGATATGAAGATGGTTCATCTTCTCAGGTGAATTCACTGGTGGATCCCACAAATGAAATGCACAACAGAACATATGTAGTGAAAAGTGCTACAGCAATCATCTGCCCATTTACTAGATCACTCATGAACAGGTTAGGCCGTGATTAACTAAACACCAACAAGACAGAAGTACTCATCATTGGCCCAAACCCCGACGCCTGAAAGAACACCTAGTGGCCCCCCCGCCCTCGGCAACCAGCCCACCCCCATGGACCATGCACGCAACCTGGGAATCATCCTGGACTCCAAGCTCAAAATGGACCGCCAGATCAACGCCGTCTCGTCCTCCTGCTTCCACACCCTCCGCCTCCTACGTAAGACCTTCAAATGGATTCCCCTCGAACACAGAAAGACTGTCACTCACGCCCTGATCACCAGCAGACTCGACTACGTCAACGCACTCTATGCCGGAATCAACAAAATCCTCACCCTCAAGCTACAGAACATCCAAAACGCCTCCGCAAGACTGGTCCTCAACCTGCCAAGACACTGCCACATCTCCCAGCACCTGCGCACACTCCACTGGCTCCCAATTGAGGCAAGAGTCACCTTCAAGATGCTCACCCATGCACACAAGGCCCTCCACGACACCGGACCAGTATACCTGAACAGCAGACTCAATGTCCACACACCCCAAAGGACCCTACGAACATCCCAGCTCTCCTACGCTGTAGTCCCACGCACCAGAAAAACCAGATCAGGAGGCCGCTCTTTCTCCTTCCTCGCTGCCAAAGCCTGGAACGCCCTTCCATCCACCTTAGACAGACAACTTCTCTTCCCATCTTCGCAAAACACCTCAAGACCTGGCTCTTTGACGACCCCCCCCTGATGGACCGTAACCTACACCCCCCCCCCCCCCCAGCGCCTTGAGACTCTCACGGGTGAGTAGCACGCTTTATAAACTTCTGATTGACTGACTCTCTCTTCTCTTAGGACTCATCATATATGTGATAGAGAACAAAAAGACAATGCTCACAAAGAGATCTTGAAGTTGGAGAGATGAGTTTTATTAAGACATGTTGATCATGAACACACGGTTATACTCAGTATCACACACATCATCATTCTAGACCCTCCCGGAAGAGGGGAGGAGGAAAAGGATGTTTGAAAAAGGACTCAGCAGGTCCATACGGGGCTAGACAGGCAGCTACATCATTTTATAAATATATAAGTTTATATTTGGTCCCAAGTCCTTGATAAAGGATTTGGTATTGGTTTATGCAAGGGATAGGGCACTGTACTTGCTCTCTGTGTTAAGTCAATTTCCTTAGGTTTCTCGAATTTGGAGCCAGTGAAGTCCTCTTCTTCTGAAAATTGAAATTCTGATGAACCGAGCACAATAGCACATTCCTGATGTCTGTAGCTGTTGTTGCTTGCCTTGACAAGGCATGGGAAGCCATGCTAAGATACTGGGTAGCGCTGATGTGGCCAATATGGAAATAGACAGTCTCTGAATTGGACCACAAAGCAGAGAAGATTTGGAGCTAAAGAGGCATCCTTTTATCCAGAGTCCAAATGTGACTGGCTGCAAGGTAGAGACTTTGGAATCTCTGAGACATGGTTGGTCGCACATCCTCACCCACTGACCGCATTAGCCGTGTCTTGGGATCCATTTCTAATGTAGGCACAGATGTGGAAAACACCTGGAGGAAGGAAAAGAAAAGAAACAAGAATGAATGGATGCAGACTTCATGCAGAGTTGCCCTTGCATTGTAGAAAGACTAATGGACTCATTCAGAGTAGGGATGTGTGCAAGAATTTGTGAAGACTATGGTAAGACTTCCAATAAAGGATTTCCGCCAGTAGAGGATTCCTCAGTGGAATTACCTTTCCCTTGCTTTCGAGGTAATTCTCCTGGAGGTTCCTCTTCAACTCTAGAAAGGTGTAACAAAGGAATTAACAACTTCCTCCAACTAGCTTTGGATTTCCAGTTTCAACCATCTTTCTTCAGACCCTTACCTTTAACAATAAGTACAAGGATTTGCTTCTTTTCTCATGCCAACTGTAGAAATAACATTTCCTAGCAGAAAGCTGGGCTACCTTGCTTGTTCTAAATACTCTGCAAACAGAGCCAAACAATATTTGCTTATTTTTTTTATATGTAATTTGTAATTTTTTTTACAGAAATGCTGTTTGATTTTACATAAATGTATATTCATTGGCGATTGCAGATTCATGTGCCAAATCTCCTTGTTCTACTGGGCTAAATTCACCAACAAGCTACACAAATCTGCTCATGTAAACTGGTAAATTGACAATAAATGATCCAATGTTCAATTCAAACTGAAAGTCCATTGTATTTTTTGGAGGGTGTGCCTTCTGCATGTGTTTTTCCATTCATTTGTCTTGCACATGTCTGGTTCCTGTTTGAGGTGTCTTATGACTATACAAGTATACTAAGTGCACTCCTGTGGATCTGATATTAGACCTTGATGTGTGTCTCAATGTCTAGGTTAATAATACTGCTCCACCCAAACACCACCTCTGAAATATCAGCTACCACTAAATCGTGAATGTACATACATTTAGGGAAGTATGGATTTACAATACTTTTTAAATATATATTTTTAATGCTTTAAAAAAAAAAGGAAACTTAAATGAATATAACAAGCAGCAGTTTTCAAGATATCATACAGTGGTTACTAGAGGCGAAATGCAACCAACACAATCAGTAGGAATCATCTTGTAATGAACATTGTTTACTGCCCTTTTATGCTTTTTATTTCAATAGTGGGGCCCAGGTTCAGGGACCCTTCACATTAGTCTTCCAAACTCCCACCATGGGGACCAACCGTATTCCCATTTTTTGGGGCATGATCTGCTGCGATAGATTGTTTCTTCCGATAACATGCACCATTCCAAGTTGTTTTTCCATTCCGCCACCTCTGGGCCTGACCCGATCCCCATTTCTTGGCTATGTTCTGTTTAGCCACAACCAGTTTACTGTACCTAGGTGGGGGATCATCCACCCAAATATTCAACATGCAACGTTTAGCCGGATATGGTACTGTGTAGCCCATTGCGTTTCTCATGATCTTCCTGAGTGCCATCCAGCATGGTTGTAGCCTCGGGCAGTTCCACAGCACGTGCAGGAAGGTACCCACCTCCCTGCAACCCCTAACACAGATGATTGTGGGCCACTTGTCCATGGACTGAAGGGCCATAAGGGAGTAGACAAGGGCTTGCTCTAGCAAACCCAAGGTGCTCTTCTAGGGGGGACAGTGGTTGAGCAGCCTTAGGCTTATCAGAGAGGAGTGTTAGATATCTGCAAAGACACACAATCGTCAATAAATGTTGCACATGACTCAATAAGGAGATCCACACCAATTTATAAAACTAACCGGTATTTTTATATATGTTTAGCCCTCAGAATCAATATGATCAGGTAAGTACGTCTTGTAAGGGAAATGCGTTTACTTTTAAAAAGTCAACACTTAGTGCATTTATCAGAAGCTGCAATGCTCTCCTATGGGAGGAAAAACAAGTACAGCATTCAGGTAGAGTACAGCGACTTCTGAGACCAATCTCCGGGACTTAAGGTGAGTATACGGCAAGGTCCAAAGCAGCACCAGCAGGTCACCTCTAGCGACACTAGGACGGCCGGGTGCAGTGGTGCAATGCAGTGTCGGTGCCCAATGTTAATCAATAGGAATTGGTCTGCAAGAAAAGAGGCTGCTCGTTTGGACTAGGATGCCAGCCGGGCTGAACCTACCATAGGGTTTAAGTCTTGCTATGATAGGGGATGTGGGGACACCGGTGGTCCTCTTCTTCTTGGGCCAAGACAGCCGCATACAGAGGGTCTTTGAGGTGTCAGGTTTTCTTCATCTGGAGCACTCGCGGTTGAGGGGGCCTGCAAACAGAGACTGCAGGTGACATTGGAGAGTTCACAAGGGCTGAAGCCAAAGTGGACTCTGTTTTTTGAGGGTTTGGGGACCACGCTGACACCGTTGGCCCACTTTGACTTAGACTGGGGGCTCGGGTACAATAGTGCTTGGGGGCATCGAATGTTTGCGGTTCCAGAGTCCTTGCGGTTCCTCTTTCTGTGCCTGCAGGCTGCAGGAGAGCAGATCCGCTGCTCCATGGGAGACCCTGGGTCTTGGTTGAAGGCAGGCAGTCCTAACAAGCTTTAGAGGCACACCAGATTGCAGGAGGAGATGACTTTGGCGCAATCTGATGGGAAACAGCAGACAGACTGGCAGGGCTGGTGTCAAGTCAGTTTCTCTTCTTTAGTTGTTGCTTTCATGGCGCTTCAGTGTCCTTCTTTCTCATAGGTCAGCAGGATCTGTTCTTCTGGTGCCTGGGACTCCCCTAAATATTGAATTTAGTTAGGTGTTAGGGGAATGTAGGGTAGTAGCCAATGGGCTACCTATCCCTGGGGTCACTGTGCCCCCTATATGACCACTTTCTTGGGTAGTTGGCATAACCTTGTCCCAGAGTTCCTAAGTTTGACATCATCAATATGGCTACATTTGAAATGTCACTCATCTTAGAGGTGGTCCTAGTATGACTAGCTAATTTTCCCACCTGTCCAGGTGCCAAAGGGCTCAGAACAAAGTGGGTTAATTTCCTCTCCTCTGATTGAAACCATATTTGCCTACCAAAGGCATTGGGCTCTTTGAAGATCCCCCGCCTTGGTATATTAATCTGCAGGTCATCCTGCGGCAGGGGGTGTAAACACCCTCTGCCCGAGCAGGCATTCTTTCTGACCTCCTAAGAGCAAAAGCTCTCACCCTTAGGGGTCAGAAACAAGTCTCTGGGGGCAGGCTGACGAAAGTCAGTCAGTCAGCACACCAGTAGCTGGTAGGTTTTCAGGGGCACCTCTAAGGTGCCCTCTGTATGCATGTATAAATAAATCCAGCACTGGCATCAGCGTGTGTCTATTAATATGAGATGTTTGATACAAAACATCCCTATTTTCAGTGAAGCCATCATGTAGCCAGGGAACTCGTTTTCGCCAGTGTCCAGCACATGCACTTAAAATGGCTTCCTGTTAACTTGCACTGGCAGCAATAGACTGATCAGCACAGAGGCATATCTGCTCATGAAGTTATGTCCTCATATGTAGTATAGTGCACCCTGCTTTAGGGCTGAAAGACCTGCTGTAGAGTGACTTAACTACACTGCATGCAGTGTCAGTGGGCATTGCACACAGGGATTTGCGCCATGTCGTGTTTTCACTTTTGTCTGCATCAAGACACAAAGCCTTTAGTGACAGTCTGTATATGTTTGGTGAGGGGTCCCTTAGGGCAGCACAATTTGTGCTGCAGCACTTAGGGACCCACGTTAACCTCCTTGCCCTAGGTACCAGAGGTACCACTTACTAGGGACTTACGGGGAGTACTGAAGGTATTGTCAATTGAGATATAATTGAACAGTTTTTGGAAGGAGGTCTGGCACTGGGGACCTGGTTAACTGGAACCCAGTGTGCTTCCAGGCAAAATCCCATCAAATACCGCATGAAATGTGGGGGTGGCCATCTCAAAATGTGGCACTTTCCTACACCCCCCCTCCCCAAAAGAAAGAGAATGAGACTAACCGTTCCCAAGAGAATCTGCATCTTCTAAGCGGAAAACCCTGGAAAGGCCACCTGCATTGCCATGGTCAGTCTCAGGTCTATGCTCCACTGTAAAGTCCTTCCCCTAAAGGGGTATGGACCACCTCAACAATTTGAGGTTTTCACCTTTCATTTGCATCAGGCATCTGAGAGGCCTGTGGTCATTTGAACAAGGAATTGAGAGGTAAACAAGTATGGCCTCAACTTCTTCAGGGACCAAACCACAGCAAAGGCTTCCCTCTCAATGGCACTCCAACGGTTGTCTGTGGGGAAGTAACCTCTTGCTAATGAAAGCAACAGGCTGGTCATGGCCATCATCATAGGTTTGGGATAGGACCGCTCCTATCCCATGTTCAGAGGCATCAATCTGCACTATGAACTGCTTTGAATAATCTGGAGCTTTTAGAAGGTGTGCTGAGAACATTGCCTCTTTCAGGGTGTCAAAAGCCTTTTGACAGCTCATTGTCCACTTTAATTTCTTTGGCATATTCTTAGAGGTCAGTTCTGTGAGGGTGGACATATTGTTTTTTTTTTTTTTTTTTTTTTTTTTTTGAAACCGTTTATTGCAGTTTATAGAAGTTACAGGTATGGGCCTACAACCACACGGCCGGCCGCTAGAGCATCAAAAGCATATTACATACATACAGCAAAAAATTTTCTCAGCGGTGCACAGTAAGAAAACAGGAGTGATCAATGGTGCAGGTCTCCAAGCTCCATGCCCACAGTACGGTTCCATTTTATTAATACAAAACAACATAAACAAACCACAACCGCAAGGCAACCCTCGATACAAAGTGACAACACGTGCTCCATAAGTGGGGGATCCACACCAGCAGCAAAATTCTGAAGAGGGGGACGGGAGTAGATCAGGGACTGGGGGACCGCGCGCCCGCGGCCAAGGGAGGGGCGCCATCTAGGGAGACGGAGCCGGCGAGGCCGCCGGTAGCAGCGGCGGCTCACAAATACCCCCGCGGTAGGCGTTCCAGGGGCCCCAGAGTTTCATCCACGCCCCAGGCTTACCCCTCGCCACATACACCACCTTTTCACGAAACATACACCAATCCATATGCTCTTTCCAGGCCGACACCGCAGGGGGCCTCTGGGATCCCCACAATTGGGCAATATCACGCTTGGCTATCATGTATCCCAGAGTCACCCACCGCGCCTGCGGGACCGAGTAGTCATTTGGTTCCCAGACATTCAGCAAGCATCTCCTCGCTTCAGGCAGCAGCGTGACACGCGTAACCATTCGTAGAACCTCATGCACACCACGCCAGAATCGCTCCACCTTCGGGCACTCCCACAGTATATGCATGAAAGTCGCCAACGCACCACAGCCACGCTTACACATTCCATCACCGGCAAAACCCATACGTAAAAGCCTTGGCCCCGTCACGTAGACCCGGTGAAGGATCTTGAGCTGGACGAAACGAAGGCGAGCCGGGATGGCCACCTCTTTCGGAGAGGCCACCGCGGAAATCCAATCCTCGTCGTCCAGCTCCAGCCCGTCGGCAACCCAAGCCTCGCGGAGACTAGTCAGCAGACACGATCTATCGTTAATCAATTTTTTGTATATGAGGGAGATCGTGCTGTCCGGGACATGGCCATCTAGCACTCTGTCCTCCAGGGGGGAAGACTCCGGAATGGATGCAACATCCGGAAAGACGGAGCCCAGCGCATGGCGGACCTGTAGGTACCGAAAGTACTCACTGCCCTGCAGCTGAAACTCCGCCTGCAGCGTCTCAAAAGTTTTGAATCCCCCCCTCGTCCAGAGATCTCCCACCGTGCTGATTCCGATCGTGTCCCACTTCTCGAAGCCCTTCGACGTCCACAGGGAGCCCAACCTCTCAGATGCATACAGCGGAGACGCTCGGGTCAAACGGTCCTTCCACCCCATAGCTGCATTAACCGCGTGCCAGACACGCACCATGACACGCGTCGGTCCCGTCAAACGGGAGTCGGGCGCGCCAGAGTAGAGCGCTCGATTATAATCGCCACCGGGCAGAAGCGTCCTGTCCATCTCGAATGCCGGGTTCAAGGCGGGCCCGTAAAGGCCATGATTAATTGCAGCTAGTTGGGAGGCCCAGTAATACCGTTTGATGTCCGGGAGGGCGACCCCTCCGTCGTACCACGGGAGCGTCAATTTAGCCAGAGCAATACGCGGCCTCCCGTCCCAGAACAGGCGCCGCTGGAGGCCCTCCACCTCGCGAAAGTAGCGTGCCGGAACCAAGTCCATGGTATTCTGGAGGGCGTAGAGGAAGCGCGGCAGGGACATCATTTTAAATAAAGCCGCTCGGCCGAGCGGCGAGAGCGGCAGACGCCGCCAGCGCACCACGTCCTCCCTCAGACGCTGGAGGGGGGGCAGCAAGTTCCGCTCATAGCGGGCCTCCGGGTCAAGAGTGATATATATACCCAGGTACCGGAAACCCTGGGAGGCAATCTGGATCGGACAGTCCCGTGGCAGGATCGGGGCCTCCCCGAAGAGCACATAGACACAGGATTTCGCCCAGTTGATGACCAGGCCTGAGTTGCGACCGAAGGAGCGCAAAACATCAACCAGGACGATCAGTGACTTGCGCGGGGAGGCGAGATACAAAAGGATATCGTCAGCATAGAGAGACACGCGGTCCTCATGCTCGGGGGTCCAGCGGAGACCACGGATAGAAGGGTGCCACCGCAGCCACTCCGCCAGGGGCTCCATGGCCAAGGCGAACAGGAGAGGCGACAGAGGACAACCCTGTCGCGTGCCCCGCCCCAGCGCGAACGGGGCAGATACTCGCCCATTCACCACCACCTGCGCCAACGGGCCCGAATATAGCAATTTGACCCAGCTGACGAAACCCGGGCCGAACCCAAACTTCGCCAGCATCGCCCAAATATATGGCCATTCGAGCGTATCAAACGCCATGGTGGCGTCCAAGGACGCCAAGATGGCCGGCTCCCGCACAAACGGGACACGCGCGAGCACCCCGTGCAAGCGCCGCAGATTAAGCGCCGTGTTGCGGTGTGGTATAAAGCCCGATTGGTCTTGGTGGACCAAATCGCCCACCACGCCAACCAACCGGTTGGCCAACACCTTGGCGAGGATTTTGGGCTCCGCGTTCAAAAGCGAAATCGGCCTATAGGATGTGACCCGTTCACGGGGCTTCCCCTCCTTGTGGATCACCACAATTGTAGCCAGACGCTGGTCCGGCGGGAGGGAGCCCCGCGAGTGGGCCGCAAGGAACATCGCGCGCAGGTGGGGCGCCAACACATCCGGGCGCAACTTGTATAGCTCAATGGGAATACCATTGGGGCCCATGGCCTTGCCGGATGCAACCGAGCGAATAGCCGAGGCAATTTCGTCCGAGGTGGGAGGGGCGTCCAGCGAATCCCTGTCCTCCACCGTAAGGGAGGGCAGTGCGATGTCCCGAAGCAAGGCATGGGAATCTTCCTCCGAGCAGGGAGAAACCGGGGAGTAGACTTCGCGGAAATAATCCGCGAAGCAGGAGACAATGGCTTCCGGCTCGGTGACGCACACACCATCCACGCTCTCAATCAAAGGCACCACGCGGCTCGCTCTCTCCCTCTTGTCCAACCACGCAATCAATTTGCCAGCCTTGTCTCCCACATCATACAATCGCCCCTGCTGCTCTCTACTGAGGCCCCTGGCCGCCTCCGTGACGAGGGCTCGATAGGCCGCCTGCTTTAAATGCAAAACATGCAACTTGGCGTCTGTTACCCCGCTCCCCAGGTCACCCTCCAGTTCTGCAATCTCGGCCTCAACCCGGGTCACCTCCTCCCGCTCGCGCCGCCGGGCATTGGAAATAAAGGAGAGGGCCTCCCCTCTAAGAACCACCTTGAAAGCCTCCCACAGGGAGATGGCAGACGGGACCGACCCCACATTCTCATCGAAATAGCGCTGTAAGGATTTGATCAAGTCGGCACGAATGGTGGGGTCGCGCAAATACCATGCATTGATCGGGGCCACTCTGCCATCCCCCCTCGGGAAGACATCGAAATGCAACAACAATGGGGAGTGGTCTGAGATACCCCGTGCCAAATGGCGCACCTCCCCCACCCTCCCTGCATGGGCCGCCGGGACAAGGATGTAATCAAGCCGCGAGAGGCTACCATGGGCCCCCGAGTGGAAGGTGTACTGTTGCAATACGGGATGCTTTAAGCGCCAGCAATCCACCAGGCCCAGCGTGTCTAACAGGCCGGGCAGCCACGCCTGTGCCCGGGGGAGGTCCCTAGGGGGATGGCGATCCATAGACCCAGAGGCAACCGCGTTAAAGTCCCCTCCAACCACCAACAGGCCACCCGGAAGGTCCAGAAGGAGGCGCCCCAGGTCCGCAAATGTAGTGGCTTGTAACCCAGGCGGGACGTACACTGATATAAAGATAAACACTCTACCCTCCATTCGTCCCACCAGAACAGTGTAACGTCCCCTCTCATCATGGCGCACCTCATCAATCTCCAACGGGAGCGAGTTCTTGACCATAATACCCACCCCCCGCGAGCCCGAAGTGAAGCCGGAGTGGGCCACCAAACGATATCCCCGCCGATTCATTGCATGAAAGGTGTTACCTATAAGGTGTGTCTCCTGCAAGAAGACAACATCCGGTGAGATACGTTTTAAATACTGCAGGACCACACCACGTTTAATCCTATCCCCCAGGCCGTTAACATTCCATGACAACACAATCAAATCCCTACCCCCCATGATACGTCAAAACAATCGGTCGCCCCCCACCGAGCATCTTAAAAACAACAAAACAGTTGCGGGTTTGCCTTGCGGTGTTAACAAACAACACACCCCCCCCACCCCCCGGTCCCAACAGAACTCCCCCCTCCCTGCACCCCTGCATGAGCCCAGACAGCCCCCCCAAAGTGCAGTGTGCCTGTCGCCCCATAGCTAAGTACTAACTAGTCCCCCAGAGGAGGAGGGAAGCCCCCAGCAGACCCCACCCGACCTCCATGGGAGGGGAACATACGAAAGCAATATATGTTAAAGGAGTAATATCCCGAGCAAGGCCTCTACAGTCACCCCTCAATTCTGATCCGGCGGGCCCTCCCCGCCAGCCGCGCCCCCCCCACCCCGATCTCCAGGCAAAGTATCTAACCAGTCTCCAGCCGCCTCGGGCCGGTCGAAGAAGTGCGTACGGCCATCCACCTCCACCCTCAGCTTAGCCGGAAAGAGCATTGAGTACTTGAGGTTTAGGTCCCTTAGGCGACGTTTAATACCGAGAAAGCTCTGTCGCTGCTTCTGGACCGCCGGAGTAAAGTCTGGGTAGAAGTGTACATCCATGTTGTCCAGCCTGACCGGTCCCTGTTGCCTGGAGGTCTGGAGGACGGCGTCTCTGTCCCGGAAATTAAAAATCCGGGCAATAATAGGCCGCGGCGGGGCACCGGTCTTAGGGCGGCCCCCAGGGACCCGGTGGGCACGCTCCACCGCAAAAAGCTTACTCAGCCCCCGGGGCTGGAGATGGGTCAGGATCAGTTCTTCCACAAAGAGATCTGCCGCCTCCGCCTCTCGGCCCTCCGGCACTCCAATAATGCGAACATTGTTCCTCCGGGCCCGACCCTCGGAATCCTCCAGTCGCCGGTCCATCAGGGCGCTCGCCTGGCCAAGCCGGCGCACCTCCTTCTGGAGGGCCACCACGTCCGTCGTGAGGCTCGTTGTGGTGTGGGCCAGGGAGTCAACTCGGTCGTTCGTTTTTGACAAGTCTGCCCTCACAAGGCCCACATCCACCAGGACCGAGTCAATTTTTTGCGCCAAGGTATCGAAACGCTGGTCCACCGAGGCCTTCATCTCTGCGATGGCGCCCATGACGTCCCGGAGGGTCAGATCCACCGGTTGGGCAGGTGCCTCCGTCGGGCCCACCAGGGAGGACCGCGCTGTCTCCGGAGAACCCTTCTGGAGCGTATAGCGATCCATACTATTGGCCTGGTGCGCCGTGCCACGGCGGGTTGTCTTCATCTTCGCCCGGTCGCCATCTTGTTTGGTGGACATGCTGGCCCTTACACCGTCGTGCCAAGATCTCCAATCGGGCCGCCACACCAAATCACGGGTGCCAGGTGGGGGGACGGGGGCGACCACCGGGCAGCGGGTCAACCCACCGCCGGCGGGTCAGCCGGGCACCTGGACAAGGCAACACCACCGCACCCCGCTCCGCAGCCCGACCCCGCCTGAGGCAAGGAGGGCGCAAAAGCGAAAGTGAAAGTGCGGGGTATGCGAGTCGCTCAGCCCCGCTCGCCGTTGTTATTCACTTCGTCCCCGGATCGCCCCACTACTCCAATCCGGGGGGCCGGCGAGGAGAAGGCCGCAACCTTCAATCGACGCTCCCACCGGTGTTCGGGGTCCGATTCGAGCCCAAAGAACGGGCGGCGCCTCAGCTCGGGTTCGCCGACACAGTCCCCTCAACAAGGACAGGATATCGCCAGGATTAATTCAGGAGGTCGCGGAGGTCCTCGGGAGCCTCGCACCTACGCGGCCATCTTGGTTGCGCGCTAGGCTCCTCCTCGAGGGTGGACATATTGGACCAATATCCCTTCACAAGCCTCCCATTCAAGCCAAGGAAAAACCTACAAGGTGGCCCAAGGATACAACAGAGCCCTGTCCTATCTGGCACTTACTTGCCTTGATAGAGAGGCCTGCACTCTTCAGAGCCTCAAGGACCTTTCCAAGGTGGATCAGGTGATCCTGCCAAGTGAAGCTATAGACAGCAATATCGTCCAGTTATGCTCCAATAAAGGCCACCAGCTCAGCAAGGACTTTCTTCACTAACATTTGGAAGGTGGCAGGGGCATTTTTTAGTCCAAAGTGCATAACAGTAAACTGATAATGCCATTCTGGGGTTGAAAATAGAGACATTTCCATTGCTTCTGGGATCAGACAAATCTGCCTGTATCCTGATATCAAAATAAAAGTACTGAGAAATTTGGCTGCCCCTAACTTGTCAATCAATTTGGCAGCACTGCAATTTGGGTGTTAATCTGTCTTGGTTACTGCATTGAGGCCCGTTAGTCCACACAAAAACTTAGCTCTCTTTTACTACCCTTGGTGTGAGGTTTTGGGACTAAGACAACTAGGCTGGCCCAGGTTCTCCCAGATGGTTCAGTGACTCCCAATTCCTTCATCTTTATTACTTCAGCTTTGATGCTCTCCTTGGCTTGGTCAGACTGCCTGTAGATTTTTTTTTTGAGCGGTAGCCTGTTCCCAGTGTCCATATCATGTGTACACCAGCTTGTCTGACCAGGGGTCAACGAGAGGAGCTCAGCATACTGTGGCAGGGACATGCCTTCAGTCAGCCTGCTGTTGGGAAGAGAGGGTGTCTGAAAAGACAACTCCTTCCTCTGACCAATCTTTAGTGTTTCGAGAGAGGAGGTCAGGGAGAGGGTCACTCTCTTCCTCCTGATCCTCATCAGTGACCATCAGCATGGTCACCTCAGCTCTGTCATGATAGGGTTTAAGGTGGTTGACATGGATGGCCATCTTGGGGTTCCAGTAAGTTCCAAGGTTCACCACATAGGTGACCTCCCCTTTTCTTTCGAAGATAGGTTAGGGTCCAATCCATTTGTCTTGAAGGGCCCAAGGAGCTACAGGCTCCAAAACCCAAACCTTCTGCCCTGGTTGGTATTTCAACAGTGCAGCCGTTTGGTCAAACCAGAGCTTCTGGAGCTCTTGGCTGACTTCAAGGCTTTTGGATGATGTTTCTATGTATTTAGCCATCCTTGAATGAAGGACATGTATATAGTCCACTATGTCTTGCTTAGGCTCTTTGAGAGGTCTCTCCCAGCCTTCCTTTACTAGACACAATGGTCCCCTTACAGGGTGACCAAACAGAAGTTAAAAGGGGGAAAAACCTACTCCCTTCTGATGTACTTCTCTGTAGGCGAAAAGCACGCATGGGAGTAAGACATCCCACCTAGCACCGGGACACCTCTTCGAAGGTAGCTGTTTGCGCTCTATAAATGGCTGTATTATTATTATCTCAGGGAATCTACCAATCATACCTTTCATGGTTTTGTTGAATCTCTCATCTAAACCATTTGTTTGTGGGTGCTAGGGAGTGGTAAACTAGTATGCCATCTCTCATTCAGCCCACATCGCTTTCTGGTAGTCAGACATGAAGTTACTACCGCTGTCTGACACCACTGCCTAAGGAAAACCTACTCTAGTAAAAATACTAATGAAGGCCCTGGCAACTGGCATGACCCACTACCACCAGTATAAATCTGTTCCCTGAGGCTGTTGGAGGGTCTGGACGGCCAACAATGGGAACCTCATCCACTGGAGGTCGAATTAAGGGGGCCTTTGGGTGGCCACCTGCTTTGCCACTTATTTGGCAGGTAGCACAGGAGTTACAAAACTCCTTCACCGTCTGGGACATACCTGGCCAGTAGAAGTGGGTAACTCACCGACTTCAAGTTTTGGCTTGGCCAAGATGCCCCGCTAAGGGGAAATCATGAGCCAAAGTGAGCAAAAACTATCTATACATTGAGGCACTACCACTCTCCTAGTGGCACCAGGTTTGGGGTCTCTGGCCTCAGTGTAAAGAGTCCTTCCTCATAAAAGGATCTGTGGGAGCCACTGACATCTCCCTTTTCCTGATAAGCAGCTTGCTATCTCAAGCTTTCAAGGGTGGGACAGGTCCTCTGTCCATGGCACAGATCTTCCTTAGAGGGTCCCCCTGGGCCGAGGAGTTCTGCCGTATAAGGCCCAAGTTACTGGGGCTCAGTTCCCTTGCGGGCTGAAAGGTCTTCTCACTGAGCAGAGGGGATCTGAGCTTGTGTCTGATGTGAAGCTGGTTTCCAAGGCGTCTTGCCTTTCCTCTTGAAAGGATTGGCCATTATCCCAGGCCCCAACTCTTCTTTTTCGCCCTGGGCTTTGCATTGTGCTCCATTTTTCACACACACCCATTCAGCTATACCCAGCATAGCTGCATGGGTCTTTGTGTCGACCTCAGCCCATGCCGAGGACATTCCAGATCATTTCCTAGCAGACAGGAATTGCAAAGGATACCACCACCTACTTTTGGCCAATAACCCCCCTCCATTCTAAGTACACCATTGCCATGGGATAGACCATATTTTGGTTGTCAGCATCAAAGACTGTGAAGGTCTCACCAGACAGATGCTGTTCTGGGCATATCAGTTTTTAGTAACCATAGTGACACTTGCACCTGTAGCCCTCAGTGCTTCAACTCTGATCCCATTTCTATGAGACTGAGACCAAGCAGCCAGGGCAGCTACATACACCCCACCTTCTGAGAGGGCTCCCCTGGGATCCCATCTGGCTACTTACTACTGCATTTACTGCAGCCTCACTAGGGTTTTGCTTTCTGTTGGGACAGCTAGGATCTCCAGTTTGGTGCCCATTGGCTTTGCAGTCATGGCACCAGGCCTTCTTGGGATCCCAGTTTTTATCCTTTCACCCACCCTTAGACTGTGTATTGGCTCGGGTCTCACCCTCCTGAACAGGTTTTTGGGGACCTTGAGAAGACTCTTTGTTTTTATTTTTAAACTCGTCACCATCTTTCTCTTGGGGAGGCTTAACAACCCCTTTCTTTTGGCCACCCCTATTGTGAGCCGGCTTGGTCACCCTTGTCCTGACCCAGTGGTCTGCCTTCTTCCTCAACTCTTGAGGAGAAAGTGAGCCGAGGTCTACCAGGTACTGATGTAATTTCTCAGGAACACAATTACTCAACAGATGCTCTTTCATAATAAGATTATGAAGCCCATCTTAGTCTTGCACATTGTTACTTTCCAGCCAGCCACCTAGAGTTTGCACTGAAAAGTCTACAAAAGTCTACCCTGGTCTAACTCTGGGTCTTTCGAGTGTCCCTGAACCTGATCCTGTATTCCACACTGGTGAGTCCAAAGCCCTCAATCAGGGTATCCTTCAAGACGCAGCATCTTCCTCATTCAGTGTCAGGAGCCTATCCCTGCACTTTCCTGGAAACAGCTCCCAGAGGAGAGAACACCAATACTTTGGTTGAGTTGCTGCATTTTACAAGCCCCCAAAAGCTGTAAACCATTTGGTGATATCATCACCCTCTGTATATTAGGGACAGTCCCTTTGAGGGTTTTAGGGTCGAAAGCTTCATCCTTCTCCCTATTCAAAACGTTGCTGCCACCGGATATGTGTCCTAGGCCCATCTCAGCTCTTTCCTTTTCTATGGCTAAGAATTATGCCTCTAAGGCTATCCTCTTGGCTAGTTTTTGAAGATCTGCATCTTCACCGTCTACATCTCCTGAGGTACTGTCAGTACTTCCAGTGCAGCTTTCTGTAGGATTGGTGCTGGGATCATCATCGATTTCATCCACCTCAGCATCCTCTTCCTCTTCTTCAAGAGGGTTTTTTTCCTAAGCCAGGGACCTAGCATGCTCTGCAGGCAGTCTTTGCAGATGTGCAGAGGTCCCATGGTGAGGCTCCATGCTTGGCAGGGTGACTTAAGTTTGTCCAACTTAAGTTTCCTATAGGGCCCCAGATTAGGTTCCTGGGGAGCACCTGCTGTGTCAGTCATGGTTTCAATGTAGTTAGGACCTTTTTAGAAGCCTACAAAAATTCCTAAGTACTTTCTAAAGGGCATAACTAACTACAAATGTTTTTTACATTCTAAACATTTTCACTGTGGGACTTAACACAAAGCCCTAACATCTAGGTTTTAAACAATTTAGAACAAATCAAAATCAGAAAAAATGCTTGTAACTAATGACAATTGTGGATTCCTTAGTGGAATCACTTATTAACCAAGTGGTACAGCAGATGTCAAGTCTTGTATCCCACAACTGCACCACCAATGTAGGAAGCTGGCTCTTTATATGATATACCAACATGAGATATATTGTGCAAGGAGTCCAGGTATTTCCTTATGAGTGAAAAAAGGCTCCCTCTAGCAATCCCAAGGTGCTCTTCTCGGGGGTAGTGTTGTCGAGCAGCCTAAGGCTTATCAGGAAGGAGAGTTAGACATCTAAAAATAAACACAATAGTCAATAAATGATGCACACAACTCAAAACGGAGATGCAAAAATAACACATATCTTTATATATGTTTAGCCACCAGAATCAATATGATCAGGTAAGTACGTTTTGCAAGAGAAATACTTTTCTATTTAAAAAGTAGATGCAGGCATTTTTCAGAAGCTTCAATGTAATAATATGAGAGGAAAATCAAGTCCGCATTTCAGGTAGAGTACAAAAAGTTACAAGACCTATCTCCGGGACTTAAGGTGAGTATTGGGCAAAGTCCAAGGCAGCACCAGCAGGTCACCTCCACAGGCACTAAGGCTGCCCGGTGCAGTGGTGCAATACAGCATCGGATGCCCAATGTTAGTCGATGGGGATCGGTCTGCGGGAAAAGAGGCTGCAGGTTTGTAGGAGGCCAGTCAGGCTGAACCTACCAGAGGGTTCAAGTCTTGGGATTCTAGGGGATGTGGGGACATGGGTGGTTCTCTCGGGGCATCCGGCATTGAGGTGTTGTTTTTTTTTGTTCGGGAGCCCTCACAGTTGAAGGGCCCTGCAAACAGAGTCTTCAGATGATGTTGGAGAGTTCAAGAGGGGTGGAACCAAAGGCTTACAGACCACGCTGACACAATTGGCCCACTTCGGCTTGGGCTGGGGGGGGCTCAGGTGCAGTGGTGCTTGCCGGCTTTGGGTTTTGGAAGTTTTGGAGTCCTTGTGGTTCTTTTTTGGGTGCCTGCTGCTCCACAGGATTCTTTGTTGAAGGCAGGCAGTCGTCCCAGGCTATGGATGTACAAAAGCTTGCAAGATAGGGTGACTTTGGCGCAATTCGATGTAAACATCAGACAGGCAGGGCTGGTAACAAGTCAGTTTCTCTTCTTCAGTCATTGCTTTTGCAGCTCTTCATTGTCCTTCTTCTTTGTAGGTCTGCAGGATCTGGTTTTCTGGTGCAAGGGGCTCTCCTAAATACTGACTTTCGAGATGTTAAAGGAGAGTAAGGTAGCCGCCAATGGGCTACCTTCCCCTGGAGTCACTACACCCCCTTTATGAAAACTTGTTGTGGATGTGGGCATAACCCTGTCCCAGAGTTCCTACGTTTACTATCACCAAGATGGTTAATCTTGAAAAGTCGCCTCCACTTCAGGTAGCTCATCTTAAGGGTGGTACTTGCCTGAGGGTGGACACGCCTATCTGACTAGCTAATTTTCGCACATGTCCAGGAACCAAAGGGCTCTGGAAAAAGGAGGTCCGCTTCCTCTCCTGTGAGTGAAGCTAGATTTGCACACCAAAGGGGCTAGGCTCTTTGAAGCTCACCTACCTTGGAATGCTAATCTGCAGCTCATCCTGTGGGAGTGGATGTAAACACCCTCTGCCCGAGCAAGCTTTGTTTCTGACCTCCTGAGAGCAAAGGCTATCACCCTTGGGGTCAGAAATGTGTCTCTGGTGGCAGGCTGGCGAAAACCAGTCAGTCAGCACACTAGTAGCTGGTAGGCTTTCAGGGGGCACCTCTAATGTGTCCTCTGTGTGCATGTATTAATAAATCCAACACTTGCATCAGTGTGGGTTTATTAATACGAGATGTTTGATTCCGAACATCCCTATTTTCAGTGAAGCCATCATGTAGCTGGGGAACTCATTTTCACCAGCACGTGCACTTAAAATGGCTTCCCGATTCACATGCACTGGCAGCAATAGAGCTGACCAGCACTGGGACATATCTGCTCATGCTGATATGTCCTCATATGTAGTACAGTGCACCTTGCCTTAGGGTTGTAAGGCCTGCTGTAGAGGTGACTTACCTATATTGCATGCAGTGTCTATGGTCCAGTGTCCCAAAAAAGGAGCCTGAGCAGAGGGTCTGTTTTTAGGAAGAACTCCACGGGGCCCGAAAGGAGGTATTCTGAAGGCCATAAATGATTCTAGGTATTGACGGCATAATTTTGAACAATAGGGAGAGTGGCAAGGCTCACCACTGCTATACGTTGGCAGCAAAACGATCCAATTTGGGGGCTACGTTTTTGGGATAAACAAACTGAGGGTCTTTCGTGACATATATCCCCAAGTACGTAAAGCCTTCCTCAATCACTGGCATGGGTATATTCTCTTGCAGGTGAGGTCTGGGGCCTGTGATTAAGGGCATGAGGGACCATACCAATTCATGGTATATACCAAATATTTCCTAAAGATTTGAAGGATCTGCATCAGTCTGGATATAGTCTGGGGGGCAGTAACATAAAACAAAATATCATCTGTGTGTAAGGAAATATGCTCCTCCCAGGTCTCCCCCGAGCGAATTCCCCCTACTAAGGGATCCCCTCTGACCCAAGCAGCGAGTGGCTCAAAGGCCAGAGCGAGGATCAATGGGGAAGCCCTGTCTGGTCCCATGGTGTAGGGCAAATATTTGAGATACCACCCCATTCATGCAAACTTGGGCCATCCTTTGAAATTGGGGCCGAACCCTAGTCTCTCCAGTACCCCAAACATGTAATTCCATTCAAGTGTGTCAAAGGCCATGGTAGCGTCCATTGCCAGTACCTTTGTAGACACCCTGTCATCTGCTGCCCCTGCCATCACCCCAAACAGTTGCTGGAGGTTAAGCCTTGTCCCCCTATTCTGCATTAACCCACATTGGCCTGGGTGTATGAGAGATGTGATTACCTGTCGGAGTCTGATAGCCAGCTGTTTGGTGAGGATCTTGATATTCACATTGAGGAATGATATCGGTCTATAGGAGCTACATCTGTCAGAAGGTTTTCTTTCCTTGTGGATGACTACTATTGTGGCTTGCCTCTGATCACCTGGGAGTTGACCAGATGATTTGGCTTCCGGCCACATCTTTTGAAAATGGGGCTCTAATTTGCTTGCCAACCCCTTGAAAAGCTTCATGGAGATGCTTTTAGGCCCCGTCGACTTCCTGGAGCTGAGTAAACGTAGGGCTTGGTCGGTCTCACTAGGCTGGAGTTCACTGTCTAGCATCTGCCTATGCTCGTCTGATAGCTTAGGGACATTAACAGCGCCAAGGAAGGCTTTAATATCTTGTACCTCACATTGCTCCTTAGTGGAGCAGAGAGCCTCAAAATACCTGGTGAATTCCTCCACTACATCTTCTGGGTTGGTCTTCATCTCTTCCCTGTCATTAGTTACCCTTAGGACCGAGTTGCAGGCTTGGTTGCTCCTCTCCAGCCACGCCAATAATTTCCCAGCCTTATTGCCTACATCATACAGTCTTCTCTGGGACATCCTTGTTCTCTCTTCTGCTAGGTCCCTATACTCCCTTTGTTTCAGTCTAAGGACATGCGCAGGGCCTTCAGTCTTATTGTCAGGTGCTCTTTTTTCTAGGTGTAACATTTCCTCCTCCAGTCAGTCATGTTTCTGCTTTGCTACTCCCACCCACCCCCGCAATTAGGCAATACGCTGGCCTCTGATTACAGTTTTATAAGATTCCTACAGTGTCAGATTCGAGCGGAACGACCCGTCATTCGTTTCAAAATATTCGCCAGTCATTTTGCCCAATGACTCCATAACTTTCTGATCTGTCTGGTGTCATGAGCTGATAAGCCATGTTCCCGCATTCCCCCCAGAGTTCCCACGGAGCTCCAGCCACACCGGCAAGTGGTCTGAGATGTCCATGGCTAAATGCTTAACCTCTGCAACTGTAGTTATGTTGGAGCGCCGAGTGAATACGTGGTCAAGTCGAAAGAAATTGTGATGTACCCCCAGACAGGAAGGTATATTTGCATTCCTCCAGGTGTTGGAGTCACTGTGTGTCCACGAGACCAAGAGTTGTCACAAAGGAGGCAAGAGTGGTATTATTCTTGGACAATTGTGCACTTGGGTGTCTGTCCATGATGTCAGCAATAACCGTGTTATAAACGCCTTCCATAATCAAGATGCCTTCTGGCAGCTGTAACAAAAAGGTGCTAAACATTGGGAATGCTAACTTCGGGGGCCTTAGCAGAATGTAGGCCATCCCACATGCCCATTTGGGCTAAATATTTACCCTCATGATCAGTCCAGGTCTGATGTGGAGGGAATGGGGCACTATTTTTAAGTAATATCCCTAACCCTCTGGAGTCAGATGTGAAACCTGCATGGGCTGAAATCTTATATCCACACCTGGCCATTGCGTTACTTGAGTTGACCACCACTGTGTTCTCTTCTCCTTCACCAAACTCACCGTCCACCACCATTCCCACCGCTACCCTTGCAGAAGTTGGAACAAGGTCACTGAAGAACAGCTCACCACCTCCCTCAGCAACACCCCACCTCCGCTTCTGCGGACGCTAATACCTCAGCTCGCAACCTCCACCAATGGATCTCCAACTGCGCAGACGCATTGGCTCCTATCAAGAAAGTGCCGGGAAACACACTCCAAAAAAGCCAGTTGGTTCTCCCCCCGCCCTGCATGAGTCCAGACGCTCCTGTAGATGGGTCGAAAAGAGATGGAGGGGCAGCAAGACCATAGAAGACCGCTCAGCCTTCAAAACCACTGTCCCCGCACATCACCATCTCATCAGAACAATAAAGAAAGAGGCCCTACAAGAAATGATTAAGGCCAAAGCGCACAATAGCAAGTAACCTTTCACCGTGGTCAAAGATTTGACCAAACCCAGCACAGGTACAGCAGACATCCCATGCTCCCAAGACCTCTGCAACAACCTCAGCGCCTTCTTCCACCACAAGAATAAGAAGATCTATGACAGCTTCGACGATCTCAATACCCAAGACCCTCTTACCCCACCGGCAACCACCACACCCAATGACACCAGACCCCAGCAGCCCTTGATCAGTTGGACGCCCCTGACCACTGACGATACCCTCAAAATCATGAAGAGTATCCACTCAGGATTACTCTTGGGCCCCTGCCCGCTTCATATCTTCATTAGACCCAGCATCTCCATCGCCCCCAAACTCTGCTGCACCATCAACTGCTCCATCAACCCCACCACATGCTCCCCTTTCCAGCCAAGGTCATCGAGAAGATAATCAACGCCCAACTTTCCGGCTTCCGAAGCAATCACAGTACAGAGACCACTCTCCTTGCCGCCACAGATGACATCTGCACCCTCATCCTCCTGGACCTCTCAGCAACCTTGAACACTGACTTCCACTGCACCCTATGCTCAAGACTCCACAAAGCCGACATCCACAAAAATGCCCTGGAAAGGATCTGATCCTACCGGCCGAACACAGAGAGTCAGGCTACCACCGTTCCACTCTGAACCCACAAAAATCAGCCGCGGAGTGCCCCAGGGCTCCTTCCTGAGCCCCACTCTCTTCAACATCTAGATGGCCCTGCACGCAGCCATCATAAGGAAGCCTGGACTCAACATCGTCTCCTACGCTGACGACACCCAGCTGATCCTCTCCCTCACCAATGAACCTACAGTGTTGGAAGAGGTGTGGCGCCGCGGCTAGGGCGACTGACTCGGAATCTGCGGATCATGGTTCGATCCCTGGTGCCGGCGGCAGATTAGCCCCCCACCATGTCACTCTGGGCAATAGCTTGCTTAATCTTCTCGATGGCCCCCAGTGCCTAGAGACCCTTACAGGTGATTGTTCGCGCTTTACAAATGTGGATTATTATTATTACAGTCACCAAAAGCAACTTCCACGATGGGATGAAGGCTGTAGCCACCTGTATGAAGGACAGCTGCCTCAAGATGAACTCAGAGCAGATGGAAGTCCTCATATTGGGCTCCATCCCCTCCACTTGGGATGACTCCCTGTAGCCTGCAGATCATGGACCTCCACTCACACCCACAGACCACACAAGAAATCTCAGCATCATCTTTGACTAGTCGCTCACCATAAACCACCAGATCAACGCCGTCTCATCATCCTGTTTTCACATGCTATGCCTTCTCCGAAAGATCTTCAAGTGGATCCATACAGAGTCCAGAAAGACGGTCACCCAGGCACTCATCAGCAGCAGACTCGACTACTGCAACACAATCTACACCAGTATCACCCAGAAACTCCTCAAGAAACAACAAAGCATCCGAAACGCCTCTGCCAGACTCATACTCAACATCCACAGCCACCTGAGAGACCGCAACTGCCTCTAAGTCAACAAAAGGATCACCTTCAAGCTCCTCAAAAATGTCTACTAAGCCCTACATGACACAGGACCTGCATACCTCAACTCTCATTCCACGCACCCACCAGAGACTTCTGCTCCAGTCCACTCAACTGGCACTGGCCGCCATCCCACATATCTGCAAGACCATGTTGGGGTAAGAGAGGCAAAGACCTGGAACACCCTGCCTCTCCCCCTAAGGCAATTACAAGCACTGCCCCAATTATCAAGGACCCCAAGACCTGGCTCTTCGACTGAACCACTGTGCCTTGCGACAGATCTGAAGTCATCCTCCCCCCAGCACCCTGAGACCCTTATGGGTGAGTAGTCATGCTTTACAAGCCACTTGATTGATTGAGCTATTCCCCAGCCCTGTTGTGAGAAATCACTTTACAATCCAACATCTAAACTATGTAAGTGTTCAGTCATCATTGCTTTCAGAGTTCGGCCTAGTGTGGCCCTGTGCTTCCCCATATCACTTCTACTTGAAGAATCATTTAGACTGTGCGCTGGGTTGTGCATGTTGCTCTCTGCGACTATGGGGAAGCCGCTGAATTTTCTATTGTGGGATGGCAGGCGCCAGCCCTGTAGCTACTCCCAGTCCTCCTCAGGGGTGACAAAGTGTCAAGTTTTGCCCTCAGCGACCTTGCGCAGATTGGCTGGAAAAAGCATCATGTATTTCAATTCTCTGGTTCGGAGAGTCTGCTTGACCTCAGTGAAGCCTCATCTCTGCTGTTGGACTTTGAGTGTGAAGTCTGAATAGAGACTCACCAAAGAATTTTTGAATTTCAAATCTGGTTTTTGATGGGCCACACCAGGTACAGCATTGCGGTCCCTATGATTAAAGATGCAGGATATTATTGTTCTTGGTGGTGCCCCCAGTTTAGGCGGAGGCACATGAGCGCTATGGCCTGTTCCACGGAGAAAAATTTGGAGAGTCCTCGGGATTTAGAGTATTGAGGATAAAATGCTCCACGACGAGGTCGACACTAGGACCCTGAGCCCATTCAAGCACTCCCACCAGGCAGATATTGTTGTGTCTGGACCCACCCTCCGTGGCTTCCTGCTTTGCTTGCATCAGGGCATTGTCTTTTTTCAGGCTACTTGCGGTCCGAGGGTATCTGCAGAGCCCCTGATTTAGTAAGTTTAATTCAGTGTCTCTCAGACGGTCATTTGTTTTGTTGACATTGGTTTGTAGCAGGGACATATCTACCACAAAGGAGTCGATCTTGGGTTCCAGAGTTCCTTTTATCCCTTGGATGGCTGCCATGATCTTCTTGATTTCATTGTCGCAGCCGGGTCCGGTGCTGGGAACGGGCAAGGATTCTTGGTCTCTCGCAGGGACGGTGTGGGGACCGCATGTTTATCCATTTTGTTGTGTTGAGTCAGCTTGCCACCACCACCTACTGAGAAGAGAGCAAGTTGTAATGCAGTTCTGGTCCTCCACAGGGTCCATGAGGGGATATGCGATGGAGCGCTATGCACCGCTGCCTGCTGGGTGGGGGGTTCCCCCAGAGACTTCCCTCCAATACCGCGGCCTTTCAGTGTTCACACCTCTACCATCCCCCTAGTGTGAGCCCACCAAGATGTTTCTCGCCTTCAGATGGGGTGGGCTTTATTGGTTAGCAGGCAGGCCTGTGGAGTCATTCCCCTGCCCAGCAGGGTGTACCTCTGACTCATCCTCCTTACCGAGGATCGCATGCTCACCAAAAAGCACAGTGCTGCAGCATACAGAGGGGGCCCTTGCCACCTTCCAATCGCCTCACTGACCCATGGGCCCCACTTATAGTCCAGAACGTCCCACTCATCAGGCTTCCCTAAGGTGAGGGGGGACAGAGCACCTTGTCACTCCCATGCCCAGCAGTGTGTTCTTTGACTCTTTCCCTCCTTGTTGAGGCATGCAGGAGGCAGTGTGTGCTCAACCAAATGCACAGTGCTGCAGCGAAAAGTGGTCCCTAGCGGTCTGTACCACTCTCCAAGTGCTGCACCCATTCAAGCCCCCCGTCTTCCAGGACATCAGCACACTTTAGACTTCCCACCGAGGAGGGGGGGTCTAAGCGTTCTGTCCATCCCACAGGAGTCAGCAACCCTCCGGAGGCTATCAACTCGATGCGGACTCCAGGTAAGGGCTGCAGCCTCACACGCCCACGGCTCCAACAGTCTCTGATCCTCAACAGTCTCCGATCCCAAAATTGTCACTGTGGCGCCCCGTGCACCAGGCTCGAGTAAGGTGCTGCGGGCAAGGCTACCTTCTCTCTGGGGTTACCCAAGCCCAGATGCTGTCCCCGTCAGGCCTCCAGCAGCTGGTCACCTCTTCCACCACTGCCACTCTCATCTCTCATCTCTCGGGCAGTTTCTGATCCTCAAAATGGTCTTTACGGCCTCCGTGAGCACCAGGCTTGACCAGGGTGCCACGAGCAGGGCTACCCTTGTTCTGGGGGTCACCCAAGCCCAGCCGCTGCCCCCATCATGTCTCTAGCGGCTGATCGACTCTTTCGCCGCCTCCACTCTTATCTCTCGGGCTGAAGCCCCCATCCGGCCAATCACTCCACACACCTGCAGGGCTCTGCGCTGTCTTGGGCCTGCACTGCTGATATTAGCAGTAACCCTGGGCAATGAACTCCACTCCGCTGCCGGAGTTTGCGGAAATTTGTTAACTACGCATTTCATTAAAACCATGGAATAAATTCCGTTCCTCCACGTAGCGGAGTCAGCTACTAAACTGCACCCACAAATGCTTTGATAAAGCAACTTTACATGCTAAAACGTATATAACCAATTCACAAAAGTGAACTCTGAAAAAAAAAAATATCAGGCAATGAGAGAGGTGATGATTTTGGGGTTCCCCCTAACCTAGGGGGAGGACCAAGCAGATGCCTTGAACACAAAGAGCATATCATGCTGAACGATTCAGTGTTGGTCCCATCCTCTTAGGACCACCCCAAGCACAGTTATGGGCAAAAATACAATCCCAACCAAAGGACCTGCAAAGCATTATGGGACGAGATTAGCAGTGGGCAGTGTATATTAAAGTATCCAATATCAAAATAATTCTTCAAAAAGCTGCAGTTCAACTAGTCGATACTAGGTGTCCCTCACGAGTCAAATGCAAAAGCATTGACATTATTACATCAAGCTGCAGTTCAACTAGTTGTTGCTAGGTGTCCCTCAAGTCAAATGCTTTTGCATTTGACTCATGAGGGACACCTAGTAACGACTAGTGGAACTTCAGCTTCATATAAGGGTTTCAATGCTTTTTCACCACGTCTTGCCACAGTTATCAAAGAGACACTGAGGCAGCAGTTTATTTATTGTATGTCTTCTTCAGGTCAAAAATATTAAATAACAAGTGAACATTTGCCAATATTTTGATTTAAAAAATGAATGGCTATCTTACAAATATTGTGCACATTTCTGTTAATAATGCCCAACAACAAAGATGTCTCATTCAGATGCTATAAGGGCAATGATGTATTGTATTAATCCTAACATAGTAGTTTAATTTTCAGAAATGTTTAATTGATAGAATTCTCAGTACAAACACAGTTGTATGCTCTTGAGTTGGTACTGTTACTGCACAGACAGAAACTTTTTGTTTCTGCTTCCAGTAGAGTTGGATTGTTTATGGAGGATACGTTGTTTACAATTCGATATTTCTTTCTGAAGTTTGACTCAAGAATGAGAGGTTAAAGGTAAGTAATAGGCCCCACAAAATTTAAATTACACCATAATATCTGCATAAATTTTAGCATTTCGTGTTACACTTTTTAAGTGCAATTTTACACCATTATGCCACTCAGCGTAATTGAGTATCGTTCTGGTTAAAATCTTATCACGGGGCCCTGGAACAATGTTAACAGACAGAACGTGAGCAGCTCTTGTTTGTTGCACTACTTTTTAACAGAGTGCATCCTTTGGACCACAAATAGACGTATTTCACACTAAAATGTAGCCAAAAAAGTCAAATTTCATTTAGCATAAGTTTGCATATTTTAAGAGTTTACGCAAAAGGAAATTATGTAAATTTCACCCACCCATAGTGAGGAGTGAGTTTCTAATGATGCTGCCTTGAGAGGACATGGACATTCCTCTAAGACATTTTTTCTTGATTTAAACTTCAAATTAAGGCTCTCGGATAGATTTGATGGTTTTTGCACCTGACTCACAAGCTATGGCGCTGTATTTTGAGCTTGTACTTTAATTCTAGTATCTCCTTACCATGGTGACATAGTGGTAGGGGATATTATGTATATTATATTGTTGCAGGTTGTAGGAAAGTAGCCCTTTTTGACATGTCACCCACGTTTTGCCTGGTAACTGATGTGATTTTGACTGGAAGGGCACTGGGTTTCAGCTAACCAGGTCCCCAGTGCCAGAGCTCTTTCCCAAAACTGTACAATTGTTTCCCCACTTGGCAAAACATTTAGCATTCTAGAAGTCCCTAATAAATGGTACCCCTGGTACCTAGGGCCTGAGGTACTAAAGAGGGTCCCTAAGGACAACAGCATGAATTGCGCCACCCTAAGGGACCCCTAACCAAGCACACGCAAGGCTGCTATTTCTGGCTGCATGTCTTGGTGCAGACAAAAGTGAAAATATGACATACCACATATCCCTGTGTGCCATGTCCCCTAACATTGCATGGAATATTTGTAAGTCACCCCTACAGCAGGTATGACAGACCTATGACAGGGTGCTGAATGTTACATTTGAGGGCATACCTGTATGAGCAGATATGCCCCTGTGCTGGTCAGTCCTATTACTGCCAGTACAAGTGGCCAAGAAAGCCATTTTAAAATGGGCTGGACACTGGTGAAAAGGAGTTCCCCAGGTACATAATGGCTTCATTGAAAACAGGGATGTTTGGTATCAAACATCTCATATTTGTAAGCCCACACACTGAATCCAGTGATGGACTTACCAATGCATGTACCCAGATGGCACCTTAGAGGGGCCCACTGAAAACCTACCAGCTCTGGTGTTATCCCTGTGTGGTCTCTGCCAGCCTGCCACCTGAGACACTGTTCTGACCTCTTAGGGTAAGAATCTCAGCTCTCAGGAGGCCCAGAACAAAATCCTGTCCAAGAAAAGGGTGTAACACCCCACTCCAACAGGATAACCTGCTGATTAGCCTCCCCAGGCCAGGAAATGTCAAAGAGATGTCGCCTTTGTAATGAGAGTCTGGCTCCCCTCACAGGAGAGGAAGCCCCCCTTTGTCCAGGATGGAAAATTAGCAAGTCAGGTTTGTGTGCCACTTCCAGGCTAGTGCCACCCCTAAGGTACACTAGACTGAGGTGGACACGCTTTTTCAGAAGTAGCCATCTTTGTGATGTCACACTCAAGACTTCTGGGACAGGGTTATGCCCACTTACAACAGGAAGCATTCATATAGGGGGCTTAGTGACCCCATGGGTCAGTTGCCCATTGACTACTACCTTACACTCCCCTAACACCCCTACATTCAGTATTTAGGTGATCCCCTGGCACAAAGAACAGACCCTGATGACCCACCAGAAGAAGAACACGAAGAGCCACAAAAGCAGATGACTGAAGAGAGCACCTGACTTGGTCTCAGTCAAGCTGACCTCTCTGCCTCTCTCCGTCTAAACTGTGCCAAAGACATGGCGTCCTGCAGCTCTGTGCCTCCAAAAACCTTGGAGGACTGCCTGCCTTCAATAAAGACGAAGACCTCCCAAAGAACAGCAGAATGGCGGAAATGTTTCCTGAATCCTGCAGAAACACCAAAGAAAATAACTCTGAGGACTCCAGAACCACCAAAACCTGACACCTGAGGCCACCACTTAACCCGTTGCTCCCAGAGTCAAAGTGGACCAACTGTGCCCGATTCCATTGTGAAGTAACAGTATTTACTGGGTGTTGTATCGCTTTCTGGGGAAATCACTTAATCGCCCAGTGCATGACAAAATGAACCTGTCTGTCTGTCATGCAACTGGTGCTCATATAAAGTGCTCTGATACATTCCGGTCGAGTTTACACTATATGAAACTCCCAAAAAAAACAAGAATTTGTAATGCAATGGGTCCCGCATTTACGAGAGTTTGAGCAAATGTGAGACCTATTGCCTTGGAAATATTTTTTGTTGTTGTCAAAGCCCCCATGATTCACTTTCACATGCATGAAGGCAGCACCCCTTCTATTAAAGTGAAAACGCAGAAAGAAAGAAAAGGGCACGGCCTTCATGCACGTAAAATGCGGCATGGGGGCTTTGACTACAACAAAAACAATTTGCAAAGCAATAGGTCTCGCATTTGCGAGAGTTTAAGCTAATGCCATTTATAATGCCACTAGCTCAAACTCACCTAAATGCGAGAGCTATGGCATTGCAATGAAGCAGCCGCCATTGTCCCGACGGCTTGGAAAGTGCAAGCGCGTATGGGTGGGCTGAATGTAAGGAAAGCACGTCATGCCTGCAGTAGGGCAAAAGCTATTAAAGAAAATAGTGCTTACAGATGAAACAAAACATACAGTGCAGCAACAGAAGTGAAAGGGCCAGTCCTCATGGGAGGTTTCAAATGAAGAAAAAGCGGTTCTAAGGGGGGACTAACAAGGCGGTTAATGAATCAGAAGCCAGCATTTACAAAGGACAATGACACAAACCAATGAAAAATCTGGGCGGAGCTTCAAACCGCAACTCAATACAGCATGCCTCGCAGAGCAGCGAATGCGCTGCTCAGGCTCGACTTAAAAAGCGGATTACAGGAGGAGGAGCCAAGATGGCGACCGGGACGGCAGCGTAGATTCCCGGCTCCGTGAACCTCCGCATCCCGCACGGATATCCTGCATGAGATCCTTATTCTGCGCTACGAGATCGTGTTCGTAAACGAAAGTGGCAACCGATCGTGTGACCCTGAGGTTTCTGACTGCAGTACCGCCGGAGAAATCAGCGATTGAACTTTGCGGCCCGTGCGGTCCCGAAGCCGGGACCTCGAGTGGACGCCTTGGCCGGGCGGCAGTTTAACAACAGCGGCCTGTGGTGACTGGGTGGAGTCGGTCCGCCGGAGTGGTGCTCCCTTCGGCCTGCATTTTGCTGTGGTCGCTCCCCCCCTGCTGAGCGCTGCGGACCGAGGACATGCCCGGGTGTGCAATTCTCGGATTCTGTGGTGTTTGCCCCTGCCTTCGACGGTGAGCTGCCCGGACGCCGTCCCTGGTTCGGCCTGATCCTTGCGGGCTGCTCCCGGCTTTTTGCAGGAGCTGGTCCGTGGCGGAGACGACTATTGCCCGTGACCGCGCAACGGTTGAATCTGTTCCTCCCCCAGGATCCCTGTCTTCAGCGACGTGGACCTTGAGGCGTTGGTCCCGGGGTCCTGGCCCCAATACGAGTCGGGCCTTCCCAGCGGCCATTTTGTCACTATGCAGCCTACCATCCTGTCCGCTGGGACGCAGCGGGACTGGGGGTGTGTGACGGTCGGGAGTGTGGCAGAGCGATCGGAGAGAGCTGCTCTGGGGTACGGCGACCTCCTGGAGGCCCTTGGTGCCCTTCATTACTCCTTGGCTCATGGCGCCGGGGTCCTGGGGAGGAAGCTAGATGGTGTGGTATCAGCGTTGGGACAGTGGCGGCATGCTGGTCCACAAGTACACCGTGGCTTTCCACACTGCACACAGGAGGAAGATGTTGCGGCCCCCCCCGCGATTAGTGTACAGCCGGACACTCCGGACAGTATGCTACCGTGTGGTCGGCTAACTGTGGGCTTGATCTGCTCCGGAGGTATTGGACCTGAGCGGAAGATGGTGGCCTTGTCCCGTGCGCTATCTCCGGCGGCCCAGGGACGATTCCAGCAACGTGTGTCTCATTTGACTGCTTCAGCCTGTCTGGACCTTGTGTGCAGTGCAGATCCTGGGGCGGCACTGGAAAAGACGCCCCCCCATGAAGCGGTCCGTGCTGATGCTCAGAGACTTCCACCCCACCTGTGTGCGTCGCTTCCCGACTGTTTTTGGACACTCCTGTACCTTGGGACATCGGACATGGTGCTGGGTCGAGAGGCAGGCATGGGCAGAATCGCAAAGAGCGGTCAAGGCTGAGGCTGATCCTTCGGGAGTGGTCACCTAGTAGACAGGCGGACTCATGGTTGCGTGCTCTCATGGTTATTCGCATAGTTGGTGCATAATCCTCCCCACTCCCCCCCTCCTTTTTTGATATGATCAACCTGGTGCTGCTAATTGTTTGCTGTGGGGAGACTTCACCGTGCGGGAGGGAGAAGCCGGGGGTATGTTTTGAAGGCCCTCCTCCAGTTTATTACATTCCCTCCGCCCCCCCGTCTGGGGGGGCTCTTTCTTACTCCTTTTTTCCCTGTCTCTTCTATATTTCGGGTCTAGTTCCAGGGCGACAGGCACACTGCTGGGGGGTGGGGCCATACTCATTCGCAGAGGTGCAGGGTGGGGGGATGGGGGAGGGGACTCTTTAGTCTTTATCTCTTTTTCCATGGCCTCCTTTTTCTTCTCTGTTTCTTTTTGCTTGTTTTTCTGGGATCAGCGCGGTACACCTCTCTTATTGTGAATCGCTTGCTCTTAATGTGTGCCACAGTTTCCGGGGGGTTCGCTGGGCTTTAGGTACGGGGACCTGTAGGCGCAACTATCTTTGATATTTCTCCCCATCCGTACTTTCCCGTGTCTGCGCCATTGATTCAATGTATTGCTGCTTGCTGCTTGCGTCTCTTATCCTTGCCCCTTATCGCTGTTGGGAAACTGTTTGGCACCTGATCCTACTGTTTTGTTTTATTATAAAATAAAAAACCCTTTCTCTCCTGGTGTCCTACCTGAGCGGCTCATTGGCCGGACTATACTGTATTGTAGACTTTGCTCTCCGAGGTGCCGCCTGTGTTTACATGTGCTTTTATTGTTCTGATTGCTTAGCGGCCGGCCCCGGGGGGTTGTAGGCCCATACGTGTAAGTGATTGAAACGTCAATAAAGGTTTTTCAAAAAAAAAAAAAAAAAAAAAAAGCGGATTACATGAGGCCTATTGGTACGTGCATTGACATTAATATTTACCAACCATCACTAGGCCCATCGACACCCCATTATTCTGTCAGCTACTCAAGCTTTGTCTTTAATCTCACACCAAGGGTATATGTGAAGAACCACATAGAGAGGCCGCATGAAGAAAACAAGCACTGGCAAAGTAAACAGGTCTGGCATGGATGCTAACGTTTTGGAGTTGCCAAAGCTTTGCTTATTTTGTAATAATTTTTGTAAATCGTTTCTACAAAAAAATATTTTTGTAATATCAAAAAGCACAGACTGGGTCAGTAGCCATTTCCCGTAAAGGGAACTACTTTGACTGTGTAAGTGCACATTGTGCAAGAGCAGAATGCCTTCACTCAGGGAAGGTAGCCAATGACTGAGAGGCCTGACCCACTGCCACATGCTCACTGCTGTAGTGGATGGAAACAAATGTGAATTACACAACAAAGCAATTAACGAAGAGCTCTCATTGAAAGACTCTAGAATCGAATATATTACATATATAATTTTACTTAAATAGAAAGGTTAAGGTTAAGGCCAGACCTAACAAAGATTAAAGTTGATAGGTACTAGGGGGAAAAGTAAAGTATAAAGAAAAGACGTGATAAGATGAACATTGGTATACATAGTGAGATACGTTAAAAGTGGCATTTGAAAAAGTATATTTTCAGAATAGGATAGAGAAGGGAACAACATTCAAACAAATGAAGTTGGAGAAAACTAACTACATTAAAGCATAGCTTAAAGAGGCATAGAAAGATGCAATAAAGGACAGAAGGAGAGAGAAATGATGGAGTTAGGCTTCAAGGAAGGAATGGAAAAATGGCGTGCAAATGGGGGGGTTGGAGAGACAGGAAGGTCGGAGTGATTGAGGGTAGATGAGAGGATGGAAAGAATGAGCGAGGAAGAAGTAAGGGGGTCAGAGAAGGAAAGTCTGAATGCGGGGTCCGGAAGAAAGAAAGGAATTAGAGAGGAAGAAAATGAGGGAAAAGAAAATAAGGGAGAGGATTCACAGAAGAGAGTGAGGAAGCAAACAAAGAAGAAGGAAACTAGTCACTAATGAAAGGATGGGAGAAGACAGTGGAGTGCGAAAGGAAATGACGAAGTAAGGTTGAAAAGAGGAAGGGAGAGAGGAAACAGAAAGGACAACAGTACCTGAAGAAAGGGTGAGAATGACGGCAATCCATCCGAGAATGTAGGACCAGGAGAAGCGCCAGTCTGCGTAGCGCTTACCGAAGAAATTCACTGTCACCCCTGTGTAGATGGACAGTGCGAGCAGCGCAAAGAAACCTAAGGGAAGGAAAGAAGACTTTGTATATCATTAAAGTATCACTCCCCTTTGGGCACTGATGAACATCTGTCCAGGTTGGTGGGGCCTGAACATAACATCTGTCCAGGCTGCTGGGACCTCAACATATCACCATAATGTTTGATGGACTAACATCTGACCAGGCTGCTGGGACCTGAACATATCACCATCATGTTTGATGGACTAACATCTGTCCAGGCTGTTAGGATCTGAACATATCACCATCAGGTTTGATGGAATAACATCTGTCCAGGCAGGTGGGCCTGAACATAACATCTGCCCAGGTTAATGGGACCTGAACATATTACAATCAGGTTTGATGGACTAACATCTGTCCAGGCTGGTGGGGCCTGAACATAACATTTGTCCAGGCTGCTGGGACCTGAGTATATCACCATCAGGTTTGATGGACTAACATCTGTCCAGGCTGCTGGGATCTGAACATATCATCATCATGTTTGATGGACTAACATGTGTCCAGGCTGGTGGGGCCTGACATAACATCTGTCCAGGCTGGTGGAGCCTGAACATAACATCTGTCCAGGCTGCTGAGACCTGAACATATCACCATCAGGTTTGATGGGCTAACATCTGTCCAGGCTGTTGGGGCCTGAACATACCACCCGTCCAGGCTGCTGGGACCTGAACCTATCACCATCATGTTTGGTGGACTACCATATGTCCAGGATGGATGGCTCCGAACAAACCACCATTTTTAGATCCACTGCTGCTATTTATGTTAATCGTGTAAAATACATCACAATCGCAAAGAATTGAAATTCGAGTTAAAACCGCATAATTTTGTTTTTTTAATCCACAAGAGCACTCCCACAGCCAACGTTATACATTACTAAAAAATATGTTGTCTTTGTAGAATAAAAAGATGACGATATGTCCAGTTTCACCTCTCAATTAGATTGCAATTATTTGTTGGGAAATCAGGCCCCAACTAGGTACAATTGTTTCTTTACGTCTCTCTAAATTCCAACAGGGCTTGCACCTTGTGTATTCCTTTGGGGGGTTTGATGGAACGGTAATTTGTGGGGGCTGGTCCAATACTCCATCAGGGCTTTGTGGCCACCTCCTGAGTAGAGAGCGACAGAAGGCTCAGTTGATGTCAACCATACATACTGCCTATACTGCCCGATGGATGGACTGATGTTTAGGCATGTTGGGTCACAGGATGCCTGAAACTGGGCATAACTGGGACTCTATGGCCTTACGGACACCGTACACTATATCTATGGGACTGAGGAGTAACCTTTATTCATGGCGTCTCACAGGAATCTGTGCACTGGGAATAATTGGGGACACCTTAGACTAAGTACATGATATGAGATCACAATATATGCATGGTGGGTCACTTTTTTTCAGGCTTCAGGTATACATGGGGTGTTGCTGGCGTTAATGGCCTAGCCAATGCTTTAATCTATGTGTGTGGATAGTATGAAAATTACTCATGCATTGGCCAGATTACGGGGTGTAGTGCTGCCTTTATGACCTTGAAGTACCTTAGACTAATTTCAAGGAATATAAGAATCAAGTTTAAGGTTCGTGGTCACCCCTGAATTTCATCTACTGAATATCACTTGGGCTCTCAAGAGTTTGAGATAGTGCTTAATTTGTAAAAAAAAAAAAAAAAAGATCTGTGCCAGGGCCCTTGTCAGGAGGGTTGGTAATGGGTATAGCTTGGACTCTCTGGCATTTCAAACTCCTTGGCCAGAGTGTATTATGCACAGGAATAGTGTTATGTATAGTGGGCCACAGGAGGGAGCTGGGCATTGCTGTGCCTTACTAGCTACGAAAAGACCTCAGCGGAGAGATTTCTGTGCTTTCTCGATGGGAGTGCACGCGAGGATCATCTGAGGAACAGTGATGAGTGAGTGATGTCTCCCACCTTAAAGGAGGAGACCCAAATTGGTGGATAGAGGGCATTCACATAGATGTCCCTCAAAAGACTGTTTTCTAAACTAGGGGAACAAAAGGTCCCTAAATCCTGTTATGCATGAAGAAGCTGAGAGCGTTTCATTAGGGATGTCAGTGAAAACTAGTTGCAGGTGTCTGCAGACATACTGGTGTTGCACCTTGGAGAAAGTTGTGTGACAGGTTTAAGCAACCCAGGTGTTGCGTACCTTGCATGTGTGTGTGTGGGATTCTGCAGACGCGGTGAAGCATCTAAGAAACCCGTAAATCAGGTGACGGCCGGAAGGTGCGGCCCTGCTCAGGCTTGTCTGAGGGGGTGGTCTGGTGGCATTCCTGTAGACACCGCCAGTGACATTCAATTTCCTGTGTAAAGGGATATATTACAGATGACAGGTGTTTATCACCTCTGGCAGATTACATCATGTCTTGTCTTTGACAAGAGTTGGATTTTCTACTGGCCAGCTGGAGAATTGTATCAAGATCCAGAAAAAACTGAAGGTGAATGATCCCAAGGAGTAAGATCTCAAGAGTAGGATTGTGCAGTAATTTCATACAAAATCAAATTCATAGAACACAAAGTATGAGAAACCATTTCACCGAACAGTCACTTACAGTTTTTAAGATGAATGGCGTTTCTTGTTTGGTGAAAGCCAATTCCCCAAGTATCTTTTTTCGAAACTGCCTTTTACCCGTGTTTTTACATACGTATGTGCCATGTTATCATGCAATGTGTTCTCTCTTTTGTTTTTCCTGACAAGGATTTTGTTGGTCTCTTCAAAGTATCCTCTTTTCCCTTCCCACGTCCATGCACAGGACATTTAGCTTTTTTCAAATAGCAGTTTCTGGGGTTACCACCCACATTCTTCCCTCTTTCCTCTGCTTTTTTTGTTTCCCACATGGTACCTTCATCAGTCCCATTTGTCCTTCCTCACACCTTGTTTTTTTTCAATAACGTTACCCAATAGCCTGCGCTTTAACAATTTTTAAAGGTTGTCAATTTGTCCCCACCAAATGCTCCTATTTCCTTTCTTTCTTTTTTGTTCCCTCTTCTATTCACAAATTTTTCAACTTTACATGTTCCGTAGCCTGGCTCCTTCTGACTAGTTCTCCTTAGTTCCTATTTCTCATTCAATCTTAGAATGTGTTACGTAACCGTAATTCTTTACGTAGTCACATATATATATATATTTTTAAGGGATTTTTGTAAAATAATATTAATCTTTAACCATTTTTGGGGATGGTGTTTATTATTTTCATAAAAACTATATTATCTATTATTTTCTATTCTGAGTGGGACATCAACTATTTGGGTTCTCAAAAATGGTATTCTATCATTTTGGTTTTCTATGAATGTAGATGCTACACTATAGCATGGGTAAATTGCACTTTATCCCAATTACCACTGAGGTCTATGCAATGCCTTGGAAGATAAATAAGGTGAGAGGTTTCACCTCTATGCATTTGAAGGGCGGGGTCTTGAGATTTCACACCTGTCTTATGTTATGTTACGTTATGTTACGTTATGTTACATTACGTTACTTTAGAGTAAATTGCATACCTTGCACTTTGCCTTTACCGTGGCCTTTGCGCTAACCTTATATGGCAGGGTCTATCTAGTTCTCCTGAGAGATGGATAGATGACATATGCCCAAGGAGACCATGTACCATTGAAAACAGGCTGGGTGCTGTGTCAATGCCATCAAATACCAGGTAAGAGCTCACCAATACTTCAGTGAAAAAATCCCAACCATCGACAGAAATGAAATAAAAAGAACACCCTGGTTGGCACTTACTGAAAAAAAAAATTTTAATGACCTCATTGGTAGTATGTCAGCGGGAGCTTCTTATATGAAGGTGTTGTTTAGTATTTCTTTTCAGTGTTGAGTTTGCAGGATTCCTGTCAAATAATCTGCAATAGGCTCAATATTCGCTCCAGCGGCGGCCCGTGCAGGTAAGAGCAGTGGGGCCGGGTGAGGGGGGATTTCGACAGACGATGAAGATGGAAAATTAAATAAATAATTTTCCCTCGTCATCGTCTGTCAAAATCCCCCTCACCCAGCCCCTCCGCCCCACCGCTCTTACCTGCACGGGCCGCGGCTGCTTTTAAGTAGCAAACAGGCACTCTGAAATACAGAGGCGGATCCTCTCCTATGGTGGAGGAGTGTTGCCCCACTGCCCGCAGAGGCAAAAGAGAAATGTAATGTTCCTAATGCAGATCATTTAATTTTTTGTCCTGTGGCTGAGTCTTGGGGGAGAGGCCAAAGCACTGCAGCAAGAGCAGGAGGAGTGGTGGGCCCAGCTGTCAGTGCGCATGACGGTTGTGCTACTGGGTGGAGAGATCAGCAGTCATAGGGTCCCAGCTCCCGATGGATCGCAAAGCAAATCCGCTCCCCCCAATCCCGCCACTGCTGTCATGGTGAGAGCAGCTTAAGGATTGGCTGCAGAGGAAGCTTCAGCCTGTGCCCAGAGAAGAAGACAGGCGAGCAGAGCGGCGAGCAAGAGACCAGCAGGGGCGTTTTCTTTTTGTTTGTTTCAGCCCACTCGTGCTGCTCCTCCTGCGCTGCCTCTCCCCGTGCTGCCCCACCTCATTTCCCTTACACCAGCCGTTACTGCTGTAATAGGGTACCTGCACTTTTCCATTTCCATTTCATCCACTGGGCATTAATTGAGTTGGCACTAGAATCAAAGATTCAGTGCACAAATTTACAAAGCAGTGGCACAAAAAGGAGAGGGCAGCAGAGCACCATATCTGTTAAGACATGGGACTGTTTCTCTCTCTCCCTCTGCAGGTTCATTTTTGGCTGCCTCGTGTCACACACCCAACCTTGCACCACTTTGCAAGGGTGTGTACATGACATCTAGGATAGGTTTTATGCTGGAAGCACGCATGCAACGTTGGAAACGTTTGGCGAAAATAAACTTTTTCTCCAGCATTAAGTCTTCCTCACTGAAGTGCAACTTTTGATGCAAATCCCTGTCCACCAATGTTAATATATAGGGATTCGCATCAAAACCATAGGCGATTGCATGAGATGCCCCTGTACCACCCATGGTACACCCACGTGAAGCACAGTAACACAAAGAAGCTCATTGCCCTACTTTACACTACTTTTCTTAACTCAAAACAAGTGATGTGCTGGAAAAAAAATCCCAATTCAACACTTTGCCTTGGTTTGCATTGCTTTCACGACACAAACTCTGCTCTGTGTTAGTAAATGTGGGCCAGAGATGTGTGCCAATTAAAGCATACTATGTGTATTTGCATACATGATTTGCACAGCTAACACCCAGTGCTTGAAAGTGAAAAACTAGAAGTGTAGGTACTCTGTACCCGAGTACCTGCTTGTTTCTGAGAAGTGCCGGTACACTCCAATTTAAAGTATTACTTTTCACTTGAGAAGTGCTGGTACTGTACCTCTCAAAATAAACAAGTGCCGGGACTCAGTTCTGGACAGTGCCAGCCCATTTAAAGCACTGGTAACACCTGGAACTAAGTTTGTGGGCTAAACAGATGCATTATGAATAAGGCTCCCTGTTTTCCGTTTTTACTGATTTTTACAGATAAATACAGACAGAAAACATTTATTTTCTTGTCTGTATTTATTTTTAAATGTAGATAGAAACGGATATTGGGTTGGTTTTTCCATAATTCTAAATACTGTCTGCCATGACTGCTAGGCCAATAGCTGTGTGGATTGATGGGTAAGGGGGTTAAAACAGAAAGGACTTTTAGTGAAGAGGCTTTAACAGCAGTAGATATGCACAAGGTTGATACTGAAATGTGCATATTTTCTTAGAAGTGCATTGATTTATCTTCTGCGGGTGTTTACAGCATTGAAATCTGGTAGGCACTCAAGCATGAGTGCATATTTACCAGTTAAATAAATGTGGAAATATGCTAATTTCAGCTTAATATTTTCCCAAAACCCCAAATAAATATGGATAAATGCAGATAAAATTAGCAGAAAAGAAATATGGATAAATACACATGGAAATATCCAAAAAATAAATACCATAACACTGGAAGCTCTAATTATGAATTTGCATATCTTGGGACAGGGGAAAATTCGGTCTATTAGAGCCTTATTCCCCTCCCAAGTCTGGATCAAGGAATGGTGTGGTAATTGAGCACCCAGTAAATAGGGCTCCAGCTGCATTGGCATTTAACAGATGGTTGCAATCACCACTCGAGATTGTGCGGGATGGGAAATCAATAAACCCAAGGGCTTTGCATATTAGCACTTGCTTGGCAAACAATCTCTTTAGCAGTTTGTTCCTTGCGTACAGAGGAATCAAAGAGGGAAGAAGCTGCTCGGCAAACGGCGAGCTCTGGCTCCACCGAGTGGACCATTGCTGTATTACAGTTTTTCCTCATTCAAAGTTAAGTTTCGGTTCATCGAACAATAATAAATAGTTTGAAATAATGTTCCTGCCAAAGACTAAAATATTAAAATATATTAAGTAACAATGCACCATTTAAAATAAAACAGGCTTTTGATATTTTCATGATGGCTTTTAACTAGGGCTCCCGGTTTTATGGTATTTATATTTTTGTCATTTCCGTCTGAATCCATATTAATTTTAGGTTTTGTGAAAAAGAAATGAAGCTGAAATGTATCTATTTCTGCATTTATTTATTTATTTAACCAGGCAATGTGCACTTGTGCCTGAACACCTGACAGGTTTCAATGATATATACACACTCAGATGGTAAAATATGCTCTAGTAAGAAAATATGTACATTTTTGTATCAAGGTTGTGCAAATCTATTGCTGTTTAAAGCTCTTCACTAAAATCCCTATTGTTTTTTATCCCCTGACCTGTCAGTCTGCACAGCTATTGGCCTGACAGTCATGATTGACAGCATTTAGAGTCACTCAAAAACAACCCAATTTCCCTTTTTATCCACATTTAAAAATAAATTCAGAAAGGAAAATAAATGGTTTTCTGTCTGTAATTTTCAGTTAAAATCAGTAAAAACTGAAACAGAGAGCCTTACTTTTAACCCCTTCGGTGCGTCGGACGCGCGGGAGCCGTCCGACACATAAGTGGTCCTGTGCATCGGACTGCTCCAACGTGTCCTATGCCATGACCCAGGGAATCCCACTGGTGCAGGCACCAGAGGGATTCCCTTTACCCCCCAAGAGCATCAGAAGCTGGGGAAGAGCTTCCCCAGCTACCGAGGCCCTCCCCCTGGTTTCCCTGAAATGACGATCAGCGCCCACGTCGCGCTGACATAATTTCAGGGAAACCGAAACTGAAATGAGCCAAGAGGCTCATTTCAGTTTCCCTTTCTACATGCTCAGGAGGCTATCTCAGCCCCCTGAGCACGTAGAAAGTCAGGAGAGGTATCGTTGGAAAGGGGAGATTCTCCCCTTTCCAATGGTACCCCTCCCTAGTGGATCCCTGCTTGGGGATCGTTCCAGGAGGGTGATCCCCAAGCAGGGATCCACCCACTAGGCACCAGGGAGGGGGGAGCGGCCCCTTGAGCAAGGGCTTTGCTCCCCCCACAAGAATTTGGGCATATTTAGTCTTCCGGGGGGCAGATGGGGCAGTAGCCCCCCTTCTACCCCCCGGGGGGGCAGAAAGCCCACTAGATACCAGGGATTTTTTTATACATTATTATTAGGGGTGGGGGCTGCCCAATATGGGCATGCCAATACCCCCACCCCGCCGCAAAGGTACAGTCTTTATGCCCCCCTGGATGGGTAGAAAGCCCACTAGATACCAGGAATTTTCTTTTAAATTATAATTGGGGGTGGGGCTGCCTAATATGGGCATGCCAATGCCCTCACCTCCCCGCCACAAAGGTACAGTCTTTCTGCCCCCCTGGGGGGCATATTGGGACAGTAGCCCCCAATCTGCCCCCCCAGGGAGGCAGAAAGCCCACTAGACACCAGGTTTTTCCCCGATGAATTTAGGGGTGGGGGTTGCCCAAGATGGGCATGCTAATGCCCCCACCCCTCCCCCCTACAAAATTCCAGTCTTTCTGCCCCCCGGGGGCCAGATGGGGGCAGAAAGCCCACTAAGTGCCAGGGATTTTTTTTTTATGTAGTTGGGGTGGGGGCTGCCAAGAATGGGCATGTCAATGCCCCCACCCAAAAAAAATGCACAGTCTTTCTGCAGCCCCCTGGGAGGCAGATGGGGCAATAGCACCTTATATGCACCCCTCGGGGGCAAAAAGCCCACTAGCCTCAGGGATTTTTTTTCTCCAAAGTTCGGGGTGGGGCTGCCAAGATGGGCATGACAAACTTCCTTCTACAGAGCATTTACCCAGGTCTCCCCGATAAAAATGGTACCTCACTTGTGTGGGTGGGTCAAGTACCCACCACATGCAAGGGCCCAAAACGTATTGAGGTGACATCAAAATGACCTATCACAAAACAACCTGGTTTTGCAAAGGGGGTCACCTGGGTTTTTGGCCCTGGGCTCGGCAGCCATCTTGGGAAACTACCAAACCCACACATTTATGAAAACCAGACAACCGGAGGAGTCCAGCGAGGTATGGCTTGCGTGGATCCCCCAACGTTTTCCTACCCAGAATGCCTTGCAAACCTCACATTTAAGTGAAAAAAACACATTTTCCACAAATTTGTGGGTGGAATCACCGTGCCGGCATACATGTCTTACCCCACAACGTTGCCCACAGTCTCCCGAGTAAAATGATACCTCACTTGTGTGGGTGGGGCAAGGGTCTGTGACTGAGAAGAGAACAAAACATAGGCAATAAGGGTATAGCACAGAGAATCCTAAGTGCTACTTTTAAAAAAATTAAGTTTTTAGCCAATTCTGCAGTGGACACCCACACAGGTGAGGTATCATTTTACTCGGGACACTAAGGAGAACACTGTGGGGTAGGAAATTTGTGCCGGCACAATGATTCCACACAAAAATATGTGGAAAATGTGTTTTTTTAAGCTAAATTTGAGGTTTGCAGGGGATTCTGGGTAGGGAAACGTTGGGAGAGCCACGCAAGCCATACCTCATTGGACTCCCCACGGTGTCTAGTTTTCAGAAATATGTGGGTTTGGTAGGTTTCCCTAGATGGCGGCGAGCCCGGGGCCAAAGAACCAGGCCCCCCCCCAAACCAGGTAGTTTTGTTATAGGTAATTTTTAAGTCTCCACAGTACGATTTGGGCCATTTCCTGTTGCAGCCACTATGCCTACCCACACAAGTGAGGTACCATTTTTTCGGGAGACCTGGGGGAACGCTGGGTGTTTGTGTCAGCCCAGTGATCGTACAACTTCTCTACACAGGAATGTGAGACATTTTTTATTTTTTTAACAAAATTTGAGGTTTGCAGGGAATTTTGGGTAGGGAAATGTTGGGGGACCCATGCAAGCTATACCTTGCTGGGCTCCCCCGGGTGTCTAGTTTTCAGAAATGTGTGGGTTTGGTAGGTTTCCCTAGATGGCTGCAGAGCCCGGGGCCAAAAACTCATGAGACCCCCCTTGCAAAACCAGGTTGTTTTGTGATAGGTAATTTTGATGTCGCCTCAATTGGTTTTGGGCCCTTGCCTGTCACGGGTACTTGACCCACCCACACATTGAGGTACCATTTTTCTCGGAAGACTTTGGAGAATGCCGGGTGGGTGGAATTTTGTGGATCCGTGCACATTCCAGAACTTTCCACCACAGAAATGTGAGAAAAATGTGTATTTGTTTCAGGTTTTGAGGTTTGCAAGGGATTCTGGGTAACAGAACCTGGTGAGAGCCAGACAAGTCAACCCGTCCTGGATTCCCCTGGGTGTCTAGTTTTTAAAAATATATAGGTTTGCTAGGTTTCCCTATGTGCCGGCAGAGCTAGGGTTCAAAATCTACAGCTAGGCACTTTGCCAAAAAGTGTCAGTTTTCACTGTGAAAATGTGGTGTGTCCATGTTGCGTTTTGGGCCATTTCCTGTCGCGGGCACTAGGCCTACCCACACAAGTGAGATACCATTTTTCTCGGAAGACTTTGGGGGATGCAGGGTGAGTGAAATTTTGTGGATCCACACAGATTCCAGAACTTTCCACCACAGAAATGTGAGGAAAATTTGTTTTGTTTTACAGATTTTTGGTTTGCCAGGGATTCTGGGTAACAGAACCTGGTGAGAGCCAGTCAAGTCACCCCATCCTGGATTTCCCTGGGTGTCTAGTTTTCAAAAATGTATAGGTTTGCTACGTTTCCCTAGGAGCTGGCAGAGTTAGGGTTCAAAATCTACAGCTAGGCATTTTGCAAAAAAAGGGTCCGTTTTCACTGTGAAAATGTGATGTGTACATGTTGCGTTTTGGGCCGTTTCCTGTCGCGGGCACTAGGCCTACCCACACAAGTGAGGTACCATTGTTCTCGGAAGACTTTGGGGAACGCGGGGTGGGTGGATATTTGTGGATCCACACAGATTCCAGAACTTTCCACCACAGAAATGTGTTTGTTTGATAGATTTTTAGGTTTGCAAGGGATTCTGGGTAACAGAACCTGGTGAGAGCCAGTCAAGTCACCCCATCCTGGATTCCCCTGGGTGTCTAGTTTTCAAAAATGTATAGGTTTGCAATGTTTCCGTAGGTGCTTGCAGAGTTAGGGTTCAAAATCTACAGCTAGGCACTTTGCAAAAAAAGGGTCGGTTTTCACTGTGAAAATGTGGTGTGTCCATGTTGTGTTTTGGGCCTATTCCTGTCACGGGCACTATGCCTATACACACAAGTGAGGTACCATTTTTCTCAGAAGACATTGAGAAACGCCGGGTGGGTGGAATTTTGTGGATCCACGCAGTTTCCAGACCTTTCCACCACAAAAATGTGAGGAAAACATGTTTTTTAAAAAAAGAAAGTTACATTTGCAAGGGATTTTGGGTAGTAGAACCTGGTGGGAGCCAGTCAAGTCACCCCATTCTGGATTTCCCTGGGTGTCTAGTTTTCAAAAATCTATAGGTTTGCTAGGATTCCCTAGGTGCTGGCAGAGCTAAGCTTCAAAATCTACAGCTAGGCAATTAGAAAAAAAAGGGTCCGTTTTTACTGTAAAAATAAAGTGTGTCCACGCTGCGTTTTGAGCCGTTTCCTGTCGCAGGCACTAGGCCTACCCAAACAAGTGAGGTACTATTTTTATCGGGAGACACAGGGTAACACACAATTGTAGAGCAACTGTTATTACCTATTGACTTTCGATGCATTTCTGCCTTCCAAATGAAAGACAATGTGTAAAAAAGAAGTAATTTTGAAAATTTGACCTATAATTCTCATGCTAGTATGGGTACTCACAATTTTGGAAATGTGCAAATATCTACTGTTTCTAAACTCTATATTTTGTTCGAATTTCAGAAATACATAGGTGTCTCTCATATAGATTTTTCCATGTATATATTTTCCCAAATGAATTGCTATATACCCGATACATAATAAAAAAACATTGCAAGAGGCTGCTAAGTTATTGTCTCTGGGTTCGTCAGGTTCTTGGTGGACCTACAAGTCCTATATATCCCCACAACCAGAAAGGTCCAGCGGATACAACGGTATATTGGCTTCAAACAGCTGTTATAGTTAGAAAAAGTTACAGGTGAAAACGTTGACACAAATGGCTGTTTTTTTCAACTAATTTTCAATTTTTCCTATATTCAACTGTTAGTTTTTATAAAGAAACCTTGAAGGATCTACACAAATGACCCCTTGCTGAATTCAGAAATGTGTCTACTTTTCTAAAATGTATAGCTTTCTAGGATCCATTATTGCTTTCATACCCATTTCTACCATTAACTGGAAGGAGGTTGAAAGCACCAAAAATAGCAAAAATAGGCTAAGTCCCAGAAAAATGCCAAACCTGTGTAAAACATTTTGGTATTCTGACAAAAGTCTGCTTGTCCCTGAAAGCTGAGAAGATGGTGATTTTAGCACCACAACCCCTTTTTTGATACCATTAGCAGGGAAAAAACAGACGCTTTCATCTGTAGCCCTTTTTTTCCATTTAAAAAATAAAAACACCAGCCGATTTGTTAGGCTCCACATTTAAAAACGTTCCTGTCACATTTGTTTGTGGGGGGTGAGCGGGGATAGCGGACAAGCAGCTGATGCTGGGGGATGTCGGGGTACTGTTGGGTGTCCGACCTGCATCATCGTTGCCTCCATTGCATCTCTTCTAAGAGACCTGCAAACCGGTGGCCTGGCTCGTAAAAGTGAGGGCCCAAGAAGTCGCACCGGAAGAGCTGCAAGCCCACCAGTGGTTTGCAGAGGAAGACTTGCGGGCCCAAGAAGGTTGTTGACAGTATGCTAGTAATGTGGGAAGAGGGTGCGTTACCTGCTGATATGGGAAGAGGCAGAGTGAAAGGGGTATCTCTCACAAACAGAGCTCCGGTATGTTTTCAGAAATGCCTCGGACAGATGCCAGCTGACAGACTGAATCACAAAATGGCTTTTCAATGCTCATATAGTAAGACTTATGAACAGTTCATACCCAGGCTCGCAGAGGGACAACTGCGGCCCGTCTGCTCGACTCACAGAGGCAGAACTACGAGCCGTCCTCTCCCAAAGGAACAGCAGCGTAGTAGCCCGCTTTCTCAGCGTGTCCTTGGCCCTCGTTTCTCTGTTTGGGAAAACAGCGCTTTCGGCTGTTTTCATGCAGAGAAGCATAAAGGGCAGCAATGTACTCGTCCCTTCATGACTGGCTGGTTCAGAGTAGGACGAGCTCCTACCTTCCTTGTTCTTGTCGATGGAATCACTCAGTCAGGGATTCTGTGAGGTGTGACGCTTGTGTCTTAACAGCGTTTCACTCTTTTGTTATTCATTCCCTGTTGGTGAGACCAGTAGCACCTGGATTCTCAAGCAGGGAGTGGATCTGTTTCTTTTGGCATTTATTTTTTGGATGAAGTATAAACATTCTTGGGATTCCCTGCATTTGAGGATATATGAACCTTGCTTTCCTCTTACACGCCCACCTAAACACATCTCTGGATGGCCATAGAGGTACTGAACTCTTCCAATGGTATTTTGGTGAATACAAAGTGCAGACAATTTAGTGCACCTCGTTCTTAGTTCTATTCATATATGGTTTGTTCTTTTATACCATTTCCTAGGAGAGAGAGAGATAAAAGAGGGCGTTTTGGAAGTTATATATTGCATTTGGGACTATTCCACACATGACCCGGGTAGGTGGAGTAAATACATGTTATTCCTATATCAGAGTGTATTGTGGGGGTATGTGTAAAACTGATGAATGTTTTCTCCCTCATACAGTTGTTCATGTTGGAAGTCGGCAATTACCCTCTTCTCTCTTCTGGTGGAACTCTTCTTTGTTTCCTTTACAGGCAGAGTGTTATATAGATTCCCTAAGATATCCTCCTAGAGCATTCATCTGTTTTCACTGTATTGTTGCATCACAGCTGGGTACTTACCTTGTTTTTCGTGTGTCTTCCATAGGTCTCCCTCCCTGCTGTTCCTACCCTTTCCTTCCCTTGCTTAACTACCCCACTAGTCCGCGTGCATCTATATTCCGGACTTGGTACAGTTGAGAGGTGGACCCCTTTTGAGCATCAGCACAATCCCGAGGATTCTGGACGGCGGAACCTGACAGTCATAGACACAAGTCCCTGGCACTAATGGCTCCCTCATGGCCAGGCACCATCTCATGAGTCGGACAGGTAGTCTCTATGCAAAAAGTGGTGCTAAGGTCACTGCTTAATTTGAGCCTGTGGTTTCTGGTACTCGGCACTGGCACTTAATTCTGAGCACCGGCGCTTGTGATAGTCTGCCACATGGTGGCGCAGTCGGCAAAATGTAGCCATGAGCACAACAGCTGTTTATTAATTTAATGTACATTAACAATCACTATTACGTCCCACACAAGCAATTCATATAGCTTTGGGGGCCTTGAATAGTATGAATTATCACACTTGTAGGAGTGTGATGGCTAGTAGTTGTGTTGGTACTGTCATTGGCAATGGTGGCAGGGGCAATAGTAAGTAAGTAATAGCTTATAAAGTGCACGATTGCCGAGGCGTCTTGGCGCTGAGGGAGGCAAGAAAGTACGGAAGTCACGAAGAGCTAGATCACTGTTTGCGAGGGAAGAGCCAGGTTTTAATGTGACTCCTAAACTTAGACCTGGATGATAGGAGCCTAATATTTAGTGGAAGTTCATTCCAGAGCTTAAATGCCCGAAAAGAGAGACATCTGCCTCTTCATCTGGCCCTTCTGACTCTGCGCACGCAAAGCAGAGCTTTATTAGCAGATCTTAACATCCGATGGGGGCATGCCATTGGAATAATTTGCAGAAGTCGTTATATGGCTAGTGCAAGCTGCCGTCTCCTGCTGCCGAATGCCCTAGCAATTATTGTTATACAAATTAACAACTGGCTAAGAGGCTGAAGGGCCACCACCATATGAAAATGTAAACACATTACAATAAATGTATTCTTGGTAACAGCAGTAATAGCCTAAACCACATCTGTAATGGTTTCATAAAAGGTTCAGTAAAACAAAGATGGTTGCTGCATGACCACTCCTTGAATGCTTGCATGTCAGAATATCTTTTACAGAAGTTTCGACATGCAAAATTAGTGTGGCCAAAAGATTGGCAACCAGGTTGTAAGATAGCTGCTTTTCAGCGTAATTCTTTCCGAAATGTGTTGCTGAAAGAATTTAAAGAAAGACAGGGTCGCACTGACCTGTAGGGCAATCAGACAGGGCCCGATGGGCTGGTCTGACAAGTCAGTGTGTAGGCCTTTTTTTTAGCAAATTGTGGGCCTGTTTTATAGCCAGATGGACCTTTTTCTACCTGATTTCCCTGAAATTGCCACAAGTGTTGCCCGAATCAAAGACAAAAGTGTGGAGTCTTCCACACCTTCCCAAATACCCATACAGCGTGCCTTTAAACATTCAAAACTGGCCTGATTTGCCAATGTGGGCCACTTTTTCAACTTTCCTGTTGGCTAATGGAGGCCACTTTTATTTTGGTGCCCGGGCCTATATTTTTGTCCCAACCAACCCTTTTCAAAGGTATTTGTCGGCAGACTACACCTCTCACATTACCGGCTGCTAACTTACTGTTAATGGTTTGTGTCACAGATGGACAGTCAATTTAAGCAATCCTTCATTTCTTACCCAAACTGCTGAAAATTCTGAAGTTCCGACTTCACAGAATTATTCATTGCAGAACATCAAGGAGTCGCTCTTCAGTTCAAGCTGAATGGTACGAATAGGCCACGTTACAACGCTTGCGATACATTGCGTGCCATTACAAAGCAATTGTTACAACGACCGCGTTATTACATCGCATACCATTACAAGACAAGTGGTTACAACGGCTTGCTGTAGGAGGCGCTGGATGTTGGAATAGTATAATTTACTATTCCAACTCCAGTCTGTGCAACAGTAGGGAAGGTGTTGGATTTTAAATCCAACACCTTCTGCCCCCTACAGCAAGTCATTGTAACGACTTGCGTTGTAATGGTTAGCGATGTAACAACACGGCCGTTGTAACGACTGCGTGGAAATGGCATGCGATGTATTGCATGCGATGTAAACGATGCTTCCCGAATGGTACCAGCCTATCAAGGACTAAATATTGACAGGCAGAGGTACCCTGACCATAATATTGATTACCAAAATATTGTGTATCTATGCATAGGCTGACTGCACTTGTCTTCACATGCAACTAACTTGCCAATGCCTAGATTATCAGGATATATACATGTGGTGTTATTTATGTTAAAACTACACCTACCGATAAAGCTCTGCTCCACTGTTTCTGTTCCTCTATCTATTTGTTCATGATTACCATCTCCACAGCAAAGTAAATCTGATTTTCTCTATTATTCAATTCCATCCTCTCTCATTCTCGTCCTCTCTGCCTCCCTCTCTTGCCCTTTTTCTATCACATTCTTTTTTCTCCGTTATCCAATCATCCTCTCTCATTCTCATTCTCTGTGTCTTTTTCTATGCTTCACCCTCATGTCCTCTCTCTATCACTCTCTTATCTTACTCTTTCTTTGTCAGTCTCTTTCTCCATCCATCACCTTCTCATCCTTTCTCTCGGACTTTGCCTTTGTCTCTTTCCTCCTCCATTCTTCCTTTTCTTTTTCTTTCTCTCTCAAGCTTCCTATGTCTTCATTTCTAACTTTCATCTTTTCTCTATCAGTTACTTTTTGACTGTTGTCATCATTTCCTTTCTCTCACTCCCTTTTTTTTCTATTGTCTCTTTTTCCAGTGCTCACTTTCTCGTTCTCTCTCGCTCTCCTTACCTCTGGCCCATCCCCTTCTTCCTTTTTCTATGTCTCTCTTTCATTCTTTCTATGTCTATTCCCAGCTTCATTTGTCGGCTTTTCTCCCGGACTCTTGATATGTCTTTGTTTCCATCTCTAACTTTCGCCCCCACACTCTCGTGCTTACCGTTTGAGTGTAGTGTCGTTACATCTTTCCTCCTTTTTCCCATTTTGTCTACCTAATTTTCCTTCTTATGTCCATTTCTAATCCATGGCTCTCTTCTAGTTATGCACCCCACTACGTTGCTTACCACTCACTTACTTGTTTTCATATTCATCTGTGTTTCTTTTTCTTTTCTTTCCTTTTTTCAATATATCACTTTTTTATTGTAAATGTAATGTCATTGTTGTCTGTCATGATTGCTGAATCCAGGAAATGCAAAGGCTATTGAGGTGTGGGTAACACATCCCAATATGTTCCCTTTATTGATTTGGATGGAGGTGAAAGGATTTTGCTAATACTCCCAGTTTTCCAAGTAATTTTACAGAAAACCTTTTGTTGAAACACATCTCAAATAGATATGTGTGTAAATTTGGTTACACACGCAAAATGTTGCTTATATCCCAATTATTGGCCTAATCTAGATTTGTAAGTTCTTGTTTTCCTTATGCCTATTTGCATTGTAATTGCATTTGTGTAGTGCTTCCTACACCTCACAAGGCATTGAAGCACTTTAGAATGAGTAGCACACTGCTTGGCAACCCTGGGTTAGAGGTGTGTGTGATAGTAAGTTAGTACTTTTTTGTAAGTTAAGTGAGTTATGGTTGTGGTCCCGAGCTGGCATGCATGTACTCCACTCTACCACAGTAATAGGTTATTAGAAATTGAATTAATATAAAAAGAGGTGAGTTATAAGTCGGAATTGGTAAGGTGCCCAAGTTAGTTGCACAAGTAGGCAGATTGTGAGAGGTCTGAGATGTAGGTATGGGAATTAATGGAGTTTGAAAGTTGTAGGTGGAGTCAACAGGTGGGAGAAAGCAGGAACTGGATCAGGAAATGTGAGTGCATGCAAAGGATGAGTGTCAATTAGGCTGTGCAAGGTGGGGAATGGGGAAGATTGTTTTTTATGGTGCGGACATGCTCATATATGAACCAACAGGCCCGTACTCATCCTGGGGCTTATTTGCAAGCCTATTGCACCGCTGCTGAATCACTTTAATTGACACACCGGCAGCGCAGTGGGCCTCCCCATATTTACATAGCCATGTAAAGTCACCTTATGTGACTTTTCATGGCTTTGTAAAAGCGTTTTACTTTCACGCATAAATCTGCATGAAAGGGGCATTCCATGGGTGTTGCTGTGGGTGTTCCCATGCAACACCCATGGAATTTGAAGCATTCCCGGATTTACAACATTTTCTAAAACTGGGAATGCGTTAGAATCCTACGCCTCCCCAGAGGAGGCGTAACGAGGAGAAATACTTTCATTTCTCCTCGTTTTTAACTCTTTCTATGCGTGCTGCAGAAGGAAAATGCCTTCAATTATTGTTCTGCTGCAGAAAGGTGCCCCTTCCTGCACAAAAACAATCATCCCCTGAGCGCAGGTACTCTTGCAGAATGACGCATGTGTGTCTGCGCTGGCGCACACCTGCTATCTTGTAGATATGGCGCATTCCTGCCCTTTTATTTTGATATACGGCAGTGGGGCAGGAAGGCCTGCAGAGCTGCTGTGTGTCAAATGTTGTAAATGAGGCCCACAGTATTTACAAACCCGGACATACCGGATGATGAATAAATATGTGCACATACCATGTAGATAAACACACAATATCTATTTACACATACAATATATTTTTGTGGATGGAGCGGTGTATGCTTTTTCAAGATACATGGTCCTATGGCGACCGTTTGGCTTTCTCTCGGGGGCAGTTGGTTCGGGCAGAAATATCTTGCAGGATCAGTGAAACTCTATGAGTGCCTTGTGAACTACACAAACAACATTTAGCATTTGACTAACAGAAACATGACAGTCAGTGGGCAGATCCAATGGAAATGTAAGCAAGAAAATGTATACTTGGGAAAATCCTCACACAAGTCATCATTTTAGCAGAAACTATGTGCTTTGCAGGAAAAAGGCTATCCACAAATTATGCCACCCATTCATTTGCAGAGTGTGTCTTTTTTTGAATGTCTGACCACTCCACACAGTCAAATATTTTTTCATATTCCACAATGATCAATTGATAGTTTCATTTGATGAACACCAGTAAACCTTCTACTCTGGAGAGAGCTGATACTATAGAATTGCCAATATAGAAGATTACAAAAATGTATATTTATCATACATAGAATGGTGTCAGAAGCCAAAGGACAGGACATCATCACACATCACAGAGGTTAGCTCTGCACACATCCCGCATCCCACATAGATGCAAGTATATTGTCCTTCTTGATGATGTCTACTGAAAGATATAATTCTTCAACCATCCCTCATATTCTTCTACAGGCTACACCGACGCATTAATAGGTAGTATCTTCACTGTCGCTCCTAGCATCAACTGAATACATACCTGCGACTAACAAGGTGATTCCAGCGGAACGGATGCGGGCAGCCTTGGCGTTACTGGAAAATGCTGTGAGCCCAAGAATGATCCCGGCAAAGCAAGATAGGATGGAGAGGAGCATGAATGCTCTGGTGGCATCCCAAAAAGCTGATCAAAAAAACATAAAAGAGTCAGAGATTAGCAAAGAGGTGAAACTTAAGCAATAAACAAGAGAATGACGAATACGTGAAAAATACTGCGTATCTTTAGCCATCACACCTCCCAACATGGACTATTGATCCCAGACTCAGATCATCAGCAGGCCAAAGGAAAAAGGCTCTAGATCCCAACAGATACACACAGGCATTCAACAGCCAACACACCCATCACTCACTGAAAAGAAATCCTCAGTGGCATGGCACCCCCTCATTGATTGTATGTCTTGACTTGAATTCTTATACTTCATTCCAACTAGACTGAAGGCCTTGCAGTAAAAGTGGTACCCTACACCGAGGTACCTCACTTCTGATAAGCCGAGTGCCACTCAAGAGGAAGGTATCGATGCACCCTGCTACCCACTGCCTGGTGCCCATCTCAGGACTCTTTCGTCTCTCTTTTGCGGTGGGAATTTGTTTGGTATGGGGCAGGTGGGGTCAATCTGTTTTTATTATGGACTGTTCTGAATGTATATTTTGTGGGGCATTCGTTTTCATCTTCGATGCGGTACAATAGGCGACATGGTTCCAGCACAAATGCTATATCACATTTTCAAGACCTACTCATCCACTTGGGTTTACCTCCGAGCACTATTATGCAAAACCTTGTACATACTCATTACCACTAAGCTAATTGTAATTCCATTGTACTCTTTTGGAATTTCAACAAAAAAAAAAGATTTGAAGAATAAAAAAAAAACTTAATAAAATCTAATAATATGTACAAGACATTTTTGCTAATGAACCGGCAAGGCAGAACGCCAACTGTGAGAAGTTGGCCTGGCATATGCTGTATCCTAGTTATAGGGGACACCTTGCACCAGTCCAATTCGACTCTTATTAATGATAGGTTTTAGACAACCTTTAAAGAAAGCTATCCTAGTGGTAGCTGTGGAGAGCAGCCTTCAGGCTAAGTCTTGAAGGAGTGTTAAGCTTATTGTTTTACCATAGATAACCTCTTGAATGACCAAATGAAAGAGTATTCCACACAGGTATATATATAAAATATATGTATTTAATTCTAGACAGAATGCCAGAGTCTCTTTATGAGGCTATGGCAAAGTTACAAATCAAACGAGCATTGTTAGATACAAATAAATAGCACTGTTAACATTGGCGCCCAGGGGGGGACCAAACCATATACTAAAAAAGTGGTATAAGAACCACGACAATTCTACAGACAATGCCTAGGGCATTTAGGATCGCTTGCACCTTTAGAATCCACCCCAAGTGATTAGGAAGGGGACCCACGGGAGGCGCGTGCAGTGGGAGTAACTGCTATCGGGATCTCTATTGCAGCCTATGGAGAATGTCGCGGTTGGAAATAAATAGTTTAAAAATACTTCTAGCAGGAGTTCAAAGTTAAAACTTTAGAGTTAAGCTTTTGAGGAGCCCACTACCTCGAGAGTACCGAATTACCACTGTTACCTGCCCCAGGGAAGCCGGGTGCATAGGTCGTTTTCGATGTCGGGTCGTGGGCTGATTTTCAATAGGCAAATAGTCAAAAGCTCTGCTAGCCAAAAGCGTTGATGATTCCGTGAAGATCAAAGATGTGAAGATTGTAGAGAAGAACCTGAAAGCAGAGGGGACAGAGTCTGGGTCACGGCAAAGTGACCAGGGGGCTCAAAGCAAAGAGCCCTTTGATGTCGGGTGCTTCAGGTGGAAGGTGGTGTACCTTGGATCTGCAGCCACGGGCTCCGGGACGCTTCAAGGAAGGCCAGCTTCTGGAGGGCAACTGTCTCACATCGTATGAGGGTTGCTGCAGTGTTAGTGTCCAGATTGGATCCACTAAGCCTTGGCAACCGCAACCCACGCAAGAAGAACAAATCTGCTACGGTGCAGACCCATGGCATGGTTGCTCCCAAGTCTATGTTCCACTGTAAAGTCCATCCCCTGTAGGGAAATGGACCACCTGAGTAGTTTGGGGTTTTCACCCTTCATCTGTTTTAGCCATAGGAGGGTCTTATGGTCTGTTTGAACAAGGAAGTGAGTGCCAAACAAGTATGGCCTCAGCTTCTTCAAAGCCCAGACCACAGCAAAGGCCTCCCTCTCTATAGCTGACCAACGTTTCTCTCTGGGGGTCAACCTTCTGCTAATAAAAGCTACTGGTTGATCCTGGCCCTCCTCATTCAGTTGTGATAACACAGCACCTACCCCCACCTCTGAAGCATCAGTTTGAACTATGAATTCTTTGGAGTAGTTGGGGCTTTGGAGCACTGGAGCAGAGCACATTGCCTGTTTTAGGTCATCAAAAGCTTTCTGACAGCTGACAGTCCACTGAACCTTTTTGGGCATCCTCTTGGAGGTGAGGTCATTCAAGGGGGTCACTATGGATCCATATCCCTTTACAAACCTCCTATAATAACCAGTCAGGCCCAAGAAAGCTCGGACCTGAGTCTGGGTGGTGGGAGCAACCCAGTCCATGATGGTCTGGATTTTGCTCTGAAGTGGCTGAACCTGGCCTCCACCTACAAGGTGTCCCAGGTATACAACCTGACTCTGCCCTATCTGGCACTTAGTAGCCTTGATAGTGAGCCCTGCCTTTTGCAGTGCTTCCAAAACTTTCCTCAGGTGGATCAGGTGATCCTCCCAGGTGGAGCTGAAGACACCAATATCATCTAGATATGCTGCACTAAAGTCTTCCAGCCCTGAGAGGACTTGGTTCACCAACCTTTGAAAAGTGGCAGGTGCATTTTTCAAACCAAAGGGCATCACCACAAACTGATAATGCCCACCAGGGGTAGAAAATGCTGTTTTGGCTTTTGCAGATTCAGCTAACCTTATCTGCCAGTAGCCTGCTGTCAGATCAAATGTGCTCAGATACTTGGCTGAGGCCAATCTATCTATGAGCTCATCTGCTCTGGGAATTGGGTGTGCATCAGTCTTAGTGACTGCATTGAGTCCTCTGTAGTCGACACATAACCTCATCTCTCTCTTACCATCCTGGGTGTGAGGTTTTGGCACAAGGACTACTGGGCTGGCCCAAGGGCTCTCTGAGGGCTCAATCACTCCTAATTCCAACATCTTTTGGACTTCTGTCCGTATGCAGTCCCTGACATGGTCAGGTTGCCTGTAGATTTTATTCTTGACAGGCAGACTGTCACCAGTGTCCACCCCATGAGTGCACCAGGGGGTCTGACTTGGATTCAGAGAAAACATATGTCTGTAAGACTGAAGAACTTGTCTACAGTCTGCTTGCTGCTGGTCAGTGAGGCTGCCTGCCAAGGCTACTCCATCAACTGACCCATCATCAGGGTTGTGAGAGAGCAGGTCTGGGAGAGGGTCACTCTCTTCCTCCTGTCCCTCATCTGTGGCCATGAGCAAGCCCATGTCAGCCCTGTCTACATATGCTTTCAGCCTATTCACATGAAGTACCCTGTGGGGACTTCTGGGAGTGCCAAGGTCCACCAAGTAGGTGACCTCTCCCTTTTTCTCCAAAATGGTATGGGGTCCACTCCATTTATCTTGGAGAGCTGCTGGGGCCACTGGCTCCAACACCCATACCTTCTGTCCTGGCTGGTACACCACCAAGACAGCCTTTTGGTCATGCCAGGCTTTCTGTAATTCCTGACTTGCCTCAAGGTTTTTATTCGCCTTCTTCATGTACTCAGCCATCCCAGAGCGGAGACCGAGTACATAGTCCACTATGTCCTGTTTAGGGGGTTTGAGAGGTTGCTCCCATCCCTCCTTCACTAGACAAAGTAGCCCTCTAACAGGATGGCCAAACAAAAGTTCAAAGGGGCTGTAGCCAACCCCCTTTTGTGGCACCTCTCTGTATGCAAAGAGAAGGCAGGGCAGAAGAACATCCCATATTCGCCTAAGCTTTTCTGGGAGCCCTTTGATCATACCCTTTAAGGTCTTGTTGAATCTCTCAACAAGACCATTACATTGAGGATGGTAAGGGGTGGTGAACCTGTAGTTGACAACACACTCCTTCCACATTGCCTTGAGGTAACTACTCATAAAGTTTGTACCTCTGTCAGACAATACCTCCTTAGGAAAACCCACCCTGGAAAAGATTCCCAGGAGGGCCCTTGCCACCACAGGAGCTGTGATGGTCCTAAGGGGAATAGCTTCCGGGTATCTGGTGGCATGATCCACTACCACCAGAATGAACCTGTGCCCAGATGCTGTTGGTGGGTCTAGGGGACCAACTGTATCAATCCCCACCCGTTCAAAGGGCACCCCCACCACAGGCAATGGTATCAGAGGGGCCTTTGTGGACTTGCCTGCCTTGCCACTGGCTTGGCAGGTAATGCAAGAGCTACAAAAGTTCTTACAGTCCTCACTCATCTGAGGCCAATGAAAGTGAGGGACAATTCTGTCCCAAGTCTTGTTTTGGCCTAGGTGTCCTGCTAGGGGAATATCATGGGCCAGTGTGAGTAGGACGCCCCTAAACTTCTGAGGTATGACCAACCTCCTGGCTGCACCAGGCTTGGGGTCTCGACCCTCAGAGTATAGGAGCCCATCATCCCAATAAATATTATGGGTCGCACTGGCATTCCCTGCAGCCTCAGCAGCAGCTTGCTGTCTGAGGGGTTCAAGAGTGGAGCAGCTCTGCTGCTCCAGGTTCAAGTCTGCCCTAGAAGGTCCCCCTACCCCCGAGAACTCAACCGGATCAGGTTCAAGTTCATATGGGGCAGTTCCTTCTTCAGGAGCCAGATCCTCTCCTGCTAAAAGAGTCTCTACAGACTGATCCTGGGGGGAAGGCTCTGCCTTACCCCTGCTACTCCTCCTCTTGGTAGGTCCTTGGTCCATTTTTCCAGGATCCAAGGCCTGTTCAGTTCCTTTCAGCTTTGCTTTTGACCTTGTCAGGGCAAACACTTCTGCTGGTATACCCAACATTGCTGCATGGGTACTTAGCTCCACCTCAGCCCATGCTGAGGACTCCAAATCATTCCCTAGTAAACATTCCACAGGTAGGTCTGCACTCACCACAACTTTCTTGAGGCCAGTTACCCCTCCCCAGGAGAAGTTCAGAACTGCTAGAGCATGGTTAGTACTAACGTTGCTTGCATTGGTCACTTGGTAAGTTTCCCCAAGTATGATTTGGCTAGGGTCCACAAGTTCCTCGGTCACCATGGTGACACTGGCTCCTGTGTCCCTAAAAGCTATAGACTCCCTTCCATTTATGGTTGGCTGTTGTTTGTATTTGCCCAGACCACTGGGGCTCACAAACAGGGACAGGTCCCCATCACAAACTAGCACAGCCTGAGTAGGAGTTCTGACTAGGCCAGAGTCCTCTCCAGATCCCAGGGTCAACCCTACTATATCCTTGTTCTGTGTACCACCACCTATAGTTGCACTAGGGGGAGCAGTTGCCTTAGGGGCAGGTGGAGTGGTACTTGTTGAGTATTTGGCCTTATTACAATCTGAAGTCCAATGGGTCTTCTGTTTACAGAATTTACACCATGGCTTCCTTGGTTGTTTAGCTTTAGTAGCTTGGGAATTATCAGATGCTGCTTTTTGGGGGCCTGTTGAAGACTGCTGGTCTTTTCCCTTTTCCCCACCCTTCTCAGAGTTTTTGGCATCTTCCTTTTTAGTTGCACCCCCCAAGGGCTGGACCTTCTGCTTAATCCTGGTTGTGACCCATTTGTCTGCCTTCTTTCCCAATTTTTGGGGAGAGGTCAGATCTGAGTCCACCAGGTGCTGATGTAAGAGCTGATTCTGACAATTGTTAAGGATCTGCACCCTCATTATGAGATTGTACAATCCTTGGTAATCATTTACTTTACTGCCAGTTAACCAACCTTCCAGTGCCTTGGTAGCACAATCTACAAAGTCTACCCAATCTTGATTCTGTGCTTTTTGGGTGTCTCTGAACTTAAGTCTGTATTGATCAGTGGTTAAGCCAAACCCATCTATTAAAGCATCTCTCAAGATATAATAATCATCTGCATCCTCTTCTCTTACAGAGAGGAGCTTGTCTCTAACTTTGTCTGCAAAGGAGAGCCACAAGATTGCTGCCCACTGCTCTACTGGGACCCTCTGTACTTTACAGGCCCTTTCAAGTGCAGTTATCCATTTGTGGATATCATCTTTGACTGATAGGGGGGCGCAATCTTATTGAGGTTCCTATTGTCAGGAGCTTTCTCTCTAACTCTAGGGATATCACTGCCACCAGGAGTCTCTAGACCCCATTTTCTTGAAGATTTCTGAAGCTCCAGGGCTTCCCTGTCCAATGCTAACTGTTCTCTCTTAAGCTGTAGCTTAGCCTGCTCAAACTTGATCAGTCTGCATTTCCTATCATGGGAGGATTCTCTTCTCTGAGAAGAGGCAGAGGTCCCTTTGGATCTCACAGAGTGGTTGGATCCCACTGAGGGGGATCTGTTCCTTCTGTTTGGATCCACCATTCTCCCTTTAGGGATGGAGAGAGTGCCTCTTGGGCCATCATCTCCATGTTGTGAATGGTTGTTGTCATCCAGGTCAAGTTCATTTTCCTCTTCCTGGTCCTCATCAGAGTCCACCTCAGGGGTGTCCTCTTCTGGGGGATGCCCACCCAACCTGTCTACCCCATCAGACGCTAAAGTCTGCTTGAAGTCTGCTATGAGCAGGATTTCCCTGAGACGTTGAGTGTTGGCACCTTTGTTTGTCTTAAGTTGCCTAGAGGTGCCCATCTCCCTAAGCTCAGCCAAGGAGAGATGATCATATTTGTCGACTGGGACCCTCTGGGGTCCCTCCATAGCCTTATGGGCACCTGAATGCAAAGACATTTCTAGTGTAGTGGTACTGCTGTATCTACCTACACTAGGTGTGGCCTACCGAACCCTTTCTTGAGTTGTTGTCAAGGTGTGCTAAACCCTCTACACACAACTCCTAAGATCAGTAGAACTTATTGTATTCTAAGCTTGAATTTTATATGTACCTTTGGTACCTAGTGGTTTTCACTTTAGAAATTCAATTTGTTATCTGGTAAAACAATGGCAAGCTTGAATCCAACCGCTGCACACCAATGTGAGAAGTTGGCCTGGCATATGCTGTCTCCTAGTTATAGGGGAGACCTTGCACCAGTCCAATTCGACTCTTATTGATGATAGGTTTAAGACAACCTTTAAAGAAAGCTATCCTAGTGGTAGCTGTGGAGAGCAGCCTTCAGGCTAAGTCTTGAAGGAGTGTTAAGCTTATTGTTTTACCATAGATAACCTCTTGAATGACCAAATGAAAGAGTAGTCCACACAGGTATATATATAAAATATATGTATTTAATTCTAGACAGAATCCCAGAGTCTCTTTATGAGGCTATGGCAAAGTTACAAATCAAACAAGCATTGTTAGATACAAATAAATAGCACTGTTAACATTGGGCCCCAGGGGGGGACCAAACCATATACTAAAAAAGTGGTATAAGAACCACGACAATTCTACAGACAATGCCTAGGGCATTTAGGATCGCTTGCCCCTTTAGAATCCATCCCAAGTGATTAGGAAGGGGACCCACGGGAGGCGCGTGCAGTGGAAGTAACTGCTATCGGGATCTCTATTGCAGCCTATGGAGAATGTCGCGGTTGGAAATAAATAGTTTAAAAATACTTCTAGCAGGAGTTCAAAGTTAAAACTTTAGAGTTAAGCTTTTGAGGAACCCACTACCTCGAGAGCACCAAAGTACCACTGTTACCTGCCCCAGGGAAGCCGGGTGCATAGGTCGTTTTCGATGTCGGGTCGCGGGCTGATTTTCAATGGGAAAATAGTCAAAAGTTCTGCTAGCCAAAAGTGTTGATGATTCCGTGAAGATCAAAGATGTGAAGATTGTAGAGAAGAACCTGAAAGCAGAGGGGACAGAGTCTGGGTCATGGCAAAGTGACCAGGGGGCTCAAAGCAAAGAGCCCTTGGATGTCGGGTGCTTCAGGTGGAAGGTGGTGTAGCTTGGATCTGCAGCCACAGCTCCGGGAGGCTTCAAGGTAGGCCAGCTTCTGGAGGGCAACTGTCCCACATCTGATAAGGGTCGCTGAAGTGTTAGTGTCCGGATTGTAATCACTAAGCCTTGGCAACCGCAACCCATGCAAGAAAAACAAATCTGCCACGGTGCAGACCCACGAGGTCTGAGAGAGGTCTCCTTTGGGGAGACTGTAGAGCAGGCCTGGAGCAACCAGGGGAACTCTTGTTTCTTGAGATTGACCTCCGCTAGGGCCCACAAGTCGAGAGACAAGGGACCGCGAGAGGCGGCAATTTGGAATGTGTAAAAGGGCACCCACGGGCCACCGGAGGGGACTAGGGTGCTGGTCTTTGGCACAAATGCTGTAGAGTGGTTGGCTCAATAATGGGCCAAAGCACAACTTCCCCACTGGTCAGGGTCGTGTGCTATGCAAGAGGTGGCCGGTGTCCTGGGGTATTGGGGATCTCGGCACCCACGCGGTCCACGGTGCCCAAACTCGTTGAGCACACTCACTGGCCTCTGGGATGCGCTGGAAACCCACCTCAAGGGAGCAGGAGGTCATCGAAGTCCGTAGGAGCAGCGAAGTTCCAACTGGGTCACTTGCAGTGTTTCAGGTGCCTGCCAAGCAGGGGGATAACTCCTTTATCCCAAGGGAGATTTCTTCCGTCAGCTGGGCAGCAGCTCGTCGAAGGTCAAGTCTTTGAAGTCCAAGATTAATCTGAGGCTCTGGGGCCACGTTATTCACCTTTAGCCCCAAGATTAGGGGAGTGTCCAGAGTAGTGTCCACCAATGAGTGGTGAGGCGGGAAAGGGTGGCTACACCCTCTCCCCATTGTGTATTTCCCGCCTGGGCGAGGGGCAGGATGCCCCTGAACCGGTTCCAAGCGGTGTATGCAGAATGCAGGCGCTGGAGCTGCCTACGTGCAACTCTGAAAGGACATTTGGTTCACCCACCCTGTTCCAATCCACATATCCTCTCTGGGGAGGTGCTGGCACCTCCCTGCCACAGGAGCCCTATTGTCCAGCTGTCGAGGCTGGGATTTTCCCCAGCAACAGGCAGCCAGAGTTGTGTGGGTGGCCGGTAGCATCCATTTTGTGTTACCTGTGCACTTTTAAATTGGTGTCTAAATTCTACCGCTTTTCCCATATCGCCCCTCTAGCAGGGGGGAATCGTATCCTCATGCCCATGGCTGGACTGGGGGTATGATTCCTACATGTTTGACACCAAACACGATTGGTTCTGTGTAGCCATTCTCAAGTTATCGCGATATCGCGATTGACTTATAATGCGGTTAAGAGTATATGGTATGGCTACACTACAAACAACCCAGCAATGGTTTACGAAGGTTGCAGAGGGGCCCTACTCAGGTAGGGGTCCCCCCTCACACATACCTCAGCACCCTGCCTTGTAGGATTACCAAGGCCTGCTATAGGGGTGACCTATGAGAGTATATGTGTTGTGATGGGGTGGGATATAGGGTACCTATATCCCTGTAAGGGGTGCTAGCACCACCTTACCCAAACTACAGTAGTGGTCTGGTGGTGTCAGTTGGTATGGCTGTCCCAGGGTGGCACAATAAGTGCTGCAGCCCTGGTAGGCCTACTGAGGGACCCATGCCCTGGGTACCTAGGGTACCATCTACAAGGGACTGGTAGGGTATCCTCAGCATCCAATTGGTTAGTACCTAGGGTACTCACATAGTTTAAGAGAGGAAACAGATAGGCTGGGGTCCTGGATAGCTGGACCACAGCCTGGCTATAGTCATAAAACAGTCAAAACATCAGCAGAAAGTTGGGGGCAACTATGCAGTCGATGCCACTCTCCTACACCAACAAACCATGAGTCTTATAGTGCACCCACTATATTGGAACTCAGAACTTCTTACTATGGGGTAAGATGTCTCAGTGTATCAGGCATGCACCACTGATGTCTACTGTGATCTGCAAGAATTGGAAAAGACAGCTCTGCCTTCCATCCGTCAGAATTTGGTCAACTGAGTACTATTAAATCGGCTAATACCAGCTTCTGTTATTCCAATCGTTTAGAAACAAGGGAAGTGTGGGTACCTAGCACCATTAAAAAAACGATGTATTGTTATCTCACGTGAGAGTAACATTGAGACTAACTTATTGTCCCTCCACATTTCATTGCAGCACTTTGGAACAGAAGTACCAACATTTCATTCGCTAAAAGGGGTCAAAAATTGTAAGTCGAGTTTTTGCAAATCCTGCGGACCAACATATGTACTATTAGGTTGCTTTTCAAAATCAATACTCAGTGGTTCACAATCCTTGGTATATCATTACTATTCATGAGGCAGGTCACAAATTGCAACTAGCTCTGTTTGGGTGCCATCACAAGAACGGTGGCCTGCTGGGGCCCACAGACCACCATGTCGATGATCACATTTAAATAAAGAAAAACTTTTTTAATGCAGTCTGTTTTCCTTAACAGAAAAGTGGAAGTGTGGGTACCTGGCACCATTACAAAAAGCTAGTTATGAATAAATCAATGAGTGTTTCTCTACAGCGCACTGCTACCCATAAGAGTGTCTCCCGGCGCTATTAGACCTGCCAATGTGTCTGTCCACACCTTGTTCACCATAGTTATTCTTATCTCACATAAGGGTAACATTGACACCATCTGATCAGCCCTCCACATCTTATTGTAGTACTTTGTGTCGGATGTACCAACATTTGATTAGCTATAAGTGGTTGCATATTGTAATCCAAGTTTTTCCAAATTCATTGAGAGTCTGCAAACCAACATATGTACTATTAGGTTGCTTTACAAAATCAACATTCTGGGTTTTCCTACTTCACTACAATTCGTGAGGTAGGTCACAAATTGTGACTTACTCTGTATGGATGCCATCACAGGAACGGTGGCATGCTGGGGCCACAGACCATCATGTCTATGAACGCATTTAAATAAAAGTATTTTTTTTAATGCCGTCAGTTTCCTGAGTTTTCCTTACTGTAAAAGGTGCTGCATTTAAAAAATAAAATATCATGTTTTTTTAGAAAGTTTGCTTAAGAGTTGGCAGAGGTCCCCTGTACCACTGCCTACTCCTAAATAAACTTTTTTTTAAAGCTTCACAAAGGAGAAAGGGTCCTTTGAGACCCTTTACGAATGTAAACTAATGTGACCCTAAACATGGCCCTTCTAAATCGTGATTCTGCATGCATTTCTCAACCCATTTTGCAATTTGGTAACAATTCACCAAATAGCCATATGGGTTTTCTACAAAAAACAAAAGGCATTTAGTGGTTGCTGATTGGTTCAGATGTAGTTTTTCTTGGACACAAGAAAATGGCAGGTCCGGGGACACAAAATAATAAATAAATAAACATGGCACATGTTATCTAATATTTCTTTTACATGGCTCTAGTGGCGTAAAACAAAATTATAGGTAACTCCGCGGAATGTGGTGAGGGACCCTGAGTCTTCTGTATCTCAGAGATATTCATTGGCCTTGGGCTGTAAGGGGGTTGCCTGAAGGTTTTGGGCCCGCTGAAGTTTTGGGGGCAACCTTGGGAAGCAGGGCCCTTCATTGCGCCCCAGCAAAGCCCGGTGCATCACCATTTTAACTCTGACTATTGTAATGGTTATAATGTTCTGGTTCTCACACTACTGTTCCTGCAAGCATGAATGGTTCTGCTGGGGATTGAATTTGTGATTTGCTGGATAACATCAATATCTCAGTTGCTGGGTTTTAACTCATTGAGCTACAAAACCTTGAGGCCTGAAGGGTTAACAGTTATACATTTTGGTGATAGACTCCCCTTCAGACCAAAATACAACAGTCAAAAATAACACACAGTCACCAAAACCTTTGTGGCAATTGTGACTTGTAGAAACAGTTCTGGAACCAGACATACAATTTCAAACATGTCTAAAACAGACCACTGATGCATACCGCAACAGAGTCACGCTTTTCTGTTCTTACCAATGGTGATGGTGTGGGCGTGACATTTTCCTGCTACACAAAACCGCCAGAGCCCCTGATTGCTCAAGCTACCAGAGTAGCGATATTGCATCCAAAAGTCTGTTGCCGTGGCAACAATAAGGAGAACCAGGCCTGAAACTGCGCACAGCAAGCCGCCTCCCATCAAGGTGTACATCGCTAGTTACTTGGGGGTTCCGCTCCACTCAGAATCCCCGCCTTCCGCTCTGCAACAAGAGGAAACACTATAGGTGAATAAGAAATGGAATGGAAGTAAGCAAATCAATAAAGGATACTCATATTTATTTCCAATGTGGGCTTGAAAAAATGGCTGTGCAAAATTGTGTAGTTTTTTCTCGAAATCTATCAAAAATGTCGGGAAATTACACAAAATTACACAACATTATCTCCATGAAATGCACTTTGTTTGCTATCTCAAGTTAAGTTTTAAAGTGAGGACATTCCTCGCATTCAGATGTCGCTAGAGACACCAGTAAAGTGACAGGTTTGAGGAGAAAATGTCTCTTACTTTACATTTTCTGTTTGAACTCTGACCCACAAGACACCAGTGCTCTGCAACAAATAGGGGCATATCAGCAACAACCGGCGATAATTATCGCTAAGCGCACTTAGCGCTAGGATAATTATCGCCGGCTAGCGTGGATTTTTATCGCTGAGATAACGTGCTATTAGCAACGCTTATCTCAAAAGCGATAAAAATCCTCGCGCTAACTGCCTAACGTAAGATTATCGCTGGAAACCCAGCGATAATCTAACAAAATGTGGCGTTAGCTTGATGATAGGGCCTCACAAACTTAGGATATCAGGGCTAAGTCAGTCCTAAAGCAGGCGTAAGGAAAGTAGCAATAACAGGGGTTATCGCTACTTTTCATGCCGCTATGCTTCATAGCGTGGGGCTTGATGATAGGAGAAATGTCGCTTAGCGACATTTCTCCTGTCATGTTAGGTCAGGAACGGCCACTTTGCATCTCATTAGAGATGCAAAGCTGGGCGTTAGGAATTCCTGCGCTAACGCAAGTTTTCATGCGTTAGCGTGAGCTTGCTAATTAGGCGATAAAATTATCGCCGCTTTTCGGCTGAAAACGGCCGCAAAAGCGGCGATAATTTTTTATCGCCGCCTTGTTAATATGCCCCAAAGTGTGCAAAATTTTGTGATGGTTTCATTTAAGAAAGTCTGCATAATTTACTTATCACAAATTGCATGAATTACGCAACTCACATGAAATAAATGAAAATATCGCCCTGACTTATTATAAAGTTAATCTTTTAGTAATACACAAAGCTGTGCTTCTTGAGAGGGTCAAAAATCAATAATGAGAGAAGCAGTAGTTTGAGTTTAAATGGGACCCAACCACATATATTTATTTTTATTTTAAATGAATTGCTTTATTGTTCTTGATAAAGCGAGGCACACCATTTTTTTGTCTTCTTCTAAAGGGTAATTTAGAGTCTAGTTAAAAACATCCTAGACAAAATCTAATTTTTCCACACTTGTTTTTTTATTTAAGAAGGTCTATCTTTTCTTCCATGGATGAAAATTTGGCATGGGGGTGAATTTATCTCTGTACTTTCGACCTCAAATTTGGCCTGGGTGGAATTTTAATTCTGCGAGAAGAATTGGAGAATGTTGACGACTCTGTCAGCGGCAGGGCTTGGATGGGCCACACAAGGACACATTTACACTCACTCACTTACACCCATGCATTCACACATACGCATGCACACACACTTATTCACAAATGTATACATTTATACACATACACACGCACACAAAAAAACATTAAAAAACGATTCAACAGTCCTGCCCGGCAGTTTAAAGCCTGGGAGGTGCCACGAGGGTTGAGACTGTTGCCTCTTCTCATTGGCTGACTTGAGATCAGCCAAGGAGGGAAGGCAGCAGCCCAGCCCTCGCCACTGAGTGGGTCGGGGTCAGTGAGACTGCTGACCCCACCTCTCTCTGTGATGAGGTGTCATTGATTGAAACTTGGGCCTGGGCACCTCAGGGCTTAAAACCGAAGCACCCAGGTCCGAGACAATCAGTGACACTTGTCCTCATCACAAGGGGGGACCTCCAGGCACTTTTGCCAGACTGAGGTAGTCACGCCCACAGGGCTGTGAAATCATGAGCCTGGCAAAGTTCCGCTCGGGCAGCCAGGAGCCTGCACATTTAGGGCATGTATAGCTACTGGTTGCCTGACCTGAACAAAAAGAATATCAGGTTGACCTTTGAGAAGCTTGACAGGCAGTCTTCTTCTCTGGAAGAAGGTAAGGGGGAGTGGCCTTTTCGCCCATATGAGCAAACCGCGGCTGGATTCTGTGCTAGTGTTGTAATACGGAGTTCATGCCAAATTTCGCCAAGTGCCGCATCGTGGAATCTTTTACTGTTTGAGCAATGCAATGACAAAAGAAATAACGCAAGGCTTCACAATGCGAGCTGGCGAGCAAGGTTTTGTGTCCCTGGGCGTGATTTTTGGTCCCTAGGAGGACTTCCTGCAAGATTTTACAAATGCAGGAGGTCACTTGCGGTCGCCGACAGAAAGCTGCTTCCCGAGTAGATTTTCTACTCAAGCGGCAGCAAAATCAACTCAAAAATCGCATGGTGCCATTCACCCGGATTTTTTACTAGGATGCTAAATAGGAGCACGGACAGTGCAGCATATATTTTCCACCCATTGGTTTTATGTAACTCTGAGTGATTTTGCAGAGTGAAATTCCCCAAGTTCCCCCCAGACCTAATGCAAATAATGTATGAATCTTTCATGTACCACAGTTTGAAAAACATCTCATGCTTTTTGATTGTTGCATTAACTTTTCAGTATTTTTAATCTAAAAATGTATATAATATGTGGGTGCTTTTGAATACATTTGTGGGTTTATACAGTGGTTTGTCACTGTCATAAAAAACGGTATGAAGATGCAATGTCATTTCTTCTCCCAGGTTAAGCAAACAAAGCATTGTCAAAGGTAATAGGAAGAAGTTTCCAAAAAGAAATTTGTGGAGGAAAGAAAGCTTATTCTGCTAAACCCACTGATGAGGGTCCTAACAGGATCCGAGCAATTTTTAGCGTGTAAAATGAAATTACTAACCCTGAAGCCTTCAAATTCTTCAGCCCAGATTTACTAATGCTTTGCGCCCATGCGTCAAGAAGTCGTTTTGCTCAGTGCAAAATCCACTTTGTGGCAATCTACGTTAAGTGGGGCAATTCTGGGGTCAGATCACCACAAACACCCATAGACTTGGACTCAAAGCCCAACCTGCTAAAGAAACCTGACCAGAGTTTATGTCAGAAACTAGTGCAAGGAGGTGAAAACAAGGCAAAATGTATTGTTCTCCAGCAGAAACTGACAGATTGCTTGTGTGCTGCAGCGCACATCACAGGTCCAATGCACCTGACCCATCTGTAGTTGTCTGTGCCTAGCAATTGATACTGGAAGGGTTTGCCTCCAGTACAAATCCTTCTCTGGACAGCACACTTTTGCGTTTGGGCTATGGTTTTGTGAGACTCTGTGTCACTGTAGGCAGCCTGTTTGCACACCTGCACAGGAGACCATAGCAGCCCCAGGCTGCTCTTAGTAGATTTGGATCTGTACTGTGTTTTCCTTTTCATGCAAGCAGTGCAGCAAATGTGGATGTGGAACAATAAATGCCCAACCTCACATCATTTTCTGTGATTCAGTCTTAAACGAGCCTCAATCTCCAGTCTATATTTCAGTCCGCCTTTGTTTTGCGTACTTCTCCAGAATTGTATCTCCCTTAATAGACAGGTAGGTGTTGGGTGTCCTACCACGTTCCTTGCGCGGAACCTGGATTGTAGGTTCCGTGCAGAGAACGTGGAACGGACGTGGGCGGCAGTTGCTACCGGGTTGACTGTTCTGCTGGACTGAAATAAAGAAGCTCCGTGACATCTACCTTGTCGTCTTCTTTTCATTGATGCGGCGGACATGAAGTGATTGAGCTTCGTCGAGCTCCGGTGTCGGTGGACCCAGAACTCTTCCAGTTGCTGTTCCTGCCTGCGATCTTCTTGGGTGAGACGTTTTTGGGCATTTCTCGTCGTTTCCTGCTCTTCTGGGTTGTTGTTTCGGCACGTATATCGACGCGCGGCGTCAGCGCGAGCGTCACTGCGTGTCCTCCTCTAGTTCTGTTGTTTATCGTCTCCTTGGCAACTGTAGCGCGTTCGAAGCATGCGCTTCAATCAAAGGCTGCATATGGATTTTACCGCTTAGGCGTTTCAAGCGCTACTGTTTATTATTCATTTCAGCATCTATTGCAAGAAGATAGCGATATTAGTTGGATATTAGTGGTTATTTCAAGCTGGCATTTGCTGGACGGTGGTTATCTTAAGTGGCAGCAACTCACCCACGCAAGATTAACTATGGATAACATTGCTGCTCCACCTCCATTCTTACAGTCACCTGGTCCTCCTCCTATGCTATGGCAACAATGGAAGGCCGCATTTGAGGCTTATCTGGAGGCAATCGATGGTGATACTTTCACCTCTAAAAAAAAGAAGGCCTTACTTATGTACAATGTAGGTGCCGAAGCCAGGTCGATTTTGCAAACTCTACCTCTGGAGTCGGTGTGGACGTGCACCAGCGGAGGTGAAGATGGCGATTCACTAGTTGTTGATGACTATGCTTCGTTAGTAAAAACTCTTGACAAAAGGTTTAATCCTAAGCGCAACGTAGTTCTGGAACGGCACAAATTTTTGCAGCGCGCACAGATGCCTGGTGAATCTATTGATGACTTTGTTGCTGCTCTCAGAATTTTGGCTGTCAAGTGTAATTATAGGGAATTTTGTGATGAAATAATTCGCGATCAACTTATTGAACGCACGTGTGATAAGAAAGTTCAACAGAAACTTCTATCCTCTGATGATCCTGATCTAGAGACTGCTCTTATCTTGGCAAAGAGTGTTGAACATTCTCAACTCTGTATGAAGGAGTTAAATACACCTGTATCAACATCCAAAATCACATCTTCATCTGAAGTCAAGCTGGTTACCACAAAAGCTCCCGTCAAATCGGTCAGGGGCACTAACATTAATGCTTCCCGGTCACCATCTGTGCCAAATTCCCCGAAAACGAGAGCTGAACAACATCCTTCATGTTATCGTTGCGGCAGCGCTTCTCATCTGGGAAATTTCAAGTTTTGTTTTGCCATAAACCAGACTTGCTTCAAATATGGGAAGAAGGGACACTTGGCACGTATGTGCAAAGCAACTCTACCCCACAAGGTACCCCCACGTACTGTAAGGGCCACAGAAGAGGACTGCGTGTATGAAGATGATGAATGTTATGAACTATTAATGCTATCTTCGTCATCTATACAAGAAGAGGGGCTCGTAGAAATAGCTTCCATTGGAGAGGGTCAAAGAAGGAAAAGTCCCGTGTGTACTATAAATGTGAATGGAAAGGGCATTAAGTTTTTTGCGGATTCCGGTTCCCCTTTTACTCTCATTAATGTCAAGGATTTTAAAGGTTTGGGCGACATTCCGGTAGCTCACTCCAGTATAAGGATTTTTGCTTATGGTGGCAAAAGAGTGGAGGTATTAGGCAAATTTAAGGGGAACTTAGAATTCAAGGGTGATTGTATTTATGGTACTGTATTCATCGTGGAAGAGGGTGTGAATTTGCTAGGATGGCATGAACAAGGTGAACTAGGAATCATCCTTGATCCAAATCATGCTGACATGGTTTTATCCAAACGGGAAGCTAAACAATACTATGCTAGCCTTTCGGATGTTGCTCCGGTGCATACTATCACGACTGATGTGTGTGTCGAGAATGATTGGGTCAAAAATTACCCTGAAGTTTTTAATGGAAAGTTAGGCAAACTTAAAGGATTTCAACACCGCATTGTTCTCAAAGAAGGTGCTAGGGCTGTAGAGCACAAGGTACGGAAGGTACCGCTTAGTATGCGCAGCGAGTTGAGACACGAGTTGGAACGGTTATGCGCATTGGGGGTGATTGAAGCTATTGAGGGGTCCGAGTGGTTGTCACCTATTGTTTCAGCGCGCAAAGCCGATAAGTCTCTTAGGATGTGTGTGGACTTGCGCGATCTGAATGCTTGTATCTGGGTGGACAGCCAACCTCTACCGAACATTAATGAGATGTTGTCAACTTTAGAGGGTGCCAAGTATTTTTCTTCTCTTGACATATCTTCTGCGTACCACCAAATTGAACTGTGCAAGGACTCCAGACATCTTACGTCATTTGTGACTCCTGATGGAGCTTTCCGCTATTTACGTATGCCGTTTGGGTTTGCATTAGCTTCCGCAGTGTTCCAACGTCTCATGGGAAACCTGTTCAAGAACACTGCGGGAGTGGTGTTCTTTCAGGACGACATTCTTATTCACAGGAAGACCATACAGGAGCACAATGCAAGGGTCAAGCACGTACTAGAAATTGTCAAGTCTAGTGGTTTGACATTAAGAAGAGACAAATGCAGATTTCTTCAAGAGGGGGTAGATTACCTTGGTCACCATATCTCTGCTAATGGTGTAGAACCTAAAATGAAGTTACTTGATGCTATTAAGGATGCACCTGAACCTATGAACAAGGATCAATTACGCTCTTTTCTGGGGCTAGTGGAGTATTACGCAAAATTTGTAGCCAACTTTTCAGATAGAACTGTATGTCTGCGTGGTCTTCTCAAGAAAAATGTGAAGTATGTGTGGTCTGATCAATGTGCGTCTGATTTCAAGTTACTCTAAGAGGCTATTGTACATGCACAGCCACTTAAACTTTTCAACATCAATGATCAATGCATTGTCGCCACCGACGCCAGTAATGTTGGTCTTGGTGCTGTTTTAATGCAGAAGAGATCGGACAATAGGGAAGAAATTATTGCTTTTGCTTCTAGAACACTTCGTGGTGCCGAAGGAACCTATTCTACCATCGAAAAGGAAGCTTTAGCACTATGGTGGGGTGTACAGTATTTTCGAAATTTCCTGTGGGGAAATGGTTTTGTTCTCAGGACTGACCACAAGCCTTTGGTAGACCTGTTTACCACCAAAGGTGGAGGTAGAGCTACGCCTCGTATTGCTAAATGGCAGTACAGACTAAATGAATTCAATTATCGTGTGGAATATGTTGCTGGTGTGAAGAATTGCGTGGCTGACTGTTTGTCAAGGTTGCCTCTTTCTGAAAATGTTATTGAACCTGCAAATGATCATTTGGAAATGGTGTGTGCGGTTAGCACTGTAGCTGATACGGGAGCTGCTGTATCTGAAGCTGATTGGAAACTGGCCATTTCTGAGGATGTTGAGCTCTGCAGGATGATTGATTTTGTAACCCTGGGTTGGCCCAACAGTACTACTATTCCTTCGGAATTAATTCCTTATTCGAGAATTAGTGACGAGTTGTCCCTGGTTGATGGGATTTTGCGCAGGGGTGGGTTGCTGGTAGTTCCCCTGTCATTACGAAAGAAGGTTTTAGACTTAGCCCATGAAGGTCATTTGGGTATTCGGGCAATGAAGCGGAGGGTGAGGGAAGATTTTTGGTGGCCGGGTGTTGATAGGTCCATTGAACATTGCGTTAGAGATTGTGGTGCGTGTGTATTGAGTGACAAAACTCAGGTAACTTGCCCATCCTCGGTCAGTCCCATTCCTGTTAAGGAATCACCTTGGTTTAAATTGGCTTTTGATGTGGCTGGTCCATTTAGTGGTTTAGGGAGTTCTCCCAAGTATGTGCTAGTTCTAATTGATTACATGTCCAAGTGGCCAGAAGTTAGGTTTGTGGATGGAATCAACTCTGGTATCATTATCAAATTTCTGATGGAGGTTTTTCTTCGTGAGGGATTTCCAGAGGAATTAGTAACGGATAATGGTACTCAGTTATTCTCTGCTGAAATGCAAGATTTTCTGAGGAAGCATGGCATCAAACATATACTCACCTCCCTTTATCATCCACGTAGCAATGGGTTAGTTGAGCGTTTCAATCGTGTTATCAAGGAACAGTTACAGTTGGCCTCCATAAATGGTCTTGATTGGAAGGTTGTGATTTCGGACATGCTGTGGGCAATGAGAACTACTCCACACTGTAGTACTGGAATGTCTCCATTTTCCTTGTTAAGGGGTAGAGTTGCGGGTTCCAAACTCAACAGAGATTGGATGCTAAGGAAGGTGGTAGATTCACAAAGATTAGGAATGGTGGCGGATGTTAGAGCTGCTTAACAAGCCAGGATTGGATCTAATTGTCCCAAGCAGTCTTCTGTGTGTCAAGGAGACTGGGTAAGAATCAAGAAACCAGTGCTTGTTCGTAAAGGTTTTTCTCGGTTTTCTGCCCCTGTTAAGGTCAGTGAGGTGAAAGATCATGTGATTGTCCTGGATAATGGTAAAGTTTGGAATAAGTCTGCTGTTTCGGTTGTGCCTAAGCCAAAAGTTGAGTTTGTGAAGAACAAATTTGGTATCAACACTCATGGTGAAATTCTGGTTCCTAGCGTCAATATTCCTGGGTGTTGTACATCTAGGAGTGATTTTGCTCCACAACAAGGTCTATTGAAGACTAAATTTCTCCCTGCCAGAACTAGGTCATCTTCTGTCAAATTGCAGGACTATGTGAGATTTTAATTAGTAGGGGTGGTGTGTGTTCTGACATGTTGAGTGTTGTAGTTTTGTGAAGGGAGGGGGGTGTGTTAGGGGGGTGTGTTGGGTGTCCTACCACGTTCCTTGCGCGGAACCTGGAATGTAGGTTCCGTGCAGAGAACGTGGAACGGACGTGGGCGGCAGTTGCTGCCGGGTTGCCTGTTCTGCTGGACTGAAATAAAGAAGCTCCGTGACATCTACCTTGTCGTCTTCTTTTCAGTAGGATAACCTTAAAACCTGGTATAATTACAGATCTAGATAAGCAGAGATGAAAAAGTACCATATTATGCCATTAGCAAACTTTCTAAATGGCATTACTGTGAGATATTTGCCTGCTGCAAAATAATTCAGTTAGAATAGCAAATTTTTAACAAGCATGGGCAAAGTCAATAGGTCTTGCCTATGCAAGAGCTATTGGCTTTGTCAATGTGTTGTAGGCATGTTGTACACCAGAGTAGCTGCTGTTGAGCATGGCTATAAGTTAGTGGCATGGAGTGTCGTCGAGTGGAATGGCGAAGTGAGGAGTAGAATGTTGTAGAGTGCAGTGGCAGAGAGTGTTGTGTATTGAGTGGAGTTGATACAGATTAGAGTGGACTGGTGTAGAGTGCATCAGCGTAGAGTGAAGCACAGTATAGTGGAATAGAGTGCAGCATCATAGAAGTCAGCAGCATCCAATGCAGCATTGTAGAATGCAGTGGCCGAGATTAGAGAGTTGCACAGTAGATTGCAGTGGCATTGAGGGCAGTGGTGCAGAGAGGAGTGGAGCAGAGTAGAGCAGCATAAAGTACAGTGGCACAGAATGCAGTGGCATAGCGAAGTGCAGAGTGGAGTGGCAAAGAGTGGTCCAGTATAGAATATAGTGCCATAGAGTGCAGTGGCGTTGAGTGGAGAGCTGCAGATTGCAGTGGTGTAGAATGGGCTGATGCAGAGTAGAGTGGTGTAAAGTGCAATGGCATCAAATGCATTAGTGCGGAGTAGAGTGACATAGAGTTCTGTGGTGTAGAATGCAGTGCTGCAAAGTAGAGTATCGTAAAGTGCAGTGGTGTACAGTGCATTGGCATAGAGTGCAGTGGTGTAGAGTAGAATACAGTGTGATATAGTAGAGTGCTGCAGAGTACAGTGCAGTGGCATGGGGTGGCGTAGAGTGGACTGATGTAAGTGCATTGGTGTGGAGTGTTGCAGAGTATAGTGACATAGAGTGCAGTAGCATAACGTGCAGCAGATTAGAATTCAGTGGCATACAATGCAGTGTTGTAGGATGCAGTGTCATAGATTAGAGTGGTGCCTAGTAGAGTTGCATAAATGGTGCAGAATGGAGTGGCGTACAGTGAAGTGATACAGTGTGCAGTGGCGGAGAGTGCAGTGTTGCAGAGTAGTGTGTCATAGAGTGGCATAGAGCAGAGTGTTGTAAATAGCAGTGAAGCAGAGTACAGTGGTACAAAGTAGATTGCTGTGATGTGGAGTTGTGAAGAGTGTATTGGCGTAGAGTGCAGTGGCATAGTGTGGAGTAATGCAGAGTGGAATGGAGTGGTGTAGAGTGCAGTGGCTTATAGTAGACTGTTTCAGAATAGAATGAAGTGGCGTAGACTGGAGTGGTGTAGAGTAGAGTGACATAGAGTGTAATTCAGTTCAGTAAAGTGGTGTAGAGTGCAGTAGAGTGCAGTGGTGTAGAGTAGATTAGAGTGGTGTGCAATGGATTGGCATAGAGTTGAGTGGTACAGAGTAAACTGTATTGGTGTAGAGTGCAGTGTTGTAGAGTAGCGTAAAGTGGAGTTGAGTGGAGTAGATTGGAGTGGCCTAGTCTGGAGTCGTGTACATTGCAGTGGTGGACAGCAGAGTGGCACAGAGTAGGGTGATACAGAGTACAGAGACGTAGAGTGAAGTGGCGCAGATTGGAGTACAGTGCAGTTGCGCAGACTGCAATGGGGTGGAGTGGTGGAAAATAGAGTGATGGAGAGTAGAGTGCAATGCCACGGAGTGGTGCAAAGTAGAGTGGAGTAGAGTTGAGTATTCATGGTGTAGTAGCACACTGCCAATACAGATAAACACATTTCCAATTGAAATGACCATTACATTTGCACAGTTCTGCTAATAAAACTATACAGCACACAATTTATAATGTGTGGGAGTGGCATCACCAAGTGTAATCATTTGTTTTGATCATATTAAGGTATTTGTTTTCAACACTCTTCAGAATGAATCAAAAATGTGCTTCATGTGGGTGCTGGTATAACCTGAAATACTTGAATAGTTCATATAAATGTTGTGTGCTAGAAAAAACCTCTCCTACCCCCAGTACCAAGCAAGAATGCCACATAAATCTTCTTACTTAGAAGTCAAAGAAACAAAGTAAACACCAAGCTCCCTCAGAAGACAGAGCCTGACATCTGACCTCGGTCTTTGAATGCACAGCAAATGTGACAAGATAAGAACAAGGTTTATAGGCCTGTGCACTCCTGGTAGAACACAAGGAGAGGTAGTGTGAAAAGGCTTTGCTCCTTGGGAGGGACGGACTCACCCTGGACAGCCTAAAACAAATAAAGCAGCAAATAGAAAGCCAGAAAATGTGAGCTACAAACCACAAGGCCAACGGTAAGCAACGGGAAATCTTCTGAATATACCCAAGATGTCTATAGAAACGCAGACAGCTGCGCTGTCTGGTAAACTTCATCCTAAAAAAACCTTTTAAGGATTTTATCTGAGGACAGGCATTGTGGTGGAAATCATGAGTGCATTCGAAATATTAAGAAACAGCAGAAATAGTGGCATGGCGTTTGCTTGGCCGAGAATTTTCACACCATAAGCAGTGTCAAGGAGGCCTTCATTGCCAGTCAATGCCCTCTTTCTAAGCAAGATGGCTGGCCAGCACTGTCAGAAGAACATTCCAGAACATAGTCGAACGTTCTACAGGTGCATCACCTATTGCTCCAGCTTTGTTTAATTACCATTTGATCTAATTTTGCTGCATGCCTGTTTTAGGAATATGTCTGTCTCCCTTTCTCGTTTCTAGTTCAGTGGCAGGTTTTCGAAAGCAGCACCGCCAGTAGGGCCACTTACCTCAAGTGCTCAACAGTCCATGGTGAGGGGGTGGAGCGAGAGAGGTGACTGACAGCTGTCACTATTCCCTTTGGCTCTGCATCCGGTTGAGGGCGCGAGAGAATGGCGGAGCTCAGGGCGCCGCGAGGTTTTTATAGCTGGTCCCCTGCCCTCCCCTCTCCCCGGCTTTGTCCTGCGGGTGACAAAGGTTGCAATGTGGCGGCTCCCCGTGGAAACCTCTCGCACCCCCTGGCTCCCAGCGCGCCCAGCTGATGTGCTGATGCACATGCACGGTGCCGGGGAGGCCTTTTCAGGCGCCCTTTGTCTGCGGAATAAGCAAGCTGGCAGTTATTACAGTGCCCTGGGATCAGCTGACCTTCTGTCCCGGAGGGTAAGGTTTTCAATCGAGAAACAAACCAAAAACCCAGGGGGAGAGATATATTCGGAAGAGGCATGGAAAGGACAAGGGTTTATTTAGGAGAAGTTGAAAACTCCTGGCCTTTGACCTGACAGTGACACCAGAAACAGGAAGCATTTAAACAGGAAATTGAAGGGTGGGCAGATAGCTTTGCTGACCCAAATCATGGAGTCACCTCATAACTATAAGTATATAGGAGGACAAATCATCTCCTCTTTCCCTTATGTATCCGGCACCCCGCCCCCCCCCCCCCCCCCCCACCACTACTCGATCTGTTACTGGTTGGTCCGAAGCCTGTCTGTATATTGCTTTGCTCTCCTGTAAAGCGCTCTGATACCCTAAAGGGTCAAGTTTGCGCTCTATAAAACACATAAATAAATAAATAAATAAATAAATAGGTGCATTTTGTATATGCTTCTGCAGTCCCCAGTGCTGAGAGGTACTTTCTCACGCCGCAAAGTTTCAATCATAAATAATACACAATCCGACCCTCCAATAGGCGTTTAATAGTGTGAAGGCGTTTCTAGCATGGTGGGACGGCCCCCAAGTAAACAATGCCCCACATAGTCTAAACACATTCAATGGGTGCCAAATTGACATTTAACCACTTGCGGCGACCAGTAACTCACCACCTTGGATTCGAGCAGCCTTTGCGGCAAAACGCAGTGCCCCATCTTCCGCAAGAGATGCGACAACAGCCCTGGGAAGAGACCACATGGTTTGCTATCCACCAGCAGAGGCATGGCTCTGGGGAAGAGAAACAAAGGTATCAGCTTTTTTCCCCCCACCGGTTATGGTATGGAGGGATTACTGTAATCTCTAGAGACTCATTCCAAACCACTGTGAAGATGAACAAGGCTGTCTGCCCTAGTGAATGACTAGCGTTGCTTTATAATTATTCCTATGTAATGATCAATGCTGCCATTTCCATGAGGAGAGGGAATGCTGCTGCCATCACTATCAAAGGTTGTGGTGCAAACACCAAGTATGCATAGGCTACATTTAACCTTATGCCTCTATCCACTACCAGACGCTCCTTACCTTTCATCCCACTCTTGCAGGTTCTTTTTCATTCCTGCGTCCACCTTTGTCACTGTTTTTCCGTCTTTCTCTTCTTCCTACTTTCCACCTTTTGTTTTTTTATCTTTATTGCTATGGATCAAAATCTGTTATAGAAAAATATATTTTCAGTCCCCAAAAATGAGTATGAGTGGGCTATACCTGCAACCACCGGCTCAAAATAAGCACTGCCCATATGTCTCCAGCAGGGCACAAGCCCTATAAGAAAAAGTGGGGGGACTGACCAAGTTGCAGGCAGTATGCGAGTGACATCATGGCGCGTGCCAACACAGCACATGATGTTACGACTCGTGATATCTCACATAGCATCACAGGAAGTGACCTCACTGGAAGACTCTGCATTAGGAATGAGTAGCGCTATAAAAGAAATAAAATAGCGCTATTTATATTGTTATTTGTTTAAATACTGGGGCAAACCCCCCCATCAGACATTCTTGCAGTGCGTGCACTTATATACAGGGACTGAAAAAAGTAAAAAGCATGCATCTCTTAAGTATCTGTGAATAGTAGATTACACTATTCCAAACTCCGGCGCCCCCCTCTACAGCAAGTCGTTTTAACGACTTGTGTTGTAATGGTATGCAATGTAACAACGCGGTCACTGTAATGACCGCGTTGTAATCGCATGTGTTGTAAACGTGTGCGTTGTTACATGTCCTATTCTTCAAAAGTATCAAAATGTGTTAATTGCAGAAAATACCGTAAATACTGACCTTAGCGACGGGTGTGTATTTTTCTTCCAAGGCCACCGGATTTTAGTTCACATCACTTTACAGTCTAGCACTTCTAGGTATGCATTTAAGATGGTAGATCAAAACGGCAAGTACCAGGATGCAGAACTGTGGGGCATATTATCAAGACAGGCGATAAAATTATCGCCGCTTTAGCGGCAGAAAACTGCCGCTAAAACGGCAATAATGTGCTTGATAATATGCTCTATGGAATTCCAATTGAAGTCCATGTTAGATGTGAAGGACATCTAACCTGAGCTTCAATTGGAATTCCAAAGAGCATATTATCAAGCCCATTATCGCAGTTTTAGCGGCAGTTTTCTGCCGCTAAAGCGGCGATTATTTTATCGCCTGTCTTGATAATTTGCCCCTGTGTGAGCTGGCCCCTCAATTCTTATTACGATATTCCTACAATAAGTTAGAACATAAAAATAAAGGGGCGATTCAATCAAAAGTAAAAAACGGGTCATTGTCCCCAATTACATCATCAATGATCGCCAATAAGAAGGGTTCTGGAATTTCTTTGCAGTAGCAGCTCTCACAGGTAACAGTGGTGAGGCGGGGCGTGGTGTGGTGTGGTGGCACTCGAAAAACGACAGGATAAGTAATATTAAATAAATAAAACCTCTTACTCTGCACTCGCTGCATCGCCACATCGGCGATGCGGCAAGCGCACAGTAAGCGGTCTTATTAATTTATTTATTTAAAATTACTTATCCTGTCGTCTGTTGAATTCCTCCACCCCCATCCCACCCTGCCCCGCCCCTGCCTCACTGCTCTTACCTGTGCGAGCCGCCACTGTGTCTTTGTTTGATGACGTTTGATTGGGTTGAAAAAACAATTGTGACATCATTCACCAGGTGCCCCGCTTAAAGCACACCCTTCGTTTAGATACCTCGTGTCACTTCTGTGCTGATGTGTTATTTTTAATAGACAAGCATTGACAGGTGCATCAGATCCCTCGTGTGCCACCATTCTGTCTTTGCAGGAAGTCACAAGAGTGAAAATCATCCTCATTGAAAGAATGAAGCTATTGTGCAAAAGTACTCTGAAAGAAGAATGAAAACTGGAGACACGAAGGAGCCTGTGCTGCTGATTTTCAGGCAGAATATAGTCTCCCTTTTCAACCACACTTACAATGTGACCTCTGCGTGTTGATTTTACTACTGAATATCGACTCCCAGAATATTGTGGTACAAGAATATCATGGACAGAATATCGACTAAATATCGAAAGGTAACTTTAAATAACTAGACTCTGCAGGAATATTAAATTTATAAAAAATCAAAAATTGTGTGATGAGACTGGATGGGTAAACATCTTGTCACTGCATTTTTTTAATTAAAGGGTCAGTCAGCATACAACAACAAGAAACATAACATCGCATCATTTGCACTAATATGGCACATGCAGGTTACGAGGATTCTTTTGAGTCACAGTGAATTGTTGCCCCGCAGAAGCACGGGTGGTTGTGTGCTAAATCCCATTCGAAGCCCAGTGGGGCGGTCTTATACTCCTGCATGGCATTCATGCCACGGTGGTCTAGCTCTATTCTGTTTGTCCCCGATCCATGTCCGCCTGACCTTAAGGCAACCGTTATCCCCCAGAGTCCAGCAAGTAAGTCTGTATGGGGCCCCATATGTCTTTGGTCTGCAGGCATGTGGTAATGGAGAATAGTATGTTTCTAGCTGGACTTGACAGTGTCCCATATCTAGAAGTCACTGCCTGGTGGTGGAGGCTTTAACCCTGCCCCAGGTGCACACCACCCTCCACTTACCTAATAGCAACACTATAGTAACAAATCCTCATGTACTACTAGGAGTGCCTCCAGTGTAACCCAGAAAAGCCAAATTCGGGGAGGGTTCCAGGGAAAGGCGGTGAGCGGTAGCGGGGATGCAAACATTTTAAATGTATTAAGCATAACCTGCCATTAGGTGATAGCATGCCAGTTTGTTTGCAGCCCCGGCTCCATTCCTGATCAATGGCAGTGCCCCCAATGTCTTCCTCCCAACCGAGTCTTGCTCGGCGAGCGACCTCAGTGGCCTCAGTTCGCACTGTACTATATAGGACAGTCACTAGGTATTAATGGAGGAGCTTGTGAGCAACATGTCTACTGCACCGCACACCGGGTGGGCCTGATGCAATGGATCCGTTGATGTGTTGGGGGGAAGAGCATGGGCGAGTGAAGTCTATCGCAAATGGTGATCCATGTATCCGCACGCTGGCTGCTGGTCGATGCCAGATGCTGGAGCAGTGCAGCCTCGTGCGCAACCACGGGATGTCCCATATGGGGTGAGGGGTGCCTCCAGTAGTGGGCATAGTGATCCTGGGTGCAGCATAGTAGAGCTCGAAATCTGTCGCCACAAAGCCACCATGTGCATAGGGTTGTGTAAGGACCTCCCATTTAATCCTTGGCTGCATACCTGCCCACGCCATTGATATTTTATGGGAGCTGTAAGGAAATTCTTTTTTTTTTGCATGATCACCCACAAAGTTTTGGGCTCATGCTGCTGGTTTTTCGAATCTGAGAGAACACAGAGGCCCAGTAACCAGACCTCAGTGCCAGTGTTCTAACCCTTCACAAAGTATACATTGACTTGGCCATCCCCAATTGGCATAAATTAGCTTACTTATAAGTCCCTAGTCTGTGGCACCAGGGGTACCCAGGGCAGGTAAAGTAAAGTGTCCACTCAGGGCTGCAGCATTGATTGTCCCACGATGAGTATGACAAAGCACAGCCCGGCTCCCAGCGTGCGGCTGCAGGCTGGAAGAGCTGTTTTAAAACTGCTCACTCAGCTTTGTCATTTAAACCTATGGCAAAGCTCATACCTCCCTTAATTTATATATATATATATATATATATATATATATATATATATATATAAGTCACCTCTAAGGAAGGCCTTGTTAAGCCTAAGGCAGAGTGTTGTACATTATTAAGTAAGACATGCTTTTTCATCAGTCTTAACAGTTAAAACCCTAAATTATTGTTTTAACTGTGGAGATGCTAGTAGCCCCATTGGTAAACACAGAGTTACAGGCTGACATCTAGTCCTGGTAACGTCTGATTGGGGCTACTAAAGTTACTACTTCAGGGTATCAAATTAATCATGGCATCAAACCTAACTGGATGCCCAAGTCAGATTTAATGTCACTTTTAAGGAAAGGCAACCAGAAACTGCTGCTCCTCGGCTAGCAAGACTGAGCTTGTGGTGCCTAGCTCGTAGAAAAGTTGCTCCAGAGCCCCAGACAGAAAAGGTCAATTCCAAGAGCTAGTCAGCTGACTGCCTGTTCCAGCACCAGGGACATAAAAGATGAAGTAGTCCGTTCTGGTAAGTCAGTAGTCACTTTCACCGAATCGCCACTGACCACCGATGTGTAGCCAAGAAAACCAATCAAATATTTCACTGAGTCTGTCGAACCCCGAAGAGTCATCAAAGTGCAGACTGGTCACCAAAGACGTACACTAGCCCTCACCAAAGGAAACTGCTTGACCTGCTGTGACCAGAGACCAGTAGCCGAGTTGCAACTAGACTTCTGTTGGATCAAAGAGAATTTCCAGGGACATCGGCTCCTGTGGCCAAAGTCTCCCCACCTCAACCGTGGACCAAGGAATAACCAGAGGATGGTCCCAGTCGACTGTACAGCACCCAGAGCACCGTACACCATTCTGCGCATCCTGTATCCTCAGCATCAGGATCACTCTATGGAAGTCTAAGGTGGTCCTTGTATAAAGTATGGACCTGGACTTGAGACTGCTTTGGTGACTAAGTAACTGTCCAAATACTCCGTATTGGCCTCCATGTCCTTCTTCCTGGCAGAATTGGCCGCCAATCTGCGCGTGAGTAGTCAAACAGAACTCTTTAAAAGTTTTCAAACTTTACATTTACCAGTGCTTATTTGTGCTTTGGGCTAAAAACCGGAGATTTTAATTTTATTTAAAAATGTATATCTCCGGAACCCTCTAGTGGAATCTGCTTATCCTAATTTTATAAACTGGTGTTGAATTTCTTTTGTGTTGTGTGACTTTCTTATTCTGTTGTTTGGTGCATCTAAATGCTTTGCCCTAGTTCCTTTGTTTGAGCCTTGCTGCACGAAACCACAGATACCCAGGGTTGAGCTAGAGCTTTTACAAATGAGCCTCACTGGACCCAAGGTGGTTTAGTGAGTGTATTACACAGCGAGTTCACACAACCACACCATATAATACACCACAATTCTTACAGGGACATTATATTTTAAAGAATTGTTTGTACCAGTGAATGGGGACATTATAGAATAGGTACAATAGTTGAGGCAAAATTAACATTTTCATTAGTTCCAGTCACCCATCAGAGAGAGAGGTAGGCATCGCCATCTCTCAACCTGGTCCTCTGTTTTAGACATGGCTGCCCCGAAGAATTTAGCTAGTGTTGTATTTGTGTATAAGCAGACTGAGACACCCAGATATTTCTCTGACGCCATGCACCAAGAAATAGGAAAGATCATAAATGTATTACAGTTTATAGCAATGTCAGAGAGAGCGTTAAGTAACTGGACTTATATTGTGGGCTGGGGGATACTGTCTGCATATAATGCTATGAGAATGTTACAGGGGTGAAATTTAGGCCTCGTCGTGCATGCAGTTGTCTCACCAGACATGCCAGGGATTCAGGGGTAATGACGTAGAGTAGTTGGAAGAGAGGCAGCCATGTCGAGTGCCCCTGCTCAGTGGTATGGGATCAGAGATGAGGCTGCTTAGAGGCACTCTAGCGGTCGAGGTATGTGTAGTACCTTTATCAGAGGATGTACCTGTAGGGAAAGCCCATTCTATTAAGGACAGCAAACAGGAAGGGCCATTCCAGGAAATCAAATGCCTGTGTGGTGTTCAGAAAGACGGCCACAGTATTTAGTTGCGGCTTTAGCTGAATCATGAGGTTGAGTAGAGTATGCAAGTTATGAGCGGTAGACCTGCTAGGGATAACCTTGCCTGGTATGGTAGGACAAGGTCCAGAAGTAGGTGATTTGCAAGACTTTGGCTGAAATCTTAGCATCTACATTTGGTATAGGCATGGGACAGAAGGGATCACATTATTTGGCAGGCTTGCCGGGCTTTAATAATGTTATAAGTGTGGCGGAGGGAAGGGGGAAAGATACCCTTCATTGTAAACTCTCAAACGTTTGGCCGCGAGTAGGGGGGAGTAAGCTATAAAAAAATTCAGCTGGGAATCCATCACTGCCAGCAGCCTTGCAGTATGGGAGGTCTGAGATCGCAGCAGTGATCTTGTCCAAGGTGAGGGGTGCATCTAAGAATGTCATCTTGGGTCTTTGAGCCATGCCAGGGCAATGTAATTGAAGTAGGTGAGATATTTGCAGCAGGTATTATGTATATGCGAGGCATATAAGATGGAGAGGTAGTTCACAAATTCTGCCAGTACATTCTCCCGCTTAAACAAGGCCTGCTCACAAGCACCCTGTGGCTGGGTGAGTGATGGGGTTGCACGAGGGCTGCGCAGTAGAGCAGCTAGTGTACAGCCCTGTTGCTCTGCTTCGCCATGCACTCCGGGTCTAGAGTATTTATGCTAGTGTTTCTGTTCTTGTTCGGCTAGAGTTAAAAGTTCACCCAGTGTTTGTTTCGCAGTTCCACAAGTATTTGTGCATAGAGGCTCTGTGTTAGGTGCTCTTCAAGAGACTAACTTTTTCAAATGTGGCTACTTGATCACGTAGGGCTTTGCGAACCCCGTGTTGCTTGGCAATACAGATGCCACACATATAGGCTTTAAAGGCCTTCCATATAGTACCCACAGATTCAACAAGTCCTTATTGGATTGCAGGAAATTTATGATTTTGATCTGAATTTCCTCTTTAAAGGCATTGTCCAGGAGTCCCATCAGGGAGGCGCGCCAGGTGAATGAATGCCCGATGTACCAGGTTTGGTAAACCCAGAACAAGTCTAACTGGGGCACAATCCTACAGTGTACTGGAAAAATTTTCCACCTGTTTCACCTATGCACATGCCTCAATCCTGCCCAACCAGTAGTTCAATTGTGACCAAGTTGCATGTGCTGTATATATGTGCATTCCCTCCTTAGTGTCTTGATGTCTCAGGCGCCATATGTCAATTAAGCCTCCAATGGCTATAATGGAGATCAACACAGTTACAGTTTTGCGGTGTGTGAGCGCAATGATTGGGGTTTGAGCAGTCAACTTGTTTGTAAAGACCCAAGTTAAAGTTGCCACCCTACAATATGGTTAGGGGGTCACTAAAGCACAGATTAGGCAGACCTGTTCCAGGAAGTCTGCTTCGTTAGTGTTTGGGCCATATGTATTAAGAAACATTATCTGCCATTTGGATATTACAGCTTAAAGCAAGTTATATCTACCTTGGAGGTCATTGAGCTCTTGGATTGGCTGGCATGGTAGGCAACATCTAACCAAAAGGGATGTGTCCTGGACGTTTGGTAAGTAGATCGCAAGCCCTTTGTGGGTACACCATTTAGCTGCAAAGCAGAGTCTGCCCACGTTGGCTATGTATGTCTCTTGGAGGAGAGCGATATCTATGTGCTGCCTGTCTAGGTATGTAATCTTTTCAGCGGTTGTTAAGTCGCCAGACTTTTCAGGTCAGAAGAGCCAAATTTGAAGGGGAGTTAGGCTGTAGATCGCAAGGGCCCCGCACTATCTCAAGCTACCCTGGGTGTCCATGGGTTATGGTTGTTCATGCTAATTGTGAAGCTGAAGTTCCTGCATGTGGGGTTATGTGTTCTAATGATACCCAACCCTCCTCCCACACCAGCCGTCCCAACCAGCTAGTGATCCCGGTCCTTCCCCACCCTCCCGTCACACGCCAAAGTGGCACATGTTTATAACAATAATCACAATTACATGAGGGTTTTCCCGTGGGGGAAACCAAAGCACTGGCACGCTAATGCCTCGTTGGCGAGGCGTTTGGCGAGTGGGTAAGTGTATCAATTTCAATATCAGTTTGTGCAGCTAATCAGGTCGAACAGTGTTAATGATCCATGGGAGAGCGTTTCTCACATCCAGTTAATGTCGCATTCCACATCATCTGATCCAGAGTCATGTTCTCTAGACTTTGTGCTGGATTCTGAAATGACACACTTGATAATGGGGGACAGACCGTGTGAGTCTTGGAATACATGTGACTTGGTGTGGGGCGTTATCTTCAGTTACACAGGTGGAGCATAGCATAGGGGATGGCCGCATGCTGTGGTTTGTGATTTAATAGTAGATATTCCTGTCTCACCACCTGGACGTCCAGGGTGAAGTCTGGGAATATAGAGGCAGTGCTTCCTTCATTTATTTGAGGTCTTGCTTCTCCCTTGCAAACCTCAAGATATTGTCCAGGGCCTAGGAATTGAGGAGTCTTGCAAATATCGGTCACGGGGAGCACCAGGTGCAGTGCTCGGTCCTACACAGTGATGCGCTCGCTCCACTGCCAACAGGAGAGAGAGATGTTCTGTACCAAACAGCGACCTAAAGAGAGTCGAAATGTTACCTACCATAGTACCATTATTGGTGGATTCCGCCAGGCCTATTAGCTGGAGGTTGTTTCATCTGGACCTGGATTCAAGGTCTTTGTTCTTGCCCTAAAGTACTTTTTAGGACCTTTGCTATGTCTGTTGGCTTATCACCGTGGTCAGCTATGTCATCCTCCAGTGTCGATATAATGGTCTCAGCGTCCAAGATCTGACTTTCCTGCTTGTCCAACTGGACAGTGATCTTGTCCATACAGGTCGTGAGCTTTTCCAATTTGCCATGTATGGAGGAGAGCCTTTTTTGCATATGTAGCAGGAGCAACTTGATCTCTTGGTCCGTCCCATCGCTGCCTGCCACTTGTGAGGTGCCTAGTTCTTCCAGTGGATCGTCTTTCCTTCTTTTGCTTCAAATGATAGCTTAGCTTGCTTATGATCTCCTTTGCCCATTTTTGCTGTTGAGGATCTTGCAGGGCCCAATGCCACTGGCATAACCAGCAGTATTTCAGGATGGTGAGGTTCCTTTGTAAGGGGAATCCAGACTAGAGAAACCCCCACCGTTTGAGGACCACCTCACCAGTAAGTATTGTTACACTGTAGTCGGCTCACCACTGCGGTAGGAGGAGTCAGGCATATGTCAGCTATACAGGATCCCGGGAAAGCTGTAGCATCTGCTGCCCCAGGCCAGCATGGTGTGGGTGGCCCTCGCCTGCGGTAGCCATCTCCCTCCTGTGGGCTAATTACGGGGCTGTCTCTCCCTGCACCTCAGGGTACAATTGGGTCTGCAGTCACTCTCCGCCACTGGATGGAGTTGAGTGTTCAGGGTCTCGGAGTGGCCAGCCCAGACCTGGGGCATCCAAATGAGGAGCAACACGGCCTAGACCATCACAGCTGTACTTCTGAGCCACCACCCCCCAACCTGCACTTTTCAGTTTGGCATCTCTGAGGGATAACCAGTCTGCTGTCAGGGTCTGACCCTTGCACCTGCCATATTCAGTTGCGTGATAAAGTGTCATAAACTACAGTTCCCAGAATGCCAAGGAAGGAGGGGCCTCCCAGTATTTCAGGTGGAGTCGCACGTCGGCTGGCATGCGTAATTTCCTATGGTGAGGAACGGTGTTTCTTTGCGGCTACAGGATCCGACGTTCTCCCGCATTGGAAGGAAGAACAATTCCTTCAGGTTTCCTTTCTCACAGCCGTCTGCTGGTTCGCAGGGCGTGCCGTTCTTCGTCCGGTATTCCGACTCGCGGTGGTTCTTAAACCGAAGTCAGGGGTAGAGATCTCTTCACTGTGCACCTGGAGAGCATTCTCGTCGTCCGGGATGCAATGGTGCCTAGCGGTTCCTGCTTTCTGCTAAGGTTGGCTCCAACGGCTGTTGGAGTTCTGAAGCTGCACGGGCTCGTGTGGCTGTTTGATTGTGGAAAACACAGCGCTAGACACGACATGAATTCAAGAGCAACACTGCCCGAGAAGGTATTGTGGCAGGCTCTCTAGGATCTACCATTAACTTTGGGATTGTTTTATCCGGTGTTTGAATGGAAAATGCTGGTGTGTCCTATTTTTGTTTTCCTTTAATTAATTGCACCAAGGAACCTTTGTACTCGTGTGTGCTATCTTATGGATAAATATGGACTATTCATTGAGGCATGAACTCAAGAAAAAACTTTATCAATTTAAGCTTGGTATTATAATTTCTTATTCTTAAGAAAGCTCCTGGGAGCAAGGAACAGAACTTTGGCTAAGGGCTATGTACTCCTACCTTCGAGCCTGGAGTCTCTTCCTTCTGCCTATTTCTTAACTCTTGGTTTCCTTTTGAAGGAAAAGACAAACATCAGGGTATGTATGAGTACGGGAGGTGGCTTAAGGAGTAAAAGTGGGATGTAAGCGGCATTAACCAGTGTGTTCTATGTTGCAGGCATATCCTCCTCAAGTGTGAGAAGTATCATCACTGAATAGTGAGTTGGATAGCAGAACACAGCAGCAGGTGGAACTTGGTTGACAGGTACTAGACCGCTTAGTGAGATCATATGAGAGTAGCTGAAGTTGAACTGTATTAATCATTGTGTTTTCGGTTTTCAGGTATCCCTTTCCCCACTGTTCCTACCCTAATTCCTTTGCCTCACTTAATCACCTCAATACTCTGTACATTATATGTTAGAGTTGAGAAAGTCGAGAGGTTGACCCCTTTGAGCATCACCTCGATTCTGAGGAGTACCTGTGGACGCGACACTTGCAGTCTTTTCTACTCAAGATGAAGGCCAGAACAAGCTGACAGAAACAAACATAGGACTAGTTGTACAATAAGCAAGGAAAGGAAAGGAAAGGAAAGGAAAGGAAAGGAGAGGAGAGGAGAGGAGAGGAGAGGAGAGGAGAGGAGAGGAGAGGAGAGGAGAGGAGAGCAGAGGAGAGGAGAAATTCTGATGCAACAATTTGTAGCAGACATCTTTGAATGAGGCATCTGTTTTAAGTCTTTGCTCTGTTTATTTTTTAACAAAGGCTGGATATCTCTATAACGTATCTATAGGCATTGCAGTCTCTAACCTGTGCCTCACACAATGCTCATTGCTGTTTACATCTCCACCATGATTCCTATTTTCACTTTGTCCAAAGCTAACCTGATGGGTAAATTCATTTAAGATTGTTTACCCCCTAACTTATTGAAAATTCTGCCAGAAACGGTTCCCAGAAACGCTAGTATCTGATGCTTAGTTCTGCTCCTCAAAGGGTGTTGTGATTAATGACCTCATTGTCTTCACTAACAGAAGAGCCCAGTAGCGAAAAGTCTTAACTTCAACGCTTAGATCCAAACCTATGAGAAAAACTTCTCATGGTTTCCCGGGTAACAATAATACCCTCACCAGATCTCAATGCGGACCTTTACAACAATGGAATCAACCTCATACAAGCATCTGACAGTAATCTTAATCAGTGTGAGAGAAACTTTGTGAGGCTTGTAAATAAGCTTGACAATACTGACCAGGATACCTCACCGAATCAAAGTACCCCATCGAATCTTCACAATACATCTTCCACCTCTACCACCTACACCAGCTCTTCCCCACCTTGTCTTTCCCAGCCTAACCAGCCCCCTGGCACTCACGAGAAAAATAATTGATGTTGAACCTGGTTGTGGTTTATCGAATATAGCCTGCCCAAGCTCCAAATTGGAGGCTCTGCCTCCCATCCCCCCTCACTCCTGAGACCGAAACACAATGCTCATCCCCTGGATGATTGCAACTATATTAACTAGGGGAAGCCTAGCTCCACACACTACCTTTCCACTACACCTCCTTCACCCCAAAGAAGGACATACCCTTCCACCGTACCACCTTGTTCACAGGTGCTCACCTCCCCTCAACTCATGAGTCTTACAGAGGAAGCAAATAGGTTTACTCCTCCTACCCCTCACTCATTCTCATCCTTCAGTACACCATCCTCTAGCCTGCAATTACAAGGCTCGACCCCTGCCATGCTCCTCCCCACTTACCAGGAACCCCAATTGCCCTCTATTATCCCCTTCCCCAAGGGGCTCCATGTATATCCACCCCTAGTCCTGCATCACACACTGCTAACCCGCCCTTCATTGAGGATAAGCTGGCTGACCTCAAGCATGATCTTCAACTAGTTAAAGATATTCTGCAGAACCTATTGCACACCTCACTGAAGATGGAAAACGTTTGGAAGATCAACTTGAGCCTTGAGGCGAATCAACCCTGTCCTCCAGCAACAGATATGCGATGCAGGAGAGAAACCTCACCCAGGGAAAACCCGTTCTGTTCTCTTGGGAAAACAAGGCCTAATCTTAATCACCTCTACAGGCACCTTAGATTCACTAACCGTCTGTCGGATGATGACATACGCTCCCTTCTTCTATCTTTCAATGGCTCTCATAGCAATTCCCCTCTCACCACGCAGTATCCAAACTATTCCCTCCAACCCGTTTAGAGAAACTAGTGTCAATCACAGAGCTGTGAACAAGGATAACCTATACCATGTTCACACATCACCCCTGGCGGCGGCGGTAACCAAATCTCACATCAAATCGATGCTCCTTAACCGCAGGTCAGTGGTCAAACACGCAGCTGATATTGCCGACCTCATTCTCACTCACAAACTGGACATAATGATCTTATATGAAACCTGGCTTAATGACTCCTCCTTTCCAATATTGGATATCCCATTGCCTCCTGAATATTACATCATTGGACTGGATAGATGTGTTGAAGTGGGGGGTGGCATTGCTTGCATCTATCGCCCTAGTCTCACCCTGAGACACGTACAAAGGTGCCAATGTTTTCCTATTATATTGTCACATGTGCCGTTCACCTTTTCACGAGCACATACGTGCACAAGTTTTTGTTACTGATTACTCTCACATTAATTGTAAATAGTGCTGCAACTTCTCTTTTTCCTTACTTGCTCTCCAAATACAGTTTGTTCCTTGCATAACTCAAACTAATACTCACGCCTCCCTGTTTCCCCTTCATGAGCAATTTCTGTGCATGCTTAATATAACGATCCTCTAAATAAATCCTGTTGAGACATTATTTGCTATAAAATAAAAAAAATAAAGAAATAAAAAGACGTCTTCCTATGAACACCTAGTCATAGAAATCTGGAATAATCACAAGATAGTTTGTTTGCTCCACACGATCTACCATCCCCCGAAGGACAATCTTCTCTTCATTGAACAAATTATGGAATCCATAGCTTCAAACTCTGACCAACCAAATCTTCCTTGGGGATTTCAACTTGCATTGGAATGACTCAACTAATCCCTCACTGTTCACCTTCAAGGCTTTCCTCTCAGACCTAAACCTCTCCCAGGTCTGCAATGAACCCACACACAGCAAGGGCTCCACCCTCTATTTAATCATTGCAAAAGATAACTTGATACAACTTGAAAGCATATCACTGTGTGACTGGTCAGATCACTACATAATCTCTTCGCGTCTTGGTAAGGGACCTGTGAGACAAGGTCAACCGCATAAGACTAAACAGTGGTCGCATGATCTGAGGGACATTAACTTAAATGACCTAACATCTATTAGTAACTACCAACTTCCTCCACCACCCAACATGACCAATCTGGACAACCTCACTGATCACTACATCCATACCATGGTGAATATATTCGACGCTGTTGCCCCGGAGAAACTCAAAAGGATGTCGATCAAACAGTCCAAACCCTGGTTCAACGGCCTTCTCAACGAGGGAAGACGCAAACTAAGGCTCGGGGAGAGATCATGGAGGAACTCTCCTTCCATAACAAACCTCAAACAGTTGAGGATGACTAGAAGCTCTGACAACAAACATATCCGTAGTACGAAAGCAGAACACTTTAGGTCTCAGCTTGACAATGCCAAAAACAGACCCCAAAAACTTTTTTGAAATCATCAAACAACAAGTTAACCACTCAACCAGCCAACTATCCTAGTGATGAGAATTTCTCAGAACACTTTATCGAAAAAGCGAGAAGGAGTAAACTTGAACTGCATCTAGCTTCACAAAAATTGCATCATCAGACTCATCCCATTACATCATCACGGCAGACTTCTGAGAGTGCCCTTACCGACTACACCATAGATCAGACTCCAAAAAACATTGCATCCTGGAACACCTTTATACTACCAGACGATGTTGAGCTACTGAGAGCTATAGCTTCATTAAAACCCTGTAATCATGTAATTGGCCCTTTGCCTGCAAAATTCTTCAAAGACCTTAGATTTGCCCTTCCCCCGCGCTGGTCCGTGATTATCCATTAATCGCTTGTACAAGGTAGGATTCCTGATTGATTAAAGATAGGACAAGTCACACCCATACCTAAAAAGCCTAATGCAGACTCGGACCTCAACAACTCCGAACCAATTTCCAATATCTTGACTCTAGCCAAACTTCTTGAGAAAGTCGTACACAAACAACTATGCAATCATATCGAAAAGTTCCAGCTCCTTGACCAATACCAATCGGGGTTTAGAGCAGGTCATAGCACTGAAACGGCTCTAACTCACATCGCTGATGACGCCCTGAGACTGGCGGACCAGAACGAACCATGCCAACGTATTCTTCTGAATCTGTCCTCGGTGTTTGACACTGCCAAACACAAAACCCTGATTGATCTTCTTGAAAAAAGGATGGGTTTATCAGGCCCGGTCCTAAATTGGTTTGCCTTGTTCCTACATAATAGAATGCAAAGAATCAAAGTTAAGCATTCCCTCGCAAACAGTACGCCAGTCTCAATTGGAGTACCTCAAAGTTCCACACTCTCTCCCATGCTCTTCAACTTGTTCATGGAACCCCACACCAATATTCTGAAGCGTTCAAACATACAATACCACATGTACGCTGATGACACCCAACTGTATATGAAAATTGCCTCACCGGATGATATCAAAACTCTGAACAATGTACTTCTGAGAACTCAACAATGGTTAGCTCACAATCACCTTTTGCTAAATACTCTCAAAATGGAACTCATCTTGATTGTGCTCCACAACCACTTTGCACCCATTCAAGACTGGCTCAAACAACTCACGTCTGTCAATTGCAATCCACATGTTGTTGACTCCTCAACATCGTTAGGCATAACTCTGGATAAATACTTGAATATGCAAGAACACATCAGTGAAACAACTAGGGTAGCTAACCACAAACTCAACACACTCAGGAAAATCAAGCAGTTCCTGCCTCCTGAAGACTTGCAACTAGCAGTCCAATCCCTAGTTATCTCCCGATTGGAATATGGGATTGTGACCCTGGCAGGGTTACGCAAAGCTAGACTGGCCCCCTTAAAGGATACTCTGAACCCTCCTGCCAGACTCATCATGGGTTTAAGAAAATATGATCACATCACACCTGACATAGTACAGCTCAATTGGCTATCACTGGATGCTAGGATTTGGTTCAAGATTGGCTGCTTGACGAACAAGGCTCTCCATTATAACACCCGCTTTTGCTTGGCTAAAAAACTCAAACTTTCTGGTCTGAATCAGGACCTAAGAAGCTCTAACACTCTTACTAAAACCTCAAAAATGTAAAAAGAAAAAACCTACAACTGCTCCTTCTCCAGTCTTGCCCTGGGAATTTGGAACGCTCTTCCTCACGTAATCAGATCAAACACTTTGTCCTACTCATTCTATAAACGAGTCAAAGGGTTATTACTGAATAACCAGTTGCAACAATCAACTTGAACACCCCATGACTACTTTTGTTTCTTGTCGACAACATGGGTCTCTCATGCAGTGTAGCAATTTTTTTATCACTATACACGTACCACATGTTTGGTTTGCTCTTTTTCTGTTCATGTGCTTGTTAACTTACCTTATGTTTATTATGTATGCTTTTCTTGCCAATCGTATCTGCTTCTTTGTACAGTGCACTGATACCCTTACGGGTCATGTTTGCGATATATAAAGCTTTTCAAATAAATAAAATACAATTATTCATCTTCTGGTAGGTCATGAACATCTTCCTGATCTCTAAATTTCCCAGAATATTTTGGCAATGGCAAGAACCCTTATCTTACTGAGCCTAGATGAAATTTAGTTTAAGGTGTGCAAATTGTAAGTTCAGAAAGCAACATTTTTCCACATCAGCTCATCCACACAACGTGCTCTACGCCGAGAGAATGGCTCTTTTTAATATACCTAAGCATTGATTGACCAACTCGAGCTGAGAAAAAAAACACAACATTCATTCCCCACATGATATACAGAAAATGTGTGATTTATTATTTTACATAACGTTTAAATAAAGGACTTTTTCATTAAGGCGCGGATAAGTGAGAGGACAAGAAGCAGCTCTAATTCGACTTCATCTTTTTTAGTCTTCTAGACTTCGGAATCCATTTTGCATCTCCTCAAGAAGTTGGGCATAATCTGCTTTGATTTTGGCTTCTCCATCTTTCACTGGGTCCTGTAAAAAAGAAGATACTTTGATTACTGCGATAAATATGGTCCATACCAACAATCCTAAAAGCAGGGATGTGATAGGCAAAGCTGCTCTAGCTCCACGGCAGTCACAACGGAGCCTCTCCTGCCTTTGGCCACACCATCCTGCCCTTCCCAGCATCACCCACCACGACCCAATTACCACCTGTTTAGAGAAGGTGGCAAGTCTGAATGGAAAGGTCTTCAGAATCAGAGATGACCTGCAGAATAGGACTCAGAAATCCTAGATCTGAATGTCATTACCCATTCCAGAGACAAAACTTTGGGATTCCTGTTGTTTGGGAGGATACCAACTTAATCGATGATTTCATCCTCAGTATATCCCACTTTAATCTATAAGCAATGGGTAATAAGGTTAATGGAACATTACATCTAACAGAAGAAACAAAATACCATAATATTGACATCCAGTTTAGAGGCCGTTATTATAAAATTGTAGCCCACCAACAAAGGAATTTGTACTAAGCCGAAGGAGTGCTTTGACGGTGGATATGGCACACACTGTCCTGAGTCCTACCTTGAATTTCATGGAGCTAAGCTTGTAGAGGGTTTCTCCCATTTGCTCCCTGATCAGCCCCCAGGTGATCTTGTTCTCAGCTTGGGCTGTGGACTCCACTGCATGTCGCGCCATGTCATAAAATGCCATCATGTTCTGCAGCATTCCAACAGTCTTGTAGAAAGGGCAGAACCTAGAACCAAAGGTATCAGAGAGCAGAATCTGATCATACAATGCAGATAGTAGAGCATGGAGTGAAAGTCTGTGACTGATTCCTTTAAGCAGAAAAGTCTATTGAAGGATGACACATGCAGACTTTTTTTGAAGAACCTGAGGATTATAAAGCTAGGAAATAATATAAAAACTAATTTACTATTGATATTGTGACCTGCTGCACTGAAAACATTGCATTCATTTTCAAGGTAGTTGTGCACTGCACTGGGAAATGAGTTCAAAGTTGATAGCAATGGGCCCATAGACGCTTTGAATATTTTTACTTAAGTGGCAAACTTGACTTAAGAGAATGCTATTCAATTTCACCAATTTAATGGTTCCATGCCTAAGCTTTAGCTGTATAATCTCTATTAAAAGTAGTGGTGAAACCAATGCTCGAGGAAGTTCTCAACAAAAAGCATTCTAAATTCATTCTTGATGAGATTAGGATTTGGATAGCAGGCATCTAATTGGAAGGTAAAAGTGGTGACTAGGTGGAAGGACTGAGGTTTGAAATGGAAAACCCTGATTGACAATCCCACTGGGTCCACCATGGAGACGTCTTATCAGATGCAAGCTTTGCATCAGTAGCTTCCATCTTGGAAGAACATCTAAAAAATATGTTACGACCTTGTTCGCATATGTGCTTTCTATGGTGACCTTCAAACTTTGAACCTTTAAAGTGGATCATTTTCACATTGGCAGGTTTTATGCAGAGCTGATATTTAGAGGTAAAAGCAAATAGAGAGCAGTCTAAATTCCAGACCAAAGCCAGATAACAGAATACTCTTTCACTGAGTCAAAGTGGACATTACCTGTCATAAGCCGAGTATCCGTTTTGCTGGAGAAAGTCATCCTTAAGCAGCTTGGCAACCTCTAGGGTGATTTTATCAGCTTCGGCTAAGGAGCCCTATGTAGAGGAATAGACAACATATATGTACCTGTTAGTTCGGCCATCTGATACTTAAAAAGATCCATGTACAGTGGCAAATGGAATACACCACCATATGCCTATAGTCTGAAGCATTAGGAACCCAACAAAGTCAGACCAGGACAATGCATTGTATGCCACCAAGTACATTGTTCCCAGTACAGGCGCTAACCTATGCCTGTAATTGGAACAGAGCATTGTAGGAAAATTAACAGACAGATCGAAGAAACCAGTCCACCTTTCACTACGCAGGTGACAACCAGCCTCACTTTCAAAGAGAAGCAGAGAGCCCCATGCAGACGAGTGTAGTGAGTGACTGCATAAGGGTGTCTGGGAAATACAGAATTTCCTTTTCCTCCTTCCAAGAGATGACAAATGGGAGAGGGGCACTACCTGTATCACATCTATGCATCGCACAGTGATTTTGTGCCTCCTCTTTGCTTCTTTGTCACCATCTGTAATATAATGCTGGCACTAAGGTAAAGGATTCCCTCATTTGCATGGCACCACACCACACACATGAAAATAAAGGTACTACCTCCTGATATTACACTGTGCACATGTAACACTGGCAATGATCTACACTACAGAACGGGCTCTGCAAGCATCCGCGGCCCTTTCTGTAAAACCAAAAGGGCCATGCGAGGGCAAACAAGTGGAGGCACATGCTTTTTGCGCCCAGGGGCACTTTCATATTATGTCATTATATGTTCTTTCTTTTCAGGCCACACTTTGATATACAGCACATTTAAATTCTCAATATTTGTGTTATTAATTCTCACTGTTACCAAGGAGAGGGTAATTCCAAGCAAATGTCGATGCCCGGCACCTCTTCACACGCCTTAAAACTCTCCTAAATGCAAAGGAGCACTTCTAAGAAGTTCACACGTGGGTTTCTCATCCCGCTCTCCCTGGGATGATACTTTATTTCTAAGAATATGGAATGGGCAGTTACCTTGCCACTGCTTTGAGGCTATACTAACAAGACACTAACCTGAATTAAGACCTGATTTTTACTTATCCAAAACTGTTCTCTCAACTCCATTTGCCACCAACAAATGTCACTATTGCAGCTATCTCATACTTTTTTCTGGGACATAAAGTACCATGCTCTGGTAGTCTTGTCCTCTTATTTCATGGCCTAGCCTTTCTTTGATAAGAACAAATACACGCTAATTTAGCATGAAAGTGAATGCCCAATTTGGCTGTATCTAATATCCTAGACTAAGACCAATATCTTGGGTGATGCCTTTCCCTGTGCTCAGAATCGGTTGCATTTCTAAGGCCTACTTATAGGAGAAACATCCCACTGTCTGTGGGGTTTGCCCAACTTTTCATCAGCTCTGAGTAGTCCCTCGTCTAAACCACCTCACGAGGTAGACACTTCTCTTCTTCCCAATCTTTTCTCTTGCATTGCAAGGGAAGCAAAAGTTGCCATGTTCACTGAAGCACCACAGAACAGATCTAAGTATTCCACTTGTCAAAGGTGATTACTTGTTAAAGTGGTAGGAGGATTCACTGAGCCGATGGAGGCCTGGGATAGAAATCCAATGGGAATGATCTGCATAGGATAGCCTTAATTCTTCCAACAGTCCTCTTCAAGACCACCATTTAAACTGTTCAGTTACCAAATTTAATGAGCAAAAGAATATATAGCAAGGCAATAAACACAGAAAGGGTCTATGGTCACTACTTGGAATATGATATATATCTAATGCCAAAAATATTGCACCTGCTGACCTGCCCTCCATTGAGGATAAGCTGGCTGACCTAAAGCATGATCTTATGATATTAATGAACTTGATATAGTGTCAGACAGCTGTATATAGCAAATGTGTTTGTGTAATGAGTATTCACTGATATGTTAATATTAATGATATATTGCAATATCCAAGCTAAGCTAGACTCCAAATATTCAAAGTTTATTTTAATTTTACATTAAAAGAGTAACCAACCTTGCTTTACAATAGCCGTGTGACGCACATCTTAATCTGAGACTAGTAGCCAGTGATGGACCACATTTTAGAAGACATCGGACTCTAAGTCATTTGCAGGTCCTTACCTTTCCCACCAGCTGGACAATTTCCGCAAGATCCTCCTCCTCCTGCAGGATCTCCTTGGCCTTTGTTCTCAGTGGCACAAGCTCTGGGTAGTTCCTCTCGTAGAATTCATCCAGCGCACGTAAGTACTTGCTGTAGCTGATCAGCCAGTTTACCGAAGGGAAGTGCTTCCTCTGGGCCAGCTTCTTATCCAGCCCCCAGAACACCTGAGTGGGCCAGTGCATGCAAAGATTAATGGTTTTAGGGATGATACATTACAGTGCTCTATCATGTAGGATGTTGCTAGATAAGGGAATAGTCTATATATATGTAGAATCACTTTCAGGAGCTTAAGTACCTGGCCCAATCACTGGGTGATGATGTAAGTTTACATCATCATCTGTCTGCAGTCCTACCTTGTTGACTTGCCTACCTTTTGATAGCATCATTTTCAAATATGAAATACACCATCATATAGCACTCATGCCCTCTTTATGAAAATGAGGATTGTGAGTTTCGTGCCCTATTAGGTATTTACAACACCAAACTGAACATGGGAGAAATACTATCTGCACCCTATTGACAATGCGCATAGATTCAGGCCTGATGCTCTTTGGGATACTTATGCTATGTTGTGTGACTATGTTACAATGTTGGGTAGGGCTAAGAGTGGAAACGGCAAGTGGAATACGTACCAAATAATACAATCTGGGCTAGAGTGATGGTAAACAAGTGCACTAAAATGACAGACTGACTCGCGCGATTCTGGGAAAGACACTGCACATTACTTCTTTAACCACAAACCCTGAGGAAGGGCACTGTCTTGGGTTCAGTTCTACTTCAGGCAATCTGCGATCGCCATTATGGGAGAAAGGAGAGCACTTAGGAAGTGTTGGTGAAGACACATATGTTGTAGCCGAAGCTAGGGATTGAGGAGCATAATATTTGTTGTATTATTTGTTATAAATAACAGGGATATTTTCCTTTATCATCTCACCTTTGCTTACTTATAGCTATTTATGTGCACATGCATCAGTCCCAGACTCATTTTAAGCAGGAAAAGGAACATGTAGGCATGGTGTATTTCAGAATCAATCCTAGATGAAATACCAATGGTGTTAAATTACCATTCAGCTAATGTTACCACTCAAAGGTGGTGTTTTTATAGTGTTTATGTTCCATGTTACCCCTGGCACAATGGCTCGAACACTAATGCGAAATAAGGATACTGGCTATTTTCCTGAGTCTGCAGGAACCATACACAGTATTTTCAAATTTGTTTTTATTTAAGCGCTCAGTTAATTAAAACCTTTGGGCTAAAATTATTGAACATATACATCCTTGAAACTTGAATATACACACTATATAATAAGGTGAAGAAAGCTGGTCTGCTTTAAAAATATTTATGGCCTTCTCAGAACTTAAGGTATAATAATTGTTGATGGTTTTATTTGAGGTAGAAGTAAAGAACTTGGTAAAGAATTTTCATCTGTCATAATTCAGCAGAATCGACTGCTGTTGATGTTATCAACAGGGAGTACTTTGATCTTCTGAATGAGCAGTATTTTAATGCTGGGGGTATTAATAACCAATGATAGTGAAATTGGCTCCTTGATCAAACACCTGTTGCTTAAGTTTTCAGAATTCAAGCTCAAATGGATCAAAAGTTACTAACAAAAGTGCAACACATGGTGTCGAGCAGCGACTGACCCTTTGTGAAGATTTACTGGTCAAATTTCCAGTGAGGAGTGCCGCATTCATGTGCTAAACTGCTAGTTATGAAGTCAAACATTTGTTCAGACAGGATTAATATGGGTTAAAATGAGAAAATGGTGAAATATTGCCACAAATTGTGCCACATCATGCAATATAATGTGGGCTTTGTTGCTACATAATAGCCAACCTGCTCCACAGTAAGGCTCTTCAGGGCACATAATTCCAGTTGCATTGCTTAAAATTTTGGCTGTCAATTTCGCGCCTTAGACAGAACACATCAGTTTAAGTATCTTATCTTATTAGAGATGTGAAATAATGCATTGTGTCAGCATCATGTTGGCATGCCCTGCTCTGTCAGATTCAGGAATATAGAATAACTTACCTGAACAATACCTAGGGTCGCAGAGGTCACAGGGTCAGAGAAGTCACCTCCAGGAGGGGACACACTAAGAAAAATAGAACATACATAAAATGCATAGATTAATATTAGAGATTTCACCAACTACACCCAACATCTGGATTCATGGGATAACACGATTTTCTATATTCCTATATTGGATCAATGAAAACTACATATTGTTTTGCCAGACTATCAGAACAATTCCATCCAAAAATATCTATCCAGTTTAGGACTTTGCGCTCATTCAATCGACTTTAATGAAAATGTAAGAATTTGAAAGTTCAGAAATTAAAAGAGCAAGGGTATCTAATAAATAGAACACAAAGATGTTTTAGAATAACATACATGTGCTGCTTCATTAAAAAATTATAAATCGTGAGTGGGTTGATATATTTACAGTATGATATTAGAAATTCTAAAAATAATATGCTAACTTAATTAATTAAATGTTTATGACTTCCTTATTTTAAAGTATAAAGTAATATACACATGTTATAGGCCATTCGAAATTGACTTCAATATTGAATGGAATTTATAAAGATAATAAACTCTAACATGTGAAAGGTGAAATGGTGAATTACAACGATATGCAACTTACGCCCCAACGATGCTGACACTCCCCTCGCGTGTGGGGCTGCCAAGACATTGCACCCGACCTGCACGTTCATAGAAAGATGCCAACCGGGCGCCAAGGTAGGCAGGATAGCCGCTGTCTAAAGAAAAGGATGAGATGCTCTGGTGAAAGACAGAAGTTAGATCTTCATTCTGAAGTTTAAGAGCTTGTGTGGAGGTGTGTGGTGCATCTTCAATTGTATTGCCTGCCAAAATGGAGTGACTATTGCTGGGAAGCTCTGAATGAAGATCCTTATATGTAGGATCTTACCAATGAGCAAAGAGGATTGGGGCCACTGGAAGAACAAGGTGCATTAGGAAATCTCTCTAGAAGATTGAGCAGAGAGTCTAGAGTTTATTTATATCAATAAATTCCTGGTTAAACTCTTAAATGAAATGACCTCTTGTAAAATTGCAAATGTGTTTGAGTGCCTTCGGCTTAGAGAGTTTGATAGCAAACTAGATTTACAGCTAAGAAAACATTTATTACTATGAATCATATAGTTGAACAAAGTTTGAGGGGCTGGTGGAAGAAATTACCTGCTGGCATTTCAGCCAGGCGTCCAGAGATTTCTCTGAGGGCCTCAGCCCATCTGGAGGTGGAGTCAGCCATCATACTGACGTTGTATCCCATGTCGCGAAAATACTCGGAGAGGGTAATTCCTTCAAGCAAAGAGAAAGATACACAAATGTTAAATACAATTTGCCTATCCTTGTGGAAGAAGATCAAGCGAGCGGATTTCAGTGGTTAATCATGACTATTGAATAGTTGTGTTTTGTAGTAAACTTGATTGGGGTATTACTATCTTGCAGGTCTATAAACTTTTCTCCCTTGGACCCGCCCCCATTATTGTGTTTTCTAGTAGAAAGGACATACATTGGTCATATTTCTATTTTATTTTATTTTTATTTTAAGTTTGTCTTTGTTTGTAATTACGTGTGGGCGATACATTCTGCTCCCCCGGCAGAGTTTGCAGAGTTTTGCCCACTCTGCATTACACTTGAAATGCAAAGTTATGGCAAAACTCTACAAACTGCGACGTGGCAGAGTTTCTTCTCACATGTGGCTCGCCAACGGTAAGTTGGCAAATGCAAGCGTGAATTGGCATCCCCTAGCGTGATTTTCAGGCACTAGGGCGGCACCCGGCGAGACTTTTGCAACTCGTGCAGTCGCAACAGTCCGTCGTGAGTAAGCTGCCACTCTATTAAAAAATCTACTTGAGCGCCAGGTAAGAAGCAACACCCTATGGCGGGCCAGTGTTGCCATTCACACTGAATTTGTAGCAGGGAACAAGCTCTGGCGCTAAAAATCAGCAAGACGTGTCGATTCAACCCGCTTTCAGAACTCCCTGGAATCTTGCATAGTTTTCAGGTAACTCCACGAGTTCCGCCCGCCCCTATTTGTAATATAACTTTTTATCGGGTAGTTGTCGTTTCCTGGGCTTGAGTAATGTAATAATTGTATATTTCCTAAAATACATAGTCCTTATTTAGAGTTTCTACACCAATGGTTGAATACCGTCTACCAAACTTCCAACTTCCAGATCGCCCCCACTATTTACAGTTGGGTGAATCATCATGTTTCTGATAGAAGAGCCTGCACTCACTCAAACGGAGGAAGCCTTCTCCTGATGTTCAGAAGGAGACTGGACTGTCAGTCAAAGTATCTTAAACCATCAACCTGGTACAGGTCATATATTCTGAAGTCTATTTTTCTGTTTGGGATTACCATGAAAGCCTGGCAGCCCTGAATGGCAGCCCTGAACAGGAAAACTAATGAATTACCCCCACACAGAGAAAAGACTCTGCATGTTAGAGACTTAAAAAAAAAAAAAATATATATATATATATATATATATATATATATATATATATATATATATATATATATATATATATTGTCCAAAACTTCTCCAAGTTAAACAAAAGCAATCGACGCCGTGTCTGTGCTGAAAGTTATTTATTGCCAGCCGAAAAAGCTAGACGCGTTTCGCCTGTCCTGCAGGCTTGTTCACTAGCAGTTTGGTAAAGTTTTCAAAGGCAATTTAAAACAGTGAGTGACGATCAACGCACGTGATGGACTACAAGTATAGAAATAAACAGAAGACTCGTAGTTCACTAAACTGCAATAGATAAACAGTCCAGGCAAGTGCCACAAAGTGTAAGACCAATTCATTACGGTCAGTCAAACATAATATGAACTCATAAATTTAGAGTATTTGATAACATTCATCAATTATGACACAATTATTAACCAAGTGGTCCTATCATGAAACATTAAAAACCAAGTCACTATTTAGCTGGCAAGGTTAATGCATTACATGGGTGATTAGATCAAGTGATCAGTCGCACTGAATATAATTTCAGCCATTGTGTCAAAACATGATTTAGCAGATCAAATTAGAAATGACAGTAATTACACGGTACCTATGAAGTTACTGCCCAAATATATATATACACTCTTGCTTTTAGAATTTCTATCAAAACACAAAAACTTTGCTGCACAGGTGCACTTAATATGGCACCTGCTGAGCATAGCTTCAGTGCCTTCAGGATAGCTGCTGTAACAGCAGCTTTTTAGAAAACCCAGTAAATCTCTGTATTGCCCTGGCGGAACTGGGCACCATCCCCAGGAGCTAAATAAAACCCATAATCCTAAGACATTTAGGACCTGATTCACAAACGGGCTCGGAACTCGGGACGGAATCTCCGCAATGAGAATTCTCCACGATGCGGAGCCTCCCCCACGAATGCGGAGGCCCTTAGTGCATCAGGTACTGAGTGACTTTTCAAGGGGCAGAGAAAAGGTGTGTGCATCTGATCCCTCCTTAATGGTATGAAAACACATATACACATGACATCGAGACTGCATAATTAGTAATTCACCTTCATCAATTTACACACACATGCATTAATTCTAGGATTACGTACATTTGTGAAAACATAATCATATATTCCTATGTACTTCAAAATTGTTGTTTTTATATATCCATGGTTGACAGTCAGGACAACAGTCTTTCCTAGAGCCTAGCAATCACTTATTTACCAGTAATTTGTACATATTCATTTGCCAGATATAGGGTAGCATACACGAATGATAGAGTCTCGGCAACTACTGGCTTATATATATCGCTATAGAACGTAAGTTCAGTTACTGGGTCTGGTGGCTTAATGGACAAATGTGTCCTCTGTAGGGGCCTGTGTTCGAACTCATGGTCACAGGTTCAAATCCTGGCGGGTCCACTCAGCCCTTCATCCTTCTCAGGTCGATAAAATGAAAACGATTGAGTTGGGTAACAATAAACATCTGTTATTCAGCACCAAGATACCATTGGGTGAACATGCACTTTATAAATACATATGGTATGTTAAGTCCCTCATGAGGCAAACATTTTCTGAAACTAATAATGGTGTAGTTAGGAAGGGTGACATTCCAAGGTCAAAGTTGAAAGAGGTTAGAACAGCATGTGCCTATTCAAGCATGTCCATGTGCTTAACTTGTAGGACAAGATTTTAAGGGCATGGGTTTTGATGTTCCCACCAGAACTACAGTGGGGCTTCCCGCAGGTCTTCTAACCATCCTTTTTTATTTCTACATTTAGCCACTATCTTAAGCAATATTTGAGGGGCCCTCATATTCATGGCATGGTCTCTTCTCAAGATACCAAGCACCTATTGAAGAGGGTCACAAGGCGTCCCGAACTTACAAGGAAAGTCCCGGTTTTTCAACATTTGCCTGTTCGAGTTTCAGGAAAGTCAGCACATGTATTGGTTTTGAGAGAGGGCCAACTGAATACAGAAGAAGGTAGGCTTTTTCATATGTTCCAATAAAATAATTATTTAAAAGAATCTCCATATGAAAGCAATTTAGTTCATATTGATGATGCTGTGTGTAAATGGCATCTCACTGTCTGTGTTTGGACGTTGCTGGGCTCTGTCAGTTAAGTCATTGGGTCTTCTACAAGCGATGCTTAATTGTAGTCCTACTTCTGTGTTTGTGAAATGTCCCAGTTTTTAGTTTACACAATCTGGTCAACCAATTGGATAACTGTCTCCACACCGTCTCAGATCATTTTGATATAGGCAAATGACGCGGGCCTCCTTATGGAAAACCAGGCCAATGCCACCGCTGGCCATTGACATTACTGCTGGAGGTAGAATGCAGCCTGGTGTTAAAAAATGCTTCTCTCAATTTGCTACTGGTCGTAAATTACCACTGGGAGTGAAAACATTATCCCCGGCCAAGAAGCAGCATGACTCATGTGGATACCCATTACAGTAAAATATCCCTCCCATAGATAGTTGGGATTACCATACGATAAAATCACATACGTACCGCTGTTATAAAATGTTTAATAATAAAACCAGCTACTGCTACCTGAAGTGGAGGTTAGGTCGAGCCACCAAAACTCTGAGAAGTTTTTTATCATGTCGGACCAATAGTCTTTTTCACAGAAGTAAAAATTCTCCTTAAATTATCTGTGTAGTTATTAGCCATTGGTCAGCAGTATGAATTAAGGGGCATATCAACAAGGCCAACAACGCCGCTTTAACGGCGGTTTTCGGCCAAAAAGCGGTAATTGAATTACCTCACTATTAGCAAGGACACGCTAATAGGAATCAGCGCGTGTTTCCTGGTGTCAGCCGCCGTTTCACTAACGCCTCGCATCGCATCTCTAATGAGATGCAAAGACGGCGTTCCCTCTGAAAACAACAGAGAAAAAAATCGCTAACCGCACATCGCGGTATCAACAAGCTGGACCCTGACACCTATAGCGACATAAAAATCAGCGCTAACCGCGGTTAATGCCGTCAGCTAACGTCTGCTAAATTTCAGACTTAGCTATGTGTATAAAGGGAGGTGGATTGTCTGCCTACGACCACCATGGCGTATCAACAATGGATTCCCTATCGCAGTAGTGTTATCGCTGAATTTCCAGCGATAAGCCCGCATTTCGCTGCTATCGCTGCAATATTTATCGCCTTGGAGATAAGCGTTGATAATAACGCGATATCTCCGCGATGAAATGCAGCGATAGCCGGCGATATTCAAAACAGCGATAATCGCGCTTTGCGATGATTATCGCAGATCCTTGTTGATATGCCCCTTAGTTTGTAAGAGTTGCATTTTTAACACCAGTGGTAATTCTAACTGGCGGTATGTACTGCGAGCAGAAATGCAAAATGATGCTCCAATCCGGATTACTGGATGCCTCGGTGATGGGAGCTCTCTCCTCTCATGATACAGCAGGGATGCAGGTCACAACTTTTAATTCCAGCAGGCTGTCTCAAGTTTTTAACCTTCCGAAGTCGGTAATTTGAGTATTATTAAACTGAGGAAAGATAGCATTTATTATTTGCAGCGCTTAGATACAACAGAAGGTCATTGCTAAGCGCTATAGTAAACCAAGGTATGTTTTTTCTGGTAGTTTTCTAGGCAGAGTGTTAATTTAATCCCAGTGGCTTTTCTTACACGTTGTCTGGGATATACTGGCATCAGACAGTGCATGACATTTTGTGAAATGGGTAGCTGTTATGTGTTTTTGGATTCCTAATTCGTGTAAGGTGTTTTGGGTAAACTGGTAACTTTATTTCCAGTTTGTTTTGTTTTTCACTGGATGTGTTCACATACAGAGAGCACGACATTACACCAATATAACTAAACTTAAAATATCCCTTTTAACAAAAAACGAATGGGAAGTGTTTTCACATATCTCAAAAATATGAAGGCAGGCTTTTAGACTCAAGGGCAAGAAGGGGTTGTTCCCCACTGCCCTCTAATGGGTTTGCTCCCATAAGGGATAGTGTGACGGCGCTTACCTGTATAGATGGACGCTTCGCGGGCAGCTACTGGCATGTTGGACGTGTTTGCCACCAGAGTGGTTCTTTTCATGATGGTCTCAGTTTTTCCATTCACCTCCATGGTCAGCTGCCAATAACATGCAACAGTGTTATTGATTTAGTCAGACTTCACTTTGTGGTCAGTCTGTCCCGTGGGCAGCAAGGCCGTCAATTCACCAAAATGCCAGGAGTAGCGGAAGTTACATTACACTCCATTAGACCGTCACTTTAACTCACACACACACACTTACACATACGCACACATTCACACTTACACACACAAACTCTCTCTCATGTAAGCACTCCCATTTGCAAGCACGAAGGAAACATACATGTAAAACTTTTTTTGCTTAAATCAGCTCTCAGGTAAGTCTTAAGATCACATTGCTGCTAACTGTGCTCCATTTTTATTATGCTAACAATGAATAATGTAATATTATTCACTAAGGTGAATAATGTTCCATTGTTCACTTTTAGTCCAGTTAAAATAAAATAAGAGAAAACAAAGAGAGTGGAGCCCCAACCGACGTTCATAAGGTCGTGCTGTCATTGTGTTTCTGTTATGTGAACAGTGGTTCTGCCACGAAAAATAATTTTTTCATATGTATTACTGTGTCCTCACAGAGGTAGGACAGTCAATCAATGATTCATCATAACACAACACTGACTGCATGTATAAACACAAAAACACCACTAAATTGAAAAGTATTTTTCAATATATCATAAAAAGGCATATATCTAGTGAAATTCATAATAAACAACAAGACTAATACACAATATACCAAACAATATGTAAAACACTGGTGACATAAACTGAAAAAATATGATACATATATCAACAATACAAAATTGACAAAATATAATACATATATAACACGTAAAGCATGAATTTGACTGTGCAGCATTGGTTTAACAAAGGAAAAATACCTAAAAAGACCCATGATATATCATCTTTAACATTTGATTGGTCTGTTTGGGCAACAACACTTGTATGGTGAACGTCGACGTTTCGACCCCTTTGAAAGTGTATAACTGATCACTGTGGGGTCTTCATCAGGACTATGAACCAATTGTGTACAGCCTTATGGAGAACTATACTCTTGAGGGTGATGAAGAGAATCACCAGACCTCAGTATCATTCCTGTTGATACCTCAATTCCAGGGTGTGTTGTACCCAGGTATATGTAGATAGAAGGGTATCACAGAGATAGAATGCATGACTTGCACTGGTGCATGGGTTGCTACAGCAATCCGTGCCCATACATACTCAAATCTAGGAAGATCCTATCTCGAACACTACGTTGTGGGATTCTGAATGAATCACATTTTTCAATTCATCCCTGTTTCCATGGCTGCCAAAATTAGGAGCACTTAGAAATAAAGTAACCCACAATCCAAAGTGCTCTGTAAACTACTGAATAGCACATTCATTCCTTTAGGAGCAAGTAAAAGACCTAAAAATATGATCTCACTTTCACCAAGTGCCACAACCCTTTAATGTGTTGTCAGTACCTAATGTATGATGGTGGTTGTGGGCGGTAGGCACCAGTGCCTAGTATATGTCACTGGAATTGACATAGAACAAAAGAGAGAATGGCAGCAAGGGAGAAAGAAGACAGATGTAAAATATAAGAAAACAATGATAAAAGGAGAAAGGAGGAAGGAAAAAAAGATAAGCAGGAGTGAGTGTGGGGTGGTGGAAGAAACAGGCAGGAGGTGGAGTTGAGACTAGGCAGCCTTGGTTTTTGGCAGCCTTGGTGTTTGGCAGCCTCAGCATTCAGTTGTACAGGTGGCAGGCTTTTATGAAAAATCTTTCTCTCTTCCAATTTTCCATTTTTTACTTATGTTTTTTACAAATTACACACTGTAGCCCAGATGTACTAACATTGAGAATAGTGATTTCCAAATTGCGATTTTCTCAGAAATTCCTATACCTAATATATAAAACGTTTTTATTTTAAAATTACAAATTTGTAGTAGGCTGCAAATCGACCTCCCTCATGAATATTAATGAAGTAGGTTGCAGTTTACGACCCATTAGGAATGCTACGGATCACAGGGATGGTGGCCTGCTGGGGTCAGCAGACCACCATGTCTGTAAATGCTTTTTTAATAAAGCTAATTTTTTTTTAATGCCGCCCCTGTTACTTAAAGGAAAATGAGATTTGTTACAAAAACAAAAATCAAACGTTTCACTTTCTTTTTTAGGAGTAGGCAGTGATTAATGTGACCACGGCCTGCTCTTAAAAATATTTTTTTAACATTCTTAAAGGGGAAGGGGTCCCTTCCCATTTGCGAATGGGTCACCACCAATTTTGAATTTGTGGCAAAATATTAATGTTTTGTGACTGGAATTAAATCGCAAAATATTAGCAATTACCCTACGATTTTCTTCTTTCAAATACTGAATCTCAAACTCAAATTGCGATTCTGTAGGACCACAGTTTAACGTTTGCACATAAAAAAAGCTTTTTGCTTTTGCAAAAGGCCCAATTCTACAAATCAAGCCATTTGTGACTGCAAAAATGCTTCGTAATCTGGACCTGTGTGTTTTACTGTAGCAGTAGCGACTATCTGAAAAAAACCAAAAGTTAGACTTTAAGAATGCTCAGTTACTTGATTTGCCGCAGACTTAATTCTAAGTGCTCCGCAAACTTGAAGTCAGGTGCAAACTGTCTTGCATCTGATTTCATGTTTCGACTAGTTCATATATAGCGTTGCCGCTATTGGTTGCTGCCTGTGCAAATCATTCCAGATCTTACCTGGATGAATGTGCAGACATAGAACAGTATGCAAAGCTATACAAGGGCTAAAACCAGTTGATAAGAGCCATTCTTCGTGTTATTCCCCTATCCCCATGGCAATTCTGCATTGTTCGCAAAATCCACCTCGGATAATGCCACTACTGTAAATGATGGGTCACATCATACAGTGGAACGTGTAGTGATGGGCTGGTTAGGGATAGACCAGTGCAATGGTTGTGAATTGATTAGACATCAGCAAGGTCTTACCCAATCAGCTGGTATGATTACTCAGTGAGTAACATTCTTGCTGATGAGTATGTGTTGATCTAGGGGTACCAGATCGATTTCCGGAACCCGACTGAGCCTCCCATCCTTCTGAAGTCAGTACGTTAAGAACCATTTCATTTAGTAATAGTAGCACGTATTATTTACAGCGATGAGAAATAGCAAAGTGTGATGTGTAGCGCTTTGATAAAAAAATACTATTGCTACATTATTCCAGCAATAGGGTGCAGGAAGTTAATATTGCGAACATGAATTTTATAGATAGAGGAAATAAACTAGTTTCTGCTCCACACTTGTGCATGGAAGGAGTCAGAACTGTTGCAGAGGCCATGTATTAAATTAGAGGTCCCCTCCCTAGCTCACCTTAAATGATTCGACTCCTAATCCACAATTAAAGTAATTTAGCAGCTCTTCTCTGTCTGCAACAAATATAGATTACCTAAGACAGCTGAACGCAATTAAATTGATGTTCCTAACTTCAAAGGGGATTTAACAATTATTCAAAATACTTCTGCGTATTATTATATCGGTTCCTTAAATCACATCACAAAAGCTTCATTTCTCTTAGCTCTAGGAACATGCTTTCTTAGTAATCACAGGGTTGGTGCTATACTAAGGTAATTGGAGGGAGCTGCCTTATGACACCACCACAAATGACCACAAGAGGGGGATAGATTGCAAAAAGTGTCTTGGTGCTATGGGACAGGCAGCGCTCAAAAAGTAAAATACTATTTTACCTTGGGATCTAAGATACCTTCCACCAGATCTGGTAAGTGCCACACATAAAGAAGACATTTACCTTTACTGATATGAGCTCACCTCAGGGAAATCCCTCAGCACCTCCGACATTTCGTTTCCACGCTCCCCGCAGCCGACATAGACAATGATGTCGCTGTTTGAGAACTTGGACAGTGCCTGTGAGATGACAGTCTTTCCACATCCGAAGGCGCCAGGGATCGCTGTGGTCCCACCTTGAACACACCTAGAGATAGGAGCAGCAGTTCAATTCACCCATATGTGGGGCGTGTTCAACTTTTCAAAACACACATTTACAGAGCAGTGGTTCATAACATATAGGACTATTGAACCACACAAATGACAGTGGAGTCCAACCCAAAAACAGAATAACATCACAGCAATGAGTCAGCAGATGTAATTCATGAGTATGATATAATATTGACGAATTAGGGATTTAAAAGCAATCATAAGCTTAAAAAACACACATAGGTACATAGCAAATAAAACTGCTATATATGTGTAGAGATGTTTACACGCCTCGTGGCCTTCAATCTAGTTATTACCATATGAACAGAACCCCTCAATGGTAATATAAGATAGTAATCCATCGATACCTGTAATGAAATATATATACAGTTGAATCAATAAATTCATAGAACAATTTTATTAGGGTGGCATCAAAGAGAGGCCACTGGTGCATATAGACACCCTTATAATTCTACTAATGCTTTTGTTGTTTTCCGACCCTACCTCTCCTATATGGTGTGCATGTGGTGTTGATATATAGTGCACAGCTATATGAAGGGCAGCAGAGCTAATGACAAGAGATTACGTCACTCCAAATGCGGCAGACCCTAAAATAAAGCATGCCACTCACACTATGAGTCACCCTCTTACTCAACACGAGGGTAGATTCAGAAACCCACTATAAGGGTTTCTACCTTCATCAAGGGCCTTACTACTGCTGCTGCAATGGTTAGTGACGGGGCATAAATAGTATGGCCCCTTTAAGAAATTAGGCCTCAATTATTTGAACCTCATAAGATTCCGACACCCGTGCCAACCCTAAAAGTCAGATTTTTACCCCAATTAATATCCGCGGGTCAAAATATACCTGTTGAAAAATGCCCAGTGAATACTTGTAGATTTTGGGGTGGCAACCCTTACAACCCACGTGTTATTCCCCATTTTAATAGGAGAACTTGTAAACGGTGTTATTTATCCAATCGGGTAAATAATGTTGCCTGTCTTGCTTTTGTTTTACCTTATATGGTTCGTGCTTTTCATTTCACATTTCACAATGGTTTCCTGCAACACACTATATGGAAATACTAGACCAGAACATATGATCATGTCCTTATTCCTAAAATTTACAACACTACAAAGTGAAATTTTAAAAAGAGTGCTGTATTATTTTTTTAACACCAATTGATTGGGAAGCTCTCTAGGGGATTATTTATTTAAAAAGAAGGCCCAAATTATCTCAAAGTACAAACAAAACATCGCACTGATAATATGATGAAGAATAGGGCCATTCTTTAGTGGCTTACAGCAACACATCTCACAAATTTTAATTTAGTTGTTTATGATTTTTATCATATGACCATGCATGTCTAATGACGGCAGAGGAAACATATTATTTCTTTCGAGGTGTACCTATCTTTAGTGCAGCAGGTGCAGTGGAACAGGGCCTGTGAGTCTGAGGGAAAACTGCACCAAGTGCTGGCTGTCCTTCACTATCCAACCAGAGGTGATGTGCCATTTTCCTTGATTGCATTAGAGCCTATACCTTTTCTACAACATTTGCTTGACTAGTGTCCAACCACTAATATGTCAGTACGTCACCACGCCCCCTGACTTTAGAAGCATGGATTGGTTAGTGAATTGGAAACTTCTCTAGTTACTTTTTCTGCTTTAGACATTTTTACCACTCATTTGCAAAACCACTTTGTGGCTAACAATGTTACCGCATATTGAGGGGAGGGAATCACCTGCAGAAAGGTGTAGGTTCACTGGCTTTAACCTCTACAAATGTGAATGAAATGAACACTCTGTAGGCCTTGATGTTTCTTACTTCCACAAGTTATCAAGGAATTATCAAACTTCGATTTAACTGCTCTGGGTAGCTAATATGCCCAAAAACACAACCCCCCCACCTTTTACAGGTTTGGCCTAGTGTAAACTTTACCTGTCTCCCCACGTTTTCCCCAAAATTCATAGTAAATATACATGTACGCCCTCTTTAACCATTGGCTGGCTTAATTGTGAGTGTTGCAATTCTGCTCCTTCACGTGCACATACACCGAAAAGGTTGTCCACATACGAGCCAGGGCTAGTACGCCAAACTCTACATTTATTACGTTATTTTAATTCTGAATTTATTTCAGCATAGATTTCTTTTATTTGCAAACATATGCATTTCACATTTAGACGACAGTATTTTTACTTTTTTATTACTTTTACACTTTTAAAATATTTATTGCAGATGTTTGCAAATATGAGATGAAAAAAAATCAGGTTTGCCAATTCCAGACATATTGCATTTGCCAGTGCTTGCTTAAAAAAGGGGGTTCATTCAATCACACTATTGAGGGCTATCTGGTCAAGACAGTCATCACACAATACAAAAAATGTTAATCAGTGTCTTAGATTTCAAAAGCGTTGCTATTCTATGTGCACCATTTGTCTTTGCCTGAAGCTCATTCTTTGGTGCATCTTCAATATTTCCAACATTTAATTCGTGCCTTTTAGACACTTTGGGACTTTTTTCTACGACTTTGTTTATTCCACATTCTTGAGCTTTGCCCAAGGAATGTGTGTTCTAGCCACCGCATATCAAATGTCCACAGATTTTTCGTATGAATGATATATAAATGATACATATATACTACTGCTATTCTAATAGCAAAAGTGTTTCCTCTGACAGGCCAAGGAGGCTACCATCAGAAATCAGCAGATGAAAAGCCATAGGCCTGTTTAAATACTCTGTTAAATGTGTGGGTGGAAGATCCTTTTTTAGTAGTTCGTCTGCTAGCAAGATGCATTCCCTCTGGTTGACTCTTCCGCCATTTAACTCATTTTGCCAATAGACATATGGCCTGACTTAGAGTTCGACAGATATTCCTTCTGCCGAATTACAAGTGCATTATATCCAGTGGCCCTTGCAATATGGTGGACAGGATAGGCATCACATTTGTGACAGAGTAGCCCATCCACCAAAGTCTAAGACAGGTCCTTAATCTTAAAACGAAACCATTTGACAACTTTAAACTATGGTAAGGTGCTGGTTTCAAGAAACCACATCAAGGTCTCTAATACAGACCTTCGACAATGAGGCATCCTCCACGTCGACTTAAGTATACATTTACTATTCTTAACACCACATCTGAGGAAATATGCTTGAGCTATGATGTAGTGGTTAGGTCGAAGTAGCGGATGCAATGTTTGGGTGTAACGACCTACTTGCGATATTTATTCCAAACTATCTATTGTAAAAAACTAATGGAGAGATACAGTAAGAAAACAGAAAAAATACATAAATATCAGAGAGACTTACGGAAATAAAGAATCAACAACCCTCTGTCCTGTAAGCAGTGGGTAATTGGCTGGAAGTTTCTCTGCCGTTGGGCGAATTTGTCGGACTGGCCACACCTGGACCATGGTGAGCTTTTCCTTCACCCCCTCAAAGTCTAACTCCAAGACCACATCCTGGATAAAAAAACAAGAGAGCAATGAAGATATGGTCTTTACATTGACGATATACTCAGACACCAAAACGTGTGTTATGTGGAGGCACCTCTAAAGTCTTTCAACTCCATGGCATGCAAGATTATGAACTATATAACTGAGCTGTTGTGCGTACTGTTTCACCAAGATCTTCTTTGGGGTCCTAGTTGGTCAAGTAAGGACGGTTAAGGATCCAAATGGTTTTATCAATTAGAGGTTTCACACTAGTTGGGCCATCATAATGAGTGGCTAAGTGTAGTATTCAAGACCATTCTCAGAATGCGGACAATTCTCAGAACCCCGATCCCCGAGACACCCACCTGGAGCCTTGTCCGGTGCTGAGGTTACTGACTGCTGCTATTGTTCACCGTCACCTTGCCCTCCTTCTACACAACAGGGAAGCAGGAAATGCCCTTCCATTTCATCTGTCATACAATCTGCCATCACCCGCCCAAAAACCTACCACTCATGCCACAAAATTAAAATGCTCTAATCAGGTGGTAAATAGGCTTGGATGTATGCTCGTTACTTACAAAGATGGGCAAAACATGTGAAATTCGACACGTTAAGCCCGGCTCATGTGTGTTATTCTCCGTACTGCCAGAAATAAGTCATAACCCTTGGATTTAGGTGTAAGGATACTGGCCAGTTTTTGAGATACGAGTTCTGCGGTATCCCAGCAGCTAAATCTAGGGATCTTGTAAGGGTGGTCTTAGAATTTTAAATGATGTAATTCAATTAGAAAGTGGCAAAAAATAAAAATAAATAATTATAGAAATATATCAGCAAAAACATACTGAGATGTCATAGTTCCCTGGTGGTGCAATATATGTGACAGTTCCTCGGGTCCGAGGGGGCACCATAATCTTGTGCATAATGAGAGAGTTTTCCGCAACAATGCCGTAGATGTCCCCTCCAGTGATATGACTTCCAGCCTATAGAAAGAAAAGGATAGGAAAAGACTGATTTCAGTATAGTGAATAACCATGCATGAGTCAATGTCGGGCTGGCTTATCGGGCAGTCAGGCAGTGCCCAATGGGCTGTTTTCTGGCGATTTGCAGGTCTGTTGGGACTGTTTTTATTGTTAATTTCCCTGATATGAAAACAAACATTGCCTGCAGCAAGCTCAAATCCATGCATCCTTCATACCTTTGCAAAACACTTATAGAGTGTGTCTTTACAAGTTCAAGTAATCCAGTTTGCAAACATAGGACACTTTTTTGGCTATTTAATCAGCTCAATGGGGACCACTTTAATTTTGGTGTCAGGACTATTTTCTGGCCCAGTCCGACCCATGCACGAGTACTGACAAAGCCGACATCATTTTAGGCTGTATATTGCTTCAAGACATTCACGGGAGTCATGTAATTGAATTCTGGGAAACCACAAATTAGCAATTTCTGACGTGAGTAATTATATATTCTAATCAGGCTTCTTGGACTCACATCAGAGGAGGATTTTATATTCTTAGCTCCAATGTGGCAATATTCTTGGAAATTATATTTAAGGCACACTTATGAACTACTTTTGATCTTAACGCTGAACACAGAGGGATCTGATTGACGAAGGTAAACTTGCATTTTTGTGTGTTTACTCTTTTTTTTGCTATTCTCGAACTAGGGGCAGATTTACAAGCCCCCTACACCGCCGGCGTGTCACATTGCGTGACGCACTGGTGGCGCAACCTTCTGAGTGATATTTATAAGCACAGGTAAAGCCACCCTGCGTGACTTTACCTGTGCTTGTAAATATCCAAACTTTTCACGCAACACTTTGCGTGTTAGGGGTGTGACATGGGTGTTGCTGTGGGTGTTGCTGTGGGTGTTCCCACGCACACCCATGTCCACAGATGCATTTCCAGATTTACGAGGAATTGTAAATCTGGAAATGCGTCAGAATGCTACGCCACCCTAGGGGTGGTGTAGTGAGGTGCAACGAGGAGAAATGTACGAATTTCTCCTTGTTTTTTTCCTCTTTCAATGCGTGCGCCATTCTACAGCACACATTGGAAGAGGAAATCACCTCAAATTATTGTTTTTGTGTAGGAAGGTAACCCTTCCTGCACAAAATGAATCTCCCCACGACGCAGGCATGCCTTCACCATGGTGCAAGGGTGCCTGCGCCGGCGCATGGCAGTAGTTTGTGCGCCAGCGCAGGGGGAAGCACAGAGATGCGACGTATTGTTGTAAATATGTTGCCTCAAAACTAATGGAGCAAAATGACTTGGAACACTGCACTGCGTTAGTTTCTTGTAAATCTGCCCCTACGAGTTTAATTTTACTAATAGCAATTATACGACTGCAGAAACTCCACACTCGTTGCGGAGACTCCGCACACAGGAAGATAGGCCTGTCCTATCTTTTTACGTGTGGGATTCTCTGCACCAACTGTGGAGCTTTCACAGTCGTAAAATTACTATTAGTAAAATTAAACTAGTAGTTTGCGAACACCAAAGAGTAAACTTACCCATAAGTGTTCTCACCGATGCTCTACCACTTTCTTCTACCATCCAACATTGTCTACCTCACCTGTGTATATTCCATACAGACTTACCCGGATGTTCTTATCGGGAACAAAGTCCCACTTGAGGTCCCGGGACAGCGCGTGCACGTTGACACCTCTAGGGATGTAGATACTCTTGGTCAGATCCGCGATGTCTTTCAGTGGTCGCTGGATACCATCAAAGATGTTACCCATAATGCCAGGACCCAGCTCTACGGAGAGGGGTTTTCCAGTCCTGAGCACAGGATCTCCCACAGAAACACCAGCTGAAGGAATTTAGCTCAGAAAAACACTGCCCGGAATTTTGCAAAGTGTGAACATTGATAAGAGATTTGGAGTTATGAACAGCAAACTTATCCTATATGCATACCTTGTCAATACAGTGGTTGACAATATTCTAGATTCCATATTTTTGGAGGTCGTAATTAAAGAGTTGATAATGTAGTAGAACCTCTTTACTGTGTAACAATGAAGCAAGATAATTGTTACAAAGATATCATGATCAACTTTTGAGACATTTTTCATGCTCTGTAGAAGAAGTAGTGCCACAAAAAACTAAAGTTTTGCCGCCTGGTTCCATGAATTGTATACAATTTTGATACCTTGCGCCGCTGCTCTAGAAAATGCCCTTATTACCTTTCGGAAACATTTATTACACCAAGTTCTACTGTACATTGTTACAGCAGGTGTCTTCAGCTTGTTTTCTAATGATGTGGTTATGTTTTGGTTCTTGGGCCTCATGGCCTGGGCAAAATTTTAATTACACCGGAGTAACCAGAGTAATTTTGGTAATTTTCTTTTGATTAAAAATTACCTAAAATTACATGAATATGGTTATTTGCACAATTATGAGTGATTTGGCACGAAAATCCTTCAGCAGGAGCACAGGAACCACAAACTTAGCGAGCGTGAGTTGCTGCTGTTTATGTTCTGTTGCATTTAACTAGTTTCTTAGTGCAAACGGCATCCTGGGGTCCATTTTGGACATGAGGGTAAATTTTGCGCAGGGAAAATAGCGTTAAATGCCAGGTTACGCTCCTCACTTAATTCTGTGCAATCTCGCATACCTTTACTGTAATTTCACAGAATTCGCTGTAGCAAATTAAGTGAGTTATGACCATCCCTAATGATAACACAAAGCAAAGGGATATATCAAGGGAGTGGTGGCAACTCTAAGGGTCCAACATGGAAGAGATGGATTATGGGAAAGAATGGATTTATAAACATTGAAAATGTGTCCTAGGAGGATAGTGGTTGTCCCCTTACATTTCAGAAAATGTGGCCATTCTGGCAATACAAGTCAAGATGGAAGTGACAAAGGCTCAATCAATTTATTGAGGAAGAGAATGGATAGGGAACTTTCCAAGTGGGACACTCACAAGGTAAATTGCAGGTTGTTACTGATCTGTAAACTGAATAATTGATTTTTGGTTAAAAACAAATGCTCCTATGTAATGTAATACCCCCAGTGAGTTATTGTTATGGAATCCATTTTTTCCAAATGGAAAACAAAATTAATAAAAAGTTAAAAAGAGGACCCCTCTTGTCTGTTACACACATCATAGAGGCATGTTTTTATGACACAGGATCTGCTTGTTGCCCACAATGGGAGTTTCGTCAATCCGCTTCCTGTCTGAACCAGCAGGCAGCACCGCACTACACAAAGACCACACGGGTGGATTAGAGAGAGTGGTTCATGGTCTATGATGAAACTCAATGTAATCTTCCTCATCTCAATCATAACCATATATGGATACAGAGAGCAATACAGGTTAGGAGACCACAGCCAGAATCACACAGACTTGAAGATCAGTGGTCGAAGCTCTGGTTAATCTGGACTTTTCCTTGAATCTGCAGAGGGGCCTCACGAATGAGGAGCCTCATGCAATCGTTGGAAGTGCACACCTGCGTTAAATTGTGATCACTCTCTAGTCAATTGGTTGAGCCTGCACAGATTGGACCACAGGAGCACATGTGCAAACTGGCTGCTTTGAAGAGGGAGGCATGCACACCCGGATGTTCTCACAATGCATGCAGGCATGCATGACGTATCACCACAGCCCATCTACATACACTGGAGCAGGCGTAAACCCACCTTGCATCCACCAGATGTGGCAACTAGTAAGACCAATGAAGGATGCTTTATATAAAACCTGCAATTGTCCTGACTTATAAAGCTGGTCTGAGCACCGAATAGTGGTACTGAAACCTCAAATTCCTTTGTGCAGGGTCCCTAGAGATTGGAATCATGCCCATAGGACATTTACAATAAGCGTGATGCAAGAACCTCAGACACCTGCTGCTAGCATGACTTGTTTGGAAGCCGGCCCACCAGGTATGTGAGAAAACTCTAGCAATGTTTCTTTCAAAATCCTTTGCTTAGAGTGGGCTGAACGATTTTAAGATCTCCCTCAACATGATTATCAAGACACATTTGTGATTAAAACCTCTTAGGACTCATTACAAGTTCCCAGTTAACTCTGGGGAGATACCAGAACAGAAATTAATAATTTCAGCCAATATCCCCCCACCTCTCCCAGTTAATGATGATGGAAAATTATTTATGTGGAATAACATGCAGAGCTGGGAATGCTATGTCCAGTTCTACATGATTTCCTTTTTCCACAGGAAAATAGGCCAAAAGTTGCTCAGAGCAGGTGGAAAGTTAAGTGGGCTTTTTTTAAACTTTGGGAGGTGGATAGGGAGTGGGGGACAGCGGGAGGGCAAATGTTCTTTCAATTTAGCTGGGAGGAGTTGTTTCTGCTTTGCAATGCTAATGTAAGTATAAGAGAGGGTTGTGGAGGGGTCAGCAGCAACCCCGCAACTCAGCTGAGGAGCCGGGCACGTGTCTCTGGCCCTCGATGTATTGAGTTGTGAGTTTACTAACGCAATAATTCCCACCTTAGAGCCAAAGAAAATTTTCAGTTATCCGAAACTGTATCCCCATTGGAGATATCACTCTGGGCAACTCGTAATGAGCCTTACAGGATTAGTAATAGCTGGGAAGGACAAAATTAACTGGATAGGGTGAGAAGAGCTGCACAGCAAAGTTTTGTTTTGGCTCCTACAATATATAAACAAGATACCTTATAGATAGATGATCTGACATTGCATATCATATCATTTGCAATTCATCAACTTCATCATCACTTTATGCATAAAGTCTTATGCATTGTTAGTGATTCCTAAACAGCATCCTGATGCTGAGAGCTAAGATCACTGCATGACATCAAAATCATTATCAGGCACAAAACAGGGTTTAGGTTTACATGGCTTTCTGAAATGAGGGTGAGAAGAGATCTCTTTTAGTGTTCTCAATATCGCGTTCCAGTATTTCCCCACTGTACAGCCAAGAGCTCTGCCCCGAAACCTAAGTCCTTAACCATAGGCTTCACCAGCTTATGGTCATTGGTTGTTTGAAGGCTCCTCTGTTGTAGATTGCTTGATGGACCATGCTTGTGGACTTAAATTGGATTGTTTTCTAAACAGGCAACCAATGTAGTTTGCGTCTGGATGCAATTACCCAAATTCGAAAAAAATAGAGGGGGTTACAATAATGCAATCTATGTTTCTTTTTAGTTTTATATAGCAAGAACTAGACCATAAGGAATCAGAGCACTGTACATGAGCACCCGTTGCGTTACAGACGGGCACATTCATTTTTTATTGCAAAAAAGCATATGGAGACGTGATGGTAGCTAAAATTATTTAGAAGACTCAAGAGTCTTCAGCTCCTTCTTAACTATTCTGAGCTATTTAATTTTTTTAATTTTTGTATTAAAGCTAAAGGTGCAATAATATTAGCAAAAACACCAATTGCCCCTCACGCATTTCTATTCCTAATCCAAACATTTTTCCTGGAAGGAAGACTGACTTCACCATCACCAAGTTCAAAATCATGACTGGATGAAGGAAAAAGAACAATTATGAACTACAGATCTAGTTAATATCTTACTACTGCTCTGTGGGATGAAAGCCAACGCTCCCTGAATAAAGAAGGCATCACAGTTCTAGACTGGAAGATCCTGAATGGTCCCTTCCTGTTGACTTGACCTGTGAACAGGAAACCGCAATGCGGCCGTTGACAATTCTGGTTATTTCTGTAGTTCTAAGAGACTCCATTCACATCATTACTATAATTTAATCAGTAGCCTCAAGCTGTGTACTTTTGAAACCCTTAAACCTTTTGTGAGAGGTAATTTGAAAAGATTCTCTTCTTTATGAGGTGCAATTTTTGGGAAATTATCTTTTGAAAGATATATAAAAAAGAAATGAATCCAAACTCCTCACAGTACACAACATAGTTACTCTATAAATGAAAATCACATGTCATAGTAATGTTGGCTTCTTTGAAGGCCCAGGTACAAAACTGTTTGCTGATAATATCTGTGGACTGATCTTAAATCTAAACCTTCTTTAACAGCAGTTGGAGGCCACCATTTTGAAAGCCAAAGTGTGGACTAAAATTCTAGAAGTTAGAGAGATGAATGTTCTGGGTGCGTGCAGGTGAAGGGGTCAAAGCCAAGAGTGGCAAACAGAATGATGACAACTTTGGGTTCTCTGAACTGTAGAGAATGGATAAGGTCAGGTAATTTTGTTACATTCGGTTAATATAAATGTAATAGATGACATTTAACGTTGTATCAGAGATGCAATGGCTATAGTCAGGTGCAATTGATGAAGCGTTGCATAGAAATCATGTTGATGGGTGGTGAGGATTTTCAGCAAACCAAGGATGTGGACAAGTTGTGGTTGGTCTCAGAAAATTAGGTAAGTGCTGGAAGAGATACTGAGAGGGGAACAGGGGTTCTGGTCCATAGACCACTTGCTAGATTTAATGACAATGAAGTATATTGAATTTGGTTAGAATAGGAAATTGTCCTAGATGTTATTGCTTCGTCATTTCTGCTTGTTTTGATAGTTTAGGCATGTGTGTGTTTTATCTGTGAACTTGCAGTTTATTTGTTGTCTATGTATTGTATGTGCCGTTGTCAGTCGTAGCGGTCAGTGGAGTGTTACGTGTGTAGAATTGTGGATTGGTGTTTGGGGTGAAAATAGGGTTGATGCTGGGGCTTGTTTATTCTTTCTTTATCCTCTTGGTTAAGTAAATGTAATGCTTAGGGACCATACGCTGTCACCTATTTGCTATGTTCTCTTAGAAAGGTAAAGGGTTTTCTGTAAGTTTTCTTGATGGATGGTCACACTGTGTGAGTGCATTTCCAATGTTGCTCAAATCCTAACTTCCACGAGTAATCCAGGATTTCTAGTTTACTCAAGGAATTCAGCAGCAAGACAGAGGCACTACCTGAGTAAATAATAGCAAAATATTTGCGAATTGGGTCTAAAATGCTCAGTTGTAAAATTGTAAACAAAATGCCCCGCTGGCTCAAATAAACACTGTTAGAGCAACACAGAAAGCTATAAGTTTCTTTGTGCGTGTATTTGGAGCAATCAAAATGAAAACTGTTGGTAAGATGGAACTGGAAATTGGAACTGTGGTAAGATGCATAAGGTCTCTCACTCCATGTTACATAATATCTCTTTGAGAATCTGCGCCTTCCTTTCACAAATCAGGCAGGACTGACCTGCAGCAGAGTTGAATCAGCAATCCTGAAATATGAAGGACCACACCCCTGGTAAGAAAACTTTGAGATATTCATGCAACCTTTTCAACCAACACCTTGTAAAAGTTAGCCATAGCGTGTTTCTTCAGACATGGAGCATGATGATCAGTAAGACATGACCAGAAGAGGGAAATTTAGTAACTCTGCTGAAGGATACAGGTTTCTTCGTAGACTTGGATGGTGGCCAGATCGGCCTCCAGTCGGATGATCTCCCCCACCAGCTCTGAGTGGCCCACACGCACCAGTTCATACATGGCTGCTCCCGCCATTTCACACGCAATCACCACTAAGAAGAGATGCAAGGTTATTATTTGGGAGCCACACCAATCTCATAGTCAACAACATCCCATCTTTAAGTCAATAAGTGACCTGTCTGTTGGAAATTGACAATGCTCTACACTCGTACACTGACTGGAGTTAGGGTAACACAATGTTATTTACACAATACAAAAAGAGGTCTGTACAAGGCTGTTCGTTATTAAAGCAATATTTGCTATTAAATAAAAGTTGGAGCTATTGACGTAGAGGGGTTGAAGATTTAATATTCCTGATCTACTTTAATTGGAGAAAACATGGTTCTGATAATTGGTCACTTGATTTAATTACATAAAACCTGGCATCACCAATAACGTCATGAGCAAAAAGATTGAGAAATCAATCCTCTATAATGTGCAGGACAAAGGACGCATTCCCATTGAAATATTGTGTGCATACCATTTCAGGTCACCCTTTTGGAAAATATATGAATCCACGTCTTGAGATAAGGAAAAGCTGCAAAGTGGGTACCCAAAGAATTTGTTTGTGCATTGATTCTGGGTTGAAATCCCTCAATAAAGGTAAGGAGACTTTTTAACTACACAGTTTTTTGGAGGGAGAATTGTAATACCCATTTTAAATAAAATGGATGGATCAGTTTAAATACAATCTAAGCATACTAAAAGAAGAGTTGTAATCGAGAGAGTTTGAGTACTAGTGTCAAATGCAGGAGTTGGCCAGGATAAGGAAGGCAATTTGAGTGAAATCTTTATTGCAGAGAAATGTAGCATTTTGCACCAGCAGAAAAGCATTTACTATTGCAAATCTGTATTCTACTATGAGAACTTGTTAATATATGCGGTTTTCCTTGCTTCCTGGCTTTGAAGCCAAACATCAAGGGCTATTCCCAGATGTTAACCATATTTGCTCTTGGAGGACCTCTAAACGAGTGTTAACATCCTTGACCAACTTTTACTTAGGGTACTATGCTCTAGAAAACCCGCTTCTTCCATCCCACTGTTAAGATGAGCTCCTTGGAGTGTAGAAGAACATTTACTGGATATTGTATGCCTGATGACTAAAAGGAGAAAATGGGATTCATAATTTTTAAATTTGACAACTGATTTTAAATCTAAAGCATACACAGTGTTTTTGATTTATCGCCTCGAATATGCAAAACTTAAGAAACAAACCCACAGCAGGTTGGCTTGTTAACTGTGACCAGAAGACTGAATTAGGTACTTCTTAGCTTTTTAAAAGTTACCCTGCAATAGACCTTAATCAGTTACACTAATACTGGAATGTTTTGCAGAGGAACAAAGTATATGTAATGCTACATGGGACGTTTGTCTAATACCTATACTATATTATAAAAATGACCAATATGCAATGTAACCTGCATTTGCAAACTCTGAAACTGAATAATAATTGTGTTAAATAAAAAATTTAAAAACTGCAATTGACTGTGTTTCAATCTGTTCATAAATTATGTGGGTTCCATGTATTTGAGGGTATTGACAAGTTGTGGAAATAATGTATCTTTTTGTGCACAAGTTTGGGTAAATGTAATCCATGCACACAAGTTGCACCCAAAGCTATCCTAAGAGGCTTTGCACCATAGAAGATAGACACTACCCTTATCCTTTAGGAATTTCCAAAATGATGATTTTTCTAAGACTTTTGTGTAATGCCCAAAACAGCCAAAAGATGGGACATGATATTGAAATTGTGGAAAAAGGAAACATGATTTTCAACAAGCTACAGAAAAGAACATGGATTTGCTGAGGTTACAACAATTCTATAAACCATTTCAAGATATTTGTTTTAAGTATCATGCCAGATAATAAACATTCCAGCCCACATAGGTTCATATTTCGGCAAACTGATAGGAATATTTTCTAGCTCCTATGCTTTATAATACTGGGTCACTTTCCAGTTTTCCTTATTTTGATTTATGTTTTTACCTTGTAATTGTAGATTTGTATTGTTTGGTTGTACACTGAATTTGTCTCATGGTTCAGTGTATTTAATGTAATTCAAATAAGTTACATTTTTGAGTTTCATACATTATTTTTTAGATTTCAGAATTATTATTTGCATTTTTCTACAATAATCAAATCTAATCATACTGATTCCTAGAATTGCGTTAGTCTCAGAAGGTGTACAGATGCCTCATGATAGTCCTGTCTATGTGTGGACTTATGGACATCTGATCAAATCCATGGTATTACAAAATATTAGGGAATTGTACTGAGTTTACAAGAAATGATTTTTCAACAATACCCCCACCCTGGACAGGAATGTCTTGATGTTCAAGACTCTCATGTGTTTCTTCAATTGAATGAATAATTTAACACAATAATATTTTTTATTTTCTGGCCATTTGATCCTCATGTTTTACTAACAATTCAACTAAAACGTTGTTGTTTCCAAAACTTTATTTCATTCGCTTGACATGTTCTGTCTTCCAGGCACTGTTCTAATAACATTTTAGATAGGACCTCAAGAGTAGTATTAAGTCAACAATTAATTCATAAATCTGTTCACATGCAACTTTGCTAATGTAAGCTGTTTATACTTTACTTACCTGGACCGGATACCCCATGGACATATCCCACCATACTTTCTTTCTCTTCATTTTCAATCTTGGCGAGTTTGGAAAAATCCATAATAGCTGTACCTTCAAAGAAATTGAAAAACCTGACTAGAATTGATGCTCTTATTTTTAACCCTGTTAAATATTTCCACCCACCCAACTTTTTTTGTCAGCATAACTTAGTTTCAAAGACTGCCGGAACACAATTTCAAACAGGGGTTTTGTCTAAAATATATTTTCACAAACACAACTCTTTTTTTTCTTTATTCAATCAATCAAAGACCCATGCTGTAAAAAAAGGATAGAGTAGAATCTCAACAACAATTCATGATTCGAATACGGTAAATAATAATGTACATTGAAATTCTTGAATGCTTTGGAATGGACATCTATATTCGGGTATATTTTTTTTTTAATGTAATAAAAAAGTATAACGTACTGGCATACATAATATATTCAAGATTTTTGTTGCTACTGCTAATTATCTATGTCTATAAAATATATGTAAAGTACGATAAATAGACTGTAATGACATGTATAATGAATTGTTATTGTTGTTGCCAGTTTTCCTTGTCCATTTATTCACCTTATGTTTTTATTTTAGTGTCTACAAATATTTAATTCTATTCTGCCCACCATATTTGTAAACATTTATGAATAGCCTCTATTCAAAGGAAATATAGTTTTTCTCTTTCTTTTGTGCTTCTCATTTTGATTATCCATTGTGCGAATTTAGGTGAATCCGGTGATTTCCAATTTTGTAAAATCAAAGATCTAGCTATTAAAAAAGCATTAAAAACAAATTGTTTTTGTCGCACCGTTAAAGTTGGATTCGGGATCCCGAATAAAATAGCTATAGGATTGTGGTCTATGTTCTGTTTGAGTTGCCAACTAACCGAACGAAAGACCCTATTCCAGTAGTCGGTTAGTTTAGGACAAGAGAAGCACATATGAAGCCAGTCTCCTCCTTGATAATTACTTCCAGGACAAACAACCCGACGACATTTCTGGGAATATTTTGTGCGGGTGTAGTATAATTGCCATTTGAAGAAGAGTGCCATATGTATAACATTTGCCCCGCGAATGGCCTTGATGGACCATTATTGCAGTCCGTCCATTGGGCTGTTTCAATGTGACACCTTGTGGTCTCCTGTATTTTTGAAAGGGCTCTCGGGACTATTTGATCATAAATTTGTTGCTGGAGGAAATTATACCAGTTCCCAATTCCCAACATTTGTTTGACATATAGTGCATGGGTAACGGTTGCGGGAAGTGAGCCCTCAGGGAGCCATAGCTTTTTAACTAGACTCGAGATTTGGAGGTAGGAAGATTCTAGGGTCGAAACTGCTTCTGTTTTGTCTTGTCTGATTTGTTCCCATGACTTCATCACTCCTTGTACTACTAGACCTTTTATTTGATAGATTCCCAACCTTTACCATCTTTTCAATGTCTGTGTATCGATTGCAGCTCCTAGTTCCCTGCAGTGTATTAGTTGAGTTTCTGGATGTAAAGGTGTAAATTGATATTCTTCCTTAAATTACTTAGGTCTATCATGAATTATCCAGAAAGTCTTATATCTGTAGCATTTGGGTAGCTTGGGAATTTTGATAAAGGGTTTTAGATCTATATTTTTTTCCAACAAAATTTGGTGAAGATAAAAATTGGGCCCATGATCGTGAGCTGATGTTACACATCCACACCAGTCTAAGAAGGCGGCCTGGAAGTATTTTTGAATGTGTGGGAGCCCTAAACCACCTTCTTCAGGACTATACAGCAATGTTATTAATTTTGTGTGTGATTTCTTCCCTGCCCAGATACATTTCCGCACTAATTGATCTATTTCTAAAAAGTAATTATGTGGAATTTTGATAAGGGCATTCGAGAAAATAAAAATAAATAGCCGAAGTACCATCTTTTTTATTAATGTGGCTCTTCCAATTATAGATAAGGGTAAATTATGCCAGCTATTTAAGATATTCCTAAGCTTATTAAGCGTTGTGGTATAATTAAGTGCGAAGAGCTGAGAAAAATCGTGTGAGACCCAGATACCTAAGTATCGAACAGGGTTTTTTTTTGCCACCCGAGTCTGAATCTGGTCATGGCAATTAAATAATAGAATCTCAGATTTACTGTCATTGATTTTATACCCTCCTAAGTTGGAAAATGTTTCAATCGTGTTGAACGTTTGTTTGATATTTGTCGTTTCTGCCTCGAGATAAAGGATTAGATCATCTGCAAATAATTTAAATGTGGGTGCCCCTATTATTGGTGGCTTGATTAAGGGGTTTTGGCGTATCAGATTTGCAAATGGTTCCTTATATAAAGCAAATAAAACGGGGGACATAGGGCAGCCTTGCCGGATTCCTCTTTGTATCTCAACTATACCAGCAGAGTTAGAGTTAATTATTATTTTTGCCTGGCCTTTACCATATAATTTCTTAAGTAAATCTACAAAGTCTAGGAGAAAATCCAACTTTTTTAACATCGCAAAAAAGAATATTACATTTGACCAGATCAAAGGCTTTTTCTGCATCAATCATAATAATTGCTGCTTTCGTATTAGTATTTGAAAAAAATCGATGGCATGAACTAAAAAGTTTGTATTGTTGGTGAGAAAGCTTTCTGGTAAAAAACCACATTGGTCCTCATGAACCAGACGTGCAGCGACTAAGGTAATTCTTATTGCCATGATTTTCATGAAGAATTTGTAATCGTTATTTAGTAAACCAATAGGCCGATAAGATCTAGGTGTATCCGGGAGCTTCCCCTTTTTTTAAAAGCTGACTATAACTGCTTCCAATAATGTCTTTGGGATATGGCAACCTTCCAAGATTGTATTATATAAAGAGAGTAATACATTTGTTAACTGTGGCAAAAAAAGTTATAGAATTCAATGGGTATTCCATCAATGCCACAGGCTTTGCCGCTAGGTGTGTTTTATACAGCCACACGAATCTCCATCTCTGATATTGGTGCTATCAACTGGGCTTTCTGCAGGGATATTAAAAGGGGTGGAGAAATTGTATAAATAAATTGGTTGATTTCCTCTGATAGTGTGGGTATTAAAGCTGTATAAATGTTATCATGGTGTGATAAAAAACCTTATTAATCTCGTCAGTCTAATGGACATTTTGGCCTGTCTCGTCATCAAAGACAGACTTTACCGTGGCATTATTGAGATTTTTCTTTACAGACCAGGCCAGTAGTTTGCCAGCGTGTTCACGGTCCTCATACCAATTCATTGTGAAAGACAGTTTAGGCATTTAGAGAGGTTTTGTAATTGATTGTTACCAGTGTAACCCAACAACGAAGGCACCATTGAGTTCCTATCCAAAGTGAATCTCTAAATTGATGCAATCTACATGTCGGCCATATCGACCCAGAATCCTAAAAGTGATTTGTCAACAGGAATGGATCTGAATATACTGTTTATACTGTTTGATGCATCCTCCCTCTCCTCGCTTTAGTAGCTACATTGGAGGTGGCCACTTGACCTAACGGCCTTATACGCCGAGGGAATAAGAAAGGAAGGAAGAGTGAAAGGAAGCAACCATGAACAAGGAAATGTGAAAAGGGTCTGGTGGCTTAGTGGACTAAACCGTCCACTGTAGGGGTCTGTGTTCCCCCTCATGGTCACAGGTTCAATCCTGGTGGGTCCACTCTGCCTTTAATCCTTCTGAGGTCGATGAAATTAATACCATTGAGTTGGGTATCAATAAACATTTGTTATTCAGCGCCAAGATACTCTGTTGGATGAACGTGCGCTTCACAAATACACATGTTATGATATGGTAATAAAAGGAATGGTGTTTGGAGAAAACCCTTCACATACATAACTCATACATATAGGGGGTGGTCCATTCCCGAACACACCAGTGGGATTTTCTACTGAACATTTCTTCAAACTCGTACCAGAGAAACCCATAGAAGTGAACACATTTATGATTGACAGGAATCATAAAAAATTAATGTTGTTGTAAAGTTATATTTACGCCTGAATTTATGTGAGTGTGTGTGTGTGTCTGTGTATGCGCGCGCGTGTGTGTTTGTGTGTGGGTATATATACAAACTCTCATGGTACAATGTAAAAGCAAAGTGCCTAGAAATGCTTCAATTCTCACAGTGTGTGGTACTTAGACATGGTAAACTAACATAAATAGAAAACAGTGAGAAACCCCAGTAAACGTTCACTTTCATGATTTAAAGAGAATTTGAATATCCCTAATTTAAAATGTATTTTAGTAAAGTAAAAACAGTGAGACACTTCTCATTTGTCCCAATTTCTTGGATGACCAGTTTTTGATATTTAAACAGGAATGCTTTTTATGTCTGACGTTAACCAGGACCGTTTGATTTTACAAAAAATATACACATAATAGACTTGCAATGGCCCTCTTAATCCCTGGATCTTATGTAGTGTCAGTCACATTTCACTTCCACCCACCACAGCACACAGCATGAGGCAGCGCATCAGCCCACTTCCGTCAATTGCTCCTTTCTGAGTTAAGTGCCCAAATTCTGCCCAAACACAATGTTGTCACCCACAGAGAAAGTCATCCATACCACTGACAGTGACTGGTCGACCAAAGTGCTTTTTAAACAAGCAAAAACAAATTATGTATTTTTCATGTGTGCGGGCCCAACCATTCCCCAGTTCCCCTCCACTTGTAGTGCACCACATCCTAGGCCTTAATTATGAGGCCTTGCGACAGTTTTTCACTGCCCTTGCGTCACTTTTTGTGACGCATCGGCTGCGTAAAACATGCCCCCTGTTGCGGCCTATTTACAAAGTGATGCATCGAAGCAGATGCGTCAATTTGTAAACCCCTGCGCTACATTAAATGTATGCGGGGGGCGTTCCCACGCAAGTAAGCCTCGTAGAAGTGACAGACTGAAGTCTATGAGATTTCACTGCGCCACTTCTAGGACGCAAATGCGTCAATATCTTATGCCTGCCTCACAGCAGGCGTAAGACTGATGCAGGCACATTTGAAACGGGACTTGCCCATGTGAAATGATCCATTGCTGGAGTTGCGTCACTTTTGTGACACACTCCAGCAATGCGTCATTTTTGCACCTACAGATACGTCAGAAATACTTACGTATCTGTAACTACTTGCGACATGATGCATCATACTGTAAATATGACGCATCCAGCATGTCACAAAGAGGGCGCAATGAAAAGTGATGCATCGCTGTTTTCACGCTGCGATGCGTCACTTTTCATAAATGAGGCCCTAGGTTCCATCCCACTCTAAAATGGCAAGAGTGTGCACATGCACGCAAAGGCATATGTTGGAGCAGTCATCTATGAACGTTTTTGTAAACCCTCATTAGAAAAATATTCACTCCTGTCCGATCGAACCATCATGGCATTACGCCGAGATTTATAAGATTGAAGAAGGACTTAATTTGCCAAACGACGATTACATTCTCTTAGATACTCGAACACGCCCTGAGGAAGCCCTGGGCCGGATGGCCGTGCAATGGGACGAAACATGTGTTGGCTGACTGTTACTTCCTTGCACACCAACTTATTTTTTCTTTAATGAGTGACAACACCTATAAAAAAAAAATTTTACAATGACTCAAGCTTATTGGAATTATTCCTAAAATACTACGATTATTATTTACTTGCCCTGACACCCACCTTGGAACTCGTTCAAATTTAGGGGGCTAGGGGTATCCCCCTGTCAGTGACAAGTAACACAACAAATTATTTAATATTTTGCTCATTATCCAACGGCTAAAAAGGGATCAGGACCCATCACCCCTTTACCTACAGAACAAAAATATTCAGTGATGGCCCCTGTGCATGCACCTCATTGAATGCACATGTGGCAATCTTTTTTTATCTATGCGGTTTTATATGGCATGAACTTTACCTGAAGGTGCCAGAGCGCTTTAAAATAGAACCAGTTACATTACATAAGGACTTCAGAGTACATGAATTACATAAAATATACAAACAAATGAACTCTAAATTCACATAAGAATGGTAGTAAGTACATAAGTCTACTACAGATACTAGCGGTTAGAGTTACACATATACAAGTTGCAAATTCACTCAAGGTTACATTTTAGGGAAAGTTGAAGCGATTAGGGTTGGACAAATATATATTACAGATTTCCACAGCATGATCTTCTCGCCATTGCTGGGGTTCTTGCTTTCAGCCCGGCATACAGGGTGTTGTTGCACTCATGGGCAGTGATCTTGGGCCTGGTGGGATCCCTGAGCTGGTGATGGCCAGATTGTCCTCCATGCTTGTTGTCCCTGTTGCATCAATGCTCCTGGGTACTTGAGAATGGTTAACAGCACTGGGGCCAGTTCAGTCCCGCGGGAGGCTCGTAGCTGAGGAGTGCAGGGGTGGGGACATCATGGCTGCCTCATTCTCTTTAACATAGCTGCTCTCGACCTTCACCCGCCCCAGGAGATCAACGACGTGTAGGTGAGCAGAGAGGAAGAGTCGGAGAGCCCCGTTGAATCCCATCTTCTCCGGCAAGACAATGGGGTGTGCAGGACATTAGGACCGGAGGCTATGTGCAGACATCCAGCGGTCGGCCAACGGAGGGCGGCCATGGGCTTACTCCACCACAGAATGGCCGCCCAGCTCTCTCCCAAAGACTGGTCACAGGGGCGCAGGGGACTGGGGAAGGCAGCGACCTCCCAACTTTTTTCATATATTTTGTTACAAAGGTTTGCCAAATCATTTTTAAAAACATTGGCAAAGCCAATATACTGGCATCCAATGCCAGAACAATTGGCTTTGCCAATACTTGTTGTGCTTGGAGTTGTAGTTGTATATTTGTAAGTCTGCAAAACGTAAAGTGTTATTGACTAAAAAGCAAGGCTTGCTGGCTATGCTTAATTTGTAAGAGGGTCAGCCCGCCACTGCGGGCCGATAGTGTCACATATATTGATTGCACAGACAGTAAGAGTCAAAAACACCCAGTCGGCGGTGCTAGCAGCAGCAGGTGTGCTGACTAACTCAAACTAGTGTCTGTGCGGCTGGGCCGACTCGCCAATATTTCAATCACCCATGAGAGTGTCTGTCGGCTCCGGGCTGTCTCACTCGTCATGTGACATGAACAATCACAGAGAATCTGAATACCCCGGCGCAGCCCCGGTGGGTCAATTAACTAATTTTGTTACACTGTAGCTTCAGCCTGTCTGCCTAAGCCACTCCCGAGCAAGCTGAGTCAGCCGCCCCCATCCTGCCCCATACAGCGCGATTCGCGCGCTGCAGCCAGCTTCCTGACAGTGGTGCTAACAGCGCTCCAGCATGTCAGATGAGGAGGCAGGGCTGGACTGGGAACCGAAACCGGCCCTGGCAAACTGCTTGGCTGGCCCCCCTGGGGGGCTGAGGGGTTGCGGCCTAGCTGTTTGCAAGGGCTGGTTTCGGACGATTTTGTTACGGGGGCTGATATTGCTGGCCCCCGGTCACAAAAATGGCCCCCCTGGGGCCCAAAACCGGCCACCACCCTGGCGGCCCTCCGGGAAAACGCCCGGTGCCCGCAACGGCCAGTCCAGCCCTGTGAGGAAGCGCTATAAATGCGTGACTTTCCATTTCAGTGCAGTGATGTGGATCACCACACTGAAACGCGTCAAACGCCTAAAGTGTGGTACTTGGCAGGACTGTATTGAGTGCTAATGTCCCCAACCTTTTTCTCAGAAGTCCACAGCCAACGTCCCTGAATATTGGAGTGGCCGAATGCCAAAACCTGTCTAGTCTTGTAACTGCTTTGATCCACCACCAAACATTCCCTCGCTCTTGCATCTCGCTCTTCCAAGTTCTTTTCCATCCCCTCTTTCTCAATTTGTCACTGTGTTCCGTCATTCTCTAACTCTTTTTACACCTTTTCCGACTTTTTCTCTCTTGGTCTGGGTCAAAAAGTCTAATGATAGAAAAATATGTTCTTTTCACCAAAAAAACAGAGTGCTGGTAGGCCACCCTGCAATGCATCCACATACTAAATTTAAGCACAGACTGAAATTAAGCTCTTGTCACGGTGAATACGACCCACTTGCTAAAAATAGAGGTTGAAACTCATAACTCAGTTTATTTACCGAATAACATGGCGAGAGCGCCACCCAGCGTTCAGAGATTTAAATCAGGGCGCAGAGAGACAGGCAGAGAGCGTTCTGTAAACACTCAGCGGGAGCGAACTGGACTGCCCCAACCAAGCATGTTGTGTTTTCGCAGGGATGGGAGTGGAGAGGAGAAGCATGTAGAGATGACTAAACAGCACATAATGCAAAATGATGACCCTCCGTGCAAACTATGTTGAGTGGTTCCAGAAATTGCTGTCGAGCAAGGGATCTGGCTTATGCTGGCGTGTTTATAGCTGCTAAGCGGACGCACGTGCTACCTTAACTCAAGCTCACCTTTTTGTCAACCGCCTATTGCATTCTGGAACTCGTTTTTTCGTTTTCGAGTGTAGGCTCAAAATTCCTTGCATGCAAAGTTGACTGCCACTGACACAAGCAATCACCCATCAGCCTTTGGCAGCAGTTACCTTAGTTGTAAAGTTATTTTTAAACTTTCCTGTGATCTGCTGTTCTTTTATATTGTTTGTTATGCTTGGGGTTTCTCATCCTATGTTTCTGTTTACTGTGTACTTGTTCACCGCTCTCAGGTTTCCCAGGTCCATGTGTGACTAGCTAATCTTGAGCAGGATTTTTGTTGGAATTCTGGTACTTGTGGTTCTGATGGCATCCTCTAACCCTCAGAATGCCTGCACTGGAAAGCTACTAATGCATCCGCCTAGAAACATGAAATCTATGCTCAGTGATTTGTCAGTCTCGAGCAAGATCAGAGTGGCCATGATGAAGACTATGCCACAAAGAACCACACCGTGGGGCAGCTGATAAAGGCGGATGGTGGTGAAAAAATGGGGTTTCCTTATACGACGTGGGGACTTGTTAAATGTAAACAGGTATTTGCATATGTATGTCTTGGTACTGGTGCAGGGCAAACTCACATGGGAAACAATGACGCATTGGACATGGGTAAGGCCTAAGAACCGGTGCAATGTAGCAAGTAGCAAGTGGCAGATTCCTTAGTCCGTAGGGGTGTAATATTCCTCAAATGTATGTATTTGCAGCTCCTTCCTGACTCCCGGGAGGGCTGGTACGCTTCTGATGCATGCCAGTGGGAATGCTGTTCCAGAGCCTGGATGCGCAGATGGAGAAGACCTGCCTCCTGGGGTTTCCTTCATCAAAGTAGCGTAACAAAGCCCCCCCCCCCCAGAGCCCCCAAGCTCCAGGGGGGCCCTTGTAATGTTGTGCCAGTGACGACACAGGCGCTGACGGCAACGTAGAGTCATGTGACTCTACGCGTAGAATAAATAAGGGTTACGCGCGTGCGTACGCTCTCTTGGGCTGCGACCGTGAAACCAGTAAAATCACCACCATTGGCTCCGAGTGATTCCTTGCCCTCCAGCACCCAAGGTTCCGCACGCTGTCCCCTGGGCCCGCGCAACACTGGCCGGGCCCGGCAACATAACAAACTGGCGACGAGGGTGGGCGTGCCCTTGTGTGACTCGAGCGCTGGTTTGGCGGCCGCGAGCGCTGTCCTTCGCTCGCGGCGCTTGTGCCCCAGTGCGCGTTGGTCGTCAGGGGCCCCATTGGAGTGCGGCGCGGCGCACCCGCTGCTATCCGTGCGTGTGATCTGCGGAGTTTATGCCCCGTGACTGGCAGGGACGGACCGGAGCACAACCCCTCTACCCACGTGGTCCAGGCCTTGCTGCCGATGGCGCAGCTGATCGCCTCGGGCCTCACGGAGGGAGAACACGTGGTGGGTTCGTCAGTGTCCGGGCAGAGGTCTGCCTGCAACTGTCTGTAAGTACCTCTGCTGTGTGGGGTGGTGGAGGACAAGCACAAACAAAATACAGGCCCACACACAGGAAAGAAAAGGAACAAACACAGGAGCAGGCTCACCATCTTCAAGCAGGCCCACACCCCTATGTCGTAGCAACACCCAGCATTAAAGGGGGACGAAGGACACACCAGGCAAGGTTCCCATCAGAAGCGGGTAAACAGCTCGAGCCACCCAGAGAAGGCCAGCCCACGGGTACTGGAGCTGCAAGCTCGTGCCCAACACGTCAAGGCCATAAAGGTCAGGAGGGACCCGGGCAACAACACACAATAGAACAATGGCCACCATACCACCCATTGAGCCGTTTACAGTGGAAGGGTCGCCATCGGCGTTAGCGGCCAGATGGAAGGACTGGGTAGACCGTTTGCGTATCTTCTTTGAGGCCACCAAGGTCCATAAAGACCAGAAGCGGGCAATGCTGATCCACCTGGGAGGCAAAGATATACACAATATCGTCAAAACGATAGTTGAGGTCACCCCAAAGAGCCACCATACGCCAAATGCCCTCAACGAACACTTCGAGCCCATGGCCAATCAGGACTATGAGAGGTTCATCTTTCGGCAAGCGCGCCAACTTCCGGAGGAATCGTTAGACATGTATCACGCACGACTAAAGAATCTAGTGACCACCTGTGGATTTCGCGATGAAACCGAAGAAATTAGGGGACAGATAATCCAAGGATGTGCGTCGGCCAAATTGCGAGAACGTATACTAGAAGAGACCGGCAAGCCCCTAGCGGAAATACTGACCCTAGGACGGACCAAAGAATTGTCGAAAGCGCGGGCGGCGCACATGGAGGCTGCTCTCCAAACACCAGTGAAGTCGGAACCAGTAAACGCGGTAACGACCAAACCTCCGCGGAGGTGGAACAGGAAAGGACCAGGAACACCCTCTCCGGGACAAACCAAGTCATGCGGATACTGTGGGGGTCCACCGCACATGGCGGCTGAATGCCCCGCGAAAGGCAAAAGATGCTCAGGATGTGGGCGATTTAACCACTTCGAAAAAGTGTGTAGGTCAAAGAAGTATCGCAATCCTCACCAGGTAGCGAACACTCTCAAAGAAGAAGAACCAGCACCCAGTGACATGGACGATGATGAGGAGGAGGAGAGGGTGGTGCACAAAGTCCATATGATCGGCACTGCCACCAGATAGTCAAGACGCCTACCTCAATGCAGCATCCGGGTAGGATCCCAGGAGGTCACTGCTGTAGTAGACACAGGGGCCACCATCAACATCATGGCCTCAACCCTACACAGCACCATGGATCCATGACCGGCTCTCCACCCATCGACCATCACCGTATTCGCTTACGGGCAAGATGCTCCTTTGAAGATCCGGACGGTTCCGGACTACCGTCGCACATGGTTCAAAATCCATCACAACCAATGTCTATGTCACCGAGGACGGCCAGGGGATGCTTCTGGGGTGCCGAGCGGCTGAGGACCTGGGAGTAGTAACATTTGCCTTCGGAGTACATCAAGAGTCACTCCAACACATCCTTGCAGAATTCGCAGAAGTTTTTCAAGGAATAGGGAAGTTTAAGGGGAAGGAAATCTACCTTCATATCGATCCAACGGTCCAGCCCGTCGCCCTAAGACACCGGCGAATAGCGTTCCACCTGAGGCCCCTGGTCGAAGAGGAGCTCAAGAAGCTGGAGGCCACAGGGATAATTGAGAAGGTATCTGGTCCCACTCCGTGGGTGTCCCCGATCGTCGTCGCGCGAAAGCCCAAACAGCCGGGCGCGGTGAGAATCTGCATCGACATGAGACTCCCCAATGTCCCGATCAAGCGGGAACGTCACATCACTCCCACGATATACGACCTCATTGGAGAAATGGCGGAAGCTCGCTGGTTTTCAAAACTGGATCTGAGGTCCGGATATCATCAACTGGTGCTGGACGAGGCCTCCCGCAACATCACCACGTTCTCAACACATGTGGGACTCAGGAGGTACACCAGACTGAGTTTTGGAGTGTCCAGCGCCGCAGAGGTATTTCAAAATGTGATACAGGAGTTGATTGCGGACATTCCCGGTGTCATCAATGTCAGCGATGATATAATGATACATGCCAAAACCACCCAAGAACGTCTTCTTCAAGTGCTACGCCGGTTACGGGAAGCGGGCCTCACCCTTCACCGGGAAAAGTGCGAGTTCTTATGCAAGAAACTACAATTCTTTGGCTACACATTCTCCACCGAAGGGGTCAACCCAGACCCAGAGAAGGTTCGGGACGTCAAAGAGGCCGCCGCTCCCACCAACGTCACAGAAGTCTGCAGTTTCCTGGGTATGGTCAATTACTGTGGGAGATTCATCCCAGACTTGGCCAAATTGACATCACCACTGAGGGAGCTGACTAAGGAATCCATCACATGGAAGTGGGGAGCTGACTAAGGAATCCATCACATGGAAGTGTGACACTAGTAGCAGTGGACACTGGCCCTGTAGGGCTAGGAGCAGTCCTCCTCCAAAGAAGGAACTCTCAGGAAGAGTGGGCCCCCGTGGCGTTCGCCAACAGGTCCCTCACCGAAACAGAACAAAGGTATTCGCAAATAGAGAAGGAAGCCATCGCCATTCACTGGGGGTGTCACCACTTCCACTTGTACATCTACGGGAAGCCTTTCGTAGTCGCGACAGATCAGAAGCCGCTAGTGGCCCTGTTCTCAGGAACCTCGACCAAACCACCACCACGGATTGAAAAGTGGATGCTGCAGCTCCAAAACTACAACTGTAAGGTGGAGTATCAGCCTGGGTCCAAAAACCCAGCGGACTACCTGTCCCGGCATCCTCGGAAGGCCACGGTGCAGGAAATGGAGGACGCAGCAGACACCGAAGAGTATGTCAGGTGTGTCACCGCCCGATCATGCCCCATACCAATTTCCATGGAACGACTGCGGAATGCAACGATTCAAGATGAATGTATACAGCGTGCCAAAGCAGCCATCCAGAGCAACAGCTGACACAGAGCCAAGGAGGAATGGAAAAGTCTAACAGCCTCGGCACAAAGGGTGATGGACAGTTTGTATCACGTCAGAGATGAACTCACCGAAGACAACACAGGGTGTCTATTGAGGGGACACAGGTTGGTGATTCCGACATCCCTGACCCAAAGCGTGGTGGACCTGGCACACGTTGGACATCAAGGAATGGTCAAAACAAAGGCGCGGCTCCGCACAAAGGTGTGGTTCCCATTGATGGATGACCTCGTGGAAGCCACAGTCCGAGCCTGCACGGAATGTCAAGTAACTGGGGAGATACCCAGACCTGCTCCGATCATCGTAGAACCCAGACCGAGGACCCCGTGGTCGAGAGTGAGCCTTGATTTTGTCAGCCTGCCGGACGGCCGCCACACCTTGGTAGCCATTGATGACTACTCCAAATACCCTGAAGTTGAAATAGTGTCAGTACTAAGCGCCACGGAGATCACACCAAAGATTGAGAAAATCATCGCGGCCCATGGCATCATGCAGGAGCTGAGGACGGACAATGGGTCCCCGTTCCAAACCCAAGAATTTGCGTCATACCTACAGGCCCTTGGCATTCACCATCGGAAAATCACCCCCTGGTGGCCCCAGGCAAACGGGGAGGCTGAAAGATTCATGCGAACACTCAACAAAGTGATCAGAATTGCGCATGACAGGGCCCAGTCCTTAGAAATGGCCATCTTCACGTTTCTCAGGAGCTATCGCCAAACGCCACACACTACAACAGGCATAGCCCCGGCTCACCTGCTAATGGGGCGAGTAATCACCGACTCAATCCCTCATCACCCGGCGTGGCAGCCAGAGACCCCTAGGGACAGCCTAATAGATGCCCAGCAACATAAAACACATGCACATGTCAGCCTTCGGCGAAGATCTACAGTGCCCAACTTCCGACGTGGGGACGTGGTGCTGCTCAAAAACCGAGTCACTAGTGGAAAATTTCGCCTGACTTTTGAAAAGGAACCATGGACAGTAGTGCATGTACAGGGAACCCGTGTTGTGGCCACTCGAGGGAGAGTAAGAATAAAGCAGAATGTGTCACATTTCAAGAAATATCATCCTGAAAGACTGGGACAATCATCCAACCAAGAGGAAAACTGTCCCAACACGAGCTCAGTGGAAGAGTCTAGGTCAAGCGGAGCTGTGTCCCGGCCTTCGAAAAGGCCGGGACAGCCGGAGGGGGTGAGACCTCGATGACAACTCTGCACCGCCGGGCCGATGAATCTGCGGCGAGCGATGCCGGCCACTCCCAAAGGTCTGAGGCCCCTACCAACCAGCAGAACAGCGAGGGCGGAGACTCCCAGAGCTGTGGCCTGTCACAATATGGCCTGAGAGGCAATCCCGAGCCATCCTGCCGGCTGAGAGACTACCTAACGTAAGACTGTTTCATTTTATTTATTGGGTGCTAGTGTGAGGTCCGAACTTTGGCCGGGGATGTGGCACTAGGCTGAGAACGGACTCTAGATTTGTGTTGGCAACCAATGTTGTTTTGATGTTGTTGGGGAGGAATGTAATGTTGCGCCAGTGACGACACAGGCGCTGACGGCAACGTAGAGTCATGTGACTCTACGCATAGAATAAATAAGGGTTACGCGCGTGCCTACGATCTCTTGGGCTGCGACTGTGAAACCAGTAAAATCACCATCATTGGCTCCGAGTGATTCCTTGCCCTCCAGCACCCAAGGTCCCGCACGCTGTCCCCTGGGCCCCGTGCTACACTGGCCGGGCCCGGCAACATAACAGGGCCTCAGCACAGTAACCTGCCTGAGAGCTCCTGAGTGAGTCCGGAGTGGGGGGCCCTCCATGTACTTTGCAGGGGGCTCCCTCAAGTTTCTTTACGCCACTATTAAGGATGTATACGATAATTAATTAACCATTCCATCTGAGTGCGGTTAGGGGAAGCGAAATCCACATCCCACCATACAGTTTACTCACCTTTCACCTGGGCTCCATGTTAAGGCTACTAAACTTGTTTGAACACTTCTGCAGAGCTTTCAAGTTTTCCAAGTCTTAGGATAAGTAGCTCACCCCATCCAAGGTTTTTGCTTTGCATCCTGGGAGTTGTAGTCAAGGTCATGCTGGCCTTTCATTCCACTGCTGGACTTTCCCCACTGGGCTGGAGCGCCTGGAGGCCGGTTGTGAAATACCACGACACCACTTGGTGTATCTGTCAATTATCGCAGCTCCCAGAGTTAAATCACAGAAGGCATGGAGGAGGTTTTGAGAAAGTGAGGGGTAGAGGTAGAGAGAACACAGTCAGAGAGGGAGAAAAGAGAGGGAGAGGAGACAAGGCGAGTGAGAGAATAGATGGATGGAAAGAGAGACACTGCGTGGAGAGGAGAACGGAGCAGGGTCGGCTTGAGCAATTTTGCTAAAGCTACTTTTGGTTCCCCACTCAGGCACTGCTTGTGGGGCTGTTTGTCGCATTATAAAATCATTGCAGGAAGTCTCAGAATAAAATGTAAAAAAAAACCCTGCCCTGTATAAGCTAGTCACTGTATGGACCGCAAAACGTCATAGATATAGGACTGGTCATACTGTGCGATTAGAATCAAAAGCGCCCTGAAGTCTGTTCCCTATGCTTCCAGGTGCATGCCATCTTCCTTTTTCTGCTTGAATTTTGGGTGGGCCTTGACCGCCTCCTGCTTGAACTGAGGTTCACAGCAACAAGTATGCAAGGGGGCAGTGGAGGTGGGAAAGCCGGTTGAGGCTCGAGACAGAGGCCTTGCTGTCGCTTAGCTCTAGGTCCTCTTGGGGCCTCGAGCCCAAAACGAACTGAGTCTCTAATGTGGCTTCTGCCTTCCACCCACGCTCTGTCCTCATCGCCCAGCGTTAAAAGCAAAGCATGAAACTTTGGTGTTCAAAAGCGGAGAAAGAGGTAGCCATCTTGTGAGTGAACTGAATAATGTAAAACCAGAAAACCTGGGACCAGTCCTGGCTTCCCCGCTTGACCAAATTGTATGATCCTCTGCAAATATTTTATAAAGCCTATTTTTTCTTCGTTGTCACATATCAGGGGACATTCCAATAGGTGAGTTCCAGGGGTGCGCTGTACAGAAGTAATCTGATGTTTTAAGGTGAAAATGCTTCCGCATGTCAAAGAAATCTTTTTTATTTCATTTTAATGATACTATCTCACTGTAACGTGAAGCTTGCTGCAGGATTTAAATGCCAGCTATTTTCAGGGCTCGGCGGGTCCACAGGCTCGTCTTGGCTCGGCTCTCCCTGTTAATTTGTGGGCTCGCCCGCCACTACAGGCAATGCCAACAGCCACCCTGGGGACTTACACGAGAGTGCCTTATGCATGGTGTAGCGTGCACTGCTCTAGGGGCAGGGGGTAGGTTTTAAGGCTGGTATTTCATGCACTTCTCTTATAATAATCGGAGTAAATCTGGCTTCTAGTTTGCAGTCGTAAAAATACAGTACGAGTGCAAATAGATCTCTGAATCGGGTCCAATGTCCTTCGATCATCATTTCAGAGGGGGGTTGTGTAGAGGCTTTGTGACTGAATATACACTGTGACCTTTCCAAGGTCACACCGGTGACAGGTGCCAGGCAAAGATTCCCTCTCCGGACTCCACCCATGTTTCCTTCAGGGCAGATTGGGTTAAATCCATAGAGCAGGGGTTCGCAAACAAGAGACTGAAGTCAGAGGTGGAAGAGAGAGTGGAATGTGTGACACTGTTAAAGAATTGTGAACAGCAGGACCAGGGGGGCGGGGGGGCCGCAAGTGTTGTCGTCCTGGGAAACCCACGAAATAATGTATTGGGAATCAGTTGCTTTCCGGGCCAAGAAATAGGAGCATTCAGAAATGGGGGAGCGTTCGGAGTAAGCGCTATATAAGAATCGAGGCACACGTGTTTCCTATTATTCACCACGGAACTGCATAGACGCGGGTCTTTTTGAACCGATGCACTGTATGTTTCCACACTAACTCAACACATTCCGGAGAAGTGGGCGCCAAAGGTACAAGGAAGGGAAAATTGAAAATTACACGAGAAACAAAACGACAAACATCACGAGAAAAAAATAGTTCCTGGGGTAGCAGTGAGTCCTGAAGGACTTTGCTCCCTATGTTGAGGTGAGAAATACTTGTCTTTAAGATTCCCTGAGAGCGTCGAGGGGTCAAAGATGTAACCTCTGCACTTCCTCGCCCATCCTGAAGAAAAAGCGTATTTAAAACTTCTTCCAAAGCAGCTACAGGTGGTTTTCTACACAAACAGAACAAATGATCTTTTGTACGAATGGAAATAAAGGGCGTAGGCGACTTCTTTGAATGGTGAACACTTTTCGATAAAACGATTTGCCCAAGATCACACGATATGGCCATAAGGGATTTCTTCTTTACACCCCATGTAATGTTGGGTGTCGCTATTTTTGGTTGGAAATAAAAGCTAAAAGGGAGATTATTCGTGAAAACTGGCACAATGACTGCTACAAATATTTCGAATGTCTGGCTAACCCCCTAACATGTTCTAGGAAACGTCTCGAAGAATGCTTTACCTTACATGAAGTATGCATACTCTCTTATTTTCTTTATTCTATATAATTGAAACGGTTTTAAGAATCAAATGTCGCATTTTCACGTGAAAAGCATATTTTGCACATTACATAAAAGAAATAGCTTACCTCTTAAATCGTTTCCCCCTCTCTCCGGTATGTTTGGCTGCGCCCTCCTTGAATTATATCGCTTCTCTTTCTCTCCTCTTTCCTCGGTCTCTCATTAACAGGCAGTAGTTTGCCCACTGTCTCTCTTCCAAAGTGTCTCTTCTTACACTCTTTTGGAAGTGACGCCTCTCTCGCTCTCCCGTTTCTCTGTTTTCTTAGTCGGCTCTCTCACCTTCTCTATTCTCACTCTTTCGCACTCTCTCTCTTTCTCTCCACTTCCCTGTTCCCCTCTCTTTCTGCTCGCTTATTCTCTCTCTCTCTCTCTCCTGACGCTGCTCCGCTTACTCCTCGCCTCTGCCACTCTCCCCCTGCACTTCTATTTCTGCCTTCACGGTACAATGGCGCAGTCCTCCCCCCCACCCCCTTGCTTTGGTTTATGGTGGATGGACCGGCACTCTCAGGATACAGGAGGCTGGCTGCCGACACAACCAGTTCCAACCTGGACATCTTTGCGGTGGGTGAAGAAAGAGGTCACCTGAAGGAGAAACAGTAAACACCAGACTCAGAACTGACATCAAACCTCCTGCCAGCCCTCTGTGTACAGTAAACACCTCCGGGCTGGCACTGCTGCCCTTCTTCTCGGGCCTCTTCCGACTTATTATGTAGTCCCTTCTTTGTGTCTATTTTGCGTCCCATGAGCCCCGCTTAAAACTGTAAGCCACAATAGTGCATAGTCAACATCTGACTTGCTATGCGAATTTAGGGATGCTGGCTAAAGCATTCTGAGATTTGTAGTATTGGGGGCACTACTCTTCTTGCACATCTTATAGTACAATAACCAGTGGTCGAAGTCAGGGGATCTGAGAGGCACGACGTGCCCATAGTTTTTTTAATTTTAGAAAAACAGTTCCCCTACTTTTTGTTAAAAGACAACCGTTTCGAGATGGTTAATTCCTACAGCTGAAATGCTTCAGCTCCAGTGTAAGGTAGGGAGTCTCCTGTGCAATGAAACCAACAGAGGAGCAGACAGCTAAACAGGCCTTCTTGTCAGGGTGCCTGCTTGCCTGAAAAAAATGTAAATTTAGCGCAACTGGTCAATCTGCAAATGTAAGGGGTGCCTGGTAGGAAGCTGGGCCTTGTAGGAAGCTGGTACTGGCTTTAATCAATGGAATCACTTGAAGCGTCCTGACGACACACATTTATTCTTTTTGAGATGTATTTTAAGGCAGCTACCAGCTAAGCTGTCAAGTGAGTGCTTTTAAAAGAAAATTGAAAAAATCCTGCACTAGATATAGTCTGCAAAAACATCTATATTTTTGAAACACTTTTTATCTTAACCCCTTCAGTGCCCGCCCCTTTCCCCGCCCTGTGCCGGCCGTTTCATTAGCGGGCGGGGTTTGTGACGAGCTGGTCTCGTCATGGGCACAGCGCAACCGCGGCCCATGACGAGACCAGCTCGTCACGGGCATTGAAGAGGTTAAACCTTTTTGGACATTCGGTAGCAGCCTATCTTATACTATGTGTAATGCAAGTTTAAAATAATGACTTACATCATCACAGTGCTTCCTGTCACAGACTGGGACCTTGTAGCACTAAACACACACAAGTCGCTATTCTCCACTGCACCAACCAGGATTTAATTCTGTGTCTCTGGTGCAGTGCATTAACTAATAGAGGTTTCATAATGTGCGATAGTGCATTTCCTTTTGATTAACATAACTTATATCTAATTTTCATTTAGGATGTAGTTACCGGAAGGAGAAAGACTGAAAAAAGTTACAGAATATTTTATTTTTTTAGTCATGTTCACATGCTCACTCACTCCGCCCCCTTGCGCACAAGAGTTCCTATGATTTTTTGTTTTTGCACTTCCGACCACTGACAATAATATTACAAGGTTTTAAGAACCCACGGAGAACATTGGTGGAAAGATGATATATTCAAACACTCTGTGTTTGCAAAAACCTGATAGAAAAGCTCTTATATGAGGCTGGGGCAGAGCGTGTGCACGTGAGCCATATCCAGAACCCTCTTCAAGTTCAAGCTAGCAAGACAACTCAGCGGGTACAGTAGCTGCTGCAGAAGGTGTTGTGCCGGTTACAGCTCATGGATACACAGGGGCAGCTCCTCCATGTGGGCGGAGGATCGTCGCCCCACTGCTTTCTCGCAGTGCGAGAAGCAGAAACATAAAATGGTAATATAAATACTATTTTATGTTTCTGCTTCCCACACTGCGAGAAAGCAGAAGAAGGGCTTAGTTGGGGGCCGGTGGGCGGTCCTGCTCAAGGGCAGAGGAGGAATGGCAATCCCAATGTTGCGGGTCCTGACTGTTTGGTGGCCCTCTGGGGCCGACCAAACCCATCATGCACACTCTCCATTTTCTCCATATAGGCTGCATACATGGAGAAAATGGCCTCCCCATAAGCCTGCTTCGGTACGTCCTGCTCCTGCGGAGGCAGGAAAGCAGGAGCCAGAGCTTTGAAAACACGAACCCGGGAAAGGTATGTTTTTTTATTATTATTTAACCCCTATCCCCCCTCCCCGCATGACCCCCCTCCCCTCATGACCACTCACCCGTACCCCCACCCCCTCGCCCGTCCCCCCCTCCCACGAGCCATGCCGGCCACGGCTGCCGGTAATAAATAATACAGGTATGGCCGCCTCAGCTAGTCATCTTTCCAAGGAAGACAAAGCAAGCATCACTGACTTTGGTTAGTGATCACTTATTAACCTGAATACCTTGATAAGAATATGCAAAATGATGACCAGATAAAAGAGCTCCTCCAAATCTTTTTGAAATGTTTCACACATCAGCCACAGGAAATGTACACATAATCAGAAAGATAGCTCGATGGGTTAAGAATTTGTTGCTGCAATCTGCAGTCAGACTGGTTTGCATATGGTCATGTCTGAACTGGGGTGGTGGAGTGAGCTAAAGAATGATGATGGATTAAACCCAGATCAGTTGACTGGGGGTGAGTGCTTGCAATGTTCAACACTCCGTCCATCATCCCCTTTGATTTTGCTTTGTTCGCCCTAAGTTGGCAGGGTTTGCTCAGACGTGGGTCCCTTGCTCACTTTGCCACTGGATTCAAGCTAGCCTGGCTGATGACGGCTGATTAGCCAGAAACCGGTCCCAGGATGCTTGTTTCTGGTCCAGGGAAGACATGGCTTGGCTGTTCGGGCTGGATTGTTCCCATGAGGCACAGGGTCAGACTGATTTGCATATGGTCATGTCTGAACTGGGGTGGCAGAGTGAGCTAAAGAATAATGATGGATTAAACTCAGATCAGTTGACTGGGGGTGAGTGCTTGCAATGTTCAACACTCCATCCATCATCCCCTTTGGTTTTGCTTTGTTCGCCCTAAATTGGCAGGAAATGCCCAGACGTGGGTCCCTTGCTCACTTTGCCACTGGATTCAAGCTCGCCTGACTGATGACGGCTGGTTAGCCAGAAACCGGTCGCAGGATGCTTGTTTCCGGTCCAGGGAAGACATGGCTTGGCAGTTCAGGCTGGACTGTTCCCATGAGGCACAGGGTCAGACTGATTTGCATATGGCCATTTCTGAACTGGGGTGGCGGAGTAAACTAAAGAATGATGATGGATTAAACCCAGATCAGTTGACTGAGGGTGAGTGCTTGCAATGTTCAATACTCCGTCTATCATCCCCTTTGGTTATGTGATCTGAATGTACCCTGCACACATATCACAGCAGATAATGCCTAACTCTGTTCAGTGAGTTCAGCCTTTTATCGTTCTGGAATCAATAAAATTACTAGCACCCAGTTAGCCGGTAGACAGTGGCACCAACGGGCTGCGCCAAGAATATAGTTGCTGAAGCTGAACAAAATAACGACGTATGTACTATTTAATGACAACAAAGAGCAAATTTGGCAGCAATCACGCTAGGTCCGATCATTTGCAGTGATCATATGTTATGTTATGTTACAGTTTCTTGTAAAACGCATAGCTACCCAGAAACTGGCTTCTCAGTGCGACGAGTCCTGAGGATGTGAGTGTCTTGATCAAGTGAAGAGGTAGGCCTTCAGTTGCTTCCAGAAGCTTAACAGATTCCCATTAGATCTAAGGTAACTGGGCAGGGTGTTCTAAAGCTTTGGCATTCGGGGCCTTATTATGTATTAGGGAGCACTTTCCCTGTTTGCGCCTGGCACACCTCAAAACAGGTGCGCCGGGCGCAAATAGAAAAAGTGCACCTAATTACATAGAATGCACTGCCCCCAGGGCAGCTGCAAACTCATGCTGCCCTGGGGCAGTGCATTCAAGTGAAATACGGAGCAACTTTGAAGCAGCTTCTCCATGTTTCAGTTTGCAGGCAGCAACTTACCTGCACTAGAAGGGGAATTTGAGATCCCCTTGCAGGCGGGTGCAATCAGTGACTGCATCTGCCTGCAAGGGGATGTCTGGGGGTTCCATAGGACCTCCTGTACCCCCTTCAGAGGGCTGCTCTCAAGGGGCACACTGACAATTCGCCTCCTGACAGCTTTTTTATCTCTGCAACCGCGTCTGTAATACAATGCAGGCGTAGAGGCAAAGGAATTCCTAATTTGCATGGGCCGCCCCCATGCAAATGAGGGAATACCCCCTGAAGATGACGATGGCGCTTTATGTGCACCAGCGCTATTGGTATTAGAGATGGGGCCGCACAAGTGTCTGCAGCCCCTTCTGTAATACCAAAGTGCCCCAGGGGGCACGCAAAGCGGGACAAACGCACGTTGCGCCCCCAGAGCACTCTGTAATGGGGCCCCTGATATGTAAACGATCTGCCCCCACTTCTCGCTCTTACGTCTGGGGGTCATTGGCATATTATATCACTTGCAGTAAGCATATAAAATCAGTCACTGGAGAGATCCCATGGGCACGATATACCAGCAAAATGGCTTTTAAATTCTAGAATTAGGGATGCTTTGAAACTACAAGTCTGCACTCCCCAAATGTGCCCGCTGGATACCACCCACTGAATAAAAGATTTTACAGTCATGCTAACATTGCAGTCGGCCAATTCTCGCCCTCCGCCACCATTAACAGCCTCGCAATCCTGCCCCTTTTCAATGATTAATCTGTTAAAATAAAAAAAGCAAAAAGAATGGCAAAACAGAGAAATCAGGCCAAAACCACCAGGCCCCTTACCACCTCCACAGCATTAAGGCTGTCTGCTAGGGTAAATGCCTATGACCTATTGATTTATTTATGTATATTTATATAGAGCAGACATTACCCAAAGGTGCTAGAGTGCTTTACAAGTTGCTGATGGTTTAAAATTATAAAATACAACTATAAATAATTGTAAAAGTGGAGCATGCAACAGATTCTTAGCTAAAATGTAAGTGGACAAAAAGGGCTATCAGGTTGGTTTGGAAGGTTCCCCTTGTGAGAAGGTGGCCTGATATATGCTGTCTAGTGGGCACCTTGTATCAGTCCAAACAACCCCTTATGGTGATAGGTTAAAGACAACCTTATGTGAAAGTTATCCTAGTGGTGGCTATGGAGAGCAGCCTTCAGGCTAAGTCTTGAAGGGATGTAAAGCAGCTTGTTTTACCAGTCTATAATCTCTTGAATGATCAAATGAAAAGACAACCACACCAGGTATATATTCAAAATATATGTATTTAGGATAAAATACACCCCTCTAGTCTCTTTATGAGACTGGAGGTCGAAGTACTTTAGTTACAAGTGTTTAAGCATCAGTAAAATCACAAATACATGTTTGGGCCCTAGGGGCGTACCAAACCATATACTAAAATAGTGGTATAAGAACCACGACTGGAATAGGCAGGGTGCATATTACCTCTAGAATAGCTGGGACCCCAAGGAACCACCCAAGGTAGTGACACAGGGGACCCACGGGAACTGTATGCAGTGTGGAAACACAACCGCTGGTTCCTATTACTTTCTTTGGGGAATGTCGCAGTTGGAATTTTAAAGATTAGGGTCACTTCAAATCGAACTAGGACCAAACCCTTTTGGACTTAGACAGTTCCAGGGCTAGCACCCTCGAGAGTACCGGAGTACTTGAGTTACCTCACCCAGGGAAGCCGGGTGCATAGGTGTCTTTTGGTGTCGGGTCGCGTCGGCAATTTCTAAGGAAGCCTGCAAAGAACTGCTGCTGCAGAGAAGAGGAGAAGTGTCCGGAGAGATCCAAGCCTGGATCTAGGCTGTAAGGAACCTGAAAGCAGAGGGGACAGAGTCTGGGTCACTTGCCAGTGACCTAGGGCAGGATGGACCAATGCCACACAGATGTCGGGTGCTTCAGGTGAGTTGACGGGTGTCTTGACTCTTCAGCCACGAGGTCCAGGAGGCGTCAACGAAGTCCACGAGCTGGATTCGAGCTGTACCACGAAGTTTGTCGAGTGCTGCGGTGTTGGCGACCCGAAAGAACCCAACAAGCCTTGGTAACGGCAAGTCTCAGGAAATCAGAGAAAGGACTGCGGTGCAGATCAGTAAGGTCTGATGGACTCACCCAGCAAGGGTAAGTAAGAGCAGGTCTGGAGCAACCAGAAAAGCCCAAGTAGAAGTGGAGTTGCCTTCGTAGGGACCTGCTAGCCAACAGGCTAGTGATCACGAAGGAGCCTCAAGCAGTCCCACTGGAAGCTGGCCCACGGGTCACTCGTGGAGTGGAGGCCAAAAATCTTCAGTGCAGGAGGTGCTCAAGGCTTGGGCTACTCGGAGCCCAAAGCACAACTTCGAGGATGACCAGGAAGATGTTGTTGCTGCAAAAGTTCACGGTGTCCAGGGGTCACGGTTCCACGTTACCCACGATAGCCACAGGCCTCAGCTTTGCTGTGGACTCAGGGTCGCCTCGGGGAAGTCTGGAAATTCACCTCTGGGGATGCAGAGACTTTGGCATCCAGCGTGAGCTTCAGTAATGCAGACTGGTCAGTTGCTTCTTTGGTGCCTGCCAAGCAGGCGAGTCACTCCTTGACCCCAAGGGAGATTTCTTCCATCTTCTAGTCATGATAGAAAGTCGAAGGTCCAGGATATATGTTTCAGAGGTTTGTCCAGGGTCATCTAAAGTCTTAGGGACAGGATTCTTATACTTATACTAAGTTTAGGGGATGGACTAACTCTAAGGCCCCACCTATGGGTGGGCCTGGGGTGGGGGTGGTTACAACCCTTCCCCTTTGTCCAGTTTCGCGCCAGAGCAGGGGCTGAGTGCCCCTGCAACCGGTTTGAACTGGGCTATGCACGGGGACACCTTGTGTGCTCCAGGCAGTGTCTCAAAAGCATTCACTGAATGCACCCACCCTGCCCCAATACACATCTGCCTGTCTGGGGAGGTGGTTACACCTCCCTGTGACAGGAAACCTATTGTCCAGGCCTCCCCTGCCGGAGTTTCGGTCAGCAGCAGGAGGCCAGACCCGTGTCTGTGGCATCCATTTTGTGATGCCAGGGCTTTGAAAGGATTTAACCGGGTTTAGTCAGTGTGAACATGTCTCTCCCTCTAGAAGGGTGGAATGCTACCCCCCCCCCCCCGGGGGGGGGGGGGGGGGGGAGGGATAGTATTCCAAAGCGTTTGACACCAAACACGACTTGTTTTGATGCAGCCATCCCAAAGTTAGCATTTATTAGCATTTACCGCGAGGTTATAATGCACTTAAGAGTATATGGTATGGCTGTATCACAGAACAAGTTATGGTCAATTGTGCACTGCTGTGCTTGGAAGAATTTTCAAACAATTGTGCCGTGCTCCAGGGTATCACTCCCTGCCAGAGAGTGTGTAAAACTCAAACAATAGGTAACGACTCCACCCCTGTGGGGTGTATCCCCGGGCACTGGACTGGAGTAACGAATTTTTTCGTGGTTATCAATGAATAATTTGCTCAATTATGCACTTGAAAGTTTTTTAATTTTTCACTTGATTTTTCATTAATCCGTTGGAAAACTTCATTTCCCAAAATGCAACATGTTACTTTCACAAAGTTGTCTCAATCCGTGTTCCAATGCATTTCGGCAAACTGCCTTCATCAGGGAACATCTAGAACAAAAGATTTAAACTGTCTGTAATGATACCAGATGGATATATACAATACACAGTACTAGTCACATACATTGTAACAAATGTGAAACAAATGGCGTGTTAATGTATCAAGCGTGGTTTTAGACTCGAAAAGAGGCTGTAAGGGGACCGTGTGGGTGAACATCGTGCCACATGGCGGTTCATTCACATAAGAAAACTTAAAAAGCTTAAAGAAGATGTGTGGAGGTTGTAACTGAAATCACTATATAGAAGTGACTAAATAGGTATAATATGGGCGTTGAAGAGTAAATATACAAGCTGGAGGGGACTACGGAAGCTAATATCAAGATCTTACCGGAGCTGAAACCGTCGGTTCACTCAGGTGCCTTTCATGAGTGTGCTGCTAGTGCGTGACTGGCTGTGTGGTGTGGTATTTAAACGTAATTGACGTGCTACTAAAGGTGAAAAGCGGACTGTTGGAGTGTGCGTGTGGGAGAGAAAAAAATTTCTAAAAAAGAATTAAAAAAGAATTAAATTAAACTCTCAGGGCATGCTGTTTGTGTGGTATGTGATGAACAAACGTTGTTCGACAGTCTATATTGTGAATACAGCTAATCAATTCTAAGACATTGTCAATCAATGAGAGAACGGCAGCCTTCCGATACGGTACCCAAGGCTGAATATCGCAGTCAGTGTGATCTGTTTAGGTTAAATGTTTATAAATAACAAGAAAATTCCACCCTGTCATTCATTCCGTGCGGCTGTAGAGAGTTCAAATTATAAATCCAATGATTTTCTCTTTGCAGCAATGCTGTGCGGTTATCAATTCCTTCTCGTTTTTGCACTACTTCTAAAATGCAAGCTTTTAACTGACTGTTGTGGTGTTGAGCTTCAATAAAGTGATGAGCTACCATTGATTTGGTTTGTTTGGTTCTTATGTTACTTTTGTGTTCGTTCAATCGAACTTTTAATTTACGTTCTGTTTGTCCGACATAAACTTTTCCGCATGGGCATTTTAACATGTAGATGATATTAGAAGTATCACATGTAGCTGTCACCTGTAGTTTGATTTTATGTCCTTTCATGGGGTGCATGATGTACGTCCCCTTCATGATGTTGTGACAGTTGCTGCAATTTAAACATGGTATCGTGCCTTTGTAGGTAGCTTCTGGAGACTTAGTGGGTGAATATTTAATGAGCTCTCCGAGGTTTTTGCCTCGTGTATAGGCAAATATCGGTTCACGGATGAAGGTGTTTTTGAAATCCTGCTCTAGTTGTAACAATGGCCAATGTTTTTTAACGGCCTTTTTTAAGTATTGGCTCGTGGTAGAGAATTTGCTGACGCATGTGATTCTTTCAGCGGTGGTTTTGGGTCTTGTCAAAAGTAGTTGTTGTCTTGAAAATTTGCTAACGCGTTCTTTAGCTTCTGTTAGTATGTGTTCTGGGTATCCTCTCTGTCTGAATCGCTGTAACATGTCTTCTTGTTGTTTGGAAGATTCAGCACAGTCTGAGACAATCCTTTTTACCCTCATTAATTGAGAATACGGTAGATGTTGTTTGAGCGGTTGGGGATGGAAGCTGTCATATGTTAAGGTGTTGTTCCTGTCTGAAGATTTTCTATACAGGTTGGTTTCGAATCCTCCCATGGTTTTAGTCACTTTTACATCCAAAAAGTTGATCGTATGTTCACTGATCTCGTAGGTAAATTGAATCCTGTCATCAATAAGGTTAAGTAGTTTGATTTGATCTTCGAGTTCTTCATAGGGTCCTTTCCATAATAGGAAGATGTCATCGATGAATCTTAGGTACAAAGGTGTCAGATTCTTCCAGGGTTGAGTGTTTAGGATGTGTTCTTCTTCAAAGGAATTCATAATGAGATTGGCATACGCGGGCGCTGCACAGTTGCCCATCGAAGTGCCTGTCTTTTGTAAATACCATGTGTCTTGCCACTGGAAGTACGAGTGTAGAAGAGTGAAATCTAGGAGTTCCATCAAGAAGATCTTCATGCCTTCGTCATAATCTGTACTTAAAAGGGCCTTTTCAACTGCTTCTATCCCTGCTTGATGTGGGATCGATGTGTATAGAGATTTAACATCAATAGTGCACATTAATATGGTTTCCTCTTCCGTGATGTTTGTAAGATTGAGTTTATTGAGGAAATCTGTTGTGTCTTTGAGAAAGGATGTCATTTTAAGAACACATGGTTGAAGGTAAGTGTCCAGAAATTTACCAACAGGTTCATGTATACTCCCACGTGTCGAAACTATAGGGCGACAAGGTGGGTGGATGGGATCTTTGTGTATTTTTGGTACCATGTAGAACTTAGGGCTCCTGGGTTGTGGTTGCGTGAGGTACTTCTTTACTTTTTCGTTGATGATGCCCCCATCAAAGGCTCTCTGAATGATGTGTGTGAGGATTAGTTTGAACTCCTCAGTGGGATTTGTAGTCAGTTCCATGTAGGTGTTCTCATCTTTTAGATGAGTTTCAACTTGTTCTTGATAGTAGGTGGTGTTTAGGATTACAAGGGCTCCCCCTTTATCGGCCTTTTGGCAAATGATCTTGGAATTGTTGGATATTGATCTAAGAGTAGCAAATTCTTTGGTGTTTAAGTTACGACGTTGCGGTCTTTTTTGAAAGTTGATTTTGGCTAGGTCTTGTTTAACCAATTGTTCAAATAAATCGATGGTTTTGTGACTAATGGGGGCTACATATGTGCTGATAGCTCTGAGTCCTTTTAGTGGATCTTCAATCTCTGTGATTGGTGTGACAATGATGTTATCGAAAAAATGCCGTAGGCGTATCTTTCTCATAAGCTTGTAAAGACTGATATGCGATTCTAGGAGGTTGGATTGTGAGGTAGGCACAAACGAAGTTCCCTTTTGCAATGTTTTAAGTTCAAAATCGTTGAAGTGGTGATCTGATATGTTGATCACCAAACTTTCTATTGGGTGCCTTTCTTGTGTTTGTCTTTTTTGGCTGCTGTGACAGACCTCGTTTGTGGTGTTTCTTTCCTTTTTGTTTTGTCCTTTTCTTTTTGCCCGCCTGGGTCGCCCTGTTCTTCGCGGCCTGCGTCTAAAAAAGGCGTTTCTTGTGAGGTTGAAGCTGATATCTCTGGTGTAATTGAGGATGTCTGATGTGATCTTGTCGTGGTTTCGTTCTCAGAGGATGAGGTGTCAGTTTGAGGAGTGTATGGGCGGTTTTGTCGTCTTCTGGCATAGATGTCAGCCCACGTGTAGACTTCTCCCATTTTATAGTCCACCGTATCTCTACGGTATTTGCGGATTTTTCTTTCATTGACCTCTTGTGTATGTTTGGCAAGCTGATTATTGATGTCATCCAATACTTTCGTGAGTTCTTCAGTGGTCATGGTTTTATCTAGCTCACTTTTTATTGTTGAAATTTCCTGGTTTAATTCTTCCAATATATTTGACAATTCCTCGATGATGAGGAGGATTAAATCCAAGGAACACTTGTTTAGAATGGCATACCACCTTTCTGTGAATTTCTGTGCGTTCTTGCATAATGAGGGTTTTAGGGATATTCTCAGGCCTCTAGGAATTCTTTGTGCTTTGTGATATCGTATCATCGTGCTGGCATGTAGTCGCTGATTGATAACTTTTCTGGATAGGTAGAGTAGTTGCTTGATGTTCTGTTCTTTACTGCGGCTAGTGGTGTGTACTGTGGTTTCCTCTTGTATCAATGCGTAAATCCTGGAAATTTCTTCATTGGCGAAAGCAAAGGTTTCCGCCCTCGATTCCGTAAGGTTTGTTATCTCGTCATATGACATAGTTTTAACTTGCGTGCTACAATTGTGGAGCAGGAAAATTAGACGAAACTAGTTATGGTCAATTGTGCACTGCTGTGCTTGGAAGAATTTTCAAACAATTGTGCCGTGCTCCAGGGTATCACTCCCTGCCAGAGAGTGTGTAAAACTCAAACAATAGGTAACGACCCCACCCCTGTGGGGTGTATCCCCGGGCACTGGACTGGAGTAACGAATTTTTTCGTGGTTATCAATGAATAATTTGCTCAATTATGCACTTGAAAGTTTTTTAATTTTTCACTTGATTTTTCATTAATCCGTTGGAAAACTTCATTTCCCAAAATGCAACATGTTACTTTCACAAAGTTGTCTCAATCCGTGTTCCAATGCATTTCGGCAAACTGCCTTCATCAGGGAACATCTAGAACAAAAGATTTAAACTGTCTGTAATGATACCAGATGGATATATACAATACACAGTACTAGTCACATACATTGTAACAAATGTGAAACAAATGGCGTGTTAATGTATCAAGCGTGGTTTTAGACTCGAAAAGAGGCTGTAAGGGGACCGTGTGGGTGAACATCGTGCCACATGGCGGTTCATTCACATAAGAAAACTTAAAAAGCTTAAAGAAGATGTGTGGAGGTTGTAACTGAAATCACTATATAGAAGTGACTAAATAGGTATAATATGGGCGTTGAAGAGTAAATATACAAGCTGGAGGGGACTACGGAAGCTAATATCAAGATCTTACCGGAGCTGAAACCGTCGGTTCACTCAGGTGCCTTTCATGAGTGTGCTGCTAGTGCGTGACTGGCTGTGTGGTGTGGTATTTAAACGTAATTGACGTGCTACTAAAGGTGAAAAGCGGACTGTTGGAGTGTGCGTGTGGGAGAGAAAAAAATTTCTAAAAAAGAATTAAAAAAGAATTAAATTAAACTCTCAGGGCATGCTGTTTGTGTGGTATGTGATGAACAAACGTTGTTCGACAGTCTATATTGTGAATACAGCTAATCAATTCTAAGACATTGTCAATCAATGAGAGAACGGCAGCCTTCCGATACGGTACCCAAGGCTGAATATCGCAGTCAGTGTGATCTGTTTAGGTTAAATGTTTATAAATAACAAGAAAATTCCACCCTGTCATTCATTCCGTGCGGCTGTAGAGAGTTCAAATTATAAATCCAATGATTTTCTCTTTGCAGCAATGCTGTGCGGTTATCAATTCCTTCTCGTTTTTGCACTACTTCTAAAATGCAAGCTTTTAACTGACTGTTGTGGTGTTGAGCTTCAATAAAGTGATGAGCTACCATTGATTTGGTTTGTTTGGTTCTTATGTTACTTTTGTGTTCGTTCAATCGAACTTTTAATTTACGTTCTGTTTGTCCGACATAAACTTTTCCGCATGGGCATTTTAACATGTAGATGATATTAGAAGTATCACATGTAGCTGTCACCTGTAGTTTGATTTTATGTCCTTTCATGGGGTGCATGATGTACGTCCCCTTCATGATGTTGTGACAGTTGCTGCAATTTAAACATGGTATCGTGCCTTTGTAGGTAGCTTCTGGAGACTTAGTGGGTGAATATTTAATGAGCTCTCCGAGGTTTTTGCCTCGTGTATAGGCAAATATCGGTTCACGGATGAAGGTGTTTTTGAAATCCTGCTCTAGTTGTAACAATGGCCAATGTTTTTTAACGGCCTTTTTTAAGTATTGGCTCGTGGTAGAGAATTTGCTGACGCATGTGATTCTTTCAGCGGTGGTTTTGGGTCTTGTCAAAAGTAGTTGTTGTCTTGAAAATTTGCTAACGCGTTCTTTAGCTTCTGTTAGTATGTGTTCTGGGTATCCTCTCTGTCTGAATCGCTGTAACATGTCTTCTTGTTGTTTGGAAGATTCAGCGCAGTCTGAGACAATCCTTTTTACCCTCATTAATTGAGAATACGGTAGATGTTGTTTGAGCGGTTGGGGATGGAAGCTGTCATATGTTAAGGTGTTGTTCCTGTCTGAAGATTTTCTATACAGGTTGGTTTCGAATCCTCCCATGGTTTTAGTCACTTTTACATCCAAAAAGTTGATCGTATGTTCACTGATCTCGTAGGTAAATTGAATCCTGTCATCAATAAGGTTAAGTAGTTTGATTTGATCTTCGAGTTCTTCATAGGGTCCTTTCCATAATAGGAAGATGTCATCGATGAATCTTAGGTACAAAGGTGTCAGATTCTTCCAGGGTTGAGTGTTTAGGATGTGTTCTTCTTCAAAGGAATTCATAATGAGATTGGCATACGCGGGCGCTGCACAGTTGCCCATCGAAGTGCCTGTCTTTTGTAAATACCATGTGTCTTGCCACTGGAAGTACGAGTGTAGAAGAGTGAAATCTAGGAGTTCCATCAAGAAGATCTTCATGCCTTCGTCATAATCTGTACTTAAAAGGGCCTTTTCAACTGCTTCTATCCCTGCTTGATGTGGGATCGATGTGTATAGAGATTTAACATCAATAGTGCACATTAATATGGTTTCCTCTTCCGTGATGTTTGTAAGATTGAGTTTATTGAGGAAATCTGTTGTGTCTTTGAGAAAGGATGTCATTTTAAGAACACATGGTTGAAGGTAAGTGTCCAGAAATTTACCAACAGGTTCATGTATACTCCCACGTGTCGAAACTATAGGGCGACAAGGTGGGTGGATGGGATCTTTGTGTATTTTTGGTACCATGTAGAACTTAGGGCTCCTGGGTTGTGGTTGCGTGAGGTACTTCTTTACTTTTTCGTTGATGATGCCCCCATCAAAGGCTCTCTGAATGATGTGTGTGAGGATTAGTTTGAACTCCTCAGTGGGATTTGTAGTCAGTTCCATGTAGGTGTTCTCATCTTTTAGATGAGTTTCAACTTGTTCTTGATAGTAGGTGGTGTTTAGGATTACAAGGGCTCCCCCTTTATCGGCCTTTTGGCAAATGATCTTGGAATTGTTGGATATTGATCTAAGAGTAGCAAATTCTTTGGTGTTTAAGTTACGACGTTGCGGTCTTTTTTGAAAGTTGATTTTGGCTAGGTCTTGTTTAACCAATTGTTCAAATAAATCGATGGTTTTGTGACTAATGGGGGCTACATATGTGCTGATAGCTCTGAGTCCTTTTAGTGGATCTTCAATCTCTGTGATTGGTGTGACAATGATGTTATCGAAAAAATGCCGTAGGCGTATCTTTCTCATAAGCTTGTAAAGACTGATATGCGATTCTAGGAGGTTGGATTGTGAGGTAGGCACAAACGAAGTTCCCTTTTGCAATGTTTTAAGTTCAAAATCGTTGAAGTGGTGATCTGATATGTTGATCACCAAACTTTCTATTGGGTGCCTTTCTTGTGTTTGTCTTTTTTGGCTGCTGTGACAGACCTCGTTTGTGGTGTTTCTTTCCTTTTTGTTTTGTCCTTTTCTTTTTGCCCGCCTGGGTCGCCCTGTTCTTCGCGGCCTGCGTCTAAAAAAGGCGTTTCTTGTGAGGTTGAAGCTGATATCTCTGGTGTAATTGAGGATGTCTGATGTGATCTTGTCGTGGTTTCGTTCTCAGAGGATGAGGTGTCAGTTTGAGGAGTGTATGGGCGGTTTTGTCGTCTTCTGGCATAGATGTCAGCCCACGTGTAGACTTCTCCCATTTTATAGTCCACCGTATCTCTACGGTATTTGCGGATTTTTCTTTCATTGACCTCTTGTGTATGTTTGGCAAGCTGATTATTGATGTCATCCAATACTTTCGTGAGTTCTTCAGTGGTCATGGTTTTATCTAGCTCACTTTTTATTGTTGAAATTTCCTGGTTTAATTCTTCCAATATATTTGACAATTCCTCGATGATGAGGAGGATTAAATCCAAGGAACACTTGTTTAGAATGGCATACCACCTTTCTGTGAATTTCTGTGCGTTCTTGCATAATGAGGGTTTTAGGGATATTCTCAGGCCTCTAGGAATTCTTTGTGCTTTGTGATATCGTATCATCGTGCTGGCATGTAGTCGCTGATTGATAACTTTTCTGGATAGGTAGAGTAGTTGCTTGATGTTCTGTTCTTTACTGCGGCTAGTGGTGTGTACTGTGGTTTCCTCTTGTATCAATGCGTAAATCCTGGAAATTTCTTCATTGGCGAAAGCAAAGGTTTCCGCCCTCGATTCCGTAAGGTTTGTTATCTCGTCATATGACATAGTTTTAACTTGCGTGCTACAATTGTGGAGCAGGAAAATTAGACGAAACTAGTTATGGTCAATTGTGCACTGCTGTGCTTGGAAGAATTTTCAAACAATTGTGCCGTGCTCCAGGGTATCACTCCCTGCCAGAGAGTGTGTAAAACTCAAACAATAGGTAACGACCCCACCCCTGTGGGGTGTATCCCCGGGCACTGGACTGGAGTAGCGAATTTTTTCGTGGTTATCAATGAATAATTTGCTCAATTATGCACTTGAAAGTTTTTTAATTTTTCACTTGATTTTTCATTAATCCGTTGGAAAACTTCATTTCCCAAAATGCAACATGTTACTTTCACAAAGTTGTCTCAATCCGTGTTCCAATGCATTTCGGCAAACTGCCTTCATCAGGGAACATCTAGAACAAAAGATTTAAACTGTCTGTAATGATACCAGATGGATATATACAATACACAGTACTAGTCACATACATTGTAACAAATGTGAAACAAATGGCGTGTTAATGTATCAAGCGTGGTTTTAGACTCGAAAAGAGGCTGTAAGGGGACCGTGTGGGTGAACATCGTGCCACATGGCGGTTCATTCACATAAGAAAACTTAAAAAGCTTAAAGAAGATGTGTGGAGGTTGTAACTGAAATCACTATATAGAAGTGACTAAATAGGTATAATATGGGCGTTGAAGAGTAAATATACATATATAGAAATTTTTTTCTCTCCCACACGCACACTCCAACAGTCCGCTTTTCACCTTTAGTAGCACGTCAATTACGTTTAAATACCACACCACACAGCCAGTCACGCACTAGCAGCACACTCATGAAAGGCACCTGAGTGAACCGACGGTTTCAGCTCCGGTAAGATCTTGATATTAGCTTCCGTAGTCCCCTCCAGCTTGTATATTTACTCTTCAACGCCCATATTATACCTATTTAGTCACTTCTATATAGTGATTTCAGTTACAACCTCCACACATCTTCTTTAAGCTTTTTAAGTTTTCTTATGTGAATTAACCGCCATGTGGCACGATGTTCACCCACACGGTCCCCTTACAGCCTCTTTTCGAGTCTAAAACCACGCTTGATACATTAACACGCCATTTGTTTCACATTTGTTACAATGTATGTGACTAGTACTGTGTATTGTATATATCCATCTGGTATCATTACAGACAGTTTAAATCTTTTGTTCTAGATGTTCCCTGATGAAGGCAGTTTGCCGAAATGCATTGGAACACGGATTGAGACAACTTTGTGAAAGTAACATGTTGCATTTTGGGAAATGAAGTTTTCCAACGGATTAATGAAAAATCAAGTGAAAAATTAAAAAACTTTCAAGTGCATAATTGAGCAAATTATTCATTGATAACCACGAAAAAATTCGTTACTCCAGTCCAGTGCCCGGGGATACACCCCACAGGGGTGGGGTCGTTACCTATTGTTTGAGTTTTACACACTCTCTGGCAGGGAGTGATACCCTGGAGCACGGCACAATTGTTTGAAAATTCTTCCAAGCACAGCAGTGCACAATTGACCATAACTAGTTTCGTCTAATTTTCCTGCTCCACAATTGTAGCACGCAAGTTAAAACTATGTCATATGACGAGATAACAAACCTTACGGAATCGAGGGCGGAAACCTTTGCTTTCGCCAATGAAGAAATTTCCAGGATTTACGCATTGATACAAGAGGAAACCACAGTACACACCACTAGCCGCAGTAAAGAACAGAACATCAAGCAACTACTCTACCTATCCAGAAAAGTTATCAATCAGCGACTACATGCCAGCACGATGATACGATATCACAAAGCACAAAGAATTCCTAGAGGCCTGAGAATATCCCTAAAACCCTCATTATGCAAGAACGCACAGAAATTCACAGAAAGGTGGTATGCCATTCTAAACAAGTGTTCCTTGGATTTAATCCTCCTCATCATCGAGGAATTGTCAAATATATTGGAAGAATTAAACCAGGAAATTTCAACAATAAAAAGTGAGCTAGATAAAACCATGACCACTGAAGAACTCACGAAAGTATTGGATGACATCAATAATCAGCTTGCCAAACATACACAAGAGGTCAATGAAAGAAAAATCCGCAAATACCGTAGAGATACGGTGGACTATAAAATGGGAGAAGTCTACACGTGGGCTGACATCTATGCCAGAAGACGACAAAACCGCCCATACACTCCTCAAACTGACACCTCATCCTCTGAGAACGAAACCACGACAAGATCACATCAGACATCCTCAATTACACCAGAGATATCAGCTTCAACCTCACAAGAAACGCCTTTTTTAGACGCAGGCCGCGAAGAACAGGACGACCCAGGCGGGCAAAAAGAAAAGGACAAAACAAAAGGGAAAGAAACACCACAAACGAGGACTGTCACAGCAGCCAAAAAAGACAAACACAAGAAAGGCACCCAATAGAAAGTTTGGTGATCAACATATCAGATCACCACTTCAACGATTTTGAACTTAAAACATTGCAAAAGGGAACTTCGTTTGTGCCTACCTCACAATCCAACCTCCTAGAATCGCATATCAGTCTTTACAAGCTTATGAGAAAGATACGCCTACGGCATTTTTTCGATAACATCATTGTCACACCAATCACAGAGATTGAAGATCCACTAAAAGGACTCAGAGCTATCAGCACATATGTAGCCCCCATTAGTCACAAAACCATCGATTTATTTGAACAATTGGTTAAACAAGACCTAGCCAAAATCAACTTTCAAAAAAGACCGCGACGTCGTAACTTAAACACCAAAGAATTTGCTACTCTTAGATCAATATCCAACAATTCCAAGATCATTTGCCAAAAGGCCGATAAAGGGGGAGCCCTTGTAATCCTAAACACCACCTACTATCAAGAACAAGTTGAAACTCATCTAAAAGATGAGAACACCTACATGGAACTGACTACAAATCCCACTGAGGAGTTCAAACTAATCCTCACACACATCATTCAGAGAGCCTTTGATGGGGGCATCATCAACGAAAAAGTAAAGAAGTACCTCACGCAACCACAACCCAGGAGCCCTAAGTTCTACATGGTACCAAAAATACACAAAGATCCCATCCACCCACCTTGTCGCCCTATAGTTTCGACACGTGGGAGTATACATGAACCTGTTGGTAAATTTCTGGACACTTACCTTCAACCATGTGTTCTTAAAATGACATCCTTTCTCAAAGACACAACAGATTTCCTCAATAAACTCAATCTTACAAACATCACGGAAGAGGAAACCATATTAATGTGCACTATTGATGTTAAATCTCTATACACATCGATCCCACATCAAGCAGGGATAGAAGCAGTTGAAAAGGCCCTTTTAAGTACAGATTATGACGAAGGCATGAAGATCTTCTTGATGGAACTCCTAGATTTCACTCTTCTACACTCGTACTTCCAGTGGCAAGACACATGGTATTTACAAAAGACAGGCACTTCGATGGGCAACTGTGCAGCGCCCGCGTATGCCAATCTCTTCATGAATTCCTTGGAAGAAGAACACATCCTAAACACTCAACCCTGGAAGAATCTGACACCTTTGTACCTAAGATTCATCGATGACATCTTCCTATTATGGAAAGGACCCTATGAAGAACTCGAAGATCAAATCAAACTACTTAACCTTATTGATGACAGGATTCAATTTACCTACGAGATCAGTGAACATACGATCAACTTTTTGGATGTAAAAGTGACTAAAACCATGAGAGGATTCGAAACCAACCTGTATAGAAAATCTTCAGACAGGAACAACACCTTAACATATGACAGCTTCCATCCCCAACCGCTCAAACAACATCTACCGTATTCTCAATTAATGAGGGTAAAAAGGATTGTCTCAGACTGCGCTGAATCTTCCAAACAACAAGAAGACATGTTACAGCGATTCAGACAGAGAGGATACCCAGAACACATACTAACAGAAGCTAAAGAACGCGTTAGCAAATTTTCAAGACAACAACTACTTTTGACAAGACCCAAAACCACCGCTGAAAGAATCACATGCGTCAGCAAATTCTCTACCACGAGCCAATACTTAAAAAAGGCCGTTAAAAAACATTGGCCATTGTTACAACTAGAGCAGGATTTCAAAAACACCTTCATCCGTGAACCGATATTTGCCTATACACGAGGCAAAAACCTCGGAGAGCTCATTAAATATTCACCCACTAAGTCTCCAGAAGCTACCTACAAAGGCACGATACCATGTTTAAATTGCAGCAACTGTCACAACATCATGAAGGGGACGTACATCATGCACCCCATGAAAGGACATAAAATCAAACTACAGGTGACAGCTACATGTGATACTTCTAATATCATCTACATGTTAAAATGCCCATGCGGAAAAGTTTATGTCGGACAAACAGAACGTAAATTAAAAGTTCGATTGAACGAACACAAAAGTAACATAAGAACCAAACAAACCAAATCAATGGTAGCTCATCACTTTATTGAAGCTCAACACCACAACAGTCAGTTAAAAGCTTGCATTTTAGAAGTAGTGCAAAAACGAGAAGGAATTGATAACCGCACAGCATTGCTGCAAAGAGAAAATCATTGGATTTATAATTTGAACTCTCTACAGCCGCACGGAATGAATGACAGGGTGGAATTTTCTTGTTATTTATAAACATTTAACCTAAACAGATCACACTGACTGCGATATTCAGCCTTGGGTACCGTATCGGAAGGCTGCCGTTCTCTCATTGATTGACAATGTCTTAGAATTGATTAGCTATATTCACAATATAGACTGTCGAACAACGTTTGTTCATCACATACCACACAAACAGCATGCCCTGAGAGTTTAATTTAATTCTTTTTTAGAAATTTTTTTCTCTCCCACACGCACACTCCAACAGTCCGCTTTTCACCTTTAGTAGCACGTCAATTACGTTTAAATACCACACCACACAGCCAGTCACGCACTAGCAGCACACTCATGAAAGGCACCTGAGTGAACCGACGGTTTCAGCTCCGGTAAGATCTTGATATTAGCTTCCGTAGTCCCCTCCAGCTTGTATATTTACTCTTCAACGCCCATATTATACCTATTTAGTCACTTCTATATAGTGATTTCAGTTACAACCTCCACACATCTTCTTTAAGCTTTTTAAGTTTTCTTATGTGAATTAACCGCCATGTGGCACGATGTTCACCCACACGGTCCCCTTACAGCCTCTTTTCGAGTCTAAAACCACGCTTGATACATTAACACGCCATTTGTTTCACATTTGTTACAATGTATGTGACTAGTACTGTGTATTGTATATATCCATCTGGTATCATTACAGACAGTTTAAATCTTTTGTTCTAGATGTTCCCTGATGAAGGCAGTTTGCCGAAATGCATTGGAACACGGATTGAGACAACTTTGTGAAAGTAACATGTTGCATTTTGGGAAATGAAGTTTTCCAACGGATTAATGAAAAATCAAGTGAAAAATTAAAAAACTTTCAAGTGCATAATTGAGCAAATTATTCATTGATAAACACGAAAAAATTTGTTACTCCAGTCCAGTGCCCGGGGATACACCCCACAGGGGTGGGGTCGTTACCTATTGTATCACAGAACAGCCATAAGGAAGTATTTCCGAATGCTGCAGAGGGGCTCAGCTCATGCTTGGGCACCCTCTTACATAAAACCAAGCACTCTGCCTTCAGGATTGTCAAGGCCTGCCATAGGAGTGGCTTATAGGTTTATATGTGCCTGAATAAGGTAGTGATATAGGTAGCCTTTACCACAGTAAGGGGTGCAAGCACACCCTTACCCAGGTTGCAGTAGCAGACCTGTGGTGTCATTTTGGAGTGCTTCCCAGGGGTGGCATAATACATGCTGCAGCCCCTGGTAGGCCTCTGAGGTACCTATGCCCTAGGTACATAGTATACCATATACTAGGGGCTTATAAGGCACTCCAGAATCCAATTACATATGTACCTAATGTACTTGGAAACCATTTTAGAGTGGAAGCAGCTAGGCTGTGGTCCTGATTAGCAGGGCCACAGCCAGACTAAAGTCGAAAAACAGTGAAACCCCAGCAAAAAGTGGGGGTAGCCATGTGAAGTAGATCCTACTCTTCTACACAACCCCCCCCCCCCAAACGCAAGGACATTAAACTAACCTTGACCCGTTGAGTCTTCATGTTCTAAGTGGAAATACCTAGAGAGTTCATCTGCATTGGCATGGTTACTTCCAGGTCTATGTTCCACTGTAAAGTCCATCCCCTGTAGGGAAATGGACCACCTAAGCAGTTTGGGATTTTCACCCTTCATCTGTTTTAGCCATAAGAGGGGATTATGGTCTGTCTGAACAAGGAAGTGAGTACCAAACAAGTATGGCCTCAACTTCTTCAGAGCCCAAACCACAGCAAAGGCCTCCCTCTCAATGGCTGACCAACGTTTCTCTATAGGGTTCAGCCTTCTGCTTAGGAAAGCTACTGGCTGATCCTGACCTTCTTCATTCAATTGTGACAGTACAGCCCCAACCCCCAATTCAGATGCATCAGTTTGAACAATGAACTTTTTGGAGTAGCCAGGACTCTGCAAAATGGGAGCAGTGCACATGGCCTGCTTCAGGCCATCAAATGCCTTTTGACAGCTAGCTGTCCACTGAACCTTTTTGGGCATTTTCTTAGAAGTTAAGTCATTCAAGGGTGTCACTATTGATCCATACCCTTTGACAAATCTCCTATAGTACCCAGTCAGGCCTAAGAAGGCTCTCACCTGAGTCTGGGTAGTTGGAGCAGTCCATTCCATTATGGTCTGGATCTTCCTCTGCAATGGTTGAACCTGGCCTCCACCTACAAGGTGGCCCAGGTACACAACCTGACTCTGCCCTATCTGGCACTTAGTAGCCTTGATAGTTAGGCCTGCTTTTTGCAGGGCCTCCAAAACCTTCCTTAGGTGGACCAGGTGATCCTCCCAGGTGGAGCTAAAGACAGCAATATCATCTAGATATGCTGCACTAAAGGCTTCCAGGCCTGTGAGAATTGTATTCACCAACCTTTCGAAAGTGGCAGGTACATTCCTCAAACCAAAGGGCATCACCACAAATTGATAATGCCCACTAGGGGTAGAAAATGCTGTTTTTGGCTTTGCATCATCAGCTAGTCTGATCTGCCAGTAGCCAGCTGTCAGGTCAAATGAGCTAAGGTACTTGGCTGAGGCCAAAGTATCTATAAGCTCATCTGCCCTTGGTATTGGATGGGCATCAGTCCTAGTGACTGCATTGAGGCCTCTGTAGTCCACACAAAACCTCATCTCTATTTTTCCACCACTGGTGTGAGGTTTTTGCACAATGACCACTGGACTAGCCCAAGGGCTATCTGAGGGCTCAATCACACCCAGATCCAACATTTTCTGGACTTCTGTCATGGTCAGGTTGCCTATAAATCTTATTTTTAATAGGCAGACTGTCCCCAGTGTCCACGTCATGAGTGCACCAGGTAGTCTGACTTGGAGTCAGTGAAAACATGTGTCTGAACTGATTGAGAACCTGTCTGCAATCAGTTTGTTGCTGGGCAGTAAGGCTGCCTGCCAAGGCTACACCGTCTACGGACCCATCATCCGGGTTCTGTGAGAGGAGGTCAGGGAGTGGGTCACTCTCTTCCTCCTGTCCTTCATCAGTTGCCATGAGCAAGCCCATGTCAGCCCTGTCCACATATGGCTACAGCCTGTTGACATGGAGAACCCTATGGGGACTCCTAGGGATTCCAAGGTCTACCAAGTAGGTAACCTCCCCTTTCTGTTCAACAATAGTGTGGGGTCCACTCCACTTGTCCTGGAGAGCTGCTGGGGCCACAGGCTCCAACACCCACACTTTCTGTCCTGGCTGATAAACAGTCAGTACAGCCTTTTGGTCATGCCAGGCTTTTTGCCAGTTCCTGGCTAGCCTCAAGGTTTTTGTTTGCCTTTTTCATGTACTCAGCCATCCTGGAGCGGAGACCAAGTACATAGGGCCATATGTAGGTGGGCTAATACCGGTCGGTAACGTCTGAAAATCGGTAAATTTCCCGTTACCGACCAGTATTTAGCCCTTTGCGATGTAGGAGGCTGGATTTAAGGATTCGGTTAATTGCCGATTCGTTATTTTAAGGAATCGGTAAAATACTGATTCCTTAATTTAAGGAATCGGTAAATTACCGAATCCTTAAATCCTATGTAGGGAGCACTCAAGTGAGTGCATTTTTGGTTTAAGGATTCGTTATTTACCACCAACTACAGGTTGATGGTAAATACCGAATACCTGTTAAAAAGCAATTTTGTGCTTTTTTAAAAGTGCCATGTGGCAGACATACATGCCCTTAGGGCATGTATGTGCGCCACATGTGCACACATGCACGATTCAGGGGTGCAACAGGGTGTCAATGTGACCCCCTGCCACCCTTGAATATGCTCCCCCTATTACCGAATCAGTATTTACCGAATCGGTAATAGTGAATGGCTTCCCATTCATTCCTATGGGCCTCCAGGCCCATAGGAATGAATGGGAAGGTATTCCTTATTACCGATCCGGTAAATTACCCGAATCGGTAATAACGAATATTACCGAATCGGTAAAATTTACCGATTGTTTACCTACATTCTATTTACCGATTCTTAAATACCGAATCGGTAAAATTCGGTATTTAGGAATCGGTAAACAGAAATTACGTACATATGGCCCATTGTCCACTATGTCTTGCTTTGGGGGCTTGAGAGGTAACTCCCATCCTTCCTTCACCAAACACAATGGACCCCTGACAGGGTGACCAAACAGAAGTTCAAAATGGCTGTTGCCAACCCCCTTCTGAGGCACCTCCCTGTATGCAAATAAAAGGCAGGGCAAGAGAAGGTCCCATTTTCACCTAAGCTTCTCTGGGAGTCCTTTAATCATGCCCTTTAAGGTTTTGTTGAACCTTTCAACTAAACCATTGCATTGTGGGTGATAGGGTGTGGTGAATTTGGAATTCACTCCACACTCCTTCCACATAGCAGTTAAGTAACTTGACATAAAGTTTGCATCTCTGTCAGATACCACCTCCTTTGGAAAACCTACTCTTGAGAACACACTCAAGAGGGCTCTTGCCACTACAGGTGCTGTAGTGGTCCTTAGGGGTATAGCCTCTGGATACCTGGTGGCATGATCCACTACCACCAGTATAAACCTGTGCCCTGATGCTGTTTGAGGATCCATGGGACCAACAATGTCAATCCCAACCCTCTCAAAGGGAACCCCCACCACAGGTAGTGGTATCAGGGGGGCCTTTGTAGTGCCACCTGCTTTGCCACTGGCTTGGCAGGTTACACAGGAGCGACAAAACTCCTTTGTGTCTTCAGACATGTGTGGCCAGTGAAAGTGAGGAACAATTCTGTCCCAAGTCTTGTTCTGACCTAAGTGTCCTGCTAGGGGAATATCATGGGCTAGTGTCAATAAGAAACCCCTAAACCTCAGAGGTATAACCAACCTCCTGGATGCACCAGGCTTGGGGTCTCTATTCTCTGAGTAAAGGAGTCCATCATCCCAATACACTTTATGGGTGCCACTAGCATTCCCAGCAGCCTCATCAGCAGCTTGCTGTCTGAGGGTGTCAAGAGAGGGACAGGGTTTCTGCTCCTGGCTCAGATCAGACGTGGAAGGGCCCCCTGTCCCTAAGAACTCAACCTGATCAGGTTCAAGCTCCTCTGGGACAGTTCCTTCTTCAGACTCAAGATCATCTCCCTGAGGAGACTGATCAGCTTCCTGAGTCAGGTGGGAAGGCTCTGCCTTAACCCTACTGCTCCTCCTCTTGTGAGGCACCTGGTCCATTATTCCAGAATCCAGGGCCTGTCCAGCTTTTGACATTTTAGCCTGTGACCTAGTCACAGCAAAGACATGTGCAGGGATCCCTAACATTTCTGCATGTGTCCTGAGCTCCACTTCAGCCCAAGCTGAAGTCTCTAGATCATTGTCAAGCAAGCACTGTACTGGTAGGTCTGCACTTACCACAACCTTCTTAAGGCCAGTTACCCCTCCCCAGGAGAAGTTAACAACTGCCAGAGAATGGTCTGTTCTGACATTGCTACCATTGGTCACTTGGTACATTTCACCAAGTATAATCTGCCCAGGATCCACAAGATCTTTTGTCACCATGGTGACACTTGCTCCTGTGTCCCTGAATGCCCAAGCTTCTACTCCATTAATTAAAGGCTGCTGTCGGTATTTGCCCAGGTTACTGGCGCTCACAAAAGGGGACATATCCATGCCCCCATCACTGACAAGCACAGCCTGAGTTGGTACTCTGACTAGGCCAGAGTCCACCTCAGAAACCAATGTCAACCCTACTACACCCTTAGTCTGTGTATTTCCACCACCGATTGTAACTGTACTAGGGGGAACAGGTGCCTTAGGGGCATTGGTGGTGGTTGGAGTATTTTCTTTAGCCTTGGTGCAGTCACTAGTCCAGTGAGTTTTCTGCTTACAGATTTTGCACCAGGGCTTCTTTTGGCCTTTTCCCTTTCCTGACTGGGAATCACCCCCTGAAGAAGATTTTTGGGGCCCTTGTGAAGACTTCTGGTCTTTACCCTTGTCCCCACCCTTAGCAGAGTTTTTAGAATCTTGCTTCTTAGGGTCACCTCCTTGGTTCTGTACTTTCTGCCTCACCCTGGTTCTGACCCATTTGTCTGCCTTCTTTCCCAATTCTTGGGGAGAGGTCAGATCAGAGTCTACCTGGTACTGGTGAAACAGCTGATTTTGACAGTTATTAAGAATCTGCTCCCTCATTATCAGATTGTACAATCCTTTGAAGTCACACACTTTACTGCCCAATAACCAACCTTCCAGAGCCTTAGCAGCACAGTCAACAAAGTCAACCCAGTCCTGATTCTGTGCCTTTTGGGTATCTCTGAACTTTAACCTGTATTGTTCAGTGGTTAGGCCAAACCCATTTATCAGAGCACTTTTCAAGACTTTGTAATCATCAGCATCCTCTTCTCTTACAGTGAGGAGCTTGTCTCTACCTTTTTCCGCAAAGGAGAGCCATACGATTGCTGCCCACTGACCTTGAGGGACATTCTGTACTTTACAGGCACTCTCCAAGGCAGTTATCCATTTGTGGATGTCATCCCCACTCTGGTAGAGAGGGACAATCTTACTTAGGTTTCTATGGTCATAAGACCTCTCCCTATCTCTAGGGAAATTGCTGCCACCAAGGGACTCCAGTCCCTCCTTTTTAGTAGCTCTGTAGAGCTCCAGGGTTTCCCTATCTAAGGCCATCTGCTGCTTTCTGAGGTTGAACTTGTCTTGCTAATACTTCAGCAGTCTCTCTCTCCTCTCCTGGGAGGTTTACCTCCCTCTATGAGAAGAAATAGAGGCTCCAATAGAGGAGTTAGACTGAATAGATCCCCTTGACAGAGACCTATCCCTTCTAGCCCTGTGTTCAGGCCTATCAGGAGGAATGAAGGAAGGAGCATTATTGTCCTCATCCTCATCCTGATGGTCTGTGTCCACCAGAGTCTGGTCATTGTCACCAGTCTGGTCAGCATCAGAGTTAGGGTCAGGGGAGTTTCCACCCCTGGACCCAGTCTCAAGTGCTGCCCCACCCACACTGTCTCCATCTACAGGCCCACTAGGACTTGTGATATCATCCAGTTTCAGTATCTGTATAATATGATGTGTGGATGGACTTTTGCCTGTCTTCAGCTTCCCAATGGTGCATAAGGCCCTACGTCTAGCAAAGGAGAGATCCTCATACTGATAGGGAAGGAGCTCACTGGTCCCTGGTAGGGAATCAGTGGTTCCTGGCTGGTTAGACATTACTAATGTGGTGTGGTGTATTGCACTACCTACACTAGTGTGGCCTACTAAACTCTCTTGAGTTGTAGAAAGGGTGTGCTATCCCTTAACACACAACTCTAAGTACAGTAGAATTTACTTTAGCTAAACTTGATATTAAATGTACCTTAGGTACCTTTAGTGGTTTTCAGTTGATCAATTCAATTGAGATTATCTGATAAAACAATAGCAAGCTGGAATCCCACACGCTGCACACCAATGTAAGAAGGTGGCCTGATATATGCTGTCCACTAGCTCTAGTGGGCACCTTGTATCAGTCCAAACAACCCCTTATGGTGATAGGTTAAAGACAACCTTATGTGAAAGCTATCCTAGTGGTAGCTATGGAGAGCAGCCTTCAGGCTAAGTCTTGAAGGAATGTAAAGCAGCTTGTCTCACCAGTCTATAATCTCTTGAATGATCAAATGAAAAGACAACCACACCAGGTATATACAAGGCTACAAACATCATTGGTCTTCTTTTAAACATGATCTATCATGTCAAATTCATGATGAGAGATCCTGACAACTGAGACAATAAAGAAGAACATTTTCTTACGCTTATGGATTGGACTTTGTTCTTGAAATGCTGATACTTTTATTTTGAATACTGATTTGTTTATGCTCGGGAACAATTCATTGTTTTCACACCAGATATATGTATTTCAGATAAAACACACCCCTCTAGTCTCGTTATGAGACTGGAGTTCGAAGTACTTTAGTTATAAGTGTTTAAGCATCAGTAAAAGCACAAATACACGTTTGGGCCCTAGGGGCGTACCAAACCATATACTAAAATAGTGGTATAAAAACCACGACTGGAATAGGCAGGGTGCCTATTACCTCTAGAATCGCTGGGACCCCAAGGAACCACCCAAGGTAGTGACACAGGGGAACCACGGGAACTGTATGCGGTGTGGAAACACAACCGCTGGTTCCTATTACTTTCTATGGGGAATGTCGCGGTTGGAATTTTAAAGATTAGGGACACTTCAAATCTAACTAGGACCAAACCCTTTTGGACTTAGACAGTTCTAGGGCTAGCACCCTCGAGAGTACCGGAGTACTTGAGTTACCTCACCCAGGGAAGCCGGGTGCATAGGTGTCTTTTGGTGTCGGGTCGCGTCGTCGATTCCAATGGAAGCCTGCAAAGAACTGCTGCTGCCGAGAAGAGGAGAAGTGTCCGGAGAGATCCAAGCCTGCATCTAGGATGTAAGGAACCTGAAAGCAGAGGGGACAGAGTCTGGGTCACTTGCCAGTGACCTAGGGCAGGATGGACCAATGCCCACAGATGTCGGGTGCTTCAGGTGAGTTGATAGGTGTCTTGACTCTTCAGCCACGAGGTCCAGGAGGTGTCGACGAAGTCCACAAGCCGGATTCGAGCTGACCCACAAAGTCTGTCGAGTGCTGCGGTGTCGGCGACCCAAAAGGACCCAACAAGCCTTGGCAACTGCAAGTCTCAGGAAATCAGAGAAAGAATGGCGGTGCAGACCAGCAAGGTCTGATGGACTCACCCAGCAAAGGTAAGTAAGAGCAAGTCTGGAGCAACCAGAAAAGCCCAAATAGCAGTGGAGTTGCCTTCGTAGGGACCTGCTAGCCAACGGGCTAGTGATCGCAAAGGAGCCTCAAGCGGTTGCACTGGAAGCTAGCCCACGGGTCACTCGTGGAGTGGACGCCAATAATCTTCGGTGCAGGAGGTGCTCAAGGCTGGGGCTACTGGGAGCCCAAAGCACAACTTCGAGGATGACCAGGAAGGTGTTGTTGCGGCAAAAGTTCATGGTGTCCAGGGGTCATGGTTCCACGTTACCCACGATAGCCACGGGCCTCAGCTTTGCTGTGGACTCAGAGAAGCCTTGTGGAAGTCTGGAAATCTACCTCTGGGGATGAAGAGACTTCAGCGTCCGGCGGGAGCTTCAGTAATGCAGACCGGTCAGTTGCTTCTTTGGTGCCTACCAAGCAGGGGAGTCACTCCTTGACCCCAAGGGAGATGTCTTCCATCTTCTAGTCGTGATAGAAAGTCGAAGTTCCAGGATATATGTTTCAGAGGTTTGTCCAGGGTAATCTAAAGTCCTAGGGACTGGATTCCGATACTTATACTAAGTTTAGGGGATCGACTAACTCTAAGGCCCCACCTATGGGTGGGCCTGGGATGGGGGTAGTTACACCCCTTCCCCTTTGTCCAGTTTCGCGCCAGAGCAGGGGTGAGTGCCCATGCAACCGGTTTGAACTGGGCTATGCACGGGGACACCTTGTGTGCCCCAGGCAGTGTCTCAAAAGCATTCACTGAATGCACCCACCCTGCCCCAATACACATCTGCCTGCCTGGGGAGGTGGTTACACCTCCCTGTGACAAGAAACCTATTGTCCAGGCCTCCCCTGCCGGAGTTTCGGTCAGCAGCAGGAGGCCAGACCCGTGTCTGTGGCAGTGGCATCCATTTTGTGATGCCAGGGCTTTGAAAGGATTTAATCGGGTTTAGTCAGTGTGAACATGTCTCTCCCTCTTGAAGGGTGGAATGCTACCCCCGCCGCCAGAACTGGCGGGGGGGGGGGGGTAGTATTCCTAAGCGTTTGACACCAAACACGACATTTTTTGATGCAGCCATCCCAAAGTTAGCATTTACCGCGAGGTTATAATGCACTTAAGAGTATATGGTATGGCTGTATCACAGAACAGCCATAAGGAAGTATTTCCGAATGCTGCATAGGGGCTCAGCTCATGCTTGGGCACCCTCTCACACAAAACCAAGCACTCTGCCTTCAGGATTGTCTAGGCCTGCCATAGGAGTGGCTTATAGGTTTATATGTGTCTGTATAAGGTAGTAATATAGGTAGCCTATACCACAGAAAGGGGTGCAAGCACTCCCTTAACCAGGTTGCAGTAGCAGACCTGTGGTGTCATTTTGGAGTGCTTCCCAGGGGTGGCATAATACATGCTGCAGCCCCTGGTAGGCCTCTGAGGTACCTATGGCCTAGGTACATAGTATACCATATACTAGGGGCTTATAAGGCACTCCAGAATCCAATTAGATATGTACCTAATGTACATGGAAACCATTTTAGAGAGGAAGCAGCTAGGCTGTGGTCCTGATTAGCAGGGCCACAGCCAGGCTAAAGTCGAAAAACAGTGAAACATCAGCAAAAAGTGGGGGTACCCATGTGAAGGAGATCCTACTCTCCTTCACCCCTTATCACCAAGATAGAAAAAGCGTCTGAAATAGACCCCATGTCTGCCTCCAGTATCACGTCACACATTGATGCAGTAGCCTCTTAGATAGGCACTCATGTTTTTCTTGTGCCTCTCCAGAGATTCTGTCTACCTGTTCTACTTTCCAACTTTAGATCTGGCCAATTTCAAGAATTGGATGAGGTGGGCTCACTCACGTAATGTGACATGCTTCATCTCAGGCCTCCTCATCCCAACCTGGCAGGGAGGACTCAACCTCAAGTGGGACTGTGTTGAGGGAGTTCTTGGAAACTATTTAATCTGGATAATTACCTGGGCTCTAGTTATTTTAGTTAAAAATACCTCAGGGTAAACCACAAGGAATCCTTTATTAGGTGGTACCCTCGGAGTATATATAAAAATACAAAAAAGTATGCTCAGAGGCCGTTATTGGGCACCATGGCCCCTAAGTATCTCTGTGGTGCCAACATGTTTCTGCCCTTGGATTGCCTTGCTTCATCAGGGTTTATCTAAGGATCCCTACATTACTCTGTGTGATAGTATAAAGAATATGGAGGGGACCTACCTCTCCTTGAAAAGTCTAAAGGTAATTTGCCTAGTCCAGAGAGACCTTGTGCCTCTTGGTCTGCTCAGGTGTGGACGACTCCTATTGTCACACTTTCACCCAGGAGATTTGCCCTCTGCATTCCTACCCGGCCCCTGAGTACAGCCGTCTGGTAGGTTTTGAAGGTTGCCAGCGAGGTAGTTGTGCATAGATAGTCAAAGGATTGATGGCCAAGGTTATGCCTGGCTCTCCTTTGGCCCAGTTAGTATGAGTGCGAATTATGAAAATAGCCATTGCTGGCCATGTGAAAACTGAAGATCCCACGGATAACTTAGGGCCACTTGTCAGCCATGGCGAACCCCCAATCCACGACTTTCCTTTACTATTTGGTCATTTATTCAGTGGTGAAAGCTTTGTACAGAGGAGATGTCTCAAATGGAACTATCACTTTTAATAGTTGATGCCTTTCTATTGATTGGTGTCATTGTATCTTACACTTTTGGTTCGGCCCACCATAGCCTACAGCATTGGAAAATGACCATCCACCTCAGCCATTGGCTGTGTACTGTAAGGGAGAGCGTTTCCTCTTTCATGTGTACATCCATTTAGAAAGTAGTCCACTTCAGTACTAGGGCTGGTACACTAATCTTTTCTTTCACAGTATGGTCCATCATTTATGGGAGCCGAACCAAATAATTTACTGAACCCCAATATTTTATGCACCCCGATTTATACATCAGGTAATCCAGCTCAGTTGTGCTTTTTAATCTAGCGGCACGAAACACCAACCTCTCCAACATTAAGCCCATTAATTAGCAGATTAAAATTCAAAGAAGAAATAGAGCCACTCAATAACTGAGTTCTAGATTGAAAATATGTTTAAAAGCTTTATTACAGAATTCATAATATAAATGATGCAGGGAAATAAATGCATTGTTTGCCATGAAGGCTCAGATACAGAACACAGAATCATAAAACCATAGCAAAAATCCCAATCTAAGCAGTTAAATCTCTCAAGATTCTAAAGGAGTTATTTACAAGACCATTGTGCCGCCGGGTCGTCATGTTTATTGACGCACCAACAGCGCAATGGGCTTCCCCATATATTCAAGGCCATGTAAAGTCACCCTGTAAGACTTTCATGGCCTTGTAAATGCGTTTTCCTTTCACACATAAATCTGTGTGAAAGGGGCATTCCATGGGTGTTGCTGTGGGTGTTCCCAAGCAACATTCATGGAACTCGACACATTCCCAGATTTACAACATTTTGTAAACATGGAAATGCGTCAGAATCCTACGCCTCCCCAGGGGAAGCGTAAGGATGAGCAGTGAGGATAAATGCTTTTATTTCTCCTCATTTTTTCCTCTTTCTATGCGTGCTGCATTCTGAAGCACCTATTGAAAGAGGAAAATGCCTTTGATTATTGTTTTTGTGCAGGAAGGTGTCCCTCCCTGCACAACAGCAATCATCCCATCCTCGCAGGCACTCTTTCAAATGACACACGGGAGTCTGGCTGCTGTTTGTGCGCCGGGCTAGGGGGGGAGGACAGGAATGTGCTGTATCTTTATGATACTTGGAACCTAAGAAAGGCTTGGGTCCTAAGCTAACTGGATGGGACCACTAATAATTATACAAGCAAGAATATCCAGTTGCTTTGGTTAGAACTTATTCAACACCGGGCCAGTGGATTCAATTCATAGGCTTGTGTGATTTATTTCACATTTTTTAAGAATAGTTCCATACAATTCAATAGCATTCAAATCATGTCAAACAGGTGCTTTGATAGCTCCTTTTGTGTTTCTCTAATTGTGCACAACTTGCTGATGTATTATACACATTTGTAAATATTTGTTCATGTGTGTTATTTGTTTATGCAATTTATATATTGTCTTCAAAAAACGTAATTATTTGGTGTTTTCCTTAATGTTTGACATGATTTGAATGTTATTGAATTGTATGGAATTATTCTAAAAAATGTGAAATAAATCACACGAGCCTATGAATTGAATCCACTGGCCCGGTGTTGAATAAGTTTTAACCAAAGCAACTGGATATTCGTATCTTTATGCTACGGCGCAATCCTGCCCTTTTATTTTGACCCACGGCAGCGCAGCAGGAAGAGTGCCTGCACTGCCATGCATCAAAATATTGTAGATGAGGCACTCAGCGTCAAACTCATGAAGATACTAACAGCATTTTAAAAGAAGAGAGGGGAAAAGAAAGTCTCAAAATATTTGGACAGAGTCTAGGGAGGAAAAAGAGAGGTCGTCCCGAACTAGAGATTTTTATACACATTTTATGCATAAGCAATTAGCAAAGTTGCAGATTCAGCATGACATAAATATGGCCAGGTGGCAATTCTAAAGCAACCTCATAAATTGGGATAGACGCTTTATCTTTGGGGTACTTAATTTGGAGTGACTGGGATAGCCTGTACTTTGGCATAAACGTGCACAAAATTCATTTGCGAGGATATTGGCTGGCTCTTGGTCTCTGTGGCTGTGCTCAGTGTCTTTCTTTCATTTTTACTACTGCGGTTAGTGGTCTAGCATTCTATTTAATGGCAGCTGGTGCGCAGACGAGAGGAAGATTACAGTGAGTTTCTGTTCCTGCTAGGTGAGCATATTTTAGTTTTTTTTGTTGGTTTTAATAATTTTTAATACTCTTTAATTTGGAGTGATTGGGCTAGCCTGAATACTTACTGAGATCAGCTTCTGCACTTTGAGATGGACGTTTTATCTTTGGGGACTCTCCGAATTGCTAATCCTTTTTAACTTGCATGTTGTACCTTGGCACATAAATGCATAACATTAATTGGGGCGGACATTGGTTGGCTCTTGGTCTCCGTTGCCGTGTTCAGTGCCTGGAGTCTTTCTTTAATTTTTACTACAGCAGTTAGCAGGCGAGCCTGCCATCAACCCAATTCAATTGCAGCTGGTGTGGGGACCCGCACAAGGGGGTCGTCATAGGCAAGCCCGTCCGCTCCCATCTGCATCCGGCGGGGGCCAGGAATCCTGCCCATTTTACATTAGAGAGGCATTTTTCTTTACTTCTGCTGAGTTAAGTAGTCTTAATAAATCATTGAAGACAAATTGTTCCCACTCCATTAGCCCAGACAACCCACTAAGTAAGTGCCCTTTGTGCAACTTTGCATTTAATATGGATTTAGTTTTATCCAGAGAAACAGCAAGCCCCCAAACCAAAGGTGACCTCCAGGAAGAGGAAATAACACATTTTAACAGATGACATATGTATCTAGGTTTGGTGCACACAGAAAAGGCCTGAGGAGGTTTAATGACTGGCAGGGGGTGACTCCCCTCGTATCAAATATGGCAACACACAGTAGCCACCCTGGATCAAAATAGTGACAGCGGAGTGCGGGGGAGTCCCTTTTGTAGGACGATTTCCCTCACCCACCCGTAGGTGGCATGCTTCATCATCGGGAACCTCCTCGCACTGCGAGCCTAGTTGCAGTGCAGGCTACAACCCTCTCACTTTGAGGGAGGAGCTCAGGGATGTTTTAATTGCGATTTTAGAGAGGTATACTAAAACCTTCAAATGAGCCGGGCGTGGAGGGACTATGTGAAGGCAGTGAAAATGGGGTTAAAACTAACTCCTTGGTATGTTAAAAATTAATTGTAATGGAACATCCAGGGGACAGGATTAAAAGAAGTATGTGGGCTATGGCAGGAAAATTCAACCTAACATGGGCTTGATGTGTTAAAATGGTCGACATGTTTCAGCGTAAGTGCCCTCCGCAGAGGTGATGCAGCTTTCTTCAGGACCAGGTGAAAAAGTGAGACAATGTGAATGAATCTTGGCACCATACCAGATCAGGTCTGTGGGAAAAAGGATACAGCCGACCAATAGGATGATACATCAGTTGTAGGAGACTGATTGTCAGCGTCGTCCCTATAAAGAAGACAAGTGTTAAGATATTATATACATTTTCACAAGCACTCCTTTGTAACCGTACCCAGGTATATATAGTGTTAGAAATCATTAGTGTGGCTATGGAAATGGTGAGGGAAATTATCCTTCAATGCTTACCCATCTAGTCGGGGAAGATAATGGCAACTCATCCTCAGCGCACGCACTCAAGGTGGCTTCCAAAAACTAAATTAGGAACGAGACAAAGGAAAAGAAAAAGGGGCATGTTTGACTGTACCGTGCAGTTATAGAAACATATATCAGACAGTTGACTTCAAATGCTCAGTGTGGTAAACAAATGTCCGACATACATACAATTATACAACCAGGTCCATGCAATTGGACATGGAGAAATGGAAAGACAATAGGTAGCAATGCCAGAGCACATTGAAACTTGTTCAAAACAACAGTATATTAATGCTAGGGTATAAGATAGCAAATACCCAGTTAGCATTAAACGGAATGAACACAATCTCATGTTCTCCAGAGTGACGAACAAAGGAAAACTGACAGAAGGACATCAACAGGCAACACACACACATCTAACACTGGATGCAGGATGGCAGAACACTAAACGTCTATGGGATAGGGAGCGGCAAGGTAGTGACGATAGTCCCTAAATAATGGGTCGAGAAAATAAGGTACAGTCCTGCCCTCACTAAGATACAGGTATCCACAGTGGTGCTAGTGTGGGGCTTATGGGTGGGAAAAAAAGCACTCCTCAGCAGGTCATGCAGCTAAAAAAACAACCAGGTTTATCACACTGTATCAACCCAATAGGGTTCTCGGACCTAATAACCTTGATCTCAAGGTTGTGCCCAGAACAATAAGAGCCAGATGTGGGAGACGCTAATTTTCTTATCTTGCCCCCAAGCTCAGGAACTCTCTGCCTCTTAATCTGAGAAGTGAAAACAACTTTTTGAACTTTATGAAGCAGCTGACAATGTCTCTTTTCCATAATTTGTTTCTGTTTTTCTTCCCTCACTTTTCTATTCTCTAGCACGGGGAAGCCCGGTTTCGGGTAGCCATGTGCTTTATAAGTATGGTAAATAGAAATAATAATTAAAACTCTTCACACTAACCTATTTCTTAAGGTAAAAGGAAATCTTCCACTTGCCTCCTCAGTAACTGCACTCTTGAGATGTCTAATACAGTATGACACATTTCACAAACAAAAGCTCTTCTGCAACCCTACATTTGAACTTTAGTGGAAATCCTTCAAAAGATGCATTGAATACATTGTGGAAAGTTTCATTCACAATACACGCTTTCCAAGGACATTCAGTATTTACGTCATAGTGACCTGTGCTCCACGAAAACTGTGTCGAGAGAAGGCTTGCAGTAGGTTTCTGATTGGAGGGAGAATGAGCAGGTGCAAGATGAATAGAATTTCAGAAACTTCATTCATTCTAATTGTGAGAAGTTGGTATATGATGTCCGCTAATTAAAGTGGGCACCTTGCACCAGTCCAAACAACCCTTATGGTGATTTAAGAGGTCAAAGATAACCTTTGGAAGCTATCCAAGTGGTAGCTGTGGAGAGCAGCCTTCAGGCTTAGTCTTGCAGGAAAGTAAAGCAGCTTGTTTTACCAGAACGCAACCTTATTGTATTGGTTAAATGAAAGGAGAACCACACAGTAGTTATAACAATATATATTTATTATTAGAACACACCTGAAATACCACACAGTACCTGTTACATGCAGATAAACACAAAGCACACAATACTGTAGCACAGAAACAATCGTGTGTAGCTCTAATACACAGTGGGCTCCAGGGGGAGAATAAACCATATACTGAAATAGTGGTATAAGAACCATGACTCAAATCAAGACAGTGTGTAGAGAGTGTAGTATCGCTGGGACCCCAAGGAACCACCCAAGGTGAGTAAGTAGGGACCCCACGGAGGACGGGTGCAGTGTGAGAACACGACCGCATGCTACGAACAATTCAATGGGAGAGTTGCGGTTACAATTTTTAAGTTTAAGGATCCTTCCCAGTGGATTACGAAGAAACTCTTTGGAACTTAGAAGGTTGGAGAGCCACCCCACCCGTGGATTCCGAAGTACCAGAGTTACCTGTCCCAGGGAAGCCGGGTGCATAGGGCTGAAGTGGCGTTGGAAACCGCTGTTGTTCTCAATGGGAGTCTTCAAAGAAATGCCACTGCTGGAAAGAAGAGAAGTGTCTGTTGGAATCCACAGGTGGATTCTTGATGGAAGGAACCTGAAAGCAGGGGGGACAGAGTCTGGGTCACTCAGGAGTGACCAGGGGCTCTGTAGGCGAATGTCCACCGATTTCAGGTGTGAAGAAGGAGACCTTTACTCTACAGCTGCAGGGACCAGGAGCTGGATACGAGCTGTCCCATGAAGGATGTCGAGTCGGTGAGGGGCCAGTGTCCCGCGGGAGCCCCAACAAGCCTTGGCAGCGGCAACCCATGAAGAAGGTCAAGGAAGGTAATGGTCTGGCCCAGCAAGGATCAGAGGCCTCACCACAGCAAGGGGAGTCAGGGCAGGCCTGGAGCAACCAGGGGAGCCCAAGAAAAGCAGCGTTGTCCCTCAAATGGACCCACAGGCCGAGGGCACCGGAGTCGCAAGGGAACCTCTAGCAGTTTCACAAAGTCACAGCTTGCAGGGCACAGAGTGCAAGGAGGCTGGAGTCCTTTGTATGAAATGTGCGCAGAGGCTGGGGCTATCAATACCCCAATGCGCTTAGTTGGGGAATGCCAACAAGCACATGCACTTGCAAAAGTATGTGGTGCACAGGGGTTCAAGTTATGCGGTCCCCACAAGGGACACTAGCATCAAACTTGGTGAGAGGGCAGCTCAACCTCAAGGAATGTATGAACCCACCTCCTGTGTTGCTGGAGCCATCGGAGTCTGCAGGAGCTCAGGATCAGCAGACCGGTCAGTTGCATTACGGTGCCTGCAAATGCCGGGGAGTGACTCCTTCACCCCAAGGGAGATACTTCAGCTGTCCATGATGCTCCACAGGTCCTGCACGGAGCCTGTATGGTGCACAGGCACAGACAATGCTTCGGACGGAGAGGGGGACGAAGTCGAGCTCAGTCGAAGTCCAGCAAAGTCCAGAGTGTCCAGACGGTTGAAGGTCAGTGGTTTCTTGATCAGAATCTTGACCACGTCGAATCTAGGGTCCTACAGCAAGGTAAGTCCTTTTGCACCCACGGGGGAGGGTTGGACAGATTCAGGGGACCCTCCTAGGGGAGGGTCAGGACAGTGGGGAGGTTACTCCCATGTCCTTTGTCCAGTTTCGCACCAGAGCAGGAGCCAACGGCTCCCAGAACTGGCTTGAACTGGACTTTGCACAGGGACATCAAATGTGCGCCTCGTGCAGACTTTCAGGCACTTTAGAAGTGCACCCACCCAGCTCCAATACACTAAATACTGTCTGGGAGGTGGTCACACCTCCCTGTGACAGGATGCCTATTGTGCTGCCTTCCCCTGCTCGAGCTTGGCTCAGCAGCAGGAGCTCAGAAATGTGTCTTTGGTCGGCAGCAACTATTTTGTGCTGCCTGGGTTTTGAAGGCTGGTACTGGAAAGACCAGGGACCCACGAAGCTTGCTTCTGAGGGGTGGAATCATACCTCGCACACCGTATGTATGATTCCAAGGTGTTTGATACCAAACACGACATGGTTTGTTGCAGCCGTTTTCGAGATAGCATTTTTTACTCGAGCATATAATGCGCCTCTACCTATATGTCTAGCTGCGTCAACGACAACCCAAGAGAATGGTCTCCAAAGGCTGCAGGGGTGCTCTGCTCATGCATGTGCACCCTCTCATGTAAAACCCAGCACCCTGCCTTCAGGATTGTCAAGGCCTACTATAGGGGTAACTTATAGGTTTTAAGTGTAGTGACCTATAGATATAGTAAACCTATATCTAAACTTAGTGGTGCATGCACCATCTTACACAGGCTGCAATGGCAGGCCTGTAGATCAATTTTGCATGGTCTCTCATGGGTGGCATAATACAAGCTTCAGCCCATGGGAGGCCTCTGGGGTACCTATGCCCTGGGTACATGTGTACCATATACTAGGGACTTATAAGGGTACCCCAGTATCCAATCTGGAGTGTACCTAGGTACATGACATATCATTTTAGGGAGAAAGCAGATAGACTGGGGCCCTGATTAGCAGGATCACAATCAGACTGGTCAAAAAACAGCAAAACACCAGGCAAAAAGTTGGAGTAACAATGCAGTCAGATCCTACCTTCCTACACTAATAATATGGATTCTCACACAAAAATGTGTCATAACTATATTACATAATTAATCAAACTTCTAACCCACCTAATTAAGTTGTTTTAAATACAACTTCATCGGTTCATCTGGGCAAATCACTTAATCTCCCCATGTATACAACAACAACAAAAAATATGATGGTGTCCGTCTGGAACCTAACTGGTACTTATGTAAAGCACTCTGATACCTTTGGTTCTAGTTCACGCTATATAACCCCCCACCCCCAAAAAAAAGTTATGACCAAATGCATCATAAAAATCACAATTTCGCACAAGTAATTTGTAACCCAATTTTGCACGTATGAAAAAACTTTGACAACTTCTACTTTAGTTTCATGTTTTAAAATTTACACTAAAGCTCAATCAATCGATCAATTTCTTTATTTGGCATGAATACTGTTACCATATAAGATCATAAAATATATCACATATAAATATACCATTTATTAGCAATAAAAATGAAAACAGTAAAATTATTTCAAAAAATATGTTACAATACAATGCTTTTCTTAAGATGTATAGCGTCCCAAATATAAAGTGCAGTACTAAAACATACAAAAGGGTTCTCGAGTAGAAATATATGACATGCTGCAGTTTTAAAATTCCTGATGTTTTCTGGGAGAATATTGGTTTTAAATAAGGTTTTCTCAAACCTACATAAAAACCACAGAATAGGATAAAATGCTGTGTTCTTTGTGTCGATACACCATCACGGAGACAGGGGCTCATACTTACAGGCTATTTATTCATATCAGGAAAGGCAACCAGATGATGAACAGTGCCCAACTGCAATCTGGTTAAGACAAGTGGTGTTGCCCGTTGGTTACCTAGATAAGATATGACTGGCACCCTGCTTGCAGATCACTCGACAAATATGTCACAACTGCTTGCTCCCAGGATTCATCCTGCATCTTTCCCTCCAGTCTATAATTCATAAAGGAAGCCTTGTTTATACTCTTCTCAATGGAGAGGCTACTTTTGGGGTCTCTCAGCACAGGTAGATCAAACAATAAAAAAAATGTTATTTATTTAGGACAACCATGGATTCTTAAGAGCATAGTTTAAGGCAAGGCAGTCTAAGATACCTGACTTTGTAAAACTGGTTTCAGCTTTTGCCCCGATAGACTGCCATAATAGTAAAAGTTTTAAAGCTAAAATGTCCTCTAGGTAGCACACACCAGTTCCCTTATGAACTATAAAGGATGATGCAGAGCTAGGTATACACAGCAAACGTTTGTGAAAACGAATCTCTTCTATCTGAACGGATTTACTAGGTGTGAAACCCCATAGCCCAACCCCGTAGGTAGCAGTTGATGTACGTCTCGCTTTATATATTCTGACCATCCCCTTGATTGACACTAAAGATCATTTTTGCGGTGGGTTATTGTATAACTTACTTTCTTTGCAAATATACAAACACCACATTTAGATGTTGCTACATTTTAACTTTTTTTATTTCATATTGCTTTAAAAAAATTTATGTCTATTGCATATGTTTTGGGGGGGAGAAATCACAGCTTTTCAAAGTCCATACCTATTAGCTTTGCCAATGCACCTTTAAATTTGCATTCTGGTACAGAAGCTTACCACACAGCTTCCAAGTGGTTCACTGCTATGCCTGACGCTTGCACAACATCATGGCTTTTAGCCAAATTATTTGGGAAGTTGAGATTTAAAGGCATACACATTTAAAAGAAAATCTTAAATTGCACAAATCCTAGAATACAATTTGTATATTAGAATATTTTCAATGTTTTAAACTACTTTTCACTATACTTCACATAACAGCTTATGTTTCGGGATGTCAGAGGTTAGTATATAAAAAAAATCATCTTGATGAAAGCCCTAGACCATTTTCTCTCGAGCTTTAATGGCTGAAACAGGTTGACTGAACCACTCGAGGACAATTTAGTACCCTCAAGTCTGTTTTCAATATTACCATCAGGGTGAATAGAATAAACTATTTTCTCCACCATGCGGTAATTTTAAAAGTTAGAATGGCCATCACACTACCATATTATTAGAGATTCATAAGGATACTAGATTTCATCACAGGAGACATTTTTCCAACATCTCCTATGTTCCTTCAATAGAGAAAGCACAATAGCCAGGCTAGTTTATTTTCCACATTGTTCCAATGTGCAAAACTCCATAGTCACAGCAGTTTTCACAATGTCCTAGCATGTGCTAGTTTTGTGGTACTTTAAATTTTGGGACCACGTAGGAGGCATGGCCCTACCCTGCCTATTTCGGTATCAGCGAACCGCGAATGGCCAATGCAGTATGTACAAGTGTTTTGCATAAAGTTTCATCGATAAATTCACTTTGTATACAATATTACACATTGACTTCGTGGGTTCCATTTTAGAGCGGTAGCCATCTTATGGTTGCCCTCACATAGGCTGCACATTAGGGACAGGCACAGGCCTTCAGAACACATGTACCTTCTGTTGACTTCTCTGTGACCTGTGCGAGCTGGCTCCACTGCCCGAGATCAGTCCGGTCTCACGAGCTCCCCTTCCTACGGCCACCTGTGATTAGCATCAGGGTTTGACACACCATAAAGCCTTTTCATCCCACACAAGCCCCCGACCAAATCTCTTTCACACCTGACTCTGCTTCCTGCTTTATCGCCTGTTTTACGAGGAGGAGGTGCCCGTGTTTATTGGGGTCTGCTGATATCTGATGAGGGATCTGAGCCTCGCTGGGTAAATAATTGTGGGCTGGCTGAACTGAAATGTGGGATGGTCATCATGACTCTGCCTTTTCGTTTGTAATTAATACATATGAATGACCATATCGTAAAACGAGGAATGTGTGCCTGAAGCATAATATTTTGTATATAAGGAGAAGACTGGTTTTGTAATGTTGAGCAGTCTCCTGAGAACATACCCGTGTGTACTTCTAGGATTGCTGTTACTGGCTGCAGTCAAATAATAAAACGATCTTTGACGCCACCGCAAGACTCTGAGTTTCTGTGGTCCAAGACAGGAAGAACTCGAAGTCATAGGGTGCTACCCCTGGCACCGCTGGGGTCCTAAATAACCCAGTACTTCAGTTGGCGCCCAACTCGGGGCGATTTCAGCGGTACTGGTCCAAGCCAGAGGTTCGTGAGGAGCTTCGTGTGGAAATTCTGGAGGAAGGCCGCCACTTCATCGACCCCTGCATGTCGACGTGGTCCGAAAGTCTTTGCTGCGAGGTTCCCCGCTTGCTGACGGCTACGAAGGACTGCTGCCCTGACTATCGCCCTGTTTTGGACCCTTGATAATTTGGTAGAGCGAAACGATTAACCGAGTCTTCTGGTGACGTCATCGATAACTCAGTTAAGTATAAGTGGAGCGTCTCCTAATTCTTAGTTTGGTTCTTAGTTTTGGTATCCCTTCGGGATCGCTTTGATTTGGATCTTGCAAGCGCCAAAGCCGAAGGACTCGTGTATTCACGAGACTATCGCGTTTTGATAATCCTTTGAAGTTTGAAACTAGACTAGTGAGCAAAGATGCCTGGTTCTAGTATATTTGGAAACTTGTTTTGTTTGGGTTGTAAAAGGGATTCCCAATTAGAGGATTCGTGTCCGGTTCCTCCAATTGGAACTCCAACTTATGAGCTTTATGTAAAACATGGCGTGGGCCCCATTGCATGTAATGAAGTATGGATCCGATACACCAGGAAGGACGGTGTTTTAAAATGGCCCCAAAATGGTAGTTTCGTTACAGATATCTTAGACAATTTGGAAGTTAAATTATTTAAAAAGAAAGCCCGGCCGGTGATGTTTGATTCTTTCCGCCTATGGCGAAAGGAAGCCAAACAGAAGGAAATTAAATTAGCAAAAAGAAATAAGAGAGAAAAAGGTATGTCGATAATGCAAGCAGCTGTACAATTTAAAGATAATGAGGAGGAACAAATGAATGAGCAGTTACATAGACAGCGTAAACTAGGGATCGATAAATGTTACCCAGTTTTACCGCACCTTCAACAAAATGTGTTAAAAGAAAAGGAGAAAGATCCCCTAATGTCACATTTGCTGAGTTTGCCACCTCCGTATGCGCAGAGTGCTACAGCACCTCCGCAACCCTTGAATGCATAGCCTCCAGTTAATGTGCCGCAAGCTTTCCTGCAGCCGCCAGCTCCTCCTCAGCCGGCGCCTGCTCTTGTAGTGCAGCCCCCTCAAGGGCCGCCGACTTTGCTGCCAGCATCCCCTTTGCCTTCTGCGACTTTGCCTGCCCCACCAACTGCCTCCCTTGGCGCTCTTCCCGATACTGTCCTTGCATCTGCATCTACACCTGCTTCCCTCTGTTTTCTCCCCTATTCTTATGTTAGATTCTCCTTCTGCACGACAACGCATAACTAGTGCGGTTACTAGTTTTGTGTCGCCTCTCCTTGGGTTATCTAGTGTGATCCCTGGCTCACAACGAAAGCAGTTGCGTAGTCAGCTGCCTGGTTCTGAAGAGAGAGAAGTATTAGACCGCACGGCACATAGATGGATTGTTTACCCTTCGAGATATGATGTGGAATCTGTTCTAAGTGTTTTTCATCAATGGGAAGCACCAAAACAGAGATACGTTTTTGAAAAGATGTGTGCTTTCCTTTGTCAGGAATTAGAGGATAATGGCTTAGAAGCAATTCCACAGGAGTTGTGTCGTTTACGGTTTGAATTCGGAAAAGGCACGATTGTGGGTTCTGATGTCGAAAAAGCAGTTGCGGCGTTGTTGTCTTTTAGGATTGAGGATCCTTCCCAGCAACTGTTTGAGCATGACCCCTATGGTAAAAAAGTGCGACAATACCCTATGAGAGAAGTCCCTCCGGTATGGAAAGAAGCCGTTGTGGCTGATCCCAATAACGGTATTCTTGCTGCTCCAGCTCATTTCCAGCGTGTTTGGGTGCATGTCCCTTGGAAACGATCCGAAGTAATAGCGCTTAAACAGACATTGCCTGATCCCCGTAAAAACCCTGCAGGATATTATAAGGAGTTGTCACAGATGGCAGGATCATGTATCATGAATCTAGCTGACATAGATATGTTGTTTGGAAATGTTGTTCCTCAGCCTTTGTGGGGATTGATTCGTAATGCAGATCATGCTGCGGAGTTAGGTGACACCTGGGCTAATATTATTATTGCTAATGATGGACAAGATGGTGGTGCCAAGCCTGACCCTTTGGTAGCAGAACTCCCTGCTAGAATCATTGCTTACATGAAGACTTTAATGCCCGCAATGCGTGTGAATTGGGATAAATTGTCTGCGTGTAAGTAGAAGAAAGATGAAACAGTGTCTGATTTCTTCACTAGGTTTGAGGAAACGTTTATTGACCACAGTGGTCAAGATATGAGTACGGAAGGTGGTCAACGATTATTTGTTGATAAATTTGTGCATAATTTGCTTCCCGAGTTGTGTAAGAAGTTAAAAGATTCAGAGAGTTCTTGGGCTGTTTCCTCATCAGCGCAAATACTGGCTACTGCACAGTATTACGAAAATAGAGATAAGGATGAGAAAGATAAAGCAGACAAGAAAACGAAAGAATTAAAAACGAAGGTTCTTTTACAGCAAGCTTACCCGCCACGTGGTGGCCAGAGTAATTATCAGTAACAGCCACAGTTTCAGAGAAACGTGCAAAGGTACGAGTATTCTCAACCACGTGTTCCTGTAGGCCCTAATCAATGTTCATATTGCAAGGAAGAGGGTCATTTCAAATATAGTTGTCCTATTCTGTTACAGCACGCTAATGGCGCTTTTAGCACCAGAGGTAGAGGTGGTCAACAAGCTCCTAGAGGTAGGGGACGCGGGAATGTTCCCCAGAACGCACGTCCTCTTCCATCTCAAAATACGATTAATAGTTTTGATCAGCAAACCAATGCAACTGGTAGGACAGCTCAGTACTATAACAATGACTATTATACAGAGGATGAAAATGTAGAAAGTAATGATTACTAGGATAGCCGTAGACAAAGAGAGGGAGTTGTTTCAGTGCCAGTGGATCAGAGTGGACCGTATGTCAAGGTGACTACAGCGGGTGTGTCAGAACCTTTTCTGTTGGATACTGGTGCTGCAAAAAGTTCAATTATACATTCAAAACTCCCTGGCGCACCTTTGTCTGGCGACACGAATGTTTCAGTAGGTTTTTCTGGCGCCCCGGTTAGGAACCCGATCTCTAGTCCTATGCCCCTTTCTGTTGGACCTTGTGAGCTGAAAGCACCCCTTATCCTAACGACAGGTTGTGGTGAAAACCTGTTAGGATTAGATTTGTTGAAGAAATTACATGCGACATTATATTGTTCCCCCTCGGGAGTACAACTTACACTTGGTAGGGAAGTGATTTCTCCAATGTATTTGTCAAGGAATGAACTGCCAGCTGAATTGTCATCTCTTCCGGACGCTCTTTGGGCTTCTGGTCTTAATGATGTGGGTCTCTTGGAAATACCGCCGTACGTGGTAACTTTGAAAGCCAATGTTAAATTGCCACGCATTCCCCAGTACAAGATCTCTAATGAAGGTGAAAAAGCGTTGCTAACGATTATCTATGATCTGATTGAAAAGGATGTAATTGAAGAGACAAGAGGTAACGTTTGCAATAGCCCTGTTTTGCCTGTTTTAAAACGTACAGACCCTTCACAGCCACCTGTTTACAGATTTGTGATCGATCTTAGAGAGGTAAATAAGATTGTTGTGCCACAGTTTCCAGTTGTCCCTGATATAACTGCTTTGTTAACTATGATTCCAGCTTCCGCTGCTTGGTTCTCAGTGATTGATTTAAAGAATGCTTTCTTTAGCATCCCGATTGCAGAGGAAAGTAGGGACATTTATGGTTTTAGCCTAGGAGGCCGTAGCTTCCGTTTTAAACGCGCTCCTCAAGGCTACTGTGAAAGCCCATCAATATACAGCCAATCTTTAAAAGCACAACTTGATGCAATTGTTTTACCTAGTGGTGCCACCCTTATCCAGTATGTTGACGATTTACTAATCGCCGCGGATACTGAGGAGATTTGTAAAGAAGCTACGGTGTCATTGTTGCGTCATTTGTCTGCCTTCCATCACAAAGTGTCTCTCTCAAAACTGCAATATTGTCGACAAGAAGTGACCTACTTAGGTCATCTCTTTTCGAAGGAGGGAAGGAAACTGACCCCAGAAAGAATTCAGGCCATTGCAAAATTGAGCGTGCCAAGAACACAGAGAGAAGTGCGTGCTTTCTTGGGTATTACTTCCTACTGTAGGCAGTGGATCCCGAGGTTTTCTTTGCTGGCAAAACCTTTAATAGCATTGACATGTAAAGATACACCGAATCTCGTCCCATGGTCTGAAGAGTGTCAGAAAAGTTTTTCCGAATTGCGTGAGGCATTATGTTCAGCTCCTGTGTTGGGCACTCCCAACTACAGCAAGCCTTTTACATTGTATGTTCACGAGAAGGAAGGTTGTGCATTGTCAGTGTTGACACAGTCTTTTGGAGACAAACAGCGCCCATGTGCGTATTTTTCATCGACCTTGGATCCGGTAGCTAAGGCCATGCCAAGTTGTTTGAGAGCCACAGCGGCAGCAGCTGTCTCTGTTCGACAGTCTGCTGGGTTAGTAATGAATAACACGTTAATTGTGATGGTTCCGCACGCAGTGGACACATTGTTGAACAGGACCAAGGCACAGCACTTAACTAGTGCTCGATTGTCAGGTTATGAGTTGACACTATTAGCGAGTCATGTACACATAAAAAGATGCAACACATTGAATCCAGCTACCTTATTGCCAATTGCAGCAGACACGGATGAGATTGAACAGCATGATTGTCTGTTTAGAACAGAAGAAGAAACAAAAGGGAGAGTGGATCTTAAAGATACTGCCTTGGTTGAATGTGATGGTACCTTATGGGTGGATGGTTCATGCTTCAAGCTCCCGAATGGTGATACAACTGCTGCATATGCTGTCACGACTTTGCACACGGTTGTTGAAACCGCACGTATACCACATAACTCGGCTCAAGCAGCAGAGCTAATTGCACTTACGAGAGCATGTGTGTTGTCGAAAGGTATGAGGGTGAACATATACACGGATAGTCAGTATGCTTTTGGTGTGGCCCATAGTTTTGGGCGCTTGTGGAAAGAACGTGGATTCCTGACTTCGCATGGAACCAAAATTCAGAATGGTCAGTTGGTGAATGATCTCCTTGAGTCACTGACATTGCCGCTACAAGTTGCGATTGTGAAATGCAGTGCGCACAAGAAAGTTACCGATGATGTTGGTCGTGGTAATGCATTTGCTGATGAAATCGCAAAAGAAACAGCAAAGAATGTAAATAATCGAATGCATGTTGCAGGCCCTGCAAGATGGGTTGGTGATGTTGGAATGTGTGAAGACACGATAGAGAGCGTGAAGTCCCTTCAAGCTGAAGCCACAGAGAAAGAATTGAGCAAGTGGAGAGAAAGTACGGGTAAATTGGATGAAAAAGGTTGTTGGGTCGATTTGTCAGAACATCAGCGTTGGTTGTAACCCGATGCGTATGTGCTTGCAGTGGTGACAATGGCTCATGGAATGGCCCATATTAGTGTAAAAGGGATTTGTAAGCTGTTGGCTCCAGTATGGCAAAACGCTGGAATTCCTAAATGTGCAGAGAATGTGGTCAAGAATTGCATGGTATGTTTGAAATACAATCCTGGTAGGGGAACCCCAACCCCAGCTGGTCATTTTGCACCTCCAACGTATCCGTTCAAGGTTTTGCAGCTAGATTTCATCCACATGGAAAGGTGCAACAATTTAAAATATGTACTCGTTGTTGTCTGTGCCTTCTCAAAGTGGATAGAAGCATACCCCTTAAAAGACAATACTGCCTTGTCCACAGCTAAAGCCCTTGTCAAAGAATTTTTCCCTAGGTTTTGAATGCCGAGAATGGTCTGGAGTGATAATGGGAGTGAATTTGTGGGTCGAGTGATGAAAGAAGTATGTGAGGGGCTAGGGATTCAGCAGAAATTTCACGCTGCAAATCACCCCCAATCAGCTGGATTAGTAGAATGCTACAATGGCACCTTGAAGCTTAAGTTGGCCAAAATTCAGGCGAGCTCCGGTCTTAAATGGCCTGACGCTCTGCCCTTAGCACTCCTATCGACAAGAATGACTGTGCACTCACGAGTGGGACTTAGTCCCTATGAAATAGTGTTTGGCCGCCCGGCCAATATATGGGGAGTGCCAAGGCCTACAAAATTCAATGAAATCGAACATCCAATACTGCTTGATTATCTGCATGAATTGACCGCTAAATTGCGTGTTTTACACCAACAGGTGCACGATACTCTGCCTCAAGCCTCTGAAGCTCCAGGACACCCTATCAATCCTGGAACGTGGGTGCTGGTGAAGAATTTTCAACGGGCAAAGAATGATGAGCCCCGTTGGACCGGCCCCCATCTCGTCCTTCTTTCTACAAGATCGGCTGTCCGAGTGAAAGGAAAAAAGAACTGGATCCACGGCGTCCACTGTAAAAGAGTCCCTTTGCCCTTGCCATATGACCGGTGGGTCCAGGAGGGGATCGCTGATTCTGAAACTGAGACCGTGCCTCATTTTCTGCCTTTTAGCGATGCGCGTGTGAAAGGAACAAGCTCTGAGCAGGAAAGTGACAATATTCTGCAAGAAGCCGTGCCACCATCAATCCGATTGGATACTACAGAGCCTGAACTTTTGTTTCAAGATCAGACAGTACCCGGACGAGAACGCTATAACTTGAGGCCTAGAATTATGGACAAATAAAAATTCTTTTTCTTTGATATTTTTGACAGTACAGCCCTCTCTCATCTGAGAAACTTTCTTATTTTTGGTTTTTCTTTTTCGAACCACCATCCGGGTTCAGCTGTAGGGTCGCGGTGCCAAGACTTTGGGGTACAAGCCGGAGACGTTAGGTCAACGGTTCTGGTTAGTCTGGGGCGTTCCCTGGACTGACAGAGGTATTCCTAAGCAGAAGAAACTCACCCGCCGCGAACAGCACGATTAGAGGATGGAGTTTTTCAAGATGGAGAGACCCGCTGAGGAAATGAACTTTAAGAAAAAAATATGTAAAATAATGAAGAGCAAACGTTTTGTATTATTATGTCTGTTTGTACTATTTAGTATGATGATGTTCACTGTAGGTTATGTATTCTTGTGCTCTCAAGTGCCATTTGCACCCACTGTACAGCCTATACCTCCTCCTACTGTCTCCTTGCACTCTTTCCACCCTCTGCCTGAACACGAACAAGCTAGACGGTCTGAGTTCGTAAACAACTCGTTTATTCAACTCCTGCACCAGCACCAACTAGTTATGAATACCACCAATTGCTGGGTGTGTGGTTTAATGCCACATACAATTAATAAGGGTATCCCATATCTAGTGCTGCCGTTTAGCTATAATGGATCATCATGGGCATTCCAGACTATGTTTCTTTTTGCATTAGATGCCTACTCCCCGCGACAACTGCGTTCCATCAGACCTAGCACGAACAATAAGGCCTTAATGGAAGGAGTTGCTGATATGAGCAGAGATATCGACGCATACTCATCTATTCCTAAGGATGAATTACGAGCTTATGTAGGTTGGAACGCGACGGGGTATAGCATTAGTCTGGGTGAAAAGCAGAAAAAACTTTCATCCCCAATTTGGGTCGTACCCCACATAGGTCGGTTCTGTTTCCAAGGCAATGGTCAGAATCCAAGAGCTCAACTGGGGAAAAGTGACTGTACTGAAACGTACACTTTTCCATCACAGTTTTCCCCTGCGTTTTTGGCTGCCAAGGGTACATATTTTGTTTGCAATGACCGAGCATATACATGGTTGCCCCCTGATTTCTCGGGCACATGTTATATTGCAAATTTGCTACCGCCATCATTTACTGCTGCCTCTGATTATCACAAGACCAGAGTTGTGAGAGGCGTTGTTAGTCAGGAGGATACTGCCGGTCAGGAAGCGGGAGACTTCTTTTTGGGTTTCCTGCCGTTTTGGGGACCGATGGTCAATAGTAGGAACCTGAGACAACTGACTCGTGTAGTTGAATCCACTGTTAATGTAACGGCTGGTGCCCTTGGTAATTTGACAGCTGAGCTCCAAGCGGATCGCCTCATGACTTTGCAGAACCGTATGGTTCTAGACGTCATACTTGCAGACCGTGGTGGGGTATGTAAGGTCACCCAATCTAGCTGTTGCATTTTCATACCAGATACCGCTCCAACAGTCTATCAAGCCATCTCCAAACTGCATAAAATATCCGAATCTATCCACGTGGATAAAGGAGATTGGTCATTGATGGGGTGGTTCTGGGAACTGATATCTGCCTGGGGACGGAAGATTCTGATGGTCATTGGAATGATCTTAGCCATTCTTTTCCTGTTCTGTCTGTGTGTACAGTGTGCTCCTGCGATATGTGGCCTCTGTGCTACATCGTGTATAAGGAAACCTGTAACGAGGGATGAGCTAAGCAATAGGATGATGCTACAGGAACAACTCCATGACCTTATGAATATAGACCTGGACTCGGATTAATATGAGTATAGTTATTGCCTATGTAAGGGCAAAAGGAGGGTCTGTGGTACTTTAAATTTTGGGACCACGTAGGAGGCATGGCCCTACCCTGCCTATTTCGGTATCAGCGAACCGCGAATGGCCAATGCAGTATGTACAAGTGTTTTGCATAACGTTTCATCGATAAATTCACTTTGTATACGATATTACACATTGACTTTGTGGGTTCCATTTTAGAGCGGTAGCCATCTTATGGTTGCCCTCACATAGGCTGCACATTAGGGACAGGCACAGGCCTTCAGAACACATGTACCTTCTGTTGACTTCTCTGTGACCTGTGCGAGCTGGCTCCACTGCCCGAGGTCAGTCCGGTCTCACAAGCTCCCCTTCCTACGGCCACCTGTGATTAGCATCAGGGTTTGACACACCATAAAGCCCTTTCATCCCACACAAGCCCCCGACCAAATCTCTTTCACACCTGACTCTGCTTCCTGCTTTATCGCCTGTTTTACGAGGAGGAGGTGCCCGTGTTTATTGGGGTCTGCTGATATCTGATGAGGGATCTGAGCCTCGCTGGGTAAATAATTGTGGGCTGGCTGAACTGAAATGTGGGATGGTCATCATGACTCTGCCTTTTCGTTTGTAATGAATACATATGAATGACCATATCGTAAAACGAGGAATGTGTGCCTGAAGCATAATATTTTGTATATAAGGAGAAGACTGGTTTTGTAATGTTGAGCAGTCTCCTGAGAACATACCCGTGTGTACTTCTAGGATTGCTGTTACTGGCTGCAGTCAAATAATAAAACGATCTTTGATGCCACCGCAAGACTCTGTGTTTCTGTGGTCCAAGACAGGAAGAACTCGAAGTCATAGGGTGCTACCCCTGGCACCGCTGGGGTCCTAAATAACCCAGTACTTCAGTTTGAGATTCCTCCTTAAAACTATATGCAATAGAGCTCTCAAATGTCACAGCACAGGTTCTTGTTTGAGTAACTCATCCAGTTACGTTTTTTTTTAAATTGTATTCAGGGACCTGTAGCTCCGATTAAATGAAGTGATAAACTGGACTACATACCCCAGAATCGGCAGCAAAAAAACCTGCACTTGGTGTGCAACTGACTTGAGAACCTGGTAGTTTTGACAGTTCTAATTGCTTACAGTTTGACTGTATACATGCACTGTATATAGTTTGACTGGTACAATGCACTGGTATAATATGTTAATTATTGTCATCAATGAGTTTGGGAAGGTGCAATGACTCCAAAGAAATGAGGCATTGTGTGAGTCCTAAAACACTTCCAATGCCAGTCAACCTCTTGACTCAAAAATTCAGATGAAGTCAGGCCTTTAGGATGGCGATCCCATTAAGGCAAATGGTGAAGGAACACTTTTTTGGTGGGTGGTATCTTAGAAAAAGGTGTTACGCTATTAAATATATGACTGCATTATGTTTGTCAGACAGTCAAATTGAAGTAAAAAGAGGGTGACACCAGCCAAATGCTGGAGAGTTCACTGGTATGCCATTCCCTCCATTAACAAGGGTAATAAATGCCTGACAGTGTGTTTATTATTATAGTTACTGTGGATAAGGTGTTATATGACAGTGGCATCCCTGAACATTTTTAACATGTTCCACACCAAGGCTTGGATTGCACACATTCAAAGATTGTTCATAGAAGTTTGTCCCTGTGTGCCTTTACTACCATCACTCTCTCCCCCTATCATCCAGGCTAGAAGAATGAATGCATTAGATATAAAAGAACTTGTAGTCAACATTTCCCCCCCCCCTTTTGCTGCCCTAGGCGGCCGCCTAGTCTTGCCTAATGGTAGAAACGGCCCTGCCACTGTAGGAGGGAAGTTTGCACTGTTTTTGCCGGAGTGTACCTGTTCTACAAAGAAAGGGTCTTTCCACTGATGTTGCCCCATATCGCATGAAAAAACACAAAGGATATATTGAATGCACTTGTATAACATACCCTTTGAATCAGGTAATGTTTCGCAATATTTGATGCGAGATACCGAGACCTGTAGTCCTGAGGAAGGTGCTTTACCCCATAGGAAAAATATTCAAGTCTAAAAAGATGTCTACAGAAAAAGGAAGTGGCGTCCAAGTTTTAAGTCTTGTGGTATTGGCGCACCAGTAAAAAATATTTTTCGCTCATCCAACACACAATTTTAACACAGATCTGACAGTTTAACAACATCATAAATATCGACCTCACCCAAGCTGGAGTACCTATATATAGGGAACTGTACAGCCAATAAACAGCAGTACTCTCAGATGCTTCCAATTGCTAGAGGTGGGACCCACTGTTGAAGCATGCAACACTAGGTAGGCGAGGGTCCATAATCCCATGTGAGTACATGAATGCATGGGAATTCTGTAAGAGGTTTGGCTCTTTCTGGTTCTTTATGTCTAAAGAGAGTGCACGACCCCTCATTTCGTCTGTAGTGTGTAAGTTACCTGTATGACACCCATTCTGTATGTGTGGGTGTATCATGTGACATTACTCCTACCACTGCCACTTGTTCTTCACCTATTCTTTGTGTTATGGGAAAATGCACTGATGCTATCCTTGTAGTACATTTGATGTGTATCTTGGTGTAACATGTCCTATTAGAAGAAATACAAATACAAAATAATATGCTTTGTGAATGCTAGTTTCAATGCATGAATGAAGGAATGAACCCTCACAAAATATGCGAGTGGAGTTTGTTTTGGGATGTATTTGTTAAACAGGTTTTTCAAATGGCCTATGTGACCCTATAAAATCTTAAACCATAGCTGATAAGTAACTGGACATCTTTCAGTTGAATATTACTCTATTTGGAAGTTAAACTTAGTACTAATGAGGCAAAACGGTTGTCCACACAGTGTTAATTTTTTTTTTTATTAAAAAAATTATGAAGTAATAATATGACAAAATGTGGTGCATTTCGTTGAATAGTTTGCCTTTCTTGTCACATAGTTTAGTATACCCTGGTGCATAATTGTATCCTCTCCTTTCTCATAATTGTAGTGGTCCTGACTATAGCCAACAGGACTGTTCATGCTTCGGTTTTAAAATGACAGCTAAAATGAAAACTATAAGGCAACTATAACACATAAACATGCTGCTGGTGGAGAATCCAGGAATGGCTCATGGTATCGTGCCATTGCGCACCTGCCAGACTTGTTAAATGGAAAATAAAATGTAATTCCTGGCCTACTGCCTTTATTTTTTGTTGGCAAACGTGTTAAAAATGTCAGTGACAGAAAGGGCAGAGAGTTTTTCAAATGCCATAATCTCGCTGCCAATGGGCAACATTTGTACTCCTTTGAAAAAGATACAGCATGCTATAAACGTTTATTTACCAGAACAATGCAATCAGCAACAACTGGGCATATCTGAAGAGACTCTGAGAATAGACCAGCACCTTCCAGAGCACCTGCAACGCTTTGATGTTTGTGGGCCTTGCCTGGACAGGTGCAGCACGTGCCGAGATGCTTGCCCCGCCAGGCCTTATGAGGCTGCATGGACAGGTGCAGCACGTGCCGAGATGCTGCCCCGCCTGGCCTTAAGAGGCTGCATGGACAGGTGCAGCCCGTGCCGAGATGCTGCCCCGCCTGGCCTTATGAGGCTGCATGGACTGGTGCAGCACGTGCCGAGATGCTGCCCCGCCAGGCCCTCTTACGCTGCGTTGCTGCCGTGGACGGGTGCAGCACGTGCCGAGATGCTGCCCCAGGCCTTCTTGCGCTTTAAGGCCCCGTTTATTTTCATGGCATAAGTACATATTTTCGTTTCCACTGATATGCAGGGCGCGCTCTGCTGTAAGACAGCCGTCTGAGAATGCTTTCTGGCAGGTTTGCAGCAGCCGTTGCTAAGGGTGTTGTGTTTGGTTGCCAAGAGCTGTGGGTTGCTGCAGTAACCAGGCGCCAGTGACTCTTATCAGGTGAGACATGTTTCCGTTTGTGTTGAATCATTTTCCTTAATGGTAGCGCCTAACGATGAAGACATCCATGGAGAGATCTGCCCGATTCTGAAAAATAAAAAAAGATATCTTTGCTATTCATTTTTAAAGCCCGTATCTTCACTTGGGAGGTCTGCACGTGTTGGACATCAAAATATAGTTCTACCTAAGAGAAGGGTTTCTGGGCTCTACCTGTTGTATTTCGTCATATTTGTGACGCCAACAGTCATGCAATATTTGGAAAAATGTTCAGGCAGTCCAAAGAAAAGCAAGGGTAATTCTAAAGTGTCCATGCGTGAGTACTTCCCACCGTTCGGCTTTTTTACTGTGCATTCTGGGGCTTATAATAACATTATAAATTCAGGCATATACGTACACCAATGCAAAGAAAGAAGCCAGACTGAGCCACCCACGCATGCTCATTGAATGACAACCACGAGAGCTCTCCTGAATTTACACACATTTTCTTGCTAATTAGCTATATCAATTTCAGTCAAATGTGGGTTAATAATTTTATGAAGTTGAGCGCGTTTCTGCATGACATACGGGACGATGAATAGTGAAGAAATGGCGTAGAAACAAGGTTGCAGACTAAAAACACCCAGAATGCATTGGGTGCTCACTTGGAAGCCCATGAGTAGAAACAGTGTCCATCATGATGTCAAGAATGAACAGACATCCAACCTGACTTGAGTCATTTTGCTATTCTATATTATTCTATTATTTTTCTAAATGTCAACAGGTGTGGCCTCAAGTCATTCTGTTTGTTGCCTTGCTGTGCGCACGGCACATTTAAAATAACTCACTAATCAGCAGGAATGTCGTGCTTTCTGAGTCCATGTAATAAGAGTACAGCGTGGATATTAGACACAGTGTCTATAGAATGAAAACATACAAATAGGTGTGATGCGCACAAGACGCTAATTTATTGCAATGCTATAGCACACTTCCCGGCAAATTTAAAGAAGCATGTCTTGAGAAAGCTTGAAGACAAGAGCCTGAGCGAAACATATGTCAGCCAGCCACTAAAATACCTGCACTCGTGTTCTGACCCAGGCCAGTACAATTGAAATGTATGTAGTCCAATAAACAGGATAATATACTGTAAAGATCCAGAGCACCAAAAAATCCAGAGACTCAGTAGTCCATGTAACGTTGTGATAATGGGTTATTCTTTATTTTCATTCCAATCTTCCAGTGGATTTCAACACAATCATAATGCAAATTCGTAGCCATAAGATTGTAGCCAACAAGTGTTTCGTCTCAAGGTAATTTCTTTACTTACAACTTCATCAGGGCTACAAAGACAAACAATATTCATCCCCCAATATTAGTACTGTATATTCAAATCTCCATACTCCACCCCCAGAGTGAGAATTAATATCCATGGGATGGTGCAATCTTAAAATAATTCCAAGGCCATCTATACACTAATCGAAAATAATGTGTCAAATCAAAACATCAGACTAGTTCCGCAAACAATCCATACATATGGCTCTAAGGATAAATGAGTTATCTCTCAAAATAGTTATGCACCATAGCATAGATGTGAGTGATGGTTAATTTGCTGTAGGGATTGTTATGGGTGAAAACAAAGATATTAAGATGGAGACTGATTAAAAATAACAAAAAGTGTGATAAAATATATATATATATATACATCTTTCCTCCAAACGGGTTATTTAGAAACCGAGCCCGTTGTCAGTTGGTGCACAATGCCGGTAAACCAGAAAACCGGCAAATTCTTTATAAATCCAATATTGCACGTCAAAAGCACACTCAGAGTCACGGGTATTCCAAACACGGCAGTAGTTTATTCTTCATTACGCGTTTCGACACAAAAAGTGTCTTGTTCACACGAATCTACAAACGTCTTGCATTGATTTAAATAAAGTTCATTGAGGTGATTTCACCCGAAACACAGTGATAACAGAAATAGGACTAAAACTTCAGGTAGTCAATTCAGATGTTATAGTGCGGCAGACATATTGGAAAGTGCAAATCAACGTTTTCACAGTATATAATCTCTCTTCAGTTTATATTATTACTGTTTTAAACATTGTAAAATAGACACCACAATTGCTTTTCAATCATAGGAACATAAATATCAGTATGCCTCTGATTACTGGTTTCTATTATTTACATTCATTAACGATTTGCCTTGAACACGTGTTCATATATATCGCCGTATATTTGGGCTAAATATCCATTTCAGTTGCTGCAATCGGTATTGTTTTCCTTGTATTTAGCAATCTATATCATTGGTAATTGCATATACCAGTATTCATAGTTACCCGTGTTCCTAGAAAACACACGTTTCATTTATAAGCGCTCTAGTGGCTTAATGGTATAAATTAGGGGTCTATTATTTATACATTCATATCGGTCTAGTGCCTGAAAGAGCCTATATGTTTTCACATTACACTGATTTAGCACTGGTTAATATTATTTGCAACATCTTTCTAGACTAAAATCATTTTATAGGTTAATGTCCTTACCCCAACCTGTGGTACAATCAAGTGTGCAAAATTGAAAACAATGAAACAAATTATATTTTGAAACAAGTAGACATTCCAATATAAAATTCTCTTATCTGTGTTATAGTGTAGTCCCGAGCCCGGGGAAGAAAAGGTTAGGGAACCCGTGAGACAGTCAAACACAAAGTGGGCCCCTTCCTTTCCTCCTGTAAAAAAACACAAATAAGAGATACACAGCCATTAGTTTCTCAAAGAGAAGGGGACAAAGTATCCATACCGAAACAACACATTCATTAGTTGTCACAGAACTACACTCACTATTTTTAATACTATCTCTAGTTGTTATTCTATGTGAAGATGTGAGGCTAGTTCCTCGTCAAGGTTGTGCCCTCCCGGGAATCTGGTTTCTAACTCAAGTATCCATTTTGATTCCCGTTGTCTTAATCTGAGGTCTCTATTGCCGCCTCTTGGATTTAAGACTACTTGTTCAATGGCAAAGTACCGTAACAAAGAATTATTGGATTGATGGAATTCAAGAAAATGCCTTGCAATTGGGTATTGTACATTAACATTGGTAATTGCTCGAAGATGTTCCATCACTCGTTTCTTTACCATGCAAATGGTACTCCCCACGTATCTACGTTTGCTAGGACATTCAAGTACGTACACAATACAGTTACTGCTACACGTTAGAAATTGGTTGATTCTCCATTTTTTATTTCTTCCTGGAATATTAAATTATTTTACAGAGTGGCTGAATTTGCACGCTCTGCAATGCCCACAGGGGAAGAACCCTTTGAGATCATGAAAATTACGGCTTTTTGATTCAGTAATATCCCCTCTTACCAATATGTCCTTAAGGCTTCTGCCTTTCTTATAGGTGATCAGGGGTCTTTCTCCTATTTCTTTCCCTATAATGGCATCAGTCTGGAGAATCTTCCAATTCTCTGTGAGCATTTTACTCACTTTTTGTGATCTATTGTTGTATGTAGTTACAAGTCTAATGTTGCTGTCTGCATCTTCCTGGTCTGCCGCACTATAACATCTGAATTGACTACCTGAAGTTCTAGTCCTATTTCTGTTATCACTGTGTTTCGGGTGAAATCACCTCAATGAACTTTATTTAAATCAATGCAAGACGTTTGTAGATTCGTGTGAACAAGACACTTTTCGTGTCGAAACGCGTAACGAAGAATAAACTACTGCCGTGTTTGGAATACCCGTGACTCTGAGTGTGCTTTTGACGTGCAATATTGGATTTATATATATATACATATAGCTGATTGAAAAAAAAAGGCTTCCTGAAAGCCGAAACGCGTATCTCTTATCTCAGGGGCTGAGGGTGGACCTGAGAAATAAATATTTGCCACATCCTGATTACCTCGGGTCCGTGCCTTCCTCCGTGGAGTCTTCCGTGGGAGTTGGAGTGTTTGTATATATAGCCATAGCTATGTATATTTATGCTGAGCAAAAATGTCCTTATGGGGGGAACAACTTATTGCTGTTGCCGGCGGCGAGAAAAGGACTTGTCCCCACAAAGTATTTCAAAGCAAAGTTTTACTACCGTGAATAAGAGCTGCGTTCAGCTCGAAACGCGTAGGTGGAGAGAAATGCAAGTCAATAAACCGAATTGACTATTCCAGAGCGAGTGCAGCATTTTTTCCGATTTGCTTTGAAATATATATATATATGGTTTTCTCAGTGAATATATATCTATATATCTATATATCTATATATATATCTATATATATATATATATATATATATATATATATATATATATATATATATATATATATATATATATATATATATATATTCAATTATAGGAATACTCCATTCTTTCTCGAAATAGACATCCAGCACTCCAAGTCAAAGTTTTTGGCACTCGGTCTTTTATTCCTTATACACGAGGAAACATCTACGCGTTTCAGCAGACTCACGCTGCCTTGTTCACGATGTTTGTGCCCATTTTTTTGACAATAAAATACCCAGCATTTCATAGGTAACATCAACAAGGGACTTGACACATTGCATCCCACTATTTGCTCAGTACACTCTGGCGGCCATTTCTTAACATGTACATTTACTTGTGTTAACCTATATTGCACAGCTAATTCGTTACCTCGTTCTTCCTTTTTACCATTTCCCAGGAATTTATATTAGAGAATATTATTCCTCCAAGTATTTATACAGGGAATGAACAGAAAGAAATATAAAGTGCAAGTGCAGACAAGGAGTTTTATCCGGCAAGTGCCTTAAAAACATTGTCATTCAAAGTGCTGGTGCTTGCTGTGCAAATTACGCCAACGGTCCAAATTATATTAAAAACAAATAATTATTATACGTAACTAGTTATTAGATATCTGTTATTAGGCGAAATCACCATAATTTCCTTATATACCTTCTATACAATAACTGATTAGTCGATATCATTTAACCTGATGATTACAATTTAAAGTGCAAGTGCTTTTGTAAACCTACACAGTTGTTCGGACAAAGTGCATATTTGTTCCCTTCCATCCAATACACCTAGATAAAACAATATTACATATCCATATATATTTGCAAACATTAGGACCGGCGAAGAAATAAACAAACATATTCCTGTAGAGCAGTTATTTTGTGTCATAGTCACTACTATGTTGACCAATTTTTACCATTAAAAACAACAAAGGGGCAAAAAAAGAAAAACCATATCCTTAATGGTTAATCATGTGTGCAGTTTTCTATTACTCATTTTTCTTAATCAGGTTTCTCAAGGCAGACACGTATAGAGATCCTCATCCACATTCAACCCTTGTGGCTCTTTGTAATTGAATTCTAGAATAAAGTATGTTTCCAATTTTCTCAATTCCTTCTCCCTGTCTCCTCCCCTCTTTCTCCTCGGGACTTCAGCTATACAGGAATATTGAAGAAACATCGGATTAATTTGGTGGTGGGTCTCAAAATGGCGTGCTATGGGGTACGTTCTGTCTCGATTTACGATCGCCCTTCTATGTTGTAAAATACGTTTAAATACAGGGAGAGTTGTACTCCCTATATATATTTTTGGGCAAGGGCATCGTAATAAATAAACAACAAAACTAGACTTGCAGGTCAAAAAACTCCTGATTGTGATCGTTTTGTTAAAGAATGTTTTTAGAGTAGTGCAATTTACGCCATGTTGGCACGCTTTGCACTTCGGGCATTTCTTGAAGCCCGCTTTCTGGTGTAGCCAGGTAGGAGCTTGTCTCTTTACCTCCTGATACTCACTTTTTACAACTAGGTCTTTCAGTGATTTTGATTTTTTAGAAGTGATCTCAGGGTGTTTCTTTACCTTAGAACCTAAGACAGGGTCGTTTCTTACTAGATGCCAGTGTTTATTAAGAATAGATCTTATTTCTTTATGTTTCTCACTGAACGTTGTTATAAATCTAGAGTTGATGCAGTTTTTATTTACATCTTTTTCTCTGTCTGATTTCCTCTGTTTGGTTCTAGATGGTTCGAATAGGATTTTCTGTCTATCCAAATTCCTTGCTTTAGAAGAAGCCCCCTTGATTACAGTCGGGGAATACCCTCTCTGTATGAATCGGTCAGTCATCTCTTTCTCTATTCTGACATATTCATCCTGGTTGCTACAAGCTCTCCTAGCTCTGAAGAACTCTCCAAAGGGAATGCTCCTAATCAATGCAAGTGGATGGGCACTCCCTGCATGGAGCACTGTATTTCCGGCAGTGGCCTTCCGGAACACTGAAGTCTCCAGTTTATCCCCTATAGGTTTAACCCGAATATCTAAAAAGTCTATAGTAACCCTACTAAAATGGCCTACAAACTCTAGATTAATTGCATTTGAATTCAGGTTTTCGATGAACAAGGGTATATCCGTCTCCGTGCCCTGCCACAGCACGAAGACGTCATCGATAAATCTAACCCATAGTAGAATATGCTCCGACCAGTGCTCCAATGGTCCGCCTCTGAGCACCTGTTCCTCCCACCAGCCAAGATGTAAATTAGCATAACTGGGGGCGAAACAGGTGCCCATCGCAGTCCCCTGCTCCTGCTGAAAGAGTTCCTCATTGAACATAAAAATGTTTTTTGTTAGACACCACTCCATTAATTCTAAAATCATCTTATTATGTTCAAGGAGTCGAATTGGTCTTCTCTTTAAAAAGTACTCAGTTGCCTTTAGCCCATCTATGTGTCTTATGCTGGTATATAATGTTGAAATGTCAAGAGTTAATAATACCATGGTCTCTGGATCCCATTTGACATCATAGATGCACTTTAAAAAATCCGTTGAGTCTTTAATATATGAAGATAGTGTTTTCACGATTGGATTCAAAAAGTAATCTATATACCGTGATGCATTCTCGAAAAGACTCCCACAAGATGAAATTATCGGTCTCCCCGGTGGACTTGTGAGACTCTTATGCACCTTGGGGAGCATATAAAATACAGGGATCATTGGTTTCTCTCTCTTGATAAATTTGTATTCATCCCAGCTTAACAAGTCTCTCTCTTTCCACTCATCCAATTTTATGAAGAATGAATCTTTCACCTTTTCATATTCCTTCATGTTTATTCGGATGTAACATTCAGTATTATTCAATTGGTGAAGGGCCTCTTTCTTATATAGTTCCCTTCCCCATAGAACAACATTCCCTCCCTTATCCGAGGGTTTGATCAACACTCCATCTTCTTTTTGGAGTTTATTCACTATTTTGTGAAAAGATGCTTTTTGTGGACACATTTTCTTTTTCTTCTGGTTCACGGCAACATATAGTTGTTTCATGTCTTTAGTTACATTCTCTCCAAAGATATCAAGGTTATCTCTCATCGTTTGTGGCAGAAATTTAGACGGCGGTCTAAACGGTGTATAATCCTCTTTATTCATCCCTACAGTAAACAGGGCTGATGTTTCCTCACTCTCTGGTGAATTTTCCTCATTCGCCAGTGAGATTATGTCCGTTAGAAAGGGTATATCATTTATATTCAAAATTTCTCCGTTGTCAGCGGATTCTGAAACTTTCTCCAGTGGTGCTTGATTGGTATCACGTCGGTTCAGATGCAACTTTGATAATTTGAGCTTTCTAATGAAGCGGTATAAGTCCATTCTGTTGTTGGGGTAATTATATTCATTACTGCTACAGAAAGACATACCTAATTTCAGAATTGACTCCTCATCTTCTGTTAGCTTCATATTGCTCAAATTAATGACCGTTGTATTGTCCATCACTTCTTGTATTGTTTCTTTGTGTTGGACCGCAATGATCTTTTTGCTTGCCAATCTTGTGCTCCTTCTGTATCCCTCACCTCCTCTTCTCTGTTTCCTCTTCCTCGGCCTCTTCCTCTCCCACGTCCTCTTGTCATGCGATGATCCGTCTGTTGCTCTAGGAGCATAAAACGGAGTTCCTCAGTCACCGCTAATCTTACATCTCGCGTTCCTCTATTGCTCTGTTCCTCTGGTTCCTGTTCCGAGCCAGTGTCTGAGCTGATTTCACTCTGTACATTCTCCTGGGGGTCTATTTGGCCACTATAAATCTTTTGCCGTCTTTCCGAATCGAATTTCCTGGCGAATGTGTAAATCCGTCCCGACTCGTAGTCAATACGATCTCTCAGGAATTTCGTCGCTTTTCTATCTTTAATGCGTCTTTCGTATTTTTCCAGCCTATTTTTCAGATCGTTTTTGAATTTACTCACTTTGGCTTTATCTTCATTTTTCTCCAAAATGTCATTCAACTCTTTTAATTTAGTGACCACTTCCAGGCGCTCCTTTTCCGCATATTTCACTAAAATGCGAATCATGTTGTTTGAGCTTGCTGCGCTATTCTCAGCCCATTCACTGAGCATTTCCCCTTGAGGATTTTCGTACGTTGGGGTGATCATTATACGCAAGCCGCGAGGCACTCGTCCCACCTGTAAATACTGCCGAAGGGATGCCACCTCCCACCAACGTGAGATTTCTCTCTTCTTAAGTTTTTCGTATTCCTGCAATTGTCTGGTTACATCGCTGCTTACTTTTAATGCTGTTGCTCCCCTCGTGTTTTGGGTTGGTGGAGCATTCTCCTCAAAGATTTTAAGAGCTTCTTGCTCTCTCACTGCACACTCCTCGTCGCTCATTTCTGCTGCCGGTGCTTATTTGACTAGCCGGGTATTCAAATCGTTTTCTCTCCCTCTCACTGACTTAACAGCTCCGGGTTCGCTATTTTAGCTTTCTATTTTCACCCAGTCCGACTCCCGTGGCTGCCTCTGCTCCCTCACTATGTTCGCGAGTTCAGCCGCAATTACTCACCGCGGTTTCCGTGATCCTCCGACCTCCGAGATCCCGCTGCGAGTACCGCGGCTCTTTCCACTCCGAACGGCTTCCGGGATTTGTTAGCAGTTTGCACGGGGGGCACGCCTGTCTTCCTTTCCTTTTTCGATGTGGCGATTCGTACTGGCGTGCTTCCTGACCGCCGACGGTGCTGGTTCAAAGACGTTTCTTGCCGCGTCTTGTAAATAATCAATTATAGGAATACTCCATTCTTTCTCGAAATAGACATCCAGCACTCCAAGTCAAAGTTTTTGGCACTCGGTCTTTTATTCCTTATACACGAGGAAACATCTACGCGTTTCAGCAGACTCACGCTGCCTTGTTCACGATGTTTGTGCCCATTTTTTTGACAATAAAATACCCAGCATTTCATAGGTAACATCAACAAGGGACTTGACACATTGCATCCCACTATTTGCTCAGTACACTCTGGCGGCCATTTCTTAACATGTACATTTACTTGTGTTAACCTATATTGCACAGCTAATTCGTTACCTCTTTCTTCCTTTTTACCATTTCCCAGGAATTTATATTAGAGAATATTATTCCTCCAAGTATATATATATATATATATCCACAAAACAGGTTGCCCTTGAAGAAACGCCACTCGCGGGGAAGTTTCACAGCCTTTAATGATGGACAGCAGTGCAACAGCCTCTGAAATCCCTTCAAATAAAATCTGATGCCCAACGCGTTTCGAGCACTCCTGTGCTCTTGTTCACGGGCTAAAAGGTGAGTGATCAAACCGGCAATGTTCAACGGCTCATTTAACTGGAAAAGAGTCCCGCCCTCACTGGGCGTGAGCCCAGGGGCATGCTGGTCTCGATAGTTCCTTGTGTATTCATCCCAGGTGGGTGCCGATCTGTCACAAGTACCATGTGCTGTTCTTTCTCCCAAGTGGGTTTGAGGGGGTACAGGCACTACCGCATCTGTCAATTTTACAGTCCTATCATACGGCCTTCTCCGCTCCTTCGTGCTTAGTGGTTACCAAACATCGGATCCGCTTACTGGCAGCGGGGCGTTTCCGCGACTGAGCGAGCCGCAATAAATCCACAAAACAGGTTGCCCTTGAAGAAACGCCACTCGCGGGGAAGTTTCACAGCCTTTAATGATGGACAGCAGTGCAACAGCCTCTGAAATCCCTTCAAATAAAATCTGATGCCCAACGCGTTTCGAGCACTCCTGTGCTCTTGTTCACGGGCTAAAAGGTGAGTGATCAAACCGGCAATGTTCAACGGCTCATTTAACTGGAAAAGAGTCCCGCCCTCACTGGGCGTGAGCCCAGGGGCATGCTGGTCTCGATAGTTCCTTGTGTATTCATCCCAGGTGGGTGCCGATCTGTCACAAGTACCATGTGCTGTTCTTTCTCCCAAGTGGGTTTGAGGGGGTACAGGCACTACCGCATCTGTCAATTTTACAGTCCTATCATACGGCCTTCTCCGCTCCTTCGTGCTTAGTGGTTACCAAACATCGGATCCGCTTACTGGCAGCGGGGCGTTTCCGCGACTGAGCGAGCCGCAATAAATCCACAAAACAGGTTGCCCTTGAAGAAACGCCACTCGCACATGGTACTTGTGACAGATCGGCACCCACCTGGGATGAATACACAAGGAACTATCGAGACCAGCATGCCCCTGGGCTCACGCCCAGTGAGGGCGGGACTCTTTTCCAGTTAAATGAGCCGTTGAACATTGCCGGTTTGATCACTCACCTTTTAGCCCGTGAACAAGAGCACAGGAGTGCTCGAAACGCGTTGGGCATCAGATTTTATTTGAAGGGATTTCAGAGGCTGTTGCACTGCTGTCCATCATTAAAGGCTGTGAAACTTCCCCGCGAGTGGCGTTTCTTCAAGGGCAACCTGTTTTGTGGATTTATTGCGGCTCGCTCAGTCGCGGAAACGCCCCGCTGCCAGTAAGCGGATCCGATGTTTGGTAACCACTAAGCACGAAGGAGCGGAGAAGGCCGTATGATAGGACTGTAAAATTGACAGATGCGGTAGTGCCTGTACCCCCTCAAACCCACTTGGGAGAAAGAACAGCACATGGTACTTGTGACAGATCGGCACCCACCTGGGATGAATACACAAGGAACTATCGAGACCAGCATGCCCCTGGGCTCACGCCCAGTGAGGGCGGGACTCTTTTCCAGTTAAATGAGCCGTTGAACATTGCCGGTTTGATCACTCACCTTTTAGCCCGTGAACAAGAGCACAGGAGTGCTCGAAACGCGTTGGGCATCAGATTTTATTTGAAGGGATTTCAGAGGCTGTTGCACTGCTGTCCATCATTAAAGGCTGTGAAACTTCCCCGCGAGTGGCGTTTCTTCAAGGGCAACCTGTTTTGTGGATTTATTGCGGCTCGCTCAGTCGCGGAAACGCCCCGCTGCCAGTAAGCGGATCCGATGTTTGGTAACCACTAAGCACGAAGGAGCGGAGAAGGCCGTATGATAGGACTGTAAAATTGACAGATGCGGTAGTGCCTGTACCCCCTCAAACCCACTTGGGAGAAAGAACAGCACATGGTACTTGTGACAGATCGGCACCCACCTGGGATGAATACACAAGGAACTATCGAGACCAGCATGCCCCTGGGCTCACGCCCAGTGAGGGCGGGACTCTTTTCCAGTTAAATGAGCCGTTGAACATTGCCGGTTTGATCACTCACCTTTTAGCCCGTGAACAAGAGCACAGGAGTGCTCGAAACGCGTTGGGCATCAGATTTTATTTGAAGGGATTTCAGAGGCTGTTGCACTGCTGTCCATCATTAAAGGCTGTGAAACTTCCCCGCGAGTGGCGTTTCTTCAAGGGCAACCTGTTTTGTGGATTTATTGCGGCTCGCTCAGTCGCGGAAACGCCCCGCTGCCAGTAAGCGGATCCGATGTTTGGTAACCACTAAGCACGAAGGAGCGGAGAAGGCCGTATGATAGGACTGTAAAATTGACAGATGCGGTAGTGCCTGTACCCCCTCAAACCCACTTGGGAGAAAGAACAGCACATGGTACTTGTGACAGATCGGCACCCACCTGGGATGAATACACAAGGAACTATCGAGACCAGCATGCCCCTGGGCTCACGCCCAGTGAGGGCGGGACTCTTTTCCAGTTAAATGAGCCGTTGAACATTGCCGGTTTGATCACTCACCTTTTAGCCCGTGAACAAGAGCACAGGAGTGCTCGAAACGCGTTGGGCATCAGATTTTATTTGAAGTGATTTCAGAGGCTGTTGCACTGCTGTCCATCATTAAAGGCTGTGAAACTTCCCCGCGAGTGGCGTTTCTTCAAGGGCAACCTGTTTTGTGGATATATATATATATATATATATATTATCTACTGGCGGTCGCCAGTAGATAGTTATAGTTAGGATCGTGTTTCCATAGGAAATCCGCAACATTCTATTTGGAATAACTTTGGCGCCGATTGACGAATCCTCGCGAAATTTTCAAAATAGGTGGGGCGCTCCTCTCCGCTCCTTCCCTGAAAGTCTCGGGGGGATTCATCAAGTGGGGGCTGAGAAAAAGGGGGGGTCCCAAAACGCGTTTTCCCCATGCATTTTTCCATAGGACCTTTAGTCCAAGCTACAGCCCGAACGGCTGAACAGAATTACTTGAAATTTGGCAGAGAGGTAGTCCTCAGGTCAGGGATGTGCCTTTTGCAGGTCTGGTGTAAATCTGTTCAGTATTTCCTGAGAAAATAGCATTTAAATCAATATATATATCTATAGGCGCGCTCCGTGCGCGTACGGTAAAATGTACCGTACGCGCACGCTGCCGTGCGCGAGCGCGATTCTGATTGGTTGTTAGATCTTAGTAAACATTCGAATCGGTCAAAACCAGGAAGTGTCGGCCGCCATTTTGTCTCTCGCAGTCTGAGGGGGTGAAAAACAAAGGTGGAGAACGTGAAAAGGGGGCAGGGTGGACAGTTCCTGACCCCCTAGCCTTTGTCAGGGGGTCCCAGAAGGAAAATCGTGGAGTGCGCGTAGTGTGCGCGTACGGTAGAAAACGGAAAAATTCAGCGAACTGTGTAACGTGGGCGCCCACAGCGCGCGCACGGTGCGCGAAGCGCAACGTGCGCGTACGGTACGCGCACGGTGAAAAACCTTAAAAAAATAAATACATAACTTAGCATTTAAAAAACTGTACAAATTCACTGAAAAAATCATAGGTTTCACACACGTTATAGTTAGGAATTAGCATTTAAAAAACCTTGCAAATTCACTTAAAAAACCATAGGTTTCACACATGTTATAGTTAGCTGGACATTTCACTCGTGAAAAACCATTGAAATTCCCCCGTTATAGTTAGTGCAGGCAACTATAACTCACGCGACCGCAATCCTCTGCTGATGACGTCAGATATTACATCACTGTATTTAGACACCTATTTACCCATGTCTTCTTCCATTAATCTTTAGCTATACATATATTACAAATATTTTTTTTTCAGAAAGACACATATGTCATCAGTGATGTAATATCTGACGTCATCAGCAGAGGATTGCGGTCGCGTGAGTTATAGTTGCCTGCACTAACTATAACGGGGGAATTTCAATGGTTTTTCACGAGTGAAATGTCCAGCTAACTATAACATGTGTGAAACCTATGGTTTTTTAAGTGAATATATATATATATATATAAACACATATATTGAGATTGCGAAGAGGAAATAAAGTGACCATGATTAATCCATTTAGTGCTTCTGTTGGTGTGGCTTGCTAATTATTGTTATCAGCTCAGATTCTCACTCTTATATTAGTAAAGCCAGCACCTGTGATACTCAGTTTAACCAAATGACACTTACCCTAACAAAAATCGATCCAAAGTAACAATCCAGTATCCAAGACTCTCTCCTCCACTCATCATGATGTACTACTCATTCGCAACAGAAACACTTAAACACAGTTCTTACCCCATACAGCTAGTAGTTACATTGTAAGTGTAATCTTGAGGACCGCCCACTTCATTAATCCTAAACCGTATCTGTGCTTAGAATCTCTGAGTACATATCCAGTGTTCACATCCTATCTGTCAGTGTGAAATCGATGCAACCCATTAGTCTCTATCCTTACTGATACCCCACCAAGTCATAAATCTCTTCCAAGTTATTCTATGAAAACAACACACAATAAGTATTCAAAGGGCACTTCATAAGATTATAATGACCATATGATGGTGTTGTGACTCTACGATCCGGCTGCTTCGTAAAATCAAAGTGAATAATATGGACCTAATAACATGCCTGAAAGTCTTATTCTCATTCCCTCATGTCGCTACTAAGTATAGTTATTCATATAGCGTAATCCCACTTAAAATATTCACGGTTAAACATTAATGGATACATCTAACTACAAGCGATACAAACAATGTGTTGTCAGACTTTACAAAGTGCTATATATCTGAAACCGTTATAATGTGTTCTTACCTTACCTTTGTGATCCCTAGTCCGGCGGTGGAGAGTACTCCGTCTACGATCAAATCGGCGTACTACATTTACGCCATCTTGGAGTGGCTCTTTATACACACCCACACATGCTCAACTAGAAAGCGGACTATTCTACAACTACGCTGACATTGTCGCCACCTTTGCCTGCTGCCCATTCCATTTGTTATTATTTTAAATATCAGTTTGTGCAAAGGTGCATGAAAGTAAACAAATCATCGCCCCCTTATTTAGTTATAAAGTAAATTCTAACGCATTGTACCATATTACTATGATTTTAATATGACACTATCTTGACGCCATAAGTCAGCAGTACTCATCATTGGATATCCAAGTGCATCAATGATACCGATACTTGGTATTTTTCAGACATATATTAACACATTTTGCATATATCCGTATCCTGTCAAATGGACCTAATAGAAAAGCTATATGCATTATAGTGAAGTCGATCCTAAACATGAAGAGAAAATATTTTATAGCTGTTTTATACTACACTATCCTACAGATCAGGTGTAAGATAATCACAGTACTCAGCTCAACCAACAAGAGAATAGAAAAAAATGTAACAGGAGGGGAATATGTCCAAGGTGTTAGTATTTTAGATTGTCATTCCTAGTTTCATCATGTACCTAAAAAATATTGGAGCTCATGATCAAAATTCAAACCTAATTCCACCGCATGCAACCTCATGATCCACCGCGCCTCACAATGGTGCAACCTGAGTTCACGGTTACCCCCCTCACATTCCTCTGTATTGCTTCGATTCCATGATAACTAAAGCTCAAATGTTTCTCTTGAGTCTCACAATCTTTTGCATGGGCCGCAACTGGAAATCTCTCATCACCTTGTTTGAAAGCTTTGAAATGTTCCGAGGTATGTTCCCTGAGTGACCTGATTGTGCTCCCAACATAAATCTTATCACAATTGCAAATCAGAACATATACAACATATTTGATGGTACAGTCAATATGCATATGTATTATGGATTTCTGTGCGTTATTGTAGGAAAAGTTGACAACACCATTCGTAGCTAGCCTAGACATATTACAATGTCTCAGATATCTTGTTTTTGGTAACTGAGACTAATGATTTTGCGTATCGTATAACCCCTTCTGTATGTAACCCCAGGGGAATTAGTTAGAAATAATCATAACGTTTGGTCTGTCGTAAGTAAGGACCAGTGTTTCTTTAGTATACTGTACACTTTCTGTGAGAAGGGATGATAGTTGGTGATTAGCTTCACTAGTGCCCTACTGCTGCTGTTTGGTCTCTTGGTATCTTTAAATGTGCTGATAAGTTTTAATGCCCGGGTCCTTTTGTTTGCTTTCAAGATCACATTTTTATCATACCCTCGCTCTTGGAGTCTTTGTCCTATGTCACTGATATTTTTTAAAAATTCCTGATCATTACTACAATTGCATCTTGCGCTCAACATTTGCCAATGCGGTATTGAATTGACTTGGCACCTGGGACGTGAGCTGCTGGCATGAAGCGATGAGTTACAGCCTGTGGCTTTTCAATAGATCCTACTTTCAATCTTGTCTCCACTATTCCACATCTAAAAACACAATCCTGCCCTGGCTGCATTCCATCTTAATGGACATATTGTCAGTGTTGTCATTCATAAAGGCAAAGAATTCTATGAGTTCTACTTGGCTGCCCATCCATATCATTAGGCAGTCATCAATGTAACGACCCCAATAGTGTGTGTTCATTCCACTTGGCACCTGGTGGGCCCCAGATTTGCTCACTCTCAAACCACCCCATAAAGAGGTTGGCAAAAGGCGGTGCGAACCTGGAGCCCATTGGGGTCCTGCACATCTGTTTTAACAACATATCATTATATAAAAACACATTGTTTTCAAGTACAAATTTGGACATCTCTTTTATCATTTCTGAGTGGTCCAAGAACTCTATCGGCCTTTTGTATAGAAAATATCTCAGTGCTATAATGCCATGTTGGTGTAGTATATTCATATAGAGTTAAATCACATCCATGGTCACTAAGGTTATATTCTTATCCCATGTCAGATCATTGAGGATATTTAGTAGATGTTTAGCATCCCTAATGTGTAATGGGAGATTAGATACAAATGGGCGTAGAAAGATATCTACAGACTCAGACAGCCTCTCTGTCAGGCCCTCAACTATGCAAGACTCAATTATTATTATTATTATTTTTTCAAATTTGGACAAGGCAGTCCTGTAAAGTTGCCGTTGATTGACACAAAGTATATGTATCTGTGATGGAGGGCAAGCCCTGCAGGGGCAGCTGCCAGCTCCTGCCCACTCAACTACCACTGATTCTCTACATCATACAACTAATAAACAAAGAACTGTGAAATGGAAAAATAATCTGGCAACTTGAGACTGCAGGGCAAATGTACCTTTGCAAGAAAGACAAACCTAACCGTGTCCTTTTGAACTTTGAGGTGCAAAGGCATGTTGCTTTGAGAGTGAGATTGTGGGAAACTCCTAGTATTGTGATGTTTACTAAATGCCACTTCATACATAAATGTTTATGTATCTAAAAATAGTAAGGGCTTGCCCTAAAATAAAATACTAATTTGATTAATCAGGTGTTATAGAAGGTCATTATATTATGTGTTGGATTGGGTCAGATGAAATTCCATACAAAAAGCTCATCTCTTCTCCTTTCCTTGTCTGCACTAGGACATGTCTACAGTGGACTCTTGCTGGGGCTGGAAGCCTGTGGCTCATGATGATCTCTTTGCGCGGGCATACCACACATGCACTGCAGTTCAAGGCAAGCTTTTTGTGTTTGGTGGAGTAAAATCAGGAGGCCCCAAGGAGGTTCCACTGGGGGATGTGGTGACCTTTGACCCAGAACAGCAGTTGGTGGAGAGAGTGGCAGAGGACAGCAGACAACGTCGCAGCCACCATGACGCCGCAGTCCTTGGAGGGCGGTGGCTAAGCGTGGTTGGGGGTTGGGACGGCACCAAGAGGGTCTCCTCAGTATTCAGCTTTGATACGGAGAGCAAAGTGTGGGACATGTGGAGTGAGGGCGCATCTAACGACCCACCGGTGGGTCTCAGCAGTCACACATGCACGAAGGTCTCCGATCATGAATTGCGGATCGTCGGGCGGGAAGGTGGACTGCGTACCCAAAGACGCTATGCCAGCGTGTACACCCTACGAGTTAACGCCAAAACCAAAACCTACTGGTAAGTTTCATGTACCTTTATAACAAACCATTTCCTTGTTTACAGGATAAATACCTTACAGTACAAAGGTACATTGATTAGAAATTCTTATAGACAACAAATGGCAACTTGGACATGACATGTAGTTACATTTATTGTTAAAGGCTTAAACTTTACCATACATTGATTCTAAGATGGTATCCGATGGCATAACAGATATACACTGAATGGGAGGCAATGAAGGCACCAGTGGCATACACCTCAAGGGCAGAAAAACACCAGATAAACAAAACTTCTCAGAACTATTATTTAGTGACTGTCAAGGCGCGGCCACTGGTTGGGGCTCCAGAACAAGCATGCAGTCTGCATCACTGTCAATGCTCTGTCTTTCCGAAGGATGGGCCAGATTGGTCAGCTAATGACTTTTTAAAAGGATCTGTCTGCAACTTGACAGTCTGAAGATCAATTCATATGACCTGTAGGGTGCACACAAGAAAAGAAATGATTGCATAAAGTACCCCCTGGCATTCCTTATATGGATATTGCAAGTCACTGAGGAGCTCCATGAACACATAGAGGAACAAGGCTGATTGTAAAGTTACTTTATATAGTCATGAAACTCCGAACAGCATTATTTTTATTTATTTATTAAAGATGACTAGAGACGGCCCAACTTGTTTTTTGGGGGCGGGGGGGAGTTTTATATAGCTCAAACTCGACCTTAAGGTATCAGAGCACTTTACAAGTGCACCAGTTGCATTACAGACGGACACATTCATTTTGTTAGGCACGGGGAGATTAAGTGATTTGCCCAGAATCACAAGATGTTGAGGGTCCCCACCGAGACTGGAACCCCGTTCCCCAGCTTCGCGGTCGACCATTCTTGCTGTTAGGCCACATCCTCCCCCCTACTAATAGTAGTAAGTAAATAAGAAAGCCTGGTTTCATCAAGGGGTCACAGGCTTGCATGTATTATATTGATTTATCTTCATTGGCGACTGAAACTCATTTATTGATATTATATAGATATTATGTTGAGAATGAATCCCATTGATAAGCCTTTAATGAAATTATATATATGTAGAGTTAAGGTCTCCTTATAGTTGCATCAAATCAGAATCCCATTTCATCAACATACACATTTGTGGATGGTTAATAAATAACAAAGAAATATGAAGTTTGAATTTCAGTAATGACTAGTTGCTGTAACCCCACCTTGGAAAACGAAACCACTTTTGATATAATTTTATTGGCTCAATTGCGTTAGTCATTATTTGCTGTTTAAAGTATGTGCCAGCATCAGAATCCCGTATCCACCACTTGCCCCCTTTTATAACATACTTCTTTCATGTTTTTTACAACTTTTTATCCTCTGTAGATAAGTAGCTGTGCTGTAGTTTATTGTTGTACACCCACCTGGCTGTACTGAATAGTCATTCTCTAGAACAAGTGGGAATAATCCAATGTTTATAGGATATTATGAGCCCTTAAGAATGTCTCCATGTCAAAGCACTGTTCATTGTTTTTGCCCATGGCGTACAAACATAAATCGACTGACGAAAGCAGCACAAGCTGCTTCTCCCAAAGGTGTATTAAAAAAAGCATACATTCTTGCCTTTGGAACCTATAGGCTTTGCCAGTGGGTTTTAGCCATGCTGTGCAGCATAGAAAAGACAAAAAATGGTAAAAAGGGTGCAGTGATGCAACATCATTTGGTAGGTGCGTGCATGCTCTATTATTCATGCACCCCTGCAAAATGATATGGGCAACATTTGTTTATTTATAAATATAAGATGCATCTGTAAATGAGGAAAAGAAATGGAGGTAGCATAAAAGTGCTTTTAAAGCAGGCAGGTCAGTAGCAATTGCTGCCTTGTTCTCTGCAAATAATTAAATAAATAAATACATTTTAAAAAGCAACAATGGGCAGGGAAGCAACCAGCAACAGGGAGTGGGAAGGTGGGATGAGGTAGCACCGGGGAGCTGAAGGATAAGAAAGGGAAAGCAATGGGAAGCTGGTGTGGGAGGGAAAAACAGCACTGGAGGTAGAAGCACATGAGCGAGAAAGCAATGCTGAGTGGTTGAAACAAACGAGGGCAAGAACTACTCTGAACGAGGTGTGTAGAAGCACTAGGGTGAGGGAGAGCAACATAGAGCACAGCAGAGAGGAGAAGAGCGGTACATGAGAGAGACAGCTGCCCAACACATGCACTCTCATGGAGAGCTAAACCAAAGAGAAAAATTAAGTTCATGAAAAATAAGCAGTGTAAGGACAAATGTAAAGAGACTATGCTTGAGGGCAGAGACAAACACAGAAGAGCAAGGCAAGCACATACAAGGCTAAAGAAAATAGCAAGCTACTGACAGGGACTATAAAGCCAACCTGTGGTAAACAATAGGCAGGCTCTGGGTCTACTCTATGTTCAAACTAGGTCTTTCATAGTTTGCACGGTCTGGAAGATAAGACCTAACAATGACCCTGGGTTTCTGAGTTCTATCTCCAAACCACAGTTTTAAGACTGCGTAAAATGCCAACAGCAACCATAACATACAACTCAACAATTATAAAATGATCAATAGTTAATGACAGTGGATATGTTGAATTTGCAAGTAGCTTATATTTTGCTGCTACGTGAAAGATGCCCGTAACAGACTCAGAAAGGACTATGATCCAAGCTACTGCCAAGGAGAAGCAGGGTAGATCCTGAAATAAAAGGCAACCCCTTTGTTAGGGCCTTTCATGTTTTATTTGTTGCTTTTGGTAGGTACAAGGAGGAGCCGTCCCGAACAGCATCAAGATCAGGGCATTCTGCGATGCTGCTGCACAGCAAGGGCCGAGACGGGAAAGACTCTGGCTACAAACTCCTCGTGTTCGGGGGTCGAGACTCATCAGATGTTGACATGGCTGGCCACTGGAGCAAGGACAAAATGCACGTAAGAGTGATGCTTGTGGTGGGGAAAAGGAGTCATCTGCAACAAACATTGCACTCTAAACCCTTCTCCATCCACTTTCCTGTAAAACAGGAAAACAATTATAATTTATCTAGCGGCCGACTGTGATGTCGGGAATAGAAGACAATTAAAGAAGGTAAGATTCAGCCGAGTTTATTGAAGAACACCCCATCCAACGACGATGGCACAGGAACTGCCAGTTCTCGGAATCCTCTCCACGAGAGCATTCCGAGAATTCTGACAGTGACCTCATTATCACATCATCACACTTCTCCCTTATTATACAAAGAAATGTGAAACAGAACAATAACAACAAATGAAAGAACACAATGAAAAGTAAAGATAAACAGGTAATTTGCGAAAATAGTGGACACATCTCTAACTACAAAATCTTTGAGATAAGCAGGTCTCTTGGTCACTCTACCACTACGTCTATGTGCAGATGATACTCTTACAGAAGAACCATAGACACCTGGATTAGAAGAAACACCAGCAACCGAGAGTGGTCTTGACCTGAAACAGGAAGCAGGGTTAGATAAGCTACGGGTAACACAAACTCTGCTTTTGTTCCATATGCGACCATCATTAGTCTTGACAGCATTTTGAAAACATTTGATTACTTGTAACTCTTTGGTGAACTTGGACCATTCTGCACACCCCTTGGGAGCACTAATTTTCACAAAATCACCCACATCGACCTCCGCATCTCTCACACGCTTATGAGAGTCAAAATCCTTTTCATTTTACATTGAAGGGCTATCTCTTTTTCTCTCCACAAACCAGGGGAATTGTCCACACAACCTTTACTCCACTTCATCCACCCAGGACACACAAAGGTGGAAGGTGACATACCTTTGAATAGTTCAAAAGGCATCTTCCCGGTAGAGCTATGAGGCGAGAATCTATAGCCCTGAAGTCTTTTGGACAACTCTTTTTTCGAGACTAGACCATTCGCTCTGGCTAATTGAATGCCCTCCTTTAAGGTTTTTATAACCCTTTCAGTGGCACCATTGGTCTGAGGGTGATAGAGAGCTGATTTTTTGTGAACAATTCCACACTTCTTCAAAAACAGCTCTGTTTCATGAGAACAGAACTGTAGCCCATTATCAGTGAGCAGATATCTGGGAAAACTTTCCCTCTTAAATACACCCTCCAGAAATCTAATGACAGCTGATGAAGAGATATCCTGTACACACAAAACTTCAACCCACCTGGAATACAAATCCATGAGCACGATGACAAAAGGTGTGGCATGCTCACCCCTAATGGGTCCCAGGATATCCATTGCGACTTCTTCCCAAGGGTATTTTGGAAGAGTTCTGCAAACCATGGGAGGTTGACTAGTTTTGAGCCCTTTATCAGAGACAGCACACTCAACACAATCTCCAATCAAGCACTGTACATCATGATCAAGTGTGGGCCACCAAAAATCTCTCCGGAGTCTGGCCTTAGTCTTAACAATGCCCATGTGCCCCTCATGGGCTAGTCTTAAAATTTTACCTCTCAAATGTTCAGGTGGAATTAATCTCGGCCCCCTTAACAGGAAACCTCTATCAACAGTAAGTTCGCCCCAGATCTTTTCCCAGCATCCTGAAAATTCCTTAAATTGGGAACGACACGTTGTACTAGAGGCAATGATGTCTCTAAACTTGACTATTTTATTTATTTATTATTTTATTTATTTAAGAATTTATAGAGCGCCTGGTGACCCGGAGGCATCCCCGCGCTATAACCTGCAAGGTTGGCAAGAGGGAAAAAGAAAGAAGAAAGGCTTTTTATTTGGGGAAAAGCAGAGTTTTGAGTTGCTTGCGAAAACGCAGATAGCAGGATTCCAAACGCAAACTACGGGGAAGCAGATTCCAGCGGGTGGCTGCCTTTACCGAGAAGCGACGACCTCCGGTACGTGCCCTCCTAAACTTGGGGATATTCGCCAGTCGCTCATTGTCCGAGCGCAGAGATCTCAAGGCTTTGTAAGGGGTGACCATGTCTCCCAGGATCGAGGGGCCTTGTCCATTGAGAAGCTTGTGGGCAATGCACCTAGCCTTGACCTCGATCCTCTCTCGCACTGGCAACCAGTGGAGTGCCTTAAGTGCTGGTCTGGCGGATGATCTGGAGGGGAGGCCCATCAGCATCCGAGCAGCTGCATTTTGGATTCGTTGCAGCTTGCCCAGAGTAGCTTCAGGGGCTCCTAAGTAGACAGCATTGCTGTAATCGAGTCGTGGTATCCTTAATCAGCTCATCTAACCACTCTTCCTCGCTAAGGGATCCCTCAGTCACGTCGCACACACTCACTCCCCCTTCAAGGTCCAGATCATCACAACAATCAGACTGAACACTGTCCAAATCAACAAGCCGGGATAGGCAATCCGCTGAAAAGATACTTGCGCCAGGAACATACTGAACAGTGAAGGAAAAATCTTGTAGCCCTACTACCCATCTTCTTATACGAGAAGAGATAGAGTCGAGACCTTTCTTAGCAAAGACCGCCACCAAAGGTTTATGGTCAGTTTGTACACAAAATTTGATACCCCAGAGGAATTGCTTGAATCTCATGATGGACCAGAAAACAGCCAACGACTCACGCTCTATTACAGAATAATTGCGTTCTGTATCCCTAAGACTTCTTGAGATACAAGCAATTAGATTCTCTTTTCCATTCCTAGTCTGAATAAGTAAGGCACCTAAGACTTTACCACTAGCATCACACACAACCTTGGTGTCAGATGAAGCCACAAAAGATTGTAGAGAGGGAGCATTGTTTAAGTCTTGCTTCACATTAATGAACTCTTGATTACATTGAACACCCCACACAAATTCTGTGTCTTTCTTTAAGAGTTTCCTCATGTGAAAAGTTTTGCTGGCAAAGTCCTTTATGAAACGACTGTAATATTCCACCATTCCTAAAAAAGATGATAGTTCATCTCTTGTTGCAGGCTCTTTCAAAGATTTGATTGTATCAACCAGCTCTTTCTTGGGCTGGATCCCACAAGCAGTAATTTTATACCCTAAGTAACTTACTTCATTGACTCCAAACCTGCACTTTTCAGCTTTAAGAGTAAGACCAGCATCCTGAAGTCTTTGTAAAACTTGACGAGCACGTTGGTCATGCTCTGTGTTAGACGCATAAATAATAATGTCATCTTGGTAACACTTCACTCCAGGCTGGCCTTTCCAAATTATCGCCATTGCTCTTTGAAAAACTGCGGCCGCTGAAATCAAACCAAAAGGCATTCTTATGAAACGAAAAATGCCAAAAGGAGTCGTGAAGGCTGTGAGATCCTGTGCACTTTCATGTAGTTCAACCTGATGATATGCTGACAACAGATCTAGCGTGCTGAAGACTTTAGCGTCCGAGAAGGTGGTGATCATCTCTTCTATGTTGGGAAGAGGAAATCTGTCGACCACCACCTCTTGGTTCAGTGCCCTCAAATCCACGCTAAGGCGAATGTCGCCATTCCGTTGTCGCGCGACGACAATGGGAGCTAACCAGTTCGTAGCTTCGACTTCTTCAACAACTCCACAGTCTACCAACCTCTTGAGTTCATTTTCAACCGCAGTTTGAAGATGAATAGGAATCCTTCTTACCTTGGCTACTACAGGGATGGCATGATCCTTGAGTCTGATTCTGTGCTTTTAGCCAACAAGTTTACCCAGGTTATTTTGAAACAGACCACTAAATTCTTTTACAAACTTGTTATCACTGTGGTCAATATGATCAACCTGCACTTGTGGATTTTTGTTCGGATGTAGACTGACCCCCAACTCCTTTTGGTGAGCCCAACCCAAAAGATCATCACCTTTGGAGGATACATAAACTTTACCAGACGTGGACTTCCCACAAACACCAATTGTTGCAGTAAAATACCCCAACATGTCAATCTTGCTCCCTCCATACCCCCAGGTTGAATATCCCTTACATGGAGAGACTTATCATCCGGAAACAAATTTAACAGCGTTTGTCTCGAGATGATGGTGATGCGAGAGCAAGAATCAAATTTCATCATGGTGTCCTTCCCGTCAATGCTAACCATCTCAGAGGGGAAAACTTTCTCTTGGTGACTCACTTGTAATAAAATCTCCTGACAAGGCTCTTTGTCTCTGCCCTTATAACCCTTCTTGTTTCGGTTCCTGCACCATTTACTGAAGTGACCTCTCAAACCACAAAAGTTACAGAATTGTGACAATGCAGGTCAGGATCTGTCATTAGCCCTACGATCGCTATACCCACATCTGAAACATGTGACATTAAAACTATGATCTTTACTCTTGGCCCCTTTTACCTCAACAGATTGCTTCATACTGGGATCGCACTGGAGTTTAACTTCACTAGATTTGACCATCTGGACCTTAACAGTGCTCTCTTTTTCAGTAGAACTGGGAATATCAACCTCTTTCTCAACCTTAAGCTCACTAACACACTTCAGCATGTGCTCTACTTGATTAGCAACTATGATTACTTCTTCAAGAGGAGGATCGTCTTTCATCCTAAGTTCTTCTCGTATCTTGTTACTATTGTAAAGAAGTAGAAATTGATCTCTAATTCTTTCATCTGACGTCCCCCCAAATTTGCACTTGGATGCTAACTTCCTTAGAGATGTTATGTAGTCTTCAACTGATTCTTCCTTACCCTGACATCTCAAACCAAAATGATACCTTTCTAAAATGGTACTCACACGTGGTAAGTAATGTTGGTCTAATTTAGTTATGGCAATTTCATATTCATTTAAATCTCGTGCCATTGCATGAGGAAGATCAGGTAGGTTCTCCAAGACATCCTGCCCTTCTGCCCCTAGACAATGTAACAAGAGTGCATGTTTCCTTTCTGCACTAAGATTAGTGCCACAAACACGCGCATAGTTGCTGAAAACCTTTTTCCATTTTGACCACCCTATGGATGGTTCACCAGGGGAAGAGAGGAAAAAAGGAACAGATGTAACATTCTGCATTTTCACCTTAATCTGCGAATAGTGCTATCATATACATTTGAATGTATTTTGCAAAATGTAAATAATTATAAACACCACAATATATGAGTTAATATTTTCTATGCACCTATAGCACTAAAATTGTCAGATTAGTGTTCCTTCTAGTCTTTGCTAATGCCAAAATAATACTGTATATTTATATAGATGAGCAGGGCTGAAAATGAATGAGATGCAATCCTTGTGAAAATAGTATCACTAGACATCAAACCACCTTCTAGTCTTTGCTAATGTCAAAATAATACTGTATATTTATATAGATGAGCAGGGCTGAAAATGAATAAGATGCAATCCTTGTGAAAATAGTATCACTAGACATCAAACCACATTGTTTAACACAGTATTTCCTCACTTCCTGCTTGAAATGATGCATGTGACATTCACACTGTTGTGGAAACACATCGGAGGTATCCTTTCTTTCTTTAGACCGCGCTCTAGTTGATCGGAAAAGCCCTATATTTTTTTTATTGTTTCAAACAAACTGACGATGTGCGCATGCGTGAAGGATACAACGACGGAGGGGGAAGACTTTTTTCTCCCGACGTTGTGATGAATCAAAAAAAACTAAAAACTTTGGGCTAGAGGGCGAAAAGTCGCTCCTCTGAGCCCTTATATAAAGCGACTTAAATGTACCTGGATGGGTGCAGTTGCTAACACGCACTGCCAACACAGCAAAGAAGATGAACTCCAGCTCCCGTAGTGCTGCTAGAGACGATCAGTTGAGGAAATAGGTGCCGATAGAGCTTCCGAGACAGATCTCTGGCTCCACAACTGCTTGAATCACCTCATGCACTCCGCAGACAGGAATGTAAACACAGGACATCGGAAACTAACGATTTGAATCTCTGACACGGTTTCCGACTCCACAACAGCTTGATTGACTTTGTGAACTCCGCAGACAGGAATGTCAGCACAGGACATCGGAAAGTGAAATCACGTCTTGTTGGGGTGTAACTCGGACACAGGACCTTGAAAATCATCCCATCCTCGTCGGCCAAATTGTGATGTCGGGAACAGACGACAATTAAAGAAGGTAAGATTCAGCAGAGTTTATTGAAGAACACCCCATCCAACGACGATGGCGCAGGAACTGCTAGTTCTTGGAATCCTCTCCACGAGAGCATTCCGAGAATTCTGACAGTGACCTCATTATCACATCATCACACCGACCACACAATAATGTGCGACAATCCTTTGCAAAAAGAGGTTCAGAAAATAACATAGTTGCAATATTGGATATAGAGTAGGTAATATTTCATTTCATTTCAAAATCTTTATTTCGGTCAATTTCGACCATAAAAGATACAGTTATAAACACTTTAGTTTAAATACAATTGATATGAGCATATAAGTTACAATTGAACATAGTAGGAGCATTTTAAAAATAGCAGTTGGTTTACCTATTTCATCTATCGCCATTAAAACGTGTATATTACAATAAAACAATAAAAGCTAGGCAAAATTAGCAAAGGCAACATTGATTTAAAAACCATAACTTTTTCTTCTATATATACATCAATTTCTATTTGGGTGAAGGATTCTAATTACAAATTTTCTTTGTCAGTTCGATCATTTCAGAATCACAATTTCCCATAAAACCCATAGATCGTAAAGTGCAAGTGCAATAATCACTAAAAACATTTACAAAAATATACACAATCCTAACCTGTTATAACTTCAGCCCAGCTTTGGCTCTTATAAGGCTCACATTGAATAAATATCTGCTTACACTAAAAACAATCAATTGTGAGGTCTCTGTCTTCAATATACGTTCAGCCTCACTACAACATCTAGTATTCAGGTTTTTGCAAACTGGCTTTATCCACCTTTTCCTAGGTCTATCATATTTGGGACAGAAGAATAATATATGTAAATCATTTTCTTTATTATTGTTTGAACATAATACGCATAGTTCACTACTTTTGCCATCATGAATGTTGCTCCATCTTGATTTATTGGCATTTGTTTGAAGCACCCCATATCTAAACTTCATGAACAAAGATTTCGCTAATTGTGGCCATACCTCATCCAGAAAGGGTTCAAACTGTACTACATCTTTAAACAAAAGAAAATTAGATGTTAATGACCCAATAAAGGGGCTATGTAGCACACTATTGTTGATGTAGGGCCAAAAGGTGGACTTTAATAGTTTCTTACAAGCTAGTGTCAGCTGGGCTGGTACTTCCCAGTAGTGAGATAAGCCCAACTTCGACATCCACAGAGCAACATGTTTAAGCCATGGGATGTCCCTACTCTTATTGTTTCTCATAATCTCTTCTAGGCCTTCCTTATAATGTAGCAACTCTGGGGTTGACCATATCCTCACCCAAAATAAAAGTGGTCTTAATAAAGCATGGTGGTCAGTGTGTTTGATATTTAAATCAATAAGAATCGGAATTAGGGGAGTTCTAATGGGGAGGCTTAATAGTTTCCATAAAAACTGGTTTTCTCCCAATTCAAAATTCTTTTTGCAATAAGGTCCCAATATTTCAGCTCCATAAAGGGAGGCAGATTGTGCTTTATATTTGAATACTTCTAAGGTAGGGGATACTGCCTTTGATGTGCTGTCCCCATGTTTCTTTAAAATAGGAAGTGAGTTTTGAAGCAGAATTAACTTGTTTTTTCCCAATTGCGGCTTCCAGGATAATTTTGTGTCCAATGTGATGCCTAAATAATTAAAACTTTGCACATATTCTAATTTTTGATTATTAAGCACTAAATTCTTTTTAAACGATCTATGATGATTTATTGACATGTGTTTAGTTTTGCTGGAGTTAATTTCGAGACCTTTCATAGTACAGAATTTATGGAAGGAGTCCAGTAAAAATTGCAATCCTTTTGGGGTTTGTGAAATTAGGATGGTATCGTCAGCAAATAGGAGCGCTGGCACGGAGTCACCCCCCAATTTAGGTGCGTCATTCTGGCAGCCATTCAGATAATTAGGGATGTCATTTACGTACAGAGAGAACAGGGTGGGCGCCAGTACGCACCCCTGGCGCACACCCCTTCTCAACGGGATTGCCTTGGTAAGTTCACCCCTCGGGCCCCATCTTAGCAAAATTATCATCGTGGAGCCTGATTATTTGTATGAGTAGTTCACCTGGCACCCCTTGCAATCTCAACCAGTCCCAAAGTAGATTTCGGGGTACAAGGTCGAATGCTGCCTTTAGGTCTACGAGGCAATGACCTCCTCTTATGTGTATGTATTTCCAGCACAAACATGTAAATCTAAATACTTGGTCGATCGTACTAGTTTTGATTCTGAATCCTGCCTGAAATTTTGAGAGAAAGTAGGTAATATACATTCACAAACTTCATGATGCAGAGACCGTTTTTTTTTTTATGTACTCTTCCAAGATGACGGATGTCTATCTCGCATAGTGAAATTAAAAATAAATAAAAGGTGTGCAAAAGTACATTGTAGTGAAGGGCAGTCCAGTAGTAAATTGAAGTAACAGGTTTTCATGGCGGTTCCTCCTCCAAGAAAACCGTGGCGGATAGGAAACAAAGGCTGCCCTACCGGGCGCCTTGTTGCCTCTGGGCCATGGGGTGCATGCAGGGAGGCACATGTTCCCCTCCTGTGTGCATGCACCCCAGTACCTGCATGGTATGGACTGCACCAGTCTATGCTGTGCAGGTACTGCCTTTGATGTTCCCCTTGCGGTGCCTATTTCATAGGCCCCGCCTCAGGGACGACAAAGAACCACTCAGCAGTGACTAAAAGAGTCATAATCTGGTGGGCGGTCCACACACAGGTTTGGCAACGACAAGGGAAAAATAAATAAATAATTTCCCTCGCTGCCGCCTGTTGAGTCCCGCCCACAGCTCTTACCTGCACGGGCCGCTCCTGTCTGTCTGAAGAGACCAGGTACCCTCACATGGGATTACTTTACATCATTCTCTGTATTGACTACATTAAGGTTGAGTTCAAGAGTGCCAGTTCGTTCAAATTCACATTTCACTTGGATCCATTTTCACTGCAGATCAAACATCATAGTACTATTTTAATGTTTCCGTAAGGATTTAAGGTTGAGTAAGCTTTTCCAATCTTCTCAACCGGGTGCAAGAAAGCAACATACAGTTTTCTACATTGCTCATTTAATCCAGCTAGGCCATTTTACTGGCTTAACTCAGATGGCCGACTCTCACATTTTGAACATTTCCCTTCCGATCAAGCATGGTTTATTTTCTTTGTTTCAGTCCAGGCAATAAAGATCAACTTGACCTGTGTTTTCTTCTGATCCAGGTGGACACTGTCCATGCTCCTAAGATGATCGAACAGCTATCATGTCTCGTTGCCTCCAACAGAGCTTCCCCTGAGGAGCCTAAAGGACTCAGACACCACTCCTGCACCATGGTCGGCCCATTTGCTGTGGTGTTCGGTGGAGAAACACTCTCCAAGGGGAGAGATGCCATCTGCAATGATTTGTACATCTATGATACAAGTGAGTGATACTCGGTTGTCAGACCTAGACTTTTAGGAAATCCATGAAATTGCATAGAATAATGAGGAATACATGCTTTTATCATCAAGCAAATACGCCAGAAAAATACAAATCGCCTCATTCCTTGTCAAGAAATACAAAGTCAATTGCTAAAACATTGTAAAATAAATGCTAATGATAGGATATAAAAATACCAAATTAGCTTTTTATAGGTTGGAAGTGAGATTCGGGGTTTTGTTTTGGCCAGGGAAGTATTATGTTTTCAGAAATGTGCAGTAGCGGCCTTTGGTTTTCCAGAGCGATTCTTGAGGACGTTCAAGAGAAGTTGCCCAAGGATGAGAATCCTGCTTAGCTTTTGCAGTTGTTGCCTTGATCAGAAACAGGAAAAGCTGGACAAGAGACAACAGATATTGTGTTTATCCTATTGTGTACAGACAGTGTGGCTATTTTCAGACATGGGTTTCGTGCAACCCTGGCTGTATTTTCATATATGAAGGACAGCATGGTGCTGGTAATGTCTACCTGGCAGAAGATCATGTGTTCTTTCTACAGTATGACTGCAGGGTCCTGACTCTTGCACAGTGTTCAGGGCAGGTAGTCTAGACAGACGGTGTTGCAGGGTGTAGTTCATAACCTATTAATGCATTTATTACATTCCCCAGCATTTGTGCAGCTCACCTGTATGGCTCCATTGGGAAGTGTTTGTGTGTGGTGTCATGCAAGGGAAAGGAATACATGGTGTAAAAGTGTCTTATCTTTAAGTTGAGTGACATGGATTGTATTTTAAAAGCAGTCGATTATCCTGGGTTACTTTTGGAAGGTGAAATGTTTTTACCTAGCTTCATTAATAGAAAGAACAGGTATGGCTAAGGTGCTGTAGTGCAGGATTCCCTCGTTGACACATATTGTGCAGCTGAGCAAGCACTGCAACACTTATTCTTGAACATCTTTGAAATTATTTAATAAGAGACCCCACAGTGAGCAAAGAATAGTCTTCGGCTGCTTGGATCACTGGGATCTTGGGCGTGTATGGTAGTAAGGCCTCAACCGTGTTCGGTTCGTAGACAACAACTATTAGTATGTTGATGTCTAGATTCCTGTACACAGTTCTTCAGGTTTCATTCAGGTCTGGGGACACAGTGTGGATTCTGTTTCAATTCGTTGGGTCATTTATGTAACCTTATGTGCAGTATGAAGTCCACCTCTGGTTTGTGTCTAGCAATTGGAGCTTTACGTGGAGTACTAGGCTCAGATCTATAGACCTACCTAGATCTTTATGTTGAACTTTGGAGGCCTTGGTGAGCCTTTCAGTAATGCAGCTATGAAGGCTCCATAGCTGGGGATAGACAGGAATGGTGCCCTAAAACGTTTAGCGAGATCTATCAGCAGCATCAATGGAATTGGCAAGCTGAGCATTGTGAATCGTGATTGTCACCAAACTCTAGGCTCTCAGGTGGTCTCTGTGGCTTGTAGCATATGCAAATAAAGGTTGTTTGCTGAAGGTTCTTGTCCTCGCTCCATTTCTCGTGTTAGATGGTGCTCCTATTCATTTTGCTGCACTTTTATGGACGTCCAGAACCTAAGGACTGGTTGCACAGAGCAACTCTACACTATGAGTTTCTAGCACACAACTCGAACTATGGATATCTCCCACCACACAAAGTAATTTAATTTGCTATTCATATCATAGCTTGGACGACTCCTGTGATTACATGAGGAAAGTATGCATTCACATGACTTACATAGAAACAAGCTTCAGTGATCCTCCATTCATAGATAAGGATCATATTGCACAAGAGTGATCGTCCACACACAATTTTTCATTAATGGACATATATACATCTTGTTAAGACATGGGGGGCACAAACTACATTCACAGGTTTTTTGTTTTAAAAAAAGACTTCCTTTATTTAAATCTTTTCAAAATCAGATTTTTCAAGTAACCAACGCGTTTCTTCTCTTCACAAGAGACTTCTCCAGGGCTACAAAGATACAGATAATACACGGATGATTAAAATCAAATACAGAGATTTTTAAATGAAAACCAACATTTTGTTACAAAAGCTGTCCAATTAGGTATTATTTATCCTCCAAACCATTTACCTGTGATTTCTCAACATTTGGTCAAAAAGTTCAACATCTGCGTGCAAACCATTTGTTAGTTATTTCATTTTTTACAACAACATCATGTCCTAAAATGTGAGGCTAGTAGAATATACTTTAATTCATGTCATTTTCATTTCAAATTTAACATTCACAACTTCAAGTTTCTTGGGGGATACTATATATTTAAACATTCAGGCACATATCCATTAATTTGCACATATATTCTTCATTTTGTATTCTTTCTTAAATTTGATCCATATATAAAATGTTTCTTAAAAAAAAAATAACAATGCTTCTAGTTTTTCAGAAAGAGTTACCAATGCTTCTAGATGATACTTATTAATATATTCTAAAAAAAAGTTATTTTATCAGCCGTCAAGCTATGAAATAGCAAATGAAATCAATTTGTCGAATTTTACGTGATAAATAGCATAATTTCAACAGTTTGAACCAATTAAGCATTATGATGTACCTCGATTTGTTGCTTAATGCACAAAGGCCTCAAAAACCATGTTCCTTCATCTGAAGCAGGTCATGACCAAGTGGGAAATTCTATTGTCTACCAAGATACATATGCATATTCAGCTGGGCCCATGCACTCGTCATAACAATTCTAAAACAGAGTTTATATATAACATGTTACTTGAACTCTTCTTTTATAAATTATATTGTCAACATCAAGTCCTAAAAGCAATCAAATGATGTACCTCTTATCACTGTGTCAGCATCTCCCTTATCTTGCTAGATATTAGTCTCTCAGGGTGCGTGTTCAAAGCCTATGTTGGCATCAAAATCTGTTTGAATTTTAAACGAATGGTATAGTTATATCATCAATGCTACCTTTCCTATAGTTCATATCAAGAAATTGAAATCTCTCGTTAAATTTGAAAAAAAGGCCTTGTATTCCCTTTTAATTTTCAATTTCTCTCTTCCTGGTAAGTTGTTTCCTTTCACCAAGAATCCTTATGCATGATTGGCACACCATTTTTCATAATGCATCCAAACAAATGGGGCAAGTATTGTAGATCCCACCCACCTCATTACCATGGTGGTCTCATAAACACCACCCACATATTTATGGGTAGATATAATAGAGCCAAGTGATCTCTAAAGGAGCCCACCAATAGAGATCTAAATTATTAGTCAGGCATATGAAGAACTCCCTTTCTCCCCAATTCAAAGGATTCGCACTCCGATCTCGCTGGTATTTAAAGGCCAGGCAATTACTATCACCTGCGTGATGGGTGAACAGGCGAGGTGTCAGCATATCTCATGAATGGCCGACATCTTTTAGTGTGCAATTCAAAGGTCCACATCATTGCATTTATTTTGAAGGATTATATCCAGACATCTCAAATAAGTTACCATCATTGAAAAATTAGATTCCTCTTATTTATAACTAATGATAGAGACTCCTAGATAGGCACATAAGGAGTCTCCAGAGACGACCAATATATCATACAATAATATGCCATTCAGGTAAATTTAGGCTATTTTGATCAAAATCAGGATTTTGATCAAGTCAAAAGCGTTTTACTACAAAATAATGCATATTGCTTGACCAAAAGGGCTTTTTCACAACTGTTGCAAGTAATTTATATGATAAGAATGTGGCTCACATCATTTCGTCGTCTTCTTGCTATTTTGTGACCTACCCAAAATCAGGAACCATTCGTAATAGATATGCAATAATATTGTAACTACCCATAAATATGTGGGCATGTATTAGGAGACCACTCTGGTAATGAAGTGTATGGGATCTGCAATACTTGCCCCATAGGTTTGGATGTATTATGAAAGATGGTATGCCCGTTATGCATAAGGATTCTTGGCATAAGGAAGCATCTTACTGGGAAGATAGTAATGTAATATTAAAAGAGAATACAATGCTTTTCTTCAAATTTAACGAGATATTCTCTATATGCACTTAAGGGAAGGCAGCATTGATGATATACCTATACCATTAGTTTATAATTCAAACAGATTTTGATGCCAACATAGGCTTTGGCCACGCACCCTGAGAGATTAATATCTAGCAAGATAAGGGAGCCTGAATGTTTAATTATATATCCCCCAAGAATCTTGAAGTAGTGTATGTTAAATCTGAAAATGACCTGAATCAAATTGTTTTATAATAGCCTCACATTTTAGGACATGATGCTGTTGTAAAAAATGAAATAACTAACAAATGGTTTGCACAAAGATGTTGAACTTTTGTACCAAATGTTGAAAAATCGCCGCTAAATAGTTTGGAGGATAAACCACATATAATTGGGCAGCTTGTGCAACAAAAAGTTGGTTTTAATTGAAAATCTCTTTGTATTATCTGTATCACTGTAGCCCTGAAGAAGTTTCTTGTGAAGAGACGAAATGTACTGGCTACTTGAAAAATCTGATTTTAAGAAGATTTGAATAAAGAAGGTCTATTTAAAACAAAGAACGTGTGAATGACATTTGTGCATCCCATGTCTTAAGATGTATATTATATGTCCATGAATGAAAAATTGTGTGTGCCGATCACTGTAGCGCAATAGTATTATGGAGTAGTACTCCTGTGAGGAAGCCAAGGAGATTGTTCTTCCTGATTAGTGCACCACATAGGTCTGACCAGATTCACTACATTTCAAAGGTGTGATTTCTCTTGCTTCAATCTCACTATTTGTAAATCATACATAAAGATCAGATATGGTTAAACAAGAAAAATGTTAGATGTCTAACACGCTAAGGCTGCAGGCAGAATGACTGAAAATTATCATCTTCCAATGCATGCTGCATTCATACCAAGTTACTCTGGTATCTCTGCCACCCATGGAAGACAAGTCTGTTGATGTTCAGGTCTGTAATGGCTCCAGGATTCTCCTTCAGGTGCCGGGGTAAGGAGCGCAAGGCATGACACAGCATGCACCGATTATTTAAATAAAAGTGGGGGAGCAAAAGTCAGTGCAGATTATTTTTTTTTTTTTTAGGAGATTTGCTGTTTTAGCTACTAGATTCTGAGCAAGGACATGTACCATTCGTAAAATGAGTTCTAAAGAATGCAGTTACACTTGCAGAATCGTTAGATTTAAAATAATCCCACTAACAACATAGAGCCATTAAAAAATGCGACACAATCTAACTGCAAGGGTAGCTGTGCTGTACGGGTGGCTCAGCTCATGACCATGCTCTGAATCCCCAAGCTATTATCTCTGCCTTTTATCAACTCAACACAGGTGCATCCGGCTGCTGCTACTAGGCAGGGGCACTGGATAAAGTGCTTTTGTAAAGTTCATGCCCAGTGAATTCAGTGTTCTATGATGCATATCTCAATTTTCCTGTAACAGGATCAAAGGATGGAGGGACACAATGAACTGTTTTTGTGCAAGGGACACAGAAGAAGCCACTCAGTAGTACATTTGTAAGTTATACTGAAAAGTCACTTTACGGATCACTAATAAATCGGACCCACTTGACAAAAGGTTTTAAAGAAAATATGCAAGGCCTTTAAATTGATTGTTACAAATCTGATGCACACTGGGAAGAGGATTTATAAAGTAGATTCTCAAACTTTATATTTCCATTTGAATGAAGTGTAGGACTTTTTCATCTCTACTAAAGTAAGACCTCCAGGACGGAACTGATCTAAAGAAAAATTACAAACGTTCTGAATATCTGGAACATGTTAGTTTGTGCACCAGTTTTCTGAATAGAAATTTTGAATGAAAAGAATCAAATAAGAGTGAATGTTTTTCTCAAGTCTGACAGCTCGTGATTCGGGAACTGGCTCTGCAGCTTTAGAAACCAGGAGTGCTATTGGTTGAGAGGGCCTGACATTGCAGGATTTCAGAACTAGTTCACTCAGTTCTTGAACCTTATTGGATAAAAACCTGTGAGGGCATTGTGAGCACTGCTAATGCCCACGGAGAACCAGAACACACACAGGGTTAGATAATGCTTTAGAAATCGGAAATAATTTCCGTTAGGATAAGCTGAAGCCATCTTGGTTGTGGCATCCATTTTGTTAGCTATGTAATTCTTCCGTCTTCACTGTTGCTTGCCTTTCTATTCTGCTTGAGTCATCAGCTTTAGTTAACTCCTTCTGTACTGAGCCAAAGCAATGTACATGCTGAGAAAAGGCCTGTAGCTGCTAGAATGCACCTGGCTAGATATAACTGTCAACTGTGTTTTGCAACTGTAAGCAGTTCTGTTCTCCCTCCCACTTTGCTGTGATTACCCATCTGCCCACGTCTGACTGTAACTATTTCTGTGTAGGTCTGTACCTTCTATTTGTAACTACAGACTTACTCTGCAACAAACTCTGTATATAAGTCCCATGGTCTGTGTATTCCATGTACTACCTCAGGCAGCACTTGAGAGTGCTGTGTGGACGTAGTCCCACTCATGAGTGATTAGTAAACTTGTTATTTGAATTCCAGCTTCAGTGCCAATCTCTATTTTGTTGGTCTACGGACCCGTGGACAGAGAAGGGTGACCCCTGCACTGGTGTGCTCATTAAAAAGCACATTTCCACAATGCATGTCTGTACCTAGAAAAATGATAAAATAGCAAGCATGGTCTGTGAACATAAAAACAAAAAAAGGATGCCAGTGGCAGTAGTTGTATCGAGAGCTTGGGCACGTCATGGATGTCCTTATAGACCAGGATAAGGATCTTATAAAAGGTGCTGTAATGTATGGGTGGCCAGCCAGCTTGGCCTGGGCTGGAGGAGGGTTCCTAAGGCAAAGTTTTTAACTGCTTTCACTATCACGAACTTCTAGAACTCACAAGGAGTTGACCCAAGCCTGCTTAAACGGCTTCCTTTGTCAGACTTTTATATTCACAAACGCATTGCAGTTTTTCGCTTTGATATAGTACTTATGAAAATAACAATCAATATTTATGTTATTACATTTAAACATATATATATTTTTTTTTTGAGGATGTTCACCGCCAACCTGGTTCCACTTTCCCAGCACAGACCGTCGCCAGAAGAGGATAGGACACCGGACATGCCTTCTCAATGATACGCTGTACTTAGTTGGAGGATTTTGCGCAGACGGCAAAACACCATGTCCTGAGATCTGCACCTTAGATATTACCCTAAGGACTGAGAAAGAAAGCACATCCTAGCCAGTACTGCATAAAATTAAATGTGGCCATATTAAATGTCTTTGATTACTTCATCCATCACTTTAAACTGCAGACTAACATATCTACAGCAAAATCATTTAAACTGCGTAAGAGCAAGAAACAGTTCTTATGAGATCTTCCAGCTTTGGCATTAATTTTGAATTTACTCCATCTTTGTCAGCGCCCAGACGAGTGGACATTTGAAAGCTCTTATTGTAAATTTGCTTAGTGGTTCATAAATCAGTAAATAAATCTGATTGGCTAAGAGTCGATTTGTATATTTAATTTCCAAGATGCTTCATACTCTTTAGAGTGCCAGTTTTAGCGGAACTCACTGGTTATATTTTCAGATTGTAAATCCTAAAATATACAATTTGTGTAGTGCTTAGTTTGCATATAGTTGCTGTAAAATTTTCAGCAGAAGGCAACTAAAGGTAATGAAGATAGACTGTATCGGTGCACAGACAGAATATAGAGTTTTAAATAATGACATACACAAATATCGAGTTGGATATATCGTGATACAGAAATATCGACAGCAAGAATATCGTGGTCAAGAATATCAACTTTAAGGTAAGAAATATCGTTTTTGAAAACATCGAAGTTAGTAATATCGTTTGCAAAAATATAGTTGTTTAAAATATCGCTTTTTAAATGAGTGTTATGTATTTTAGTATGTATTTTAAAAGTATCTGATCTTTTTTTGTATAAGTATTGCATTTTTTTTAATATGTGTTACATTTTTAGTAGTTATTAATTTTATGTTACTTAAATTTTGCGGTTTTTTTTAGTGCTCTTGTGGGTTTATACGGGAATAGGGTGGGAAGTAATTTCATTATAATTAATTAATATTTGGTATTTATTAGTATTGAATTTAGATTTTAGCGTTAATTGTGGGAATTTATAATGAATTATTAATTGGTTAATTTTGATTAATTATTAATAATGTTAATTGTGTTATTTTTGTAGGAGCGGGTTGTGGGTTTATAGGGGAATAGGGTGGGAAGTAATTTAATTGTAATACATTTATTAATATTTCGTTTATAATTTATAGGGTTAATTGTGGGAATTAAGGGGCCTATTAGTATGGCGATCCGCCCGTCTGCCGCTTTTCCGCCGGTTAGCAATTGCTACGATTGCCGGCCGGGTGGAAAAAGGCCATAATATGGTGGCCATCCATATTATGATGCCTGTGGTGGGCATGCAGGAAATTACTTCGGGGCCCATTGCAGGCCCCCGGGTTGGCTGCACTGGGGGGTACCAATGGTACCCTTCTTCATTGCCATGCACAAGGTGGCAGGCACCTTGTGCGGTGCCTGTCACGTTGTGCATGGCAACGCACAACATGGACTTTAACATTGCCGCGGGAGCTGCTTACAGCACCGCCCGCCACAATGTTAAAGTCAAGGATGCATCTGCCAGTGTGGCGGGTGCATCCTAATTGGCCTGGCGGGACCGTCACACGTCTGGCGGTCGGACAATGTCCGCCCACCATCGTAATGGTGCCCTAAGTTATTAATCATTTTTTATCAATTGCTTGTTAATTAATTATTTGGTGTTTAATTAGGTTAAGTGTGTCTTTTTTTAGGACTGGGTGGTGGCGTTTATAGAGGAATAGGGTGGGAAGTAATTTATTTATAATTAATGAATAATTATTTGGTAATTAATGGTAATTTAAAATTAAATATGGCAATTGTGTAATTAATTTGAGACGCGAGTTGTGGGGTTTATAGTGGTAAAGGGTGGGAAGTAAATTCTTTTCAATTCATTAATAAGTTGTTAATTGATATTAATTTAATAATGTAAAATTAGTTATGGAAATTGTGTAATTATTTTTAGGTGTGTGTTGTGGTGTTTATTAGGGTAGAGAGTGGAAATTATTTTAGGTTTTATCAATTAATAATTAGTTGCTCATTGACATTCATTCATTAATTGATAATATTTAAGGTAATTGTTTATTGTGTGTGTGAATTGTGGTTTTATAGAGGTAACGTTTGGTGAGTAAATTAATATTTATCTGTTTTAATTTGTTTTCAATCAATAATATTTGCTTATTCGATAATTAATTATGTTAAGTATGGAGGTACATTTAAAAAAAAATCATGTGTGTTGTGAATTGTGTGGTGTTATAGGGTAGGAAATAAAAAATATTACATTTATGTAACAATTCATGTTTTTGATTATAATGAATTGCTATCATAGTTATTTGTAAGTTATTTTTTAAATGTTTATAAAATAATCTATGTAATTTTTAGATTTTGTTAACACTATATGTTTCTATCTTTTGTAAATTTTATTAGTTCTATATATTTTTTGTTTTTTTAACCATCTTTTTTATTGTAGTTGATATGGAGTTTGTTTTTAGTTTTGAATTGACTTTAGTGGGAAGATTCATTTTTACCCCTCCGCTAGCCAACACTTTCCCTACTGTTGCACTCACTGGAGTGGGAATAGAAATTTTTACACCTATTCTATCCAATACTTTTTCTACTGTTGCACTCACTGGAGTGGGAATAGTAAGTTTTACCCCTCCGCTATCCATCACTTTCCCTACTGTTGCACTCAATGGAGTGCAAAATGTAAGTTTAAAAATTAATAAATATTTTAATGTTTTAATTTATAATATGTTTTATGAGATTTTATGTTGTAGGTGAATGTATATAAAGATATATATATATATATTTTTTCTCAAATGGCTACTCCTTCTGCCTTCCCCCGCCGAGGTTCGTACACTGTTTACGGAGCAACGCCAACAAAGGATGATTACCAAATACGAATAAAATTATCACTCAGAGGTTAAAGCGGACACCAGTGGTTGTTTAATCCAGGTTACGCGTTTCGCTTGAGTAGCAAGCTTGGTCACACAGTGAGCATCTGGGACTGAAGGCATTACATAGTCATAATGAAGATGGAAGAGGGACCATTCTATCCATGCTTTACATGTTAAACATGGCATCCATTTTGTAGTGTGCAAATGTCCTGGTTAACCAACCACTGGTGTCAGCTTTAACCTCGGTGTGATCGTCTTATTCGTATTTGGTAATCATATATATATTACCTACTGGCGGTCGCCAGTAGGTAGTTATAGTTAAGACATATTATCCATAGGAAATCCGCAACGTTCTATTTGGAATAACGTTGGTGCCCGTTGATGAATCTTTGCTAAATTTTCAAAACTGGTGGGGCGCTCCGGTCCTATCCTGAAAGTCTCGGGGTGATTCGTCAAGCGGGGGCCGAGAAAAAAGCAGCTACATTCCGAACTGCTGAACGGAATTACACCAGAATTTGGCAAACAAGGTAGCCCTTGGTTCAGAGTCGTGCCTTTTGATTAAATGGTGTAAATCCGTTCAGTAGTTCCTGAGAAAATCAAAAGTAAAATCACAAATATGTCTGGGCGGAGCCTAACTACACATCTCATCGTGAAATCTGATTGGCTGTCAGCACTTCATTCAAGAAGTGTTGGCAGCCATCATGGGACCAATATACATGATAGCACCTCATTAACAAGCATTGGCATAGCCAATAGGTCTCGCTTTTGGGACCTTATAAGTGTTTAGTTATGCAACTGTTGCATGGCTAAACACTTATAAGGCCCCAAAGGCGAGACCTATTGGCTATGCCAATTCTTGTTAAACTTGTTAACACTGGTTGCTCCTCATTAGTATCCATTCATCACCCAAATATAGCAATACGCAACAGAAAGCTGACCAGTCAAGTTTTGAAAGGGCCTTCCACCACGCTGCTGCATTTTTAGTATTGTTGGAACCGTTTGAGCTAGAATCAAAAAATATTTTTGTTAAAATCTGCAGATAATGCTGCAAATGATGGTTTATGTGGCAAATCTATAATTATGCCAAAATCACGCGACCGCACTATTGCATAATTCCAGTAGCCTTGCTTTTAGCCCACATGTATCATTAGGGCAAGTTCAGCGGACTTTGGGACACATAATTCCCCATAAATATTCTAGGACTTGTGCTGGCAACAAATACATACCAGAAATATTTAAGGAATACTCAGTAGATTATATTATAGAATACTAATTATAATGGTAATACCACATGAACAGGGGAACAGTAATGGAATTAGTAATACGAATAATGACAATAATAAAACAGTACACACCACAGTAATGCGATACACACCAATGGCGGCACGGCGCTGTAAACATCTCAACATATAATACAATTGTAACTTTGATAGTAACAGTGACAACAGCAATAATGCTGGCACTCTCGATAATCACATGAATAGTTATAATACTGTTTGTAGTGATGCGATGCATACATTTAATAGCTAGTTTAGGTCGAGCCGTGGTGATATGTTCTGTGCAAGGGAGTTATTTGGAGGGGGGGGGCAGGAGACAACCTGAGAGGAGAGACCTAAAAAGCATTGCAGTTAATAGAAGGTTTTAAGACTTGTTACATTATAAAACATTTGTTGATGGTACCATACTCATTTTAGGAGTTGTGGTGTGTTCTAAGGTGTTTTTACCATGTGAAAAAGCCTTCTGCTGGGATATCATGAATCATGTTTGAGAGAAAACTATTTTTTCATGCTTTTCCCACAGAGGTTTGGAAGGTGATCTATAAGCTAAACTGAGAGCATATTTTCTGGAAATTCACATTATCTTTCTCAGTCATGTGAGAATGAAGTCTGACATTCTCAGTAAAACATGTACATCCAACAAGGGCAGAGACTGTCAGTTGATTCCTTGGTGTTCTACTGCAGCTTCCCAGAGTGTTCTAAAGAACAACTAGAGCGCTAACAGTCCTACTTATGACAACCGTATTGCACACCTGAAGCCATCTTGATTGGAATAAAGTGGTAACACTTAAAACAATTAATTTAAAAAGGAACAAAATGAGGGGGTTCATTTTGCCATAGAAAGTATGATTAGTGCTGCAGAAAGAATAATTAGGGCACATTTTGAGTGACTTCTCAAATCCTCTTCTATTTCATTAAAAAATTCTGACACGCAGACTGAAACATGCACTTTCAATACCAGCAGCAGAATTCCCTGGTGAGCAGCTTTACTACAGTGATCTAATGAGCAACTGAAGTGCTGACATTCTGAATTTATGGCAAATGTGTGACAAATCTGAATGCCTTCTTGATGGAATCAAAGTAAAAAACTGAAAGCATTTCCTACTGAGGAGACTGCAGTAAATGAGGAAATTAGGAAACTTCATAACAAATAAATCTCCCAAAATGGCCACCAGAGACAAAAGAGCCCAAATGCACCACAAAATCACCCAGATGTGGCCCAAGGGCAGAAGTGTGCAAAACACTTTTTCTTTTTTGTGTTTTTGCAGTTTTATATAGTGCAGACTTGTCAGGTATTGGAGTGCTTTACATGAGCATTGGTTACATCACACAAGTACAAATTCATTTTGATTGTAGACATGGAGAGATTAAGTGATTTGACCAGAATCACAGAATGTCGAGCTGAAGCAGAAACTCCAACCTGGTTCCCCAGTTGCAAAGTCTGCAGCTCTGGAAGGAACACCACATCCTTTCCCCTAAGTGCAACATTTAATCAAGTGGTCAACTGAATAAAAAAACATAAAGATAACAAATAATTTAAAAGTGCTTTGTCGCTATTTGAAAACTCAGAAAATATGTCCTCATTTTAGTTTTTTAGAGCACTAACCATAACTTTGATGCAAATAAGACCCTCTCATATATGTAATCTCTAAAAGGAAATGCTCTAGGTATTACAGTTTTGATTACATCAAGATGACGTCAGGCGTTCCACACTTTTGTAATGAATATAGAATGTTAGCAATCTAGTTGTTCATTAGGATACTGTTGAGAGGCAGAAGCCAGGGGCACAGACTCTGAAAATTGAAGGCAGGTAGGAGGGTGCAGAGGCAACAATTTGACCACACTGGGCAGGCAGGAAGGGCAGTGGCTGCACAACAGACTATGGAGGGCAGTGGAAAGGGGGCGGGGCACCAAACCAACAATACAGGACTTGCAAGAGAGGCTGTGGCAATATAATAGACCATTGTGGGCAGAAGGAAGAGGCAGTGGTAGTACAACCATACATGCCAACAGACCCGATTCAGCCACGAAACGTCCAATGTTTTTAAGCTCAAAACGGGCTTTATTTGATCTGTCTCCTATCTCCTCTTTTTCAATGTAACTCAAAGGGGAAAATCAATACCCCATTTTTTTTTTCAAAATCTCCCTCTTACCAAGTTCAAAATGTTCGCAAGTATGGGACATTGGAAGGCAGGAGGAATTGGGGTAGGGACATGGACTCGGATAACAGAGGACAGGAGGGACATGGAGAGGTGCACCAAACTGACCCTACAGGGCAGGCATCAGGGTTTGCAGCAGCACAATACACCACACAAGGCATGTGGGAAGGGAGTACAGCACAACAATCCATAGAAAGCAATAGGGAGGGGACAGGACCATGGACAACAGAGAACAGAGGGGAAAGAGGCAATGGTAGCTAGCTGACCATAATGGACAGACAGGAGAGAAAGCTGCAGTGTAACAGACCATAAAGGGAAGGAGGGACGGATCAGGGGCATTGCAATAACAGACAAGCCAGGAGGGAGGGAATAGGGGTCTGCACATGGAAACAGAGGGCTGGGGGCAAGGGGGCAGGAGCAGCAAGATGACCATGGAGGTCAGGCAGGATGGGCACTAGAAGCAAGACACACCATGGAGAGCAACAGTGAGACTATGATGGCATACACACAGACCATGGAGGGAAGGTGGGAGGGGGTCAGGGGCAGCTAGCTGACCACACAGGGAAGGTGGGAGGGGCCGTGGCAGCACAGAAGACCATGCATGGCAAGCGGGAGGGTTAGTGGCAGCACAATGGCTATGATGGGCAAGAAGGAGGGTGCAGGGGCATGCACAAAGGACCATGGAGGATAGAAGGGAGGGTCAGGACCTGGGCACAGACAAGAGAGTTCATGGGAAGGGGCCTCACAACAGACCACGCAGGGCAGGCAGGAGGAGCAGTTGCAGCACAACAGACCAGGGAGGGCAGAAGGGTGTGGCAGTAAAATGGACCATGGAGGACAGGAGGAAGGGGATAGAGGCATGGCATGTGGACAGGCAGGGTGGAGGTGGCAGGTACAGGTTACAGTCATCTGACAATGCTAGGCAGGTGGGAGGGGAGTGGCAGCTCAACAGAACAGAGTAGATAGGGGCAGCAAGCTAAGCACAGAGGCTAAGCAGGAGGTCAATGATGGGGCATAGAACTGGGCAATGGAGGGCAGGAGGAGTGTACTGGTACATCATGCTAAATGGAGGGCAGTGGCAGCACATCAGACCATGCATGGTAGGAGGGACGAGGCTAGTCCGTGGATTCAGACAATAGAGGATAGGGAGAAGGTGGATGGGGCAGCAAGCAAACTGTTCAGAGAAGGCGGGTATTGTTTTTAAAATGTGTGTCTGTGCGAACTACTTAAAATATGAACAAGTATGCAGCATAATCTCACTTTTATTCAGGAAGAAGAGGACGTTTGTGACTGTGACTGGGCTCACTTGGCAGAAACACCCCCTGACCCTCCACCCCCCATCGCAAAATGTAATGCCCGTGAAAAGGGTAGGTGAACGCAGTGTTATATAGAATATAGTCCTGAAAGCACGGTTGAAAATGAAAACTAGATATAGTGTATGGTATAAACTATGCACCAAAAAGTGTGATATAAGATGAACTGGGGTTCGTCTCCTTTCCAGAGAGTAAAATACAAAGTATTACACATCCTGCGGTGGATGTGCGTTTTATTAACCGTGAGGGGGGTTTCTTGCATAGTTTGTCGAATTTTTGTCAAATCCCCTTTGAATGGCTTGGTGTGCGTGTGTATTAAATGTGCCCGTCAATGGCTACCCATGTTTGTATAAATAAACAACAAGGGTGTCTACCTGGAGAGTACCCACCGGTGGGGGCGCCGGGATTAGGTACGGTAGGGCGTCAGACACGTCAGAGCTTCACTAGCGGTGTAAATACATTCCACGTGGATTCATTGTATGTATAGTCGCCTTTTAATGGATGTCACGCAAATCGTCATGGTGATAGGTATGTACGGGTTGTCCAACATGTCCTAGGCGTTTTGACAAATATATAAATAAAAAAAATAATAAAAAACAAAGGCCAGCCCCAGGGGATGGGGTCCCCGGGGCCATAAGTGGCCCGAGGAGGGGGCAACGCAGCCCCCCTCCTAAAGAATTTTAAAAAAACAAAAAAAGGCCATGCCCCGGATTTTGGGGGTAACCGGGGCCGATTAAGGCCTCGGGAGGGGATTCACGCGGCCCCCTTCCAAAAAAACAATTAAAAAAAAAAAAATGAGGGGGCAGGCCCTGGGGAATGGGGTCCCCAAGGCCAATAAATTAGAAAAAGAAGGGGGGCCACACAGCCCCCTTTATTAATTTTTTTTTTTTTAAAGACCGGCATCGCGCCAGAGGCCACGCCCTCTCCTTGCAGCACTCTGCAAACACACCCCCTGGCGAGTTGTAAGTTGGGGAATTAATTCCCCTTCAATACTGAGGGTCAACTGGCCCAACAGGTATCTCCAGTATGTTGCCAGGGAGCTGCAGTGCAGACAGGTGTTCTGAGGCCATGCCCCTTTTTACACCTCCCTGCAACGCAGCTCTGTGGCGGTTACTGGAGGTACCTAGTGGGCTAGTTTGACCCTAGGGACCCTTAGGATTCAAGGGGACTTAATCTCTCAATTTAGAACGGCCACAGGACGCGTTTATACAGTGGTGAAGGGAGGGGACGGGGCCGAAGGTGACGTGTGCAAACACGCCCTGTGGCGCGTTTTGAGGTAGTTTTAATCCCCCTGCCCTATTATATACTAGGGGCTTACAGAGGAGGTCATGCTAATCACAGGGGGACCCCAATGCATAGTGTTCCCTAGTGTATGTAGGTGTTTTCACTGTATTCTAAGTGTCTTTTAACATAGCACTGGCTCTAGGACTGGTTAGTCAGACTCAATTACCACCAGTATCCGTCTGAAAAAGTTGAGGGTACAGGATGATTTTGCAACAAGGCTTCTTTCTGCTCTTCTGTTTGTTCTTTCTGCACGTTATCCTTCTTCCTGCACTTTTCTTAGACTTTGAGGACTTCTGTTGCTTCTTTCTGCATTTCATTTTTTTCTTTCTGTGCATTTTTTCTTCTTTCTTCACATGTCCTATCTCTGTAGGCATAGTTAGAAATTAGCATTTAAAAAATTCACAGAAAAAACCATAGGTTTCAGGCACGTTATAGTTAGGAATTAGCATTTGAAAAACGTTAGAAATTCACAGAAAAAAACCATAGGTGTCAGGGGCGTTATAGTTAGCTGGACTTTTCACTCGTATAAAACCATTGAAATTCCCCCGTTATAGTTAGTTCAGCTAACTATAACTCGCGTGCCCGCAATGCACTGCTGATGACGTCACATATTACATCACTCATGACATGGTCAGTGACAAATATATAAGTGCATTCTCATAGACGACAACTACTAGAAAGTCGCCCTTTTCCGCAGATACCTTGTGTATGTGCATTATGTGGACAGTGAATACAGGTTAACAGGCAATTCAGCTCAAAACATGTTCGAGTATTTAAGCACTTCATCATTCATCTGTAGAGTTTTGTCCAGTGGTAAAAAATGACCACAGCCTGTCTGTTTGCTACTTACTGCAAATCTGGTAAGCAATTCTCTCCGATTAAAGATAACTGGACCCTGGACAACACTGATATGCAATGAGTTATTTAGCAGCAATGGGCAATTGTGAAACCGATATCAATACTGGGCACCAAGGCACGGCCTGCTCGCCCTCGAGTAACAGGACATTCATCAGAGAATCTTTTGGGTCTCTCAGCCAAAGTATTTCTTAAAAATCATATTTAAAAAAAGCAGCTAATCTGAAACCATTTCTACCTTTGTCGAGTACAAGTGTCTTTCCTATTCCCTCACGTCCCCGGGCCAATCGGTCGGGAAGAGAGAGGAGAACTGACCAGATATCTGCCCTTTTTTGGTAGATGTCGGCTTACTGCCCTCATCCTAATAAGGCTTTACGTCCTGGACATTCCCAAAAGCAGCATCAAACTGGATGCCTCTCTTCACTGATTTCCTTGAACCTGCCTTTAAGTCTACCTGCTTTTTTTGTACAGGGTGCAAAAGCTGCATCCAGAGCTCCTTCCTACAGAGCCTGCAGCACATGGCCTTGTCATGGACAGCAAGCTGTGCAACAGGGCTTGCCCTTTGTCAACTCCCTGCAAACAATACCCCATATCCAGAAGGAACCCACATCCAGAAGTCGCTGGGAGAAAGGCCAAGACTTTCACCAAGTCCTCCGCGCACTCTAGGCCATATCAGCTTTATGCTGGAGGGACTGATCAGAGTGTGCCACACCATAAGCTCAATGCCTAGCTCCTAATAGATACTGGGTTTATGGCTCAGCCATTAGCCATGACGTGCCCCTAACCACAGCTAGCTGTATCAACAATGAAAATAATCTGGGCTTTATCATTTTCCTACACCTTGCACCCCACCCAACCCAACCAAACCCTAGTCTCCAGAGTCTTTTGCTATGCTCAGAGAAAGCAGAGTAGGGGCATGCCCTTTAGAAACACTGCACAAACCACTCAACTCATCCCTACTGCCGACTAAACACAGCTTTGACCTTGATCAGCAGATATTAGTCACCCAAGAGCTGATAGCCCTCCAGTAGCAGAGTTCTAAATTTTCGCTCATCATCACTTCTGTATTTTAACTGCAAAAATTATATTTGGCACACCATTATAGCGACTTCCTCTGCTTAATCTGCAACCAACTTCCCAAGTTCCAACCTTAACCTACAAGCAGTTTCCCAAGTTCCAACCTAACCAGGCATATTTGGGTTTTGGAAGGTTTCCTGCAGGTTAGTCAAAAAGGACAAAGTTATAGGCAATACAAAAATTACTGCAGGCAATAAAATGTAAATGTAAATCCAGTACTTGTATAGCGCACAAATCACCCCCAAAGGGGTATCTCGGCGCTGGGGGCCGTTGATATACCCTTCGGTACCAGTACCAACGGGTACTTGTGACGCAAACGACCCTACGTCGGCACATTTTGGTAATATTACATTTGCAATGTCTCAATTACTTTACACACTTTTGACTAACTCGCAATAAATTTGAAAGGACAAGCCTTACCTGGAAGGAACGCGGTAGTGGGTAAGTCCATCAAACGAAACTGAATTTATTTGCAATTTAAAAAAAAAAATCTATTTCTTTTGGGCCTGTATTTCAAACATTACTAGTGTCACCACCACCAACTATGAAATATGTACATATAAATAACTTGTAAGCCAACTAAGGCTATCCCAAGCACATTACTGTTAACAAATGTTTACTAAAGGTTTTGTTTTGCATCCCATTTTTTGAGCAATAGAAAAATAACGCAAGAACAATAACGCAAGAAAATGGACATCAAGTTCAATTCATACCTGTCCAAAAGTCAAACAAATTTATTTAACAAAAATATTACAAGCACCCCAAAAAATATATGAATAAAGTTAATCCTTTACTAAGGTTGTGGAAACGGGACTAAGATAAGAGAGCACTGAGCCTCAGGAGACTAACACGCCAGCAGAAGTGGGTTTACTGCCAGATGACCCGTTGCCGCTCTCCTTGGCAGGCTGCTTCTGCTCGTCCTCCCCCATCACGCGAATGTTGTGCTTCTCACGAAATTCATTCAGCTCCCTACCCTTGGATTGCAACTGCACATTCAGGGACTCGGTGATCTTGTTGAGCTGCAATGATTAGAAAAAATTAAAAGGTTATATTAATAGTAAAGGTAAAGATGAATAGGTTCAAGATATGCTTACAGTCTGTTTGACACGGACACACAAGTAACTATTGAAAACGAGCTCCCTTAGTTAAGAGGCCTAGTCCATCTGAGAGACCACAGCGGTTTGCTTCCTGAGCATCATTTTTCAGCTGCACCAGTAAGACAATGGATCTTCTCTAGATGCAAATGGATGAGATACCTCATGTAGCCTCACGTAAACATGAAGTATATATAATGTGTCATTGTAAAATACTGTTTATTCTCCCTAGATCACAGGCAGAGCTTAAAGAGGTTAGAAAAGCAAAAAAAAGTCTATAAAATACCCTATTTCCTGTCAGTTTCACTTTCCTTTTTGAAACCAAAAAACATGAGATCCTGCCACTACTTTCAAAGTTGAGACAGTTGCAGGCAGACCAATAAAAGATATATTGTTGAACGCTGGTTACAGGTATATAACTTTCTTCACCAGCCTAGTCATTTTATGGATAGGCAATGATGGAAACAACAAACGGGAGAAAGGCACAGAGGAATCTGCCTCCAGATGAGAAGCATTATAACAAACAATACACCATACTGATCTTCTATTTAGAGTATGGTTCAGATTCAAAAAGGTCACTTACACATTTGAGTAGGTTTACTACTTTCCGGTATTCATGAACTCGGAGTGTAAGTTACTACTAAAAGAAACAAGCACTGGCAACGCCAATAGGTCTTGCCTGGGTGAGAGCAAATGGCTTCGCCAAGGTCTTTTAGCTATGTTGCAGAACATCATGGCTGCTGTTTAGCATGACTAAAGGTTAGTGCAGCAACATAGAGGAGAGTGGCGTAGGAGTGTGCAGTAGAGTGGGGTGCAGTAGAGTGGCGCGCAGTAGAGTGGAATGACTGAAGTGGCCTGGAGTGGCATTGAGTAGGGTGGTGTGAAGTAGAGTAGCATAAAGTAGAGTGGAACGACGTTGAGTGGAGTAGCATAAGTGGGCTAGAGTAGCGTAGTTTGGAGTGGCATACAGTGGAGTGGTGTGTAGAGTGGCATAGCGTAAAGTAGAGTGCCAAGGCGAAGAGGAGAGTGGCATAGAGTGGAGTGACATGGAATGGAGGGGGTGTAGAGTGGAGTGGCATGCAGTAGTACAGTTGCAGGTGTAACTAACTAAAGCATCAATAGGGACGGCAGATAGGGTGAAAGCAACATAAATAAGAATCAGTATGACTGTATTTAAAGTAGGAAAGCACATTGCATGTCCCGGAATAATATAGAAACACTTAAAAAATAGTTTGCAAAATGATGATAAAGAACACGTACTTGGTAAAGGCTTCAAGGAGGATCCAACAAAAGAAAGGACGGGAAGCCTACTGGAGCTAAGCAATCAATGATTGCAAGTGAGAGTGGCAATGAAAACAACCAATGATATGCTGTGGGCGGGTTTTAAGCCAACTGAATTGTAATCAATACGTCTTTCAGCACATTGCATGTGCATTGTAGGCAGGACCTAACAAAAAAAGAAGTCCAGCAAAACACATGGCTACGCACTGGTACTGATAAATAACATAAACAATTATTACCTGCACACCTTCAGTAATGTGAATGTCCGCAATGTTCTTCTAATAAATGAGATGAAACAGTGCGTGCAGCTTCGTATACGTGATCTGCCACTGTCCCTAATATAATAATCACAGATTTGGGCACGAAGAACACTCCGTGCTCTTGCGAGGCGCACATCAAAACGGGCCTAATATGTTTCAACAATATTAGCGAATACTTAACATACAGTACAGTATGTTAAGAATTCGCTAATATTGTTGAAACTTATTAGGTTTGTTTTGCTGTGCGCCTCGCAAGAGCACGGAGTGCTCTTCGTGCCCAAATCTGTGATTACGCACTGGTACTTCAACACATTTCCACAGAAAAGGGACTTGAAATAAAACCCCATAGAAAATAATCTTAAATTATTTAAAATAGTAAAAAATGTAAATACCCATACATTAAGGTAAAAAATAAATACAAATAGTAAATATGATTCAATTATAAACTGTTTTATAATTGATTTTGCATTTTTTTAAATGTAGTAGTACATTTTATCAAAAATAATGCTCTACATCACTTTCTAGAATTATTAATACACACACAAAATTATTTTTTCGTTAGGACGGATTTTTTAATTTTTTATTTAAGCTTCCAAAAAATATTTTCAATTTAATATATTTCCATTAAAACTTTAATTCGCAATTAATTTAACAGTGCTGGGGCATTTTCTTACTTTTGTCTATGTTTAAAGTCAATCTATAACATTAATTTACATTGAAATTTAACACAAATATTTTAATATTTATTTTTGTGTTAAAAAAACTTTTTTTTTTATTATCCCCAACACATTACCATGCGGTGATCTCGGCCCGGACTAGTAAATCCCCAATGTTTGATCCGATGCAGTGTTTGGCCAATGTAATCATATAGCATTGTGCTAAGTACCCAAACAGGGAGCTGACTGCCACACTACTCTACCATACCATATCCCTTAACTAGAGTATACAGAGTCTACATATCATGAGGAATGAGGATTGGACAAGGTGCCATGGGTGAGGCTGGATTCAGAATTATGACCGAGCTTTCTCTGGTGCAGCGCCTAGAATTTGGAATGCTCTCCCCCCTAACATTAGAAGAATTTCAATCTCTGCTTTAAAAAATGACGCCAAATCTTTTTACATAAGTAAATATCTCCCATAATTGCAGCAGACTCGCAATCATCATTGTTTCACCATAATCACACACGCTACCTATCATCGAACACTAACCTCTCTGGGGTATTGTATATATGTTTATTAAGCTTTAATGTTTTTTGCTAAATCATTGTACAACTACTGATGACTTGGTAACAAAACTGTTTATTGATATGCAAATGTAAAGCGCTCCGATACCCTACTAAGGGTCATGTTCGCGCTATATAAAACACCAAATAAATAAATACAATTCAGCCTTTAATGGACCAGAGAGCCTCAATGGACACCTCTCTGCGACTGAAATATCTCCAACCTGACCTCCACTTCTGAGAACAGGACTCTGACTACCCACACTGTGACCATAGCAATTTCACATTCTGGAATTGGGAGCGGAGGTTGGCAGACTGCCACTTAACGCCAAACTAGACACCCCTTGTGTTGCACAATCCCACCGGACACTCACCATACTTAGACTGCCCCCAGTGGCTCCACTTTCTGCGCTCCCCCTATGGCCTGAAAACTAGGATATAGAAGACGCTAATATGCAACACCGAATTTCCTTTTCCCTCTCGAAGACTCCCTCTCAAGCAATTTCAGATCACCGGAGTCTCCTAAATCCATCATGTCAGTGGTCTCTATTCCCCCCCCCCCCCCCCCCCCCCGAGTAGTTTGTGCTGTGAATTGGTCATTCCCTAATGTGTTTTGGGGTTAGGTCAAAAACCTTTTATGCCCTTATATTTCTATGCCCAGGTGGGATGTTTAAACACCTAGAAGACTTGAAACAGACACTACACTCAGTTATACATCTGCACTGTCTATTGATTTGTACATCTTGGCACATAACTGTATCACATAGTTTCATAGCCTTACAGTTTGCTTATTACATTCAAGTTCTTCCTAAGCTTTATGATCATCCTGAAGTCACTCCACACAATATATACTTGTGGTCACAGGCAGGCTATAGGACAATCGCTCAGGTTGAATTTGGATAAGCTAAAGGTTATGGGTGTTAGCATGATAATCTGAGCACCAATGTTATACCTTCTGATATGACAGACAGCCCATCATTTACTAACTCAATACATAACTAGGCCTTCAGGTCACCCCAGATTCAGTTGTAAGCAATTTCAGCCTGCTTTTCCATATAGAGGTTTTATAAAAAGATCCATCCATTGCTTAATGAAATGTGGCAAGCATCAGCACTAGCTGCCGAAATGGCCTCCCATCTGGACTATTGTATGTAATTATGAAGGACTAACCAACCATTGCCTGTATGTCTTCACATAGTGTACAATGCTGCTGCCCACACAATCTGTAGTGGTTTCAAGAATACTACTAAGAAATCCTTCTTTACAGAGTGCATCCGTTTGCATTACTTTCATTAATACTACAAATGTTGTACCTCTTATGTGCATCAATGAGGCTAGTGAAAGATTTTTTCTACTTCAACATTGTATGCCACTTACTGAGCACTGAGTCCAATAGTTATAGTCCCAATTGATGCACTTCCAGCTGAATGAACTTTTTGAATATCTGGACCCACATTCATATTGCGGTGGGAACACTAAGATGAGGTGCAAAAGCTGTCTGCACCTAATCCCTGGAGTCCAAGTTAAGCTCTAAAACACACCATCTGCCATTTTTACACTTTCATTAAGAAGCATCTGGTGAAACTTGTAAGAGAAAACAAGTCAGAATAAGTTAAAACACCTCTTCAGGCCATTATGGACATTACTAGTCTTGTACTTTTTGTGTGGCAGTCGAATACTACTGACTTTAGTCTTGTTCTGAGACGACCGACATATTTATAATAACACACCTGCAATAAATGATATGTAGGGGGAAATTCAAGACTCGAGACTGTGTCCATAATGGCCAGAAGTAAAGTGTGCAACATAGGTTGGAAGAAAGACAAATGTGTGAATCTCAGATACAGCAACTTCAATTCTGCATAATGACCTTCATTTAGACCTGGAAATCTCAGACTCCTGCTGTAAAAGTGTACAGATTTAAAACCGAAAGGAGTGTAACTAGATTTTTCCTGGGCAGATTTACGGCAAGGTAATACCAATCGGGTCAGAATGAGGGTTATAGTATTTTATTTATTTAGGTTTCACCTGCACTGCGCTTGTGCTGTGCATGAGAAATAAATAGTTTTTAATATAAACTTTAAAAGGGACTTACTCCTCTCTTTCCCTGCTTCTCATTGGTTCCTGTGCGTACCACTTACCTTTCCTCCATTTCTATTGGCTGTAGGATATTTTCCTGCATGGACCAATGCTTGTTCCTCGTCTGCTTCTCTGATAAATTTCCCACTGCCGAAATACTGTTAACATCCGCTTTGATGGAAGTATATTTTCATAACGTATTGCCTTTTACTCTTGCAGCATACGGATATAACAATTTATCACCTGGTGACTTGCATAGAATCACAGGATGTTGCACGGCGCCACCGAGACTAGAACCGGGATCCCCAGCTCTTGAGTCAGCAGCTTTGCCCGCTGAGCCAGATCCTCTCCCCTCCAGTGTCATCGGTCAGGGAGCTCTTTCCTTCTCCCGGACGAGGATTGATGAAAATAGCTCTTTATTTGTTACATAGGCAAAACCGATGCATTACCAATGATTGTTGCCATTTGATTCAGCTCAAGCACAACACAACTACAAGGACCCTAAGGAGGTCAAATGCCTCAACATATTTCATGATAAATACTTTTTGATAGTTTACCTGGTCTTTGTTGCTTTCCAGGGCAGGGAGAACTTCTTTTACTGTCCGCTCAACCAGTACCCCACCAACCATACGGTAGCACTTCCTGCTCGGATCGACTTCTTTAAGTGTATCAATTACAAGGCTAGAAGAAAGAATTGGCACATAGTAAGGAGCTAGGAGGTGCACATACCATGATTTTCAAAGAGCTAAATACCATGAGGTTCAAGGAATAACAATCAGATCTTCAATGTGTACGATATTATAGTGGAAACCTGTTTTCCAATCTCTAATACACAAGCTCTAGGACTATTGTCTCTTACATATTCCCAGGTGATCCTACATTTGAGGACAGGCCACAATCACTGTTCTTCAAACCAACTGTCAGTTTTCACTACAACTGATGCAAAAAGGAGTCGGAAAGCTAAGTTTAGTTTTTGGATCCAAGACTACCAAGCTCTTCAGATGTAAAACATTTCCAATTTCCCAGTAGCAGCCGCAGAACACTGGAAGAAGCTCTTTTCCCCACAACATCTGTACAGTCTGACTTAATATTTTTTAAACAAAATAATTTGAAAGCGTTTCCTTGTGCTGTGAAGATGTTTTTCATAGCAGACATCAAGATATTACAAGGTGCATAACTCATCAAATAGCGGGTTCTCCTTGGCACTGTGAATAGGGTCTCAAGCGAATTGTGTATGGGGAGAGGGAGGGGGCAGGATCATCTAAGAAGTCTGCATCCAAGGATTGTGAAAACATCTCAAAGGTGTAAGCCAGAAACTCATGCTTGTAGACCACTAACATCACAACTTAATTTGTTTCTTCTGTTAAACAGCCACTAACGCATACTCAAACCTACACTCATAATCGAGATGCAGGTGTCAAATTGCAGGGCTAATGTGAGCTATTAATGAATTGAACAAATACATTTTAAAGTATGCAGAAGTTGTGACACAGCCAGGGCTGGTTGCATGCGATTCTCTACAGATCAGTCAGAGCTACACTCAGGGAAAGGCTCTTGAAACAACGTCTTCTCAGACATTTAGTATATTCCATAAACCTAAATTCAACGATACGTTTCTTGCCTACTCACCTGTGTTCATTCAATTCCATCTCCAACTCCGCTGCTTTTGATGCCATTCCTCGCTGTTCTTGCCTTAGACGATTGAAGCCGGCCACAACCTAGAGAAACAGTAGGTATCAGAGAATCCTGCTTTATCTGAAGACAAAATGAGCCACCTAGTCATCAAACACGAGAGGAATATGTACACTATTCCATTTATTTTTTTAACCTGAATTATGCGCTTTTAGTTAAAAGCAGTATATAAACGTTTTACACAACTCATTGATTCAATTTCCATATTATGAATTTAGATCTTTTTTCCAGTATTTGGGGTCAGAAAAAGTGGCCGCAGATTGTGCACTGATGTTATGTAGCCAATCATTCATTTTCCGAAGCAGCCAAGGAACTATAAGATAGCTTAACAGAATCATCAGTCACACAACGACCTGCCTAATGAATGTTAATTAAGCAGGTAGCACTTTACGACCCCCTGAGGTGGGCTACAGAGACTGTGGCCTGCAAATGACCTCACACCACCTCTGGGTTTGCATTCTCAGAATGGTTCTTTCTTTTGAAGGGATTGGTGCAGCTTTAAAAAAAATAATAATCAACTGGACCACTGTCTACTCCTCGTGAAGCTCCCAACACTGTTCCCAATGGGAAAACACACTCAAAGAGACCCACTTCCCCCTTTGGAAATGTGTTACACCACCTCTGAGGTGTCAATAACTGCTCAATAGTTTGCGAGCAGAATTGTGCTAGCAAACCAGAGCAAAATTAAGTATTGAATCGCTATTATGAAGAAATGCCTTCTTACAACACTTCCACACTGCTATTAAGTATTGGCTGAAACCCCATTTTATGAATTGGCAATACCTTTCTGACTTCATAAAATGGGTTTTGAACATAAGACACTGTCATTTTTACAGCCACAAGCCTGTGGTTTTGCAAATCGTACGGTTTGCAATCACAAAATTGCTTTTACATCTGGCCCTTAATCTTTCATTCATGTTAATTATGATTTGCCTTTTGTACGGCATCATTGAGCTTTAGGCATGCTTAGTGAAATTGGGGGAAGAAGGGCATCAATAAAGATGAAGAAAAATCACACAAAAAGTGATAGGAGGATTGCTTTCAATTTGTCTAACCACAAGCAGTCACTCAGGGAAGCATTCCAAACCTTAGTTCTTTTGCCCACCATTCCACCTTAGAGTAGACCCAGCCATATGCAAATCAGCCTTCATCTTGGTTCAGTAGGAAGAGTCCAGCCTGAACTGAAAAAATTGTGAAGGCCAAGTAGAAGAAATGGAAGTAAAAACTGTGAACGAAGCAACCAGAGAAAAAAACTGAAGGACATTAGGCCAGTTTTAAAAGTATGTGGCTGCATAAAACTGGACGCAAATTACAACCTGTAAAGATTTTTAAGAACAGGCCTAAGTACTAATAGTCGGTTCTTAGGAAATATGAATCATAGTGGGTACCAATTTGACCTACGGCATGAATATTAATGAGGTAGATCTCAAATTACGATAATTGAAGCCCATTGTAACGCCCTGAACGTCTCAGGATCGTTTAACAGACACGACAATGAGGACACAACCACTTGTGAAGGGTTAGTTCTTTTAATGAAGGCAAATAAAATACAAAGAACAAACAAAAGTTATAGTCACTGGAATCCTCCAGGCTAAGTACGTTACCAGCCCACAGCACGGATGGTCCTAACCGTCCTCTGCATATACGCCGATCCCGGCGTATGCCAACAGAGGGCAGAAATGAAATGGCCGACAATGCCAATCGGTAGGCTGTGAGGGGCACGAAGAGTGTTGGGGAGAATCGAGGAGTCAGGGAAACACCCAGCCGGGGTCTCTACCTGAAGGGAGCAGCCGCTCAACCTCTTCCTCAGACTGCACCGGGACGCGGAGTCACCTCCTGGTGATGCGTCACCGATACCCCAATCACAAGCAAGAAGACTGAACCGAGAGCAGCCGCTCGATCGATCCTGTGGACTTCCGAGTCTGTAACGCGGCAAACACCTCCTGGTGTGCGTTACAGCTGGCAGTCCCTGTGTCTCTGGTCGGGCTGGGAGTTACGACTCCAACCAGCAAAAGCGCCACTGCGCTTGGACTCAGCCGAGTCAAAAAGCGAAGCTCAATGGTTGACCGGTAGAGCTTCCGGGTCCTTCACAGGTGACGATGGGGCAAGACACGGCCCAGGGAGTAACGACTCGACCTACCTCCGTTCTTGCCTTACTGGAGCACCACTCCGGAACACTGCTCTTCACGAAGCAGGTACGTCGGTGTAAACACAATATCCGACAGCCTTGTACCTCCCGGTTTCTCCCTTTATAGGGCGTGTTTTCCTTGAGTTATGTAACAGCTCTCCTGTTTACATAAGGGCGTGTTTCCCTTGAGTTATGTAACAGCTCTCCTGTTTACATAAGGGCGTGTTTCCCTTGAGTTATGTAACAGCTCTCCTGTTTACATAAGGGCGTGTTTCCCTTGAGTTATGTAACAGCTCTCCTGTTTACATAAGGGCGTGTTTCCCTTGAGTTATGTAACAGCTCTCCTGTTTACATAACCTCTCAACCGCTAAGCATCCTGGGAGATGTAGTCCGTTTTCGCTGGTTACCGTTTTCCTCCCCTCGTATGACAGGAATTCTTGACACCCATCACGTGGATGGAAGTGGTTCCACATCTACTCGTCCCCATGATAAATGCATTATCACCTCCTTTACGTCGCAGGTGAAATATCAATGTTTTGCAACCAGATTTTGGTTGCAAAACAGTGATACATTAGATCAGTGTTTCCCAAACAGTGAGTCGCAAGCCGATTTTTGGCGAGTCATGAAAGTTGAAGCAATAAATAAAGAAGCCTTAAAATTCTGTATTTATCTTGTCACATTTGCTGCACTTTAAAGACAGGTCAAATGTCAGGCTATATCTTCTTACAAATTGCTCCTTATGTTTTTAGGTCTCGCCTGAGCCAGCGCATGCGCTGCTCTGCGAGACATTTAGTAGGTGGGTTATCAAAGTGCACCCCACACTTTGGCTGGCCTAGCGCTTGCGTTCACGCGAGCGTGCACGCAACCACCTGCTTTCAGCGCCCGATCAGGCGCCATCTGTCCTTCCTCTCGCTTGCTCTCTGAACGCTCCTCCACCCCTCCCCCGCCGCGTCTATTCGCTCTTACAAGCGTTGGGGATTCTTCCAGTGGGTGCATCTTTATTAAACTGCATGCGGTATCTCGAAAAGATGCTTACATTAACTGTAAGTTGCCTCTCCACTTTTTGGATCTGGAAAAAAAAAATACCTCCTTGTGAGGATTTCTACGAGGAAGTCATGTTTTCTTGGCCTTTCACATGCGACCTTTGAGATGCATCAAACACAGCTCGTGTATATTTTTATGGGGCCTCTAACAGCACTTGCGTTGTTAATTGCAGTAGATGGCTGAAGTTCTTAAGTCGAGTAAAAAGTAGTATTAAGTACAAAACTCATACGATAAATCCATTCAACCCGTCTCTAACCACAATGCCAAGGTGTCTGCTGCTGTATGTCTGACCCAAGACTTCCGCGGGCAGTGGCGCTACGTATGCTGGGGCCCCTACAGAGAGCGGCGAGTCACCTCTAAGACGTTGTAAATAAAAAAAAAAAATCACAAATACTCCGAGGTTCAGTGTGGGCTGCGTTACGTCCTGGCTCGAGCAGTCAGACAATCACTCAGGCCTCATTCGTTCTGACCCCACCTGACCAGTGGTTTAGTCGCCGCTGATTTTTCAAACACAGTGGTTGATCGGTTCACAGATACTGCATTTAAGGATTACCACATACATAGTACCTTGAACGGACCAGACAACACTCCTCAAACTTTGTCTTTGGAATGTATTTATTGAATGCATTTTTATATAGCGCGCACTTTACCCAAAGGTATCAGAGCGCTTCACAAGAGAACCAAGTACGTTACATGAGGAAAATTTACATATTTAGACAAAGTCACCGGTCACCAGCGCTACGATGCCTCACCAATGGCGGGTTGCGCTATAAAAATACTGATATCCCAAATTAGGCGCTTCCATGTAGCGTGGTCCCCAGCGCAGTCCGCCCTGGGGGCACGACGCGCATCCTTCCCGCTCCTCTGATGACGTTGCCCGGTGGCCTATGGTTACCCTTCACCCAGTCATGGTTAAACGCCCTTCTTTCTCAATCGGCTGTTCGAGGGGGCGTGCCCGCCCACGGCTCATCTTAAAAGGCGGTTACTTCTCCTGCCGCGCAGGTTCTTCAGGCTGGCTTTTAAGGAAGAGGATCTCTTGTGAGCTGGCTGCGCGCTGCTTGCTTTGCACGACATCTAATATGCATTTATTTGGGCGCGCGGTGGTTGAAAAGTCAAGTGTTTTTGTTTGGTTGTAAGCAGTATACATTGCACAGGCGTGCCGTAGAATGACCCCTCCCCCTCTGCACCTCAGGACTGTCCCATCGCTCCCGCAATTTAGAAGCGATCTTAAAGACTGGGATGTTGGAGTGTTCTAAACCTCCATGCAGCATCAGATAGCTTCAGCGCTCCGAGACCCCCACAAGTGATTTGCCGCGCTTTAAACATGTTTGGATTTATTGGGGCCTGTTAACTGTCGGAAAAGGTTATTTTATCATTCGCGGGTGTTACTTGCTATTGAAAAAAAGTGCTTTGTTGTGTCTTAATGGACGTGTGCGATGGTCAGAAAGTTGGTTATTTATTGCAGTTTTTGTATCGCGCAGACTTTACCCAAAGGTGTCAGAGCGCTTTACAATGGAAACAAGTACATTACATACAGAGATTGACATAATTACACGTTACAAATACAATCGGGATAGTTGAAAAAGTATAATAAAATAAGAGGTTCTCGTTGTTTCCATTTCGTTAGTGGCAGTCTGTTGAGCGACCACGTCTTGTGAGGGAGGGAGTGGCACGTGATTTGACATTACTACGATGCACGTGTCCTTTTACGTGTTGTGTGCCGTTTCTATCCCAGGTGCCGAGCTCAGTCAAGCAGTGTGTGGGTTTACTGCGTGCTGTTGTGTCGATCATTACAACTCGAAGGTTTCTGTCCAGTCTAGGTAGAAATGTGAAAAAACCTGTTACTACTTTTTTTTTGTTATGTGAAGTTATTAGGTTGAAGCATAGTACTGACAAAGCGGGTTAAGCTGAGACAGGCAGAAGCTGCTAGACGGGGCTCTTGCATGTAGCCTTCTCCTGGCCTCCACCTGAAGCAGGCAGTTTACTTCTTCCACCCATAGCCCAGTTACTCTGGTGCCGCTCTGGGCATGTGTCGGGAGGTGCTGGGCATTGCTGTCAAGCCTCTTGTAACTACTGAAATGCGGCAGTGAATGTTTAGTGACTAGTCTTTAGAGCTTTCTGAAATGGGGTGCTAGTTCGGAAATTTCAAATGTAAGCTTTGTGTTATGTTTTTTTATGACCATGTCGCTCACAGTGTATGTTTAGATTAAAGTTAACATGTACAGATAACTGTTCCAAGTTTCAGACATTCCCCACCTTGAGTATATTACTGATGAGTAACTGAGTTAAAGGTACAATTTTGGCAAGCATTAGGAAATCCTGGTGTATTAGCGGGACTTCATAATGGATGGTTGACGTATCCAGTGCCAGGCTGAACTCAGGGCTGTCAGCAGAGGGCGATTTGTATTATGTAGCAGAACATGAGAGAGGGACTAACCTATCAGAAAAGCATACATAATCAGTCCTATCACATCCATGCTCATTATTGGTACCGATGCAGTACAAGTGGCATTCTTTTATCTGGTTCTAGAGCATCCTTAGATGTCTGTGGGTGGCGCTAAAGTACCCCTTAATATCCGTGGTTAGAGATGTAACCCAATACATGTATGTCCTGGGGAGATAAAGTCCAACTTCTTAGTGGTATCTTTATACATGAGAAACCATTCACATTAAAACAAGCACTAGCAAACCCAATATGTCTGGCTCTGCTACCACCTTTTTGGCTGTCAGTTCTTGGTTTGTGTAGAACTTCAGTTTTAGGGGAGCTGTCAAGCATTCACTAATATAAACAAGCATTGGCATAGTGAACAGATCTCGCCTTTGGGACCTTATAAGTGTTTAGCTATGCAACAGTTGATGTTGTTGCACCAAGGATATTGTGCTGCATAACTAAATACTTATAAAGGTCCCAAAAGCGAGACCTATTGGCTATGCCAATGCTTAACAGGGTGATTAGGGTTTACAGAATCCTCTAACTTTGTAGTCATAAAATGAAAAGTAAAGTGAATTATGGAGCAATCTACCTGGGGTACAAGATGTGTGAAAGGAAAGGAAATCGTTTTTGTAAAACTTTCTTTTAAATAACTGTAAATTAAATGTATGCGCTCAGCAGTTAAGACAAATAAAGCATATGTTTTTGTAATTCTGAGGTGTGATGGAACAAAAGATTTTAATAGGATCAAAATAAATTTACTTGGTGATGCACAAATGATAAATATTCACTGAAACCCTATTCCTGCACATCATTTGTGTGCAATTATAGTTTTAGAAGTAAAAGTGTATTTCTATGCAAATTGAGTGGCCATTTTAATGGGAAATGTGCTGTTTGTAAATGACGGCACGCTGCCACACAATTTAGTTCCCGAAAAAAAAAAAAAAAACACTTGCCTAATGCCCATTAACCCCTTCCATGCTGCGCAGATTCCGCCGCTGTGCTGACGGAATCTTGCGCGGGCGTGGTCATGACGGAACGGTTCCGTCATGAGCACAGCTCAACCGTGGCTCATGACGGAACCGTTCCGTCATGAGCACCGAAGGGGTTAATAACTAGGTGGGATGCAACAGTTTGTTGCTCTAAAAAGTGGGTTGTGGTTCTAAAAAGTTTGGGAAGGACTGCATTAGATACTAATTTGTTATTTGTAAGGGGCCACTAGATCAAGCACCGTCCAGGTACTGAAACTGTATCCATTCGGAAACCCATTTTAGGGGCCAGAAAACATTTCCGACTCCTAATAAGAAAAAGCATTTTACATATTAGAAGATTTGCGACCAATAAAATGCTTAGTGAATTTGGCCTACGTCACACACTACTGTAACTGCAAAAGAACAGTTATCCAATAAGTCAGTTAAAACTGATATTCGATTGAAAAAAACCAATTAGAACATACATCATATCAGCAGAAGCTGCATCTATGCCACCACTCTGCAAAAGTGATCTTCCATCGCAGTGCGCAGCTGTAAGATTGCTAAAGTGATCAGCCTAATTTAAATCAATGCAACACTATGGAACCACAGAGTATTACTTCAACACTTTGATCTGAAGCAATGCACTGTCTTGGCAGCAGGCTCCTTCCTGCCTAACCCATAAATGTCTCCTCTACTCATCCACACTGAAACTGTCACTCACTCCACATCTCTGTCATGTCACAGCCACCAGAGTAACATGTTGTCCCATGTTTAATTGACGTTTCCACACCCTGTGTAGGATTTTTGCAGTAAGATCAAACGCCCTTACTTGGTTCCTATGCCCAATTCCTTAACTTTCTACCGATCTTTGGAAATCTGCAATTACACTGTCAGATTAGGAGATTATAGTGAAGGTGTGTCTGGCATGTGCCACTTCTCTTCTACTCAGAACCAGAGTTAAAAGTGCAAAGCTGCTGCCATCCAGCAGCTGTTTGCCTCTGTTGTTAAAACTAGTTCACAGAAAAAGGCAGATCACGTTTGAAAAGACAATATTGTATCTCATCACTATAACGTTTAATTGTTCACATCTGCTAGTCTTGTTAGACTGTTGCTGATAAAAATCAACAATTTGTAAGGGAATTACAATGTAAATCTAACCTATAGGCTTTCAGCGAGTCAGAAACAGTGCAGTTGATGTTGGGGTTCTAGCTGTATGCAGAAGTATTTGCCACTACCCTGTATTCCTTGTGACGATATGAAATCCTCTCTTATGACATTAGATTTAAGATTACTGGATTGGCCCAAACTGTCCAGGATGAACAAAATATATCTGAGTCGATCCATACTTGTAGGCTTTATTGTCATTCATTTGCTTGCTTCTTATGTGTTGGTTTGTGCTGACTAGCCTTCCTCTTCTTGTGTTTGACCCTCTCCCGAGGATAGCCTCGTTATCATCCTTTTCATTGGCTGACTTGTATCGTTCCTGAGCTCGATTTTAAAGAACGACGATTTTCTTTTAGTTTAAGCACTCCATGAGAGTGCATGTGTTTTCCAGCTCTCTATGCCCTGTGCTTCTTTGTCAACAGTGTGCTGCTCCCTCATGTGCTCCTCTGCCCAAACTCTTACATGCCAGATTGTCGGACTCTTATTTTTGAATGCAGAGTCCTTAAGGGCACACAAAAGCAATGAAACTTGGCTGTGGAAATATGTGCTCAAGAGTGACCATGCTAAAGGAACAAGCATTTGCAATGCAATGCAATAGGTCTCGCATTTACGCTAGTTTGAGCTATTTGCATTGGAAATGACAATGCCTTTTATTTACGTTTTAAAAACCAAAACATAGAATAAAAGGCATTGTCATTTACAATGCCAATAGATCAAACTTGCGTAAATGCGAGACCTATTGCATTGCAAATGCTTGTTTTAGTTCTTGTGATTATCATTTGTATTGTACACTTTAGTGATGGGGGGCCGCATGGAGTGGGGTTGAGGGGGGAGATTTGAGCAATTTTCTGAATGCGAGGAGGGATGGACATGACCTAAAGTGAAGAGGGAAGATTTTCCAAAAGCTACAGAGTCATTGGTTTGGACGGAAAATAAAAAGGAGCACCTTCTTCCTTTGTACTGTGCTTGCGTCTCCAGATTGTGTACGTCTTCACTAGCAAATGTCACCGAGCTGGGAGGAGTGATACTGGGTGGGTAACCGAAGGGGGACAAGAGTAGCAGGCGGAGAAGGGTGCAAGGCAGAGAAGGGGGAGAAGGGTGCAAGGTAGAGAAGGGTGGGAGGGGGAGAAGGGTGGGAGGGGGAGAAGGGTGGGAGGGGGAGAAGGGTGGGAGGGGGAGAAGGGTGGGAGGGGAAGGGGAGAAGGATGCAAGAGGGAGGGGAGAAGGGCGGAAGGGGAGAAGGGTGCGGGTGCAAGGCGGAAGGGGAGAAGGGTGCAAGGCGGAAGGGGAGAAGGGTGCAAGGCGGAAGGGGTGCAAGGCGGAGGGGGAGAAGGGGTGCAAGGTGGAAGGGGAGATGGGTGCAAGGTGGAAGGGGAGAAGGGTGCAAGGTGGAAGGGGAGAATGGTGGAAGGGGAGAAGGGGGCAAGGGGAAGGGGGAGAAGGGTGCAAGGGGGAGGGCGAGAAGGGTGCAAGAGGGAGGACTAGAAGGGTGCAAGAGGGAGGGCGAGAAGGGTGCAAGGCAGAGAAGGGTACAAGGCGGAGGGGGAGAAGGGTGCAAAGGGGAGGGGGAGAAGGGTGGGTGCAAGGCAGAGGGGGAGAAGGGTGCAAGGCGGAGAAGGGTGCAAGGCAGAGGGGAGAAGGGGGCAAGGCGGAGAAGGGTGCAAGGCGGAGAAGGGTGCAAGGCGGAGAAGGGGGCAAGGCAGAGGGGAGAAGGGGGCAAGGCAGAGGGGAGAAGGGGGCAAGGGGAAGGGGAGAAGGGGGGAAGGGGAGAAGGGTGCAAGGGGGAAGGGCGAGAAGGGTGCAAGGGGGAGGGCGAGAAGGGTGCAAGAGGGAGGGCGAGAAGGGTGCAAGCGGGAGGGCGAGAAGGGTGCAAGCGGGAGGGCGAGAAGGGTGCAAGCGGGAGGGCGAGAAGGGTGCAAGAGTGCAAGGCAGAGAAGGGTACAAGGCGGAGGGGGAGAAGGGTGCAAAGGGGAGGGGGAGAAGGGTGCAAGGCAGAGGGGGAGAAGGGTGCAAGGCAGAGGGGGAGAAGGGTGCAAGGCAGAGGGGGAGAAGGGTGCAAGGCAGAGGGGGAGAAGGGTGCAAGGCAGAGGGGGAGAAGGGTGCAAGGCGGAGGGGGAGAAGGGTGCACGGCGGAGGGAGAGAAGGGTGCACGGCGGAGGGAGAGAAGGGTACAAGGCAGATGGGTAGAAGGGTGCAAGGCAGAGCATGAGGGGCGTCTAGCAGCACCAGGCCTGTCAGCAGTTTTTACGGACCCCTAGACAAACAACTATGCTGGGCCCCACGTCACAAGCGCCTGTTTCGAAGTTTAAAAATAAAGTGTTATGGGAAAGAGAAAACACAGTAGCTCCAGTCTCCGCCACCAACTAATGATTTCAAATGCGTCAGCTGACATGAAAAAACACAAAATGCTAGCTTCAAAACCTATGCATAGATTTTATAGCACAAGCACCGGTGCGGTCAAAGCGCAGGGTCTGAGGAAAAGAGTCCCTTTGGCAGTCCTAAGCATTAGTGCTTTCAGTGGGATGAAAATGGTGAGGGTTATCTTTAAAAGTGGAGTGGTTAATGAAGCTTTATCTCGAAATCCTTTACAAGAGACGTGGTCTTAGATGAACATAACAAATCAAATAAAAATTGGAAAAATCTATGTACGTGAGTCACACAGTGCACAGACAGAAGTGTCAAAGGCACTTTAAAAATGTCACAAAGTACCATTTATCAGACAGTACCAACCATGGTGTTTTACTTGACTGATTTTTGTTGGGCACCAGCAATACTACACTATTGGAGACATGGCCTCACCTTTCTACAGAAAAGAAAAGTTCAATGTGTTTCTAGCACTCCGTTTTAAAAATGAAGGAAACAAACACTGCAACCCAAATCACTTTTTCCCTTTTAAATAAACCATGCAGTGTACATGATTTATTATTTGCATATCTAGCTACTGTCAAAAGTAACAAGGTACACGTTTGATATGTCAAACCAGCAACTAGAATAGGCCCAAGTGTCAGCCACATCGGCATCTGTGGATCAAGCAGTGATGCTAGGTTATGACAGCAAGTTAGAGAAATCTCAGAAATATCAAAGCAATCCCTTTATCCGAACTTGCCCATCTTCAACTCCAACCCTCATCATCGACGGCTGATGACCTCACTTCACACTTTAACTCAAAAATGACAGAGGTACTAGACCAAGTAGCTCCTCTCAAACTCAAACAATTGAGGCAAACCAAATCTAAACCCTGGTTTAACGTGGATCTGAATGAGGAAAGGCGTCAACTCAGACAAACGGAAAGGTCTTGGAGACTAAACCCCTCGACCTTACACCTAGTGCAACTTAGATCTGCTCGGCAAGCATACAAAAACACATTTTCAGTAAAAAGGCGTCTTTCTTCCGCAGCCAACTTGATCTGGCGAAAAACAGACCGAGAGAACTCTTTAACATTGTCAAAAGCCAAACTAACTGCACTCCCTCTCAAGAAATCAAAGCCACCAATGAGCGTTGTGAAGAAATTGCCACCTTCTTCACTAATAAAGTCTCGAAAATTGATCAATCCTTCATCCAAACCTCTAACGCTACTTCCCTCTTAACCTGCCCCACTCTAACTACCCCTGATCATTCAGAAAGAGTTCTAACCAAGGACAATCAGGTCTGCCTCCAGCTAAAAAACAATGCGCCTTGGTCCGACTTTGAGCTAATATCGGAAAATGAGGTTTTCAGTATAATTTATAACCTAAAACCTTTCTCCCAAACTATGGACCCCATCCCATCCACAATCATAAAAGAACTTAACCACACCATTTCCCCTTTCAAGACAAAAATCATCAACGCCTCTCTCACCTCAGGCTGTGTCCCAGACTCCCTTCAACTTGGACAAATCACACCCATTCTCAAAAAACCAGGGGCCGACCCTAATGATCTCAACAACCTCAGACCTATCTCCAACCTGCCATTCCTTGCAAAAAGATTGGATAAATGCGTTCTCCACCAACTCAACAAACACATTGATGAGTTCGACCTCCTCGACACCTTTCAATCAGGATTCAGGAAAGGCTGTAGCACGGAAACAGTTCGACCTCCTCGACACCTTTCAATCAGGATTCAGGAAAGGCTGTAGCACGGAAACAGCTATGCTCAACGTCTCTGACGATATTCACAAGGCTTTAGATGAAGGTGATGCCTGCCGACTCATCCTTATTGACCTATCTGCGGCATTCGACACAGTAAATCATCCCGCGCTTCTGGAGACCTTGTCGAAGCGCTCCGGCATCAATGGCACAGTACTAAAATGGTTCACCTCCTTCCTTCAACACCGCGCGCAACAAATTAAAATCAACTCCTGTCTCTCGAAGTCAACAAAAGTCACACTTGGGGTCCCGCAAGGCTCGATCCTCTCCCCGGCCCTCTTCAATCTTTTCATGGAGCCTCTCACAATCATCTTGAAAAAAGCTCGAGTGAATTACCACCTTTACGCTGATGACACCCAAATCTATTTCAAAAACAAGTCTCCCAGAGACATCCAACACCTCAATGCCACTCTAACCGAGATCCAAACTTGGTTCAACGCTAACCACTTAAAGCTCAACCCAGATAAAACAGAACTAATCCTATTCTCTCCAAAAAGCAACCATCGTCCAATCCAAGAGTGGCTCAAGAATCTGGTCGCCCTAAACTGCCCCATCGTCCTATCAGACTCAGTTAGGTCTCTAGGCATCACCCTTGACAAGAACTTATCTATGGAGGCCCACATCAAAAACTCTGCAAAAAGTGTTCTTTTCTCTCTAAAACACCTCAAGAAATTGAAACCTTTTCTTCCCCATGATGACCTCAAGACAGTAGTCCGATCCCTAGATCTCTCTAAAATCGACTACGGGAACGCCATCCTAACAGGGACTCCAAAAGCTCACCTAGCCTTTAAGGGCAGTGTTGAACATGGCCGCTCGACTCGTTTCCGGAGTAAAAAGATTTGAACACATCACTCCAGCTCTCAACTCCCTCAACTGGCTCCCCATGGAGGGGAGGTGTACTTACAAACTGGCCTGCATCACACACAAAACCCTTCACTCTCCGGCCCCTAACTACCTGAACAACAAACTGGTAAGAGCAGGTCAATCCAGAACGCTGAGAAGCTCCAACTCACTCCTTCTTATTCCGAAACTGAAAAAGAAAACCACACAATACCGATCGTTCTCTGGCAACGCTCCCAGGATGTGGAACACTCTCCCTAGGATCCTCAGATGCAACCCCTCCTTCTCCTGTTTCAAAAGGGACCTGAAAATCCATCTCCTTAACAAATACTTTCCTGACCAACGTCAACTAACCTAGACTTCAATATCTGAGTTTACTCCTCTCTCTTGACATTCAAGGATAGTTGGTGACCGGACTGTGTTAACCACCTTATCTTCCATGCTGTATTTTTTCTATCCCTGGTTTTGCTTCCGTACTGCCTGCCTACTTTGTAATGCATTTTCCGTCTGTTTTTCTTTACAGTATGTATGTAAAGCGCTCCGATACCTACGGGTCAAGCTAGCGCTATATAAAACTTTTAAAATAAAAATAAAATCTCCAGCATTAGAGTTTGGTTGACACCTCTGCGTACTGCTTGGAACAAGTTCCCTAGCTCAGAATCCTCTCCCAGCTTGGTAGGTCTGGTCTAGAATAAGATAACCTGGAGCGGATATCTGAGTACAAAAAAAATAAGATTGTCACTCATCTTTTGCTAACATACAACATGGCATTGGAAGCCCATATATAACAAGATACTGACACTCGGGCCTTTGTAAGAGTCTCACTGCTGTTAACTGTGGATAAAACATCACACATATAACAAAGTGTCAAGATCAAGGTACTGCAAGCAAAAAGTGACGGGGTTACCTTTCTAGAACTACGATCTCGTGAGACCACAGCAGCAAGAATGAGGATTGTTGGCAGGCATTATAAGGGTTCTAACCCCAAACAAGCTACTCGGATGCTGAAGGAAAGTTTAAAACAAGGAGTGTCAAAGATGAAGAGATAGATGACCAAGGAGGGAAGAGTGGCCATATTTGGAATAAGGAGGGACAATTACGAGGAATGGATGGGATTTGTTGGGGCATGGGGAGGTTGAGGCGGTACTGGAGCCAATGATAGGAACGAACGGTGAGGAGTATGAATAAAAGGGAAAGAAGCACAAGCTTGAAATATGGGAACAAAGGGGCGATTATCTATAATGAGGACTGGAAGTTAGAATGGGGAGTGTGAATGAAGGGGGGGGGAGTAAATAAGCAACACAGAAGACTAGAGGAGCAAGGATTACTTGAATGCCTGTGGGGAGAGACAGGGATTGGGGCGTTAATGGAGAGGCAAAAGGAGACGGAGCGAGTGAGTGGGCGAGGAGAGAGGCGCGCACATGTGTTTGCTGGCCCGGGAGTGGTGCTCTTTTTCGAAGCACATACTCGTGCTTCAGTGACGGCCCGTGTAGGGTGTTTTACTGGGGGGGGTGACGTGGCGCAGAGGAGGGGCAGGGTGGGGGGTTGCAAAATGCGGCATACGGCCGAGTTCAGGTAAGTTACGAAAAAAATCAATTAAACGAATTTTGTTGCGCGCGCATCGCCAAATACGATGCAGCGCGCGCAACAAAATTTGTTTTATTAATTTTTTTCGTAACTTACCTGAAATCGGCCGTTTGCCACATTTTGCAACCCCTCACCCTGCCCCTCCTCTGCGCCATGTCACCGCCCCAGTAAAATGCCCTACACGGGCCGTCACTGTCGTGCTTGTGGCACACCCCTGCGTGCTCCCACATGGTGTATGCCGCCACAAGCACGAGTATGTGCTTTGAAAAAGAGCTGAACGACGGCTAAAGGTCTCCTATGCAGCACATGCGCGCTGCGTAGGCGAGACCTAAAGATGATATGTCAGCCAGCCTCACTGCCACATACAGAACCAGGGATGGGCAAACTAATAAATAAAGCAAGTTGGTATGCTTGGGAAATCACGGTAATGCTGCTAATAGTGTGTATGAGTTTGTTTCCCTACCCAAGTACAATGGCAGAACATCCTAAATAACCTTGTAGAATAGAAGAAACGGAAATAGGAAAGGTACCAATAGGTCTGCTGTGATTTCAATGCACATGTCGTTTAAGCAGACATCTCAGAATGGGAAAATAACCTATGCAGCGTGAGAAGGGATATACGGTGAGACTGTACATTAGAATAGACTTATCTGGTAAAGTATTACATTTTAATTTGAAAACACAATGATATCAGGCGACCAACTTGGAACGATGTATTTTAAAAAACTCAAGGCCACTGGATGTAGAGAAAAACACAATACTGGAAAGAGGGTTCCCTTTTCACCTAGCGTACCTTATGTTAAAACAGGAGTAGATACTTAGAGATTCTCCCCAAAAATTGATCAATGCTTTTTAGTTGTTTTCTGCTACTTAGGCTGCGTCAGAAATAAGTACCAAACATGACGCTTGAACGCGATACAATTTCTAGATGCATAGAATAACAAAATGTGTTCCTTGTACAGAAGTAGACAAAACAAAAATGTTGAAAACACCTTTAACTTCAATACGATTTTGAAGACCGGTTGGACACCTAATTAGAGTAGATCTTCTATTCCAGTTAACCTGCTATACAGAATGTGCGGCATACCGTTCCAAGATGGCCGCTAAGTTGACGCCCTCCAACTACATAGGCAATCTATCAGATCATATGTTGTGCCTCTTATCTCTTGGTTTCTCCTCTCGCGGCGGGTGGGTTCGCAAGGTCTTAAACGAGAGGTGCACGTTCTCCTCATCCAAGCCCGCGCGGCGTCTTACCTGTTCCGCTGTCATCGGTTTGCTGACAGTAGTGGTGCTGCTGCTGTTTGACGCCATCTTGCTGAGTGCTTGTCTCCTTGCTGTCGTTACTGTAGATGTCTATGGCCGAAAGGCTTACTGAACAGGGCACGTGCCTCCTCCCAACGTCACTTCCGGTTTCTGCGGCGGCGCCGATCCTCTGTTTCACTTTTGTAGCTGCTCGAACTAGTCTACTGGTGGGAAATAGGGTTTCCCAGCGGTATTTGGGTATCGTTCATTCTGTGCTGAACTGGACACATCCCTCTTTCCTTTAAACAGTACTTGTTCGTCATTAGTCTACAAAAGGTATCCCGAAACTAACCTCTAGTTAAGACAGTCTCGAGCACTGTCTTAAGACAGTCTCGAGCCCCAAAGTGGAACCCGATGCGACCCCAAAGAAAGATGGCTGCGAAATCTGCTTATAGAGTTTAGCTCCCATCTTTCCTGGGGTAGGACTTTAACCTCACATCAATGGGCACCAGAAGCTTCTACTGACTTTCGGATCTTCCTTTAAAATACCTGCTCCCTGCACCAGAAATCAAATGTAAATCTTATAACTTTTTTAAGATGAATAATTGTGTGTGTTTGGTAAATGTGGTATTACAACTTTCATTGGGTACTTTTTTAGAAACAACTAAAACGACACAGTACAGCGGGAAAGACTAGTAAAAACGGGAATGTGTTAGCGAATCTTTTGTTTAATTGGTTTGTTTTTTGGTTGTGATGGTTCAGCGAACAATTATATAGGCTTTGGCAGCTTTCCTTAGATCAACCTGCCTTTTGTAGCAAACGTTGCAGCACATTAGCTCTGTTCCTGGCTTAAACGTGTTCTTCTAATTTAAAGATATGTATGGAGAGGAGATGTTTCCTAACAACTGTGATTTTGGGCACATCGCTTAAGCTAAGGTGATCTCCAACTGTGGGGCAAGTCACCAACCTAATCGATAAATAATCAAGTAATGAAGCCTTCCATTCGCTCGTCTCTGGGAAGCGGTTGTTGTGCCCATGACTTGAGAGGCGAGATAGAGGGCGCATTTATTGTGAAACGGGCATTAGAGGTGATGTCACATTTGCAAGTGAAAGATAGAGACATGCAGACAGTAAGAGTATTCGATTGAGAGTAATGGTAATTCAGATGGTAGTTCTTACTCTGTATTTGTACAGATTTTCTGAAAAAGCTTATTACCATGTGAGAAAATGAAGAGAAGCAGCCTAATTTTAGACGAGGCTCTATAAAAAAAAGTGCTTATTTCTTATAGGAGGCATGTCTCCTGTGTCCCCAGTTCAATGTCTAGGTATCTTCCCTCCTGCTTCTTTCCTGATACCCTTAAGCTTACAAGCCTCCATTACTCTGCTTCACTTATAAGTACGATACATATACTACACTGGCTACATACACTGGGGATGTTAGCTGTAGGTAGCGTCATATCAGTGGTTGCTCTGCTGTGGGAACAATCTGGAATGAGATTGGGGGACCAAACAAAGGACAATTCGAACTACGTATTGGCATACTCGGTGCCAAATAATTCATTTCTGGTGAGCAATAAAAATCTTCAATACATAATAATGATGGAAGATATTTAAATGAGACCTTCTCATATTCTGTTCCAACTCTCTTCGTGCAGCGTACACTCCATGTACCTATGTTAGGATAGTCCAGACTGTGTTTAAAAGGGCTTCCCTAGGCTTGGCACACAGCAGGATGAGGCTCTCAATCTTTAAATGTGTGTACTCTGACTCCCATGTTTAAGCGGTCTGCCCTGGATATGGAGCATTAGTTCTAATGTTGGTTCTTTCTACAGCTTTCGTGCTCGGATTGCTTGCTATTTCACAAAGCCTTCTACTAAACGCCTAAGCCTCTGTATAAAAAATTGACCGCGACCTACCCCAGCGTGATTTCTCTCATTCCTTTCTTCAATGACCCTCCTCTTGGCCTCTGTCCTCTGCACGCCTTCTATTTCAGAGTATAACTGCCTTTCAATCTTATGCCTTTCTGCTGTAAACTCTCTTATTTTAATTGTGCAATTAGCTGACACCCCATTTCATAGATCACAAACTCTCCTCTTTAAAAGCCTATCCATGTAGCCTAACATGACCTAAACTCTGCCAGCCTTTCCGTCTCACCAACTAGAAACCTGAAACCACAGCGCTTCCACTAATGATTACATGTAACTGGTATTAACGTAATCTATCACAAAGTAACTGGTGTAGATGCACACAGTTTTTTCTGTAGAACCTATGATTAATCGCAATTGCCACTTGATTAACCTCTAACCTTGTGTTCCGGAGTAGTGTGTTGCTCGCCGTAAAGCGCTTCAACACCCAGTTGCGGTAGTAAGCGCTATATAAATACAATTGGGATACATTCACATGAAAATTGTAATTGAACACAAGGTTGTTTTTACACTCCTTTGCTATTTTGCAAAAATGAGAGACCCACCCGAAGATCTTTAGGATACCACTACATTTTGAGAAAGGGAGTCAATGAGGTGCCATCAGTGGTAACGAAGAAAGTTAGGCAATGAAGCGAAGTGAACAATCATGAGTTTATCAGTAGGTTATGTTATATTGTATTTGTAGAGCACACTTTCACAAAGCTTTATGGCTATGGATTAAACAGCGCCTATAAAGAAATGGGATCAGAGGAGAGAAACAGACATCCTATGAAAGTAGGAGGAAAGCTGTTAAGAATGCATGGCTTCTCTAACTGGGTGGAGAAAGCAAGATGGCGGCGTAGAGCACCACGGCAGAGCCTCTACCCATGATCCCCTGGAAAAAAACAGAAAAGGCATCTATAGCCGGCTTGCTTACCTGCATGTTGATGAGGACGAGTGGGGCTTTCTAGGGCGCATCGGGCCCCTTTCGGTTGCTGGTGCTTCTTTAGCCAGTTTATCCTGTTCCTGGGCAGAGACGCACTTCGGTCCAACGGCGCAGGAGGCATCAGGGACGTTCCGTACTGTACTGGAAGCGGGTGTAAGGCAGCATAACACGGCTGTGAGTAGCGTCTCACCCTAGTGGCTTCCCAGATCACTGTGCTGCTCTCTGCGTGTCTGGGTGGGCCTGGCTACAGCTGCCAGTGGGGAATTCGTCTGGAGAGTGCGCGGTGTGATTTCCATTTGGACTGTAGCTGCTGTTAGTAGGAGAATGCCTCCTAAATCCACGAGGCAGCCGAAGGAGACGGCGGGGCGGAATTCAACTCAGTCACAGGGGCTGAGACAGGAACTCTCTCCAGCGAATGTGGAGATTAAAGCAGGCATGCCCAATGAAGCTCGTATCACTAAAAAGCAGCAGGACAATATGGAGGAAGTGAAGCGGAGCAACCTCCTGTAAAGGGGACATGCTGGGGGGCAAGAAAGGTATTGCACCAAAGGCTTTAGAAGAAGAAGCGGCAGTTTTTGACGGGGGTAACATAAATGTAACTCCAACTTTACCTCAACCAGCTATCACAGATTTTTTCAAAGCTAGGGATGGTCTTGGGGACCAGGATCATGTCATTCCGCCAGTTGAAGCAGGGGTTAAGATTTCCGAGATAATTCCTAGTGGAGGTACAGAGGACAATTCCCAGGACAATAAGGAGGACCAGGCAGTACAGGAGGATAATGAAACACCACAGGACCAAGTGGCGGAGGATGCTTTTTCAATACATAATGCATCAACTATGATGCCAATACTAACTACGGGCGAACAGGCGATGTCAGCAAGTACTAAACATGATATAAGCAAGAGGGCTCATGAAGACCATCATGAAGGCACATAGCAAAGTACTAGACATCCAACTCTTTGATGAAGTTCCACCTGGGGGAGCATCTCTCAATATTGATGTGGACAGGCTATTACCAGCCGACGTTGTATCTGATGGACCGAATACACTTTTCTCTCTTACAGAAGATTCTCATTCAGCGGCCTCTGACTCTGATTTAGCATACAGTGAATCAGACTACAATGTTACCACTTCGGGCTCTAGCACATTGGAAGCTCCGGAACTGCCCTTAAGCATCAAAAATCTTGTAGAACCTCTAAAAGTTCTAAGAGCCATAAGGAGTTACCGAAAAAGAAGGGAAGTGGTACCTCTGGTTCCGGATTGAAGTGAAACTATTCGCATACAAGGATTATCGGTCCCTCGGAGCTAACTTCTGCCCAATGGGGCAACTCCATTTCCGAACATTAAGGGGAGTCAGCAACCAATTTAATCCGGCTGTGAGCCTGATCCTGGAGTCTATTAAAGAACATCGGGCAAAGACCAGGGCCGATGGAAAAAAGGCAAGACAGGCCACAAAGAAACTGGAAGGTGCAGTGCGGAAAGTTGGGCTAACCTGTGCTGAAATCAGTGAAAGATTGGATACAATGGAAGTGAGAACGGCCGTGGTGGAAAAGGATTTGGTTGCTGTGAGAGAGCAAACAAAAACACATGAAGCTCAACTGACGGATGTGATGTGTAAATTGGAAGATTTGGAAAATCGCCAGAGAAGGAATAATCTCCGATTTCTTGGGATTAAAGAAGGCTTGGAAGGGGATGACATTCGTGGTCTTATGTTAGACCTTCTCAAAGAGTCCTTTCCGGAGCTCACTGGGTGGGATTGGGAACGGGAAATTCAGAGGGCTCATAGGTTTCCTTTTGCCCGCCATAAAGTGCCTAGCAGAGATTTAGCTCAGGGGAAGAAGAGAAAAGTATAACAAGTTCGCTAAGTAAGGTTGGCTGAAGACACTACGGGCAAAGATTACATTTGTTATGTAGATGTAATACTATCTATATCAGGGGTCTCCCTGCAGGAGGTTTTTGGGTTTTGACTTCTGTTACTGATATTTGCTCGATTGCCTGAGAATCTAACAAAGTGGTGATATGGGTTTTCTTTTTGGGGGCCCCTCCCTTTTTTGCCCATCGGCTTTAGTATGGACAATTTGAAAGCAAAGTGCAGCTAAATAATGTTTTGTTTCTCTTATTGGTTTTCCAGGTATCATTAAAAATGGAAAAACAATGTTTGTATAAGATTCAGACAGAGATTTTCTATAGATATGATAGGCTCTACGTTAATATGAAGAGAGGAAATATGGATGGGAAAGTTGACTTAACGCTTCATGGCTAAGTTACGCATTGCCACTATAAACATTTGTGACCTTAACGATGGGGCTAAAAGAAGAAGGATCCAAGAGGACCGTAAAGTTTTACAAGCAGATCTGCTGTGTCTTAAGGAGACTCATATAACCTGCAACGATCATAATTTACTTGATACTTTAGGCTTTAAGCTACTTGCATATACTACTCAAGATGTAAGGACTAAGGGGGTGGCCATCTTAATGAAAAGCAGAGTTATCACGTGTGAGAGAAAGGCTGTGGACAAACACAGTAGATGGATAATATTGGAAGTTGGAGGGGGAACTTTATGCTCAGTATACACCCCTGTTTTAGAAGACCCTGTGGTAAATTTTAGCAACAGAGCTACCTTCTTGGCCTGCACCATATCTAATATGTGGGGATTTAAATATTAATGGATCTAGAGGAGCTTCGGAGCGAGATGAGATATCAAACAAGGGGCGTAAACCTCAATCGTCTAGGGCAGTGAAAAATCAGCTTAGGGCTGTTGGTTTGTTGGATGTGTGGCCTAGCCTGATGGGTAAGGAGCCAGGATATACTTATTACTCTGCCCCTCATCGCAAAATTGCAAGGCTTGATTATTTTTTAATTTCACCATCCTGAAGGAAGCTCGGGTGGAGTTATTTCCTAGAGTAATGTCAGATCATAATCCCCTAGTTTTTAAATTTTCTCTGTATGGATTAAGGAGGGAATATAAAAGATGGACTTTTGAAAGAGCACTTCTCTCCGACCAGGAGTATGTTAATCATATGAGGGGGTGGATTAGGGATTTTTTTTACCTATAATAAGGATAGTGCCTCCCCAGGAATGATATGGGATGCTTTTAAGGCATCGGTGAAGGGTGAGACCCTGCGATATAGCTTGATTAAAAAAAAAATAAGTGTTATTACAAATTAAAAGTTATTATCAAAAATTAGCCCTCCTTGAGACAGAATTAATTAATGCTGTAAATAATGGTGGTGACCCCTCCTCAATCATGGATTTAATTATGGTTACCAAAGCCACTCTGAACGATTTCAATGTGGAAAAAATGGCTGGCAAGTATCTTGCTAAGAAGCAACAATGTTATGAATACAGTGAGAACGTTGGCCGATTATTAGCAGTTAGGGCGAGGCAACAGGTAGTGGCAGGACATATAAGGCAGGTAAAGAATATGGAGGGAGAAGTAGTGTCTGATGCAGCGGAGATTAGGGATGCTTTTAGGGAGTATTATGAGGTGTTATATGCAGCTACAGCTCCACCCGAAGGACGTGATGAATTGCCTTAATTTGTTTCAAATGTGAGGGTGTCGCAGGAGGAGGCTTTCTTATTAGAGGCTGATATTTCTTAGGAGGAGTTTTATATGGCTCTTCAAGCTCTTCCCTCAGGTAAAGCCACAAGTGCTGATTGTATACCATTAGAATTTTATAAAACCTTTGCGAATGAGACCTGTCAGGAAATTTTGGGATTGTTTAAGGAGGTTAGAAATGGGGCCGCTCCACCGGTTTCATGGGGCACTGCTAATATTATCTTTTTAAAGAAAGGTAAGGATCCTATCAACTTGGGTTCCTATAGACCAAAAACGCTATTCAATAGTGACACCAAGTTGTATTCAAAGATATGTGCCTCTTGTCTCAATAAGGTAATGCAGCAGTTAGTAACATTCTGGCAACATGGTTTTATTCAGGGGAGGGGGACGGACGATCGCGTCAGATGGCTAATCTCACTATTTGATGCTTCGGATGCCCTTATAAAACCTATGGGGGCTGCCTTTTTAGATGCAGAGAAGGCTTTCGATAGGGTGTCCTGGAGTTATTTGTGGAGGTGTTTGGAAGCTAATGGTTTAGGAGCTGGGTTTATTAGAGCTATGCAGGGTTTATATATGTTAAACCTATAGCCCATTTGCAAATCATGGGAGGAGAGTCTGGGGTGTATTCAATTGGAAGGGGAACTAGGCAGGGATGTCCTTCCTCTCCTCTGTTGTTTGTTTATATATAGACACTTTTCTTAGATGCCTGGAGGCTTCCCCGAATATTCCTCCAATAAGGCTACTGGGGTGGGAATCGAAGCTATTGACTTATGCCGATGACGTTGCAATCATTACTTCTGATCCTGACAGAGCGATGGCTGGAGTAGAAACAGTGGCCGAAAACTTTGTTATACAATCGGGCTATTCTCTGAATAGAACAAAAACTCAGATCTCAATAAATAGATGTACCTTAGCTTCTGATAGCAGGATTGTCGAGGATGCAACATATTTGGATATACGTATTAGGGCAAAGGTGGAAGATATTGTAGATATAAATCTTACTATTATAGTATGTAAAATTAAGAATGATATGCGGGGATGGGGCAATTTAAAATTGTCTATAATCAGTAGATGTAATCTGATTAAAAATGACGATTCTGCCCAAATTACTATATATATTTCGCACAATTCCTCTCGAAATACATAATGATTGGTTTAGGCAAATCGAGAGGGAGGTTGCTAGATTTATTTGGTCTTATAAGCGGACTCGAAGATCCAATGCATTTTTATCTCTTCCAAGGGACAGGGGCAGTCTTGGGCTACCTAACTTTAAATTATACTATCTAGCAGCAGCCTTACAATATTATTGGCCTCTTTTTCGTATTAGGATAAGGGAAGCTAGCGATCCTAATTATGTCCCGTCAATATTTGAGAATCTGATTGGCTCACGGGCCAATGGCTGCCTGTTAAAAATATATGAACCAAATTACTTTAAAAAGATTCGGTTCAAGACATTAATAGCAGCATTTTGAAATTGGGCAGGGATTAGGAAAAAACTTGGGCTTGGCAGGTATACTAGATATACTCCGTTGATTGGTAATGATCAGTTACCTAAGGCTCTGCTAGACGAGTGTCTGGCAAGGTGGGAGAAAGCAGGTGTTTACAGGATAGGTGATCTTTTAATGGGGGATCACATTGCTTCCTTTGAGGTAGTTAGGGCTAGGTTTAATATTGGGCATCGGGACTTTTTAAAATAAGGGATTGCCTTCTTAGAAAAGCTGGGGGTTCAGCAGGCTTTGCACCGGTGCCTCTGATGGAGGTATTAATTAGTACATCTGGTCCTTTGATCTCACAATTGTACAGCTCTTTGTTGGAAGGAGTCACTGATGATCTAGAAAAGCATGGGCTAAAATGGCAGGACAGGCTAGATGTCTCCTACTCTTGTTTTGTGAAATCAATGAAGATGGGTAACTCTGTATTATGCTCTGCCAATTTGCGGGCTCAACATTTCAAAACTCTGTTTGATTTGTATATTACGCCCGCTAAAATTGTTAAGTGGGGTGGAGCGAAAGGGACTCCAATGTTTTAGGTGTAAGGCATACGGGGCGGATATGATTCATATCTTCCCTACATGCCCTAGTTTAGAATTAACCCCTTCCATGCTCATGACGGAACGGTTCCGTCATGAGCCACGGTTGAGCTGTGCTCATGACGGAACCGTTCCGTCATGGTCCCGCCCGCGCTCGAACCCTTCAGCACCGCGGCGGAATTCGCCCAGCGCTGAAGGGGTTAATGAGTCGATAAATATCTGGCTTTCTGCGGCACGTACTGAAAGAAGATGTTTTGCTTTCACCTCAGCTCATGTTATTAGGGGTAACTGAACAATATGGGGGTTCTGGTGGAGAGCTTATATTTATAGCAATGTCAATTCTCAGACTATGTGTTGCCTCAGCCTGGTTAGATCCCTCCCCCCCAACTTTTCAGCAGTGGAAAGGTCGTCTACTACACATATTTAATTTAGAAAAAGCACTCTATGACCGGAGAGGCAAAAAAGGGAGAATCAAAGGGAGGAAGATCTGGGGTCCCTTAACGGTTTGGGTTAACGCACTAGCTTAGGATGACTAATCCGCACATTGTGATTAATAATGTCTTGGGCCGCTGCATTTCAGGTAATATATGAGGCCTGGTCTGATATTGTTTATTATTTCTTTTTTGATCAAAATATAATAATGATTCTCTTTCTTCATTGGAATTGTGCATTGCTGTTTGAATTTCATTAGTTATATTTATGGAAATATGGGCGCTACGAAATATATTTATGTATATACAGACTTATGCTGCTTTTGCTTTTTTCATCTTCTGTTTATGTATTACCCAAAATTAAAAAAATGAATGCATGGCAACAACTACAATTCATAAATTAAGCTGATGGATAGTCAAGTTTTCAGTTCCTTCAGAACTTACCTAAACAGCTTTTGCTTCTTAAGGACAGCAGCTAGGTGTTCCAAATAGTGGGTGCAGCAGATGGAATAGATCAATCACCAATGTTCACTGTAGGCAGTTTAGGAACAGCTGAGCCTGAACTAGCCTGCAGCGGCTGGTATAGCTGCCAAAATATCTGACTAGCAATGGTAGAGTTGTCTGTGTTATCAGCATGAACTTAATAAAACTCTATCAGGTGACCAATGGAGATGTATGATTATGGAGCTGGAGTAATTTTGTCTGGAGAAGCCTGAAATATGTCTTGTACGTGTGCTGTGCAAGGCTGTAGCCTGTCGAAGATTTTGCTAGGGCTCACAGGTAAACAGCATTTGCATTGTCCACTTTGGACTTCAACCAGAACATCAACTACAGGTATGTAATGACAGGAATCAAACTAGGGAATGATCTTTTTATTTGGAAGTAATAGGTTGTTGATACTTTGGTCACCTTAGTTTCGAGAGTTATGTTGCTCTCTTAATACATCTCTAGATTATGGATCTGCTATGCTGTGGATGAAGTAGCACCTATTTCAGAGGGCCATCCAGATGACCTCCAGTGTTAAGTTCATTCTAGGTGACAAGGATTTCCTTGTTTGAAGGATCCAACTTAAGAAAATTAGTTAACATCCACCAACGGATCAGGATGTATAATCTGAAATGCCACTATACCTGATCTTCTAAGACCGGGAGAAGAAAGACGCAAGAGCAATAGATTTGCTTCTGTTTAAGATATATGACTCTAGCTATATTAGTGCAATTCTGGCAATGCTGACATAGATTAATCTACTTATTAAATGGAGTAGTCTGTGGTGACAAAGATGGCAGATAGAAGTAATTATATCAACACTCCAACCCCATCTTTGTGAGCTGGGCATCTCAGATCATCTAGGACAGCCAGAAGACGACCAGCTCCACGTACCATCCTGGCCGAAAGCAAACCTGGTAACAGTGCAGAGCAATATTAGTTTCTACAAAGTCCTGCAACATGGTACATATCAGTCTCTCCCAAGAGTTTACCCAACTAAACATTAGGGAGGTCTGGCAATAATCAGGATCCTCTGAGTCCAAGGAAGGGTTTGTGAGCAGATGTTTCACAATTGTATTTTTTGATGCCTGCGGAATATCTCCTATTATGAGAACGTTATTGAAGAGTAAAAATGGATCATTAATGAGATCGGGATGTAGACGATTCATATATTTAGCTGCATAGACATCTGTTTTAGACTGTGTTGCAGACCTGCAACAGTCTCTAGTAAACAACAATGGCAGATTGATGGACTAAGAGTATTTGTATCCTGACATGCTGTGTGCTTGTGTTTAGCCTAGCCAGTTGTTTAACTGGTTCATACCCTGCTGTTAATATTTTCATCTTAGCTTGCAGTCTCTCAGAGTGTGTATCAAAGCATGTTTGTCACTGTTTTTGACCCAGCGGTAATTTCCCTATTCAAAACCACATTACCTATGGTTTACCGCTGTAAAGGGTGAAAAAAATGATGGATCTTTTGATGACCGTGTTTCACCAAACAGGAGACTTTACATATATATATGAAAATTAAATGCACACAATATTAGAGTCAATAATGAGAGTGGTGAGTTATTGTAAAGGGTTTTATTTGGGGCGGCCGGATGCAGAGTGCAGGGGCCCAATGTTAGCCAATGGGCTAAGGGGGCCTTCTGTTAGGGACTGCTGACGAGTAGGCTACTCGGTGTGGGAGCATAGCTCCTGGGGTTAAGGTTAGCACTGCAGGGGCCAACGACCAGCACAGGAGCTTCACCTCCTGCTACTAGCCCTCCCTTTACAAAATCTTACGGCAATCTTTTTCTTACGTTCTCTTTTACTCAAAATCTGTTAGTAACGACATAAAAACACCACCACTGTCTGTTTCGCTAACCAAAGTATAGTTAATGACCTTTTTCACAAGAATTCCGTCTTTCCCGAAAGCAGCGCTTACCTCTGCCCTACCACGGAATCGTTACATCCGTTGATAAAGTAGCACATCCCTCTACCTTACCCTTCTAACAAGCATTAGCTAACCGTTTCTCTAGAATTAAGACACATAGTTGGAGACCCAATGCTCCTGAGAAATAAAACCAGAGTTTCGCAATTAGCCAGAATGCCTTTTCATTCACGCACTTTCATACGGAAAAATGTAGTACATTCACACAGAATTCTGTCGTTCCCGAGAACAGCGAACAGTCTGCTCTACTACAGAATTATGACACACGTTAATAAAGTAGCACTTCCCTCTACTTTATCCTTCTAACAAGCTTAGGGAACACCTATTACCTTTCCAGTGATAAGCGTAATCAGAGTGCCTTTTGGACTCCTGGTACCTAAGACCAAAATTTCACAGGTGACCTTCGCTACCCATACACCTCTTTCATACAGAAAAGTCCCTAACAGTAACACACGACGATGTTACCAAATCGAACCCAGACACTGCGTCGTGCAACTTCAATCGTTACACGTTTTCCCTGTGTACCTACAGGGCAACAATAATTCCGTCTTTCCCGAGAGCAGTGCTTACCTCTGCCCTACTACGGAATCATTACAAACATCTGACTTCCTACATCCCAGAAGTCTTCAAAAACAACATAAAACGCAACGCGACTCAATATAGAATGTTAGTACATAAATCAATCCTCAATAAATCTGTCCTATGAAATTACCAATTCAATCAATAAAACAAAATAAAAAACATCAAGTCAAAATGAGCAAACTTTCATCCACAGTCAAAACCCTTACTATTTTTCAACACCACAAAAACATACCTGCAAGCACATTAACATTTCACAACCCTTTTAATACTCACACCACTCCAGCAATCTCCTTCTTGTATCACCTTTCCAATACTGCTTTGCCAGTCTTCAGGTTCTGAGCACAGGAATCAGGACTTTATCTAACTTGGGCAATTATTTTCCAGCGCTAGGCTCCTTTTGGTGATGGCACTAACCTTAACTCTGCTACCAAAAACTGATCCAGCGGTAATTACCTGGTAATTTCCCTATTCAAAACCACATTACCTATGGTTTACCGCTGTAAAGGGTGAAAAAAATGATGGCTCTTTTGATGACCGTGTTTCACCAAACAGGAGATTTTACATATATATATATGAAAATTAAATGCACAGAATATTAGAGTCAATAATGAGAGTGGTGAGTTATTTTAAAGGGTTTTATTTTAAGTCAAAAGTTAAGGTTCACTGACTCTTTATTCATACCATTGTTGCGAGGGAGGGGTTTTTATCAAGTTAAACCTGCTTTGATGTATTTGCAATTATTACATTCCCCTTGGATTACCTTTAACATTGCTAACTTCCTGGTTGCTGCAGCTCGGGCAAGGAAAAAACTTGATGTACAGTCTATTTTATGATCTTAGTGTTATTTGTATTTGTCGGGATGAATTTTTATAATGTTGTTATTGTATTGTACCTGTGTTTTTTAACAATTTGTAATATTGTGATGTACTTTTGTGATTTTAATTAATCGATTAAAGTGGTTTTGATGATGATGACTCTTTATTCATTAGTCAAATATCAATTAGGTTACAGAATTAAAAAAAATAGGAAAAATAGCATTAATACAGAACATATACAGTCTGCATATAAGCATCACATATAGGAAGGGAAATGTGGCGCAGATTGTCAGTCAAAACTCTTAAAGAGTTTCTAAGAAAAAGAGTAAGTCTTACAAGGTTAATCAATAATTAATAATGGCAAAAATATCCCATAAAGAGAAATAAATGCAGTTTAGCACCTAAAATCTAAATCTGTTCTGATCCTTTCAGCTCTTTGCCTCTGCTTCGCTGTGCTAGTCTGTGTCTCTGTCTCAAGCTGCACCAGAGCCCCCACAGAATGCAGCCCCTCCCTGTCTCTGTGTCCAGCACAGAAACTGGGCCTGGCCATCAGAAAAATGAAAAAATAAGAGAGAGGCAAAAAGCAAGGCAAAAAGGCCCTCCTCCCACTTGTAAGCCATATTTCAAGTAAAAGTTCACGTGCTCAGTCCTCATAGCTGGTCCAATCAGAACTTCAAGACACATCATCTCCCCAAGGGCTGACTGGATACGTCATTAATCAGGCTTGTTACTGTTCAAATTTCATGAAAAAAAGTGTGTTCTTCTCTCCATGTTTAAACAGGCTACAAAAATATGCAACATTTTGAAGGTCGAAGGAAGCGGTAGGCAGGATTTTTTATCAGGGCCCTTTCATTGAAAGTTGCTGGGGAAAGAGGAGCACATTCCAAACTAATGTTTCAAGGGCAAAATGCAGTTTAGCTGAGTCCTCTTAAGCAAACTAAAATCACGTGGTTTTCTACACTGTGAAACACAATTCAGCACGTTTCTACTCTTGCAAAAATACATGATGCCATTTTAAAAGTACAAATACATTTTCTAAATTAATGTGCATTCTATAGTGAGATTACATATGGATTAATCACATATAAGCATGGCTGTTCAACTAATTAAGCTTGTTTTCTCATGAAAGCACCTCCAAACTGAAGCATTGTGATCAGGCCCTATGTTTTCATCTTGCTTGCGCCACAATCTGCGTGCCATTTTAAAACTCATGTCTGCAGCTTTTTGTCATATAATAATGCATACATTTTATAGGTGAAATCTAAGCTCCATCATTTTCACCCAAGTTTTTGGTCTGTAAGTGATTGTAGTGTAGCTTGTAAGTGTTTGTATCATAGCGTTCCTAACTTGTTTTTGTTATTCTTTGATTGTGGCCACAGTTTGTATCCACGCCTGGCTGTTAGGGTTTGTGTGCAAGTCTTTAGTTGGCAAGTATTTGTATTCTCCATTTCCCATTTTTGTTTTGTATGTCACTCTCAGTTTGCAGCCTAGTTTGTCTGTATGAGTTTGTACTCTGTTGTTTTTGTCGCATATGACTTTTAGCTTGTGACTAGCGTTGATGTGCCAGTGCTTGCATTCTACTCTTTCTATATTTAATTTCCATATTTCGTTTCTGTCATTATTTGTGTTGTAGCTGACTGTCAGCCTGCATCTAGGATATGTCTGCCAATGTTAGTAATACAGCCAGTCTGTGTTGTATTCTATTTTTGTCACAAAGCCCAAAGATAGCCCTTCTGGAACCTATTGAAGGACAGGGGTAAGGCATCACGAGGACTGAAACATGGTAGAACCTTGGCAGAGCTCCATCATGTTGTGAGGTGAGCTTACAGATGGCTGTTGCTGCTTCCGTCATTGAAACGCTGCTGTGCCCCCGGTGATTTTTCCTGAGTGGGTGGCTCCACCAGCCTACCTGAGGGTACACAGGTGAGGGAATGCCACTACTCCGCCCGGCAAAGCAAGAGGTGCTGTGGGAAAGTAAGTGATCCACTTGGGGCGAGCAGTAGAACTAAATGGAATCCAGGGTCAACTGACATATGGACAATACCATTGGTCCTGCAGAGGTAGGCTTCAAACAAATACAGTTAACATGGCAGCTTTGCAATTGGGAATTGATCATCTTATCTCTGCTGTGCCTCTTCATCTGCTGGCTATCCAACAAGGAAAACGTATAGGTGTTCTTCATAGCAATCCCATTGAGGTCAACGGATGTGATATTTAGGGATTGGGTTGCAGATTCACTAAATAGGTCATCCCAAAGTCGGCTAGTGTGGCATTTGGCTTCTTCAGATGGTTTGGTCGGCAGGTAAAGAGAAGTGATTTTGAAGAGGCAAAGTTGTGCAATGTGTCTTTTTTTAAATTAAATTACTAAACATTTGTGTGCAACTCTCAAAAGAGCAATGGTGTACGGGCAGGCTCTTCAGTGTAGTATTGCACTGCTCCTTCTCTATTAAGGAATGCAACCAGTACGTTTCACATTTTATTAAGTTATTTTTTAATTGGGTGTATTTTGATTTCATGGTACATTTTTTATCATTACGCATTCAATTTGCAAGATAATGTACACTTTTTATGTTTGGAATAATTTAATTTTTAATGTATGTACACTACCTGTACAACCTCTGTGTTTTCAGATAGAGTCCGAGCGCAGAATTGTAACCCTTATCTCACACCTGAAAGTGAGAAGTATTTATTTGTCGTATGGTTTCGAGAATCTTGCAATAATCTGCCAGATCAGAGTAATCATTTCAGGCATTAGTAGTGATGTTTCCACACAGGTAAAAAGCACGTTTGAGTGGCAAGGTTGGCAGATAAACCAGTTGTCCTCAGTTGATCACTTTGTGTGATTTTGGTACAAATCATTTTATGCCAAACTCTGGAGGGCTTATTAAAAAAATATAGTAAAATGTGGACATTTACTGCTGCTGAACCTGTCAGGTGCACAGACGGGCACACACTTTTTTTGAACCAAACAATGCTGGTGCAGCTTTTAAACCCCCCTCAGAATACACAAGGAGACTTTGTAGTTCGGTAATACAAATTGTTTCTTCAAGATTCACCTGGCAGAATTTGATTTTTGAAGATGTGATTACTAGAGTTAGTTAGCAACTGCTATGAATTACTTTTTCCAAGTAATTTGAACAGCATATTGGAGTGGTCTACTAGCATATTATCGTGGTCCGTGGTACTTTCACCAGTATACGTGCTTCTGACCTCTCTTGCCCTGTTTTATATGCAGGATAAAATGTTTCTAAAAACTTGTATGCCGCCACCGGCTCAAAAAGAAACTATTTGTTAACTGTCATCTTGAATGTCTGCCATGTACATCTTTGAAGAAGTGAGATTGTTCACATCAGGCTAGCAAAAAGCCTAGAATATGGAGTTCGTATGGTCATTATTGACTGGCTTGGGCCTTCAAGAATATTAACGGTGAAAAGGCGAATGTTGAAAAACTCAAAACACTACAGTGTTGGGAAGAGTTTGCAAAAGGGATTGAATTAGGGAAGATGGTGCTTCATCCTATCCAGGCAGTTCTCCCAGCATAGCGTTTGTGTTGAGTGATGCTCTTCAAAGCAGGGTAGTCTCTAGCACAGCAGAGGCACAAAGAGGTTTGAGCAGCCTGAACCTGGCTATCAATAGCTACACTGTCAATGATCTGGAAAGAGTAAAAAGCCTGACCTCTTCTAAAAGAACTCGTAATGGCCTGACCACAGGAACTGCAGCCCCACCCTTCACCCTTTCCATCCAACAAATGGCAGTGCTACAGGAAGACAGTTGACTGGTTTCTCTTAGCAAAAGGTCTTATTTGAATTTCTAAAGGAGTCATGTCTTGTCTGTCCACTCTTCAGTGTATAGTTCTCTCTCCCCGCAGCTCAGGACTATAAGGAATACACTTCCAATGTCATGGAAAACAGCCTGCCTCCATCTTGTGCAGAGGAACAAGTCCAGGGCTTCCAAATAAAATCCATAGGTCCCCATTACTAAGGGTCACTCATTCTCACATTGCATGTACGCCACATAAACAAATGCATACAATATACACTTGAGATCTAAGCATTAGGTACCTTTGTTTCTGTGGTTCCTGTGCACTAGAAACACACTAGAATAGAATTAGATAACATGGAATATAATTGTGAGTGCGTGTGTGTAGGCGAGTTGCTCTCAGCTGGTGATAACCCATTTTTTCATTTCTTTTAAATTAAAACAACACGTTAGTGCAGAGGTCTTCAATCTTTGGGGCGCAACCCATGGAAAGGGGGTGTGCATTGCTCAGCCTCACTTCTGCCTGGAATCTAAAACGTTTGGTCTTTGTTTTGGAAAAAGACAACCGTCTCCGGATGGTTATTCCAATAGTTAAAATGCTTCAGCTGGAGTGTAATTTAGGGAATCTCTTGTGCTATGAGGCCGAAGCCAGGCAGAAAAGCTAAACACCCCTTTCTGCCAGTGTGCTGCTTGCCTGAAAGAAATGCAAATGTGCACAATGAGTTAATCTGCCAATGTAAAGGATGCATGGGAGCCAATTGATCGAATCACTTGAAGTTTTATGATGACGAAGAGTTATTCTTTTTGAGTGGTAGTGTGAGGAGTTAACAACTAAGCTGTGAAGTGCGTGCTTTTAATTATCATTATACTTACATAGCCCTTACTATCCCTGAGGAGGTGTTGAAGGAACAGTTATGTAAACAAAATTGCATTACGTCCAGTCTGGGTATTAATAAAATGTATATTTTAGAAGCACCATTTTATCATAAAACGTTTTGTACATTTTGTGGCAGTCTATCTTGTACTGTGTGTAATGCAAGTCAAAAAGAATGACTTGAATATTCACAGTACTTTCTGTCACAGGCTGTGACCTCGTAGCACTAAAAATACACAAGTCACTATTCTCCACTGAACCAACCAAGATTTAATTCTGTGGCTACACACAGACCTTTGCAGTTCATTAACTAATAAAGGTTGCATGATATACTATTGTGCATTTCCCTCTGAATAACAACTTTTAAAATGTATTTTTCATTTAAGCTGCCTGCTACGTTATATGTATCTACCTGACGAACAAGTTACTTACCTTCGGTAACGATGTATCTGTAAGAAACATTAGTTAGTTAGATTCCTCACCTTAGAATATCCCCAGGCGTCAGACTGGATCCGGAAGATTTTTGTAGCAATACCCCTTGCACGTCGCTAGGCGTCGTCTGCGGCTCCGCGTCCGTCGTTTGCATCGTGCGCCGGAATGACGTCGTCGGAGTACTTAGACGCCACCCTCGCGCGCTGACGTCAGTTCTTGTACATAGCTTTCCGCGCCAGGAACGCAGAGCCATGCAAGAGACCGACACTGGTGCCAAAAAATCTAGGGCCCTGAAAAGGATAGCCTTAACCCTAGATGTCAGTTCGTAGAACGGGGAGGATGGGTGGGTCGGTGAGGAATCTAACTAACTAATGTTTCTTACAGATACATCGTTACCGAAGGTAAGTAACTTGTTCATCTGAAAGAAACACGTTAGTTAGATTCCTCACCTTAGAATAGATACCCAAGCAATACCAACCCCGGTGGTGGGTCTGCGAACCAAGATCACACCAGAAAGTCCTGGAGGACAGAACGGCCAAAGAAGTCATCCCTCCGGACTTGGCTGTCTAGGCAATAATGCCTGGCAAAAGTGTGCAGCGAAGCCCACGTCGCCGCCTGACAGATGTCCTGCAAAGGAACTCCCCGTCCCAAAGCAGTAGTAGCCGCTGTGGCCCGAGTAGAATGGGCTCGCAGCCCAACAGGAGGGTCCTTTTTCGCCAAGGAATAACAGGTTTTTATACACAAAACGACCCACCGGGAGATGGTCCGTTTGTGCACAGCTTTCCCCTTCTTAGCACCCACGTAGCCAACGAAAAGCTGGTCGTCCACCCGGAACTGTTTCGTGCGGTCCAAACGGTGGAGCCGCTCTTCCTCTTTGGAAGGATGCGGAGGCGGAAAGAAGGTGGGCAAGGTGACAGATTGCCCAAGATGAAAGGGGGTCACCACTTTCGGTAGAAAGGAAGGACGAGGCCGAAGGACAACCTTGTCCGGATGAACAGATAGAAAAGGAGGCTTGGACGATAGAGCCTGGAGCTCACTCACCCATCTAGCCGAGGTGATGGCTACCAGGAAAGCAGTCTTAAGAGTCAGAAGACGAAGAGGACAATTGTGAAGAGGCTCAAAGGGAGCGCACATCAGAAATGTTAAGACAAGATTCAAGTCCCACTGAGGCATTACGAAAGGGACAGGAGGGAACGTGTGAGTAATGCCTTTAAGAAAGCGTGAAACTACAGGGGACTTGAACAGAGAAGGCTGATCAGGAAGCCGTAAGAAGGCAGAGATGGCAGCAAGATAACCTTTCAAGGTGCCCAAGGCAGAGCCCTGCTGGGCCAAAGAAAGAAGAAAGAGGAGAACCTCAGAAAGAGGGGCGGAAAGGGGATCCACAGCCTTTGCTGTGCACCATGCCACAAATTTGTTCCACCGGCAGGCGTATACCGTCTTTGTGGAGGGACGCCTGGCTGCCAGAATGATATCACAGACTTCAGGAGGCAAGTTAAATGGCATCAACTGCCGCTGCTCAATCTCCACGCATGGAGGTGGAGGCTGGACAGGTTCGGGTGGAGGACCGTCCCCTGCTGCTGCGACAGAAGATCCTCCCGAAGGGGCAGACATATCGGAGGATCGGTCAACATACTGAGTAGCTCGGGATACCAGTACCTTCGTGCCCAATCCGGAGCCACCAAGATGACTTGGGCCCGGTCGTGCCTGATCTTCTTCAGCACTCTGGGCAGAAGTGGTATAGGCGGAAAGGCGTACAACAGACCGCAACTCCACTTGCGACGAAAATCGTCGCCGAGTGAGTGCCGCCTTGGAAATTCCAACGCGCAGAACTGCTGACATTGCGCATTCTCGTCGGTGGCGAATAGATCTAACCAAGGCTCTCCCCACTGCTGAAAGAGACCTTGCGCCACCTCTGAGTTCAGACGCCATTCGTGATCCATTATGCACCGGCGGCTGAGTTCGTCTGCTCTGGCATTCAGAGAGCCCGCCAGATGTTGAACCACCAGGGTGATGCCCTGGTGTTCCAGCCATGTCCAGAGGCGCAGGGCCTCCTGACAAAGGGTCCACGACCCCACCCCGCCCTGTTTATTGCAATACCACATGGCGGTGGTGTTGTCTGTGAACACCTGCACGACACTTCCCCGGACAGAGGGAAGGAAGGCTTTCAAAGCAAGTCGGATCGCTCTCAGCTCCAACAAGTTGATGTGGAAGCGAGACTCCGCCGGAGACCAGAGGCCTCTGATCTCCGCCTCTCCCATATGGCCACCCCATCCCAGGAGGGATGCATCCGTCACTACGACATGCTCCGGCAGGGGTAGGGAGAGGCTCTTGCCCGTGACCCAATCGCGGTCTGTGAGCCACCACTGCAACTGCTGTGCAGTTCCCTCCGAGATCAAGACATGGTCGGACAGGTTGCCGTGATGCTGGGCCCACTGAAACCTCAGGTCCCACTGCAGAGCCCGCAGGCGCCGCCTGGCGTGATGCACTAGTAGGATGCAGGAGGCCATCAGCCCCAGAAGCCGCAACACTAGCCTGACCGAAACCCAGGATAGAGGCCGAAAGATGGGAATCAGGGCCTGTATATCCCGGACCCGCTGTTCCGGTGGATAAACCCGGAACTGCGCCGAATCGAGAACCGCTCTGATGAAGAGGAGCTTCTGAGAGGGGCTCAAGTGTGACTTCGGCACGTTGATGGAAAACCCCAGCAAATGCAGGAGATCCGCCGTAGTCTGGAGGTGGGAGACGACAGTCTGGGGCGAGCCCACCTTCAACAACCAGTCGTTGAGATAGGGGAAGACTGGAACCCCTGATCTGTGCAGATGAGCTGCGACCACCGCCATCACTTTTGTGAACACCCGAGGGGCACTGGTAAGGCCGAAGGGGAGCACGGTGAGCTGAAAGTGCTCCTGACCCAACGTGAACAGCAGGTAACGCCGGTGGGCCGGCAGGACGGGGATGTGGAAATATGCGCCCTGCAAGTCCAACGCTACCATCCAGTCTCCAGGGTCGAGGGCAGCTAGAACCTGAGCCAAAGTCAACATTTTGAACCGTTCCTTCCGGAGGATGGCATTGACGTTCCTGAGGTCCAAGATAGGGCATAGGCCCCCTTTGCCCTTCTTGGGAACCAGAAAGTAGTGGGAATAACAACCACGACCTACTTCTGGGCTCGGAACGCGCTCGACGGCCTCTTTGGCCAAGAGGGCCGAAACTTCCTCTTGCAGAAGATTCAAATGATCCTCCGAGATACGATGGTGCTGCGGTGGCATGGCTGGAGGGGTCGTCTCGAAGGGGAGGGAGTAGCCCCGTCGGACGATTTGCAGCACCCACCTGTCCGAAGTAATGGTACGCCAGTGGAGCAGGTGATGGCGAACCCGGCCTCCCACTGGCGAGGAATGGGCCTGAAAGCTCGGATTAGGAAGGCTTTGAGGCGGATGCTGCCGGGGTGGATGTGGACTGACCGCGTTGTCCTCCAGTACCGCCTCGGCAGAAACCACGTCCGCGACCGCGTGCAGGCTGGTTCTGCGGCCGGTGGCTAGGCGGACGTGAGGAGGTGCCCCTTCCTTGGCCACGAAAGGAGCGAAAAGCGGAAGGTTGTGGCCGCGGGGCCGAGAGGCCCAAGGACTTGGCCGTAGTCCGGGAGTCCTTGAAGCGAGCCAGCGCACTGTCCGCTTTCTCACCAAAAAGGCGAGTGCCATCAAAAGGCATGTCCATGAGAGTGCTCTGGACATCCCCTGAAAAGGACGTGGACTGCAGCCAGGCGTGACGTTGAAGCACCACCGTGGTAGAAATTGCCCTACCCAGCGAGTCCGTAGTGTCGAGTCCACATCGGATTTCATGGCGCGCTGCATCTCTCCCATCGGCCAGAGCTGAGGAAAGCCGTGCCCGAGCCTCCTCAGGGCACAGGGGCAGCACGTCCTCCACCGTATCCCACAGAGAGTGGGAATAACGGTCCAAGAGACAGGCAGTGTTCAAAGACCGCAGGCCCAAACTGAGCGAAGAGAACAGCTTCATACCGAACTGTTCCAGTCTCTTGGAATCCCTGTCCGGAGGAGCGGACGGGAAGGAGGATTGGGAGGTAGAGGCCTGGATAACCAGACTCTCGGGGGTGGGGTGTTGGGACAGAAAACCGGGATCGCCCGGAGCAGGGCGGTGGCGCCTGGCAACGTTCCTATCCACAGAAGGGACTGTGGAGGGCTTGGACCAGGTGCCCTGCAGAACGTCAATGAGGGCCTCATTGAATTACAGCAGAGGTTCAGTGGAACTTGCTGCAGACTGAAGCACCTCAGTGAGGATGTTAGTCCGCACAGCCACAGCAGGCAGCTCAAGCCCAAGGGCCGCGGCCGCCTTGCGCAGCACCACAGAAAAAGCTGCACCCTCCTCCGAAGCCACAGTCGGAGGAGAGATGAATCCAGTGTCCGGTGAGGTATCCAAACCACTGGCCTCCCCCAGTTCATCTGCCCAGTCCTGAGAAAGTTGACCCTGTAGGGCCAAAGGGTCCACGGACCCCTCCCAGTCGCCCCCGTCATCCGATTCCTGGTAAACAGGAGGAATGATCGGAGCCGGACGATAGACAAAATGTGTCTCTAGCGGCGTCGGATGCGGCGTTGAGCGGCGCCGCGCCGGCCTCGGGTCCGGACAGGGGCTGAACCGGGGATCGACGTCGACCGTAGTCGGCGTCGGAGGTGGCACCGGTGTCGACGCCGGCGGAGGAGGCGTGACGAGGTCGACGGGGGCCCAGGCCTGGGCCCCTCGGGGACCTGCGGCGTCGGGGCCGGAGCCGCCGGCGCGCAAGGTCGCCCAGTCGAGTCCGCGGGGCCTGAAGGCGCGCCAGCGGGCGTCGACGGCGGGGCCAGGCTCCTCATGGCCGAGAGGAAGGCTCTGACCTCCGCCGGCGTCGCGTCAGTCCCAGGGACCGGCGGGTATGGGGACGTGCGCGGCCCCTGCAGCTCCGGCGGAGCCGCGGGGGTGGAACCACCCTGACCCTCGGCCGAGTCGCGCGACCGGCGAGGGGAGTCCGAAGAGCGGTGTCGCCTCTTGGACTTCTTGGAGCGCTTCGACTTACCCGAAGACTTCGAGCCAGACGAGCGACGTTGTCGAGTGCGGCTCCGCGACCGATCCATGGACCTACTCCTGGACCGGGATCGAGAGGCCGAGTGGCGAAGCTCGAGAAGCTTACGGGACCGCTCCCGCCTAGCTTTCGAGGTCAGGGCCATACAATCGGAACACGACTCCGCGTCGTGGTCGAGCCCCAAACAGTACAGGCACCGGCGGTGATGATCGGACACCGACATCAGTCGGTGACAGTCGTCGCAGGCCTTGAAACCAGGCATCCTACCGGCACCAGAGTCGAGAAAGTGACCAAAAAGAGTCAAAATATTTAGTCAAAAAATTACTAAAGGGGTAGCTCTCCCGGATCGGCGCTTACTGGCGCGGAAAAAAGAAGAACTGACGTCGGCGCGCGAGGACGGTGTCTAAGTACTCCGACAACTTCATTCCGGCGCACGACGCCAACGACGGACGCGGAGCCGCAGACGACGCCTAGCGACGCGCAAGGGGTATTGCTACAAAAATCTTCCGGATCCAGTCTGACGCCTGGGGATATTCTAAGGTGAGGAATCTAACTAACGTGTTTCTTTCAGATGGTGAAAGACTTGAAAAACATACAGAATATTATGTTTTTAGCCACACCTATGACCCCACTCCCATGTTCAGACTCTCAAGACCCTCCAGCCTTGCCCCCAAAACATGACTGAAGTCAACAGCAGCAGCAAACTAATCTAAACAGAAGTCAGTTTTTGCTAAAATAGAAGCATCTGTTTTCATGTTGTTAAAAATAAAACCCTTTTTAGAAAATCAGTTTGAAAAAAGATTAAGGGACACTTCATCCCCTGGAATTAAATAAACATCCTACTTGGACCTTACAGTTCATCATGAATGATTGTAAATGGTATGTTTTAACCCCTTGAGTGCCCCGCCCTTTCCCCCGCCTGTGCCGGCCCTTTCATTAGCGGGCGGGGTCCATGACGAGATAGTCTCGTCATGGGCACAGCGCAACCGCGCTCCATGACGAGACTATCTCGTCATGGGCACAGAAGGGGTTAATTTGGATGAATGAGTCCATGAACTATAGTATGGTTCTCCTCGGATCCCTTTCAGTAAAGTTGCATTCCATGCATTACAGCCATTATACTCAGGACACTGGAATTATGCGGCCACTGCGATTTTAGCATAATTATAGATTTGCTACATAATCCATGATTTGCCACATAATCGGCAGATTTCCCCCCCCCCCAAAGTTAATAAAAAGCAGTGACGCATGTTTCGCGCAGTAGAAGGCCCCTTGCGAAGTTGGACTGGTCACCTTTTTGTTGCCTATTGCTATACCCCACTAATGATCATACCTAACTCCTATTAATTTAGTCTACCACAAAGAAGCAGAAATAAATGTATACAACGTTTTCCGGAGAACAAATGACTAATCCCAAGAATCAATCAATCAATCAATCAAAAATTGCTTTATTCGGTTAAAATCCCAAGAATCAATAAAAATCAATAACCACTGTATTTACCACTAACCTTGGGTCCAGAGTAGCGTGCTGCTCTCTGTGAAATCTCCAATGCCTTGTCCAGATAAATAAGTGGTATATAAATGCATTTACAATACGTTGTATATCTGAGGGAGATCCCCATGACCTGCTGCTACCCATCACAGCTAGGAGCTCTGCTTCTGTTATGGGTCTAAAGTCCATGAAAATGGTTTCATGTGGCTAAGGTTCTGCCTAGATAGACAAGAATTTCAGTCATTACTAATCTAAGTGCATTTTTTGCATATTTTATTCAAAGAATATTGAGAGAATACTTATATTCAGCTTACGTGAAGGGAAGCAGGTGCTTCAGCCTCAATCAACTTCTGTGATTCTCTGACTCTCGGGAAATGATCTTCCATCAAGTTATGACTGCGAGGAAGGTTTTGTTGTAATCAGTTCTGTACATGATTTCAGGGTGGCTAGTAATTTGGTAACTAAATTATTCAATTGACACAGGAACATGTCTCTGGTGTCTAATAAATTTCTTCAGGCATATGGAGAAGCTTTCTATGTGACTAACTTAAAGGGCCTCTGCAGTCGTGGTGAGGGTCCTGCTGTTCTGACAGGGGTCCTGCACTCGTGGCAGGACCTCTGTATTGCAGTCACCCATTGCGGAGGTCCCGCCACAAGTGCACCCTCCCCTAACATGGCTCCGTGGCCTCTACCACAAGTGTGGAGGTCCTTTGTGAATCGGCCCCAGAGAATATAAATCTGAGTCTATGGGCTTCAGAGCATTTTCCTGGGGTTGTTGCATCACTCCCCATCACTCCCCTCCCAGCATTGTGATCCAAAAATTCTTAATCCAAGGGCGAAAGTTATCACTGATTCCACCCTAGTACTTTTCAGAGGCAGCCCATGCTTCCAGAGGACGACATCGTGGAATAAGCCATGCACTGGAAGTCATTGGCGAAATATACAGTATGCATAAAAACTGCTAGAATTATTTGAAACTGTTTTTTCTATTGTTTATAAAAAAATACTCTGGAGTTGCTTCTGTTTTTTTCAGGTACATTTCTCTTCTGAAAACGAACTCCAATAAATGCTTGTGTTTAGTCAAGGGAGTTATTTATTTATCTGTAGATAGTTCTGTCAAAGTGACGTAACAGTCTGATAGAAATTGATGTAAAACTGCTTTCGGTTTTTTAGGACAGGATTATTTATACAGAAGCCGGCACAGATTTTGCACAAGATCCTTCTGCGAGCCACACGAGGACCATTGACAAAAGTTGTCTTTGACATACCTCCCTACAGGTACCATTACACATAGGCTTTTTGTGCTCTTAGTATTTTATTAGTAAATATAAGGGGAAGAGACAGTAGTGAATAACACTTGAAAAGACCAGTTATTAAGTTACTGTTGTTTTAGAGATGGTGATTAATGCCCTGCAGCAGGTAGATAATACATTTTGTTGTTGATATAAGAACATCCTTATTTCATTCCCATTTTGCTCTAATTGGAGACATACACGTTCTCCCAAAACCTTTTTTTATTTCGATGTTCAGTATTTATATTGTGCTTAGAACAAAAGTCTAATGTTGTTGAGAAGTTATTCAGTTAATTCTAAAATAACATTTTTCTTTAGTTTTCTTTGACAAAAAAATGAAATAATTTATTGAAATATTGTTATATGGGAGATAGTTTTGAAAAGACTATCACTTTTACATTAAAGTATCAGCCATTCAAGCTTCCATCGGCAAAATAAGGGGAACAAACAGAATGTGGGATTACTTCTTTTGACGTTTTGCTTTTTTATAAAGTTCAGTTCAATAGACAATTGACAGTTTTATGTTTGGAATTTAAGCTTGTGTTCTTAATTTGTGTATGAGCATGAATACTATCTTGCCACATTCTCTTTCAGCATCCTTTCTAAGAGCAGGACAAGGACAGTGTGAGACAGTGCCTTTTTTGCATGGTTAGCCCCTCACTTTTTTGCCTGGTTTTAATGTGGTTTCAAATGTAGTGCACTGGGTTCTGACAACCAGGGCCAGTGCTTCTTCCCAAAAAACAAATCCCTAATTGGTACTTGTGCCCCCTATAAGTCCCTAGTAAGTGGTACACTGAGTGCCTAGGGCCTGAGAGCTGAAGGCCATGCCACTGCCTTTGCAGTTTGCATACCTCTGTGAGGGAGAAAATGATAAAGTTGACATGGCATCCTCCTGGATGCCATGCCAACTATCACTGCCTCAAGGCATAGGTAAGTCGCCTCTCTAGCAGGCCTCCCAGCGGCAGGGTGCGCAATACTACAGTTGAGGGCATATCTCTGTGAGCAGATATGTCTCTACAATATTTGGGTCAATTTCCTATTATTGTAAGTGGCAATGAAGCCATAGAGAGTACATGAGCTGGAAACTCGACAACTTGAGTTCCACAGCACCATGTTGGCTTCACTGAACACAGGAGTGTTAGGTACCAAACTATTCCTTTCAATAAATCCCCACTGATGCCAGTGTGGGATTTATTGTACCATGTAACCAGAGTCCAACTCAGAGGTGCCCCCCGAAAACCTGCAAACCCTGGTATGGTCTTTGACCGTCTGTTGGCAGCCAGCCACCACCAGACATGTTTCTAGTACCCCTGGGTAGAGAACCTCTGCTCTCTGGGACCAGAAACAATGCACATCTTGGGCAAAGGTGCCATGCCTCCTCCCCCAGGATGGACCAGTGCTCGAAGAGGGGAGCTTCAAAGGTCTTCCGCCTTTACAATGTGACCCCTAGCCTCTCCTGCTAGCAGCAGATGGCAGCCCCTAGTTTACACCCCCACGTTAGGCAGCAAAACCGGCGGGAAAACTTCAAAAGAATAGGAGGTGTGCCTACCTCTGCCAACACCACCACTAAGGTGGGGGAGACAAGGTGAAGCACAACTTTCAGTCCCTGCCATCTTGAAGATGGCGAGACCCCTCCAGTCAGGGCTAAGTCTATGCACCTCTCCCACAGGAGGGTGACATAATAGAGGGTGTAGTCACCCCAGGTAAGGTGCCCATTGGCCCTACCTGCTACTCCCATAAAACGCCTTCTAAATGTAGTATTTAGGTTTCCCCCCTCAGACCTGGAACTCAGATCTGCGACGGCCTCAGAAGAAAGAAGGCGACAACTCTGCTGGCCCCAGCCCTACCGACCCATCTCTAGATTCTGCGGACCTGCGACCTGTCTTGCAGCCAGCGACCTCTGAAACCCATGGGAGGACTGCTGCCTTCGAAAAAGACTCCAATCTCCCATGGACAACTGACCTGTCCTGAAGAAAGCTACTCTAAGGACTCCGGAACCAGGCGGATCTGTGTCTCCAGTCCACTCTGCACCCAACGCCCACAGCCCGCATCTGAGTGGCTCACCTGTGCAGTGAAGTCTCCCAGGCAATCCTGACGTTGTGTCCAACAGTGGCTGACCTCAGTGGCAGTCCTCTCCTGCCTGCCACGATGGTGCCTGCAGTGTGAATCCAGAGGATCCCCTGACCGCGATCTGATCCAGTAAGAATTTTCCAGTGTTGAAAGGCACCCCTGCACCGAAGCCCCTGGGCCTTGGTCAGCTGAACCGACAGGGCCCCTACGACCCCCTACATCCCAACTTACCTCTTCTGTCAGTGGTCTTCTCTTGCAACCTCCGCGGCCAAGCCTGCAGCATCTTTGCCGAAAGAAGAATCTCTATGGGAAAGCATTGAACCCTGCACCCGGCCACCTATGTGCCTCTGGTGGTGTAAGTTTGGTGCTGATTTTTGGCCCCCCCATGCTTAACTTAACCCCCCAAAGTGTGGCTCATGCAATCGATCTACTTAACTGCAAGCAGTGTGGCTCCAGGCACCCTCTGTCTCCATTGGAAAGCATTGGGTCGAACTCCGATTTTGACCTCTGCACCTGGCCGCCCCGTGCCGCTGATGGTGCAGTTTTGGTGCTGACCTGACCCCTGGCCATTGCTTACTTTTAGCTCCGAAGACTGAGATTCTAAGAGTTAATACTTACCTGTTTAACCGCAATATTGATTTCCCAATAGGATAACATTGGACTGTTTTGAAAAGTTTCTAAATGTCGATTTTTCAAAGTGAAAAGTATTTTTAATTTAAAATGTACTTACCTTATTACGAAGACCTTGGTCTTAAAATGAAATACAAAGTATGTTTTTCTAAAATTGGTCTGGGTCTCCTTCTTGATTCGTGTGTCCATTATTGATAACTGTTGAGCAATAAATGTCTTCCACACCTCTTTGTTAGGCCTGGGGCTGCTTGCCCACACTACCACTAATAGAGCACTTTGGGTTATACATTAAACTTCTGGGGAACCCCTGGACTCTGTCAATGGTAATACCACCTAGTTGTAATACCATATACAAAGCCAGCTTCCTACAGACAGATTTGGCTTTAGCTTAGACTTAATCACCTACACGTGAAAGGCTGCCTGTGTGCTAAACTGTTAACTGATGCAAACTCTAAATCAAGGCCCCATCAACAGTTATTCAAAATTGCCATATGAATTATACATTGCTTCACTTCTTTGTTCTAGTGGACTCCTATGCAGCACCATATTGTTATTGTCAGGGAGGGTTACTGGTAGTTTTCACATCCCATAAAATCCCACGCCTCAGGATTAGCAATTTATCTGGTGTCAGGGTTTAAAAAACCCGCTCACACTGCGAGCCAGATTTATTTAGGGAGAGCTATTTGTAGGTCCTACTCGCCCTTTCTGGCAAGTAGGAAGACAAACCGACTTTTGACCTCTGTCTCTGAAAGCAGATAAAATGTGACAAGATAGCTAGATTTAAAGGCATCTTTATTTCTCACAAAGTGAATGAGCTAAATAAATGCCTTTAAATCTTGTTAACTTGTCACATTTGCTCACAGAGGTCAAGTGCATTACAGTTAGGTCAAGTAGATTTAACAAATTTTTTTTTTCCGAGCTCTGGGTGTAATAACAGCATCTTTTATACGTTCTTCTCCAGTAATGGTCATGAAGATTTGGTGCTAATCGCACTAAAAATATGCATGTCCTGGTAACCTTTTAGACCAGCCGAACTTTAATTGGGCTGTGAATTGAACACACAAGGTAACAACCAGGTGTGATAAAATCCACACTACTTATAATTCAGACCCCTCCACAAACAGGCATCAGAATTTTTCAGCCCATTTGTAACCTGTGTCTAAGTGCTCCAGTTGTAAGTCATTTAGAAATAAACAGTACGGTAAAGTGGTCAAACTGAATATTGAGGCTGATCCTTTTAGGCGACCATTAGGTGAATGATGTCACAATGGGTCCAACGTTATAGAAAGCTCATTGATGATGATTATTAGAGATTTAGGGCTGTGTAAAGTTAACAGTGTTTTCCATATACCGGATACCCCTTTCACCCCTTAACTGCTGTTCTCCCTAATCCCCATTGCTGAGCCTTTTTATGACTATTCAGGGTGAGTCGTGCTTAGCCCTCCATAACTTTTTTCTACATAAGATATCAATGCCAAATTTGCATCTTTTTTTCCAAACGTCCTGGGGATTCGAAAGGTACACAGGGTTTGTGGATTCCTCTGGTGGGGACCAAGAAAATAGGCAAATATAGCTACATTTTGAAATGTTTAAAAAAATAAAATTGGGAAAAAGTGCTCCAGATAAGAGTCTGGTTTTTGTCCTAAAATGGCATCAACAAAAAGGTTGCTGTGCTAAAGTCATCTTCCCAGCTTTAAGGAATATGGGCAGCTGAATCAAAAAAACTAGTTTTAGCATTTTTCAAAGCGGTCGTCCATTTTGCCTTTGAACCTGCTTTGTTTGTTTTAGAAACCAATGGGAATCACATGGGTTATCCAGGAAAGTTATACTTTTCTGAATAGTAGACAAAATCCCAAATTCAGCATATGAAGATCACTCAAAGTTTTCCAAAATAAACTGTTAAAATAAAGAAATATTGAGAATGAGTAGGAAAAAACTGTCATTTATGAGAACGTTTTCACCTGTAACGTTTTGCCGTGATGGCTGATTTACAAAAGCTATATACCATTATGTCCGCTTGACCCATCTGGTTGTGGGCATACATAGGGTTTGTGGGTTCTCCAAGAACCCGAGGTACCCATAGCCAACAACTAAGCTGCACCATTCAATGGTTTTTCTTTGTGTACCAAGTGTAGACCAATTCATTTGGTGAAATGTGGTATCAAGGAATCCTATGTATTTTCGAAAATGGCACAAAAATTGAGTTTAGGAGCATTGGTTATATGTACATCTCTGAATTTGCGAGTACCCTTACCAGCATGAGATTCAGAGGGTATTTTTCAAAATGTCTTCTTTCTTATACACTGGCTTACATTTGCAAGACACATATGGAATAAAATCCAATAGTTAATTAGGAATGTTCTACTATTCTATGCACCCACAGGTCTACCGATAAAAATGGTACTTCACTTGTATTGGTAGGCCTGCAACAGAAACGGAGCAAAACGGATCCTTTTTTGTCCAGCGTGGGTAGCTGTGGATTTTGGGCCCTAACGCAGGAGGCACCTACGGAAACCTAGCAAATCTGAACATTTTTGAAAAGTAGACACCTATGGGATTCAGGGTGGGGTGACCTGTGTGGCTCTCACCCGATTTTCTTCATCCAGAATCATGCAAACCTCAAACTTTGACTAAACAAAATGTTCCTCACATTTGTGTAATAGAAAGTTCTGTAATGTGCGTGGAGGCACAAACTTCCTAGCATTCAGCCACGTCTCCCAATAAAAATGGTACCTCACTTGTGTGGGTAGGCCCAGTGTCTGCAATGGGAAACAGGCCAAATGCAACATGGACCTATTTTTACAATGTTGGCAGCGGTGGATTTATTTTTTGCCCTACCTCAGCAAGCTCCTAGGGAAACCTAGCAAACTTGTACATGTTTGAAAACTAGACATCCAGGGGTACGTGACTTGCATGGCTGTCACTAAGTAATTTTACCCAGAAGCCAATGCAAACCTCTGTTTGGTTAAAACACACATTCTCTCACATTTCTGTGATAGAAAGCTCTGAAATCTGTGGGGAGCCACCCTTTCCTGCCACCCAGATTTCTCCCAAGTTTCCAGATAACAATTCTACCTCATTTTCTTGGGTAGTCCTAGTGCCCGTGACAGAACAGGCCACCAAATGCAACAAAGACACATCACATTTTTACATTGAAAACAAACCTAGTGTTTAGAGTGGGGTCCTTCCCTGTATACATTCTCAAGTTGTATACTTAGCCTGTAGAGCTCTCACACAACATGTAAAACTTGATGCTATAGCAAGCTGTTTTGCTCGCAATGTACTGTCTGACTAGCAGCTACCCAATGTATAGGATCAATGACTCATCAGTGGTATATTCTTTCCAGGAGTATAAATGTCTGGAAACCTGGCAGACAAGTGTTCCACGACAGGCTGAATTTTTAACATTCTGTTATGGTCTGTATGGTCTTGGGGCAATGCATCAGAATTATCATTGAAATGAATATACGCTGCAATAGCAAAAAACAATCTCTGCTATTCTACAGTGAAAATATGGGTGTGACCCAAACAGTTGTAGTAGAGCAGTAGGACTGCAAGCTTGGTTTCTGCACTAACCCAATTTTGAGTGTAAGGCCAAAAAATGTCTTCAACTTCTCAAGTAAAGTAGGAGTCAACTGGAGCGCCTAAGAATGAGCCCCTAGAGTGTCCATGTTCCCTCAGAAATTGATCTGCATGCAGATTTGTTTGCTTCACAATTTGCTCAAGGAACTCAACATACAAAAAGAGATGGACGTAGTCGATTGGCTGTTTTGACTTCACATCCAGCGTCGCAATTGAATGGTGCATTTTCGGGCTGCACTAAACTGGGCAGCAGCCAATACATCACAATGTCTGTGCTGGTGATTGCACTGCCTGCTGTCTTGGTTGGTCTGCCCTGCTATGGTTGCTCTGCTGCAGACTGTGCTTGCAAAGGGACATCATGACTACCATCATCGTGTCCCTCAGAATTTCTGGAAGACGATTGTCTCAGACCTGATTCACAAAGAGCCTCTGCACTCGTGGCCAAGGCTCCTCAGTCGGGGTGGGATTTCCGCATTCGTGATGTTTCCCATTGCGGGGATCCTGCCATGAGGGCAGAGATCCCTCAATGGCTGAGGAGCCTCCACCACGAGTACGGAGGCTCTTTGTGAATCGATGACTCCGTATCTGATCCTGTCTCAGAGCTGTCCTCTAAAAGCCACGTTAGGCCCTGCGCTGCAGTCATCCCCGAGCCGTCATCTATGCTGACTGGATAAAAACTTTCTCCTAAAACAGTGTCTTACGTAGAAGGCATAAGTACTGTTCTAAATCAGTCGTTGGATGTTTGCGAAGGAGAGATGTGTGCAAAAGTAAGTAAACAAAAAATGTCATATCTTTTTTTGGTGAAGCTGCAACATACCTGAACATACCCACTTCCACAGCATTCTTCTGTAATGGTTTATGCAAAACTTAGTTGTTTGGGGATAAGCTGGGCCATTGACAGTATAAAAGTAATTTTCCGAAGCGACAAATCTACCTTTGATCTCAAGAAGCACCCATTCACATAGTAGGCCCTGCAACTTTGTGCGCAGGCGTGCTCCTTGTGAAAAAATAGTGTAATCTCCAGGGTCACTGGAAATATGCATTAGGAGAGCACATTTGTAAACAGGGTAGTACTGTCTGGTTGAACACTTCACCTTATTAGTACCAGGCAGAAATAAGCAGCTGAAAGATGACCAGTCAACATTTGCCCTGGCCCTTCCTCTGTATGCAAACACATGTTGCCACATTGTTCCCTTTGCGCAAGATCATTTTATCATCTGCAGATGTTAGATTATGTGACATATATATATATTGCATATGCCACATAATCTAACGTCTGCTGCATAATTTGAAGGTGGTAAAACGTTCTTGCGCAAAGGGATCAGTGTGGCAACACATGATTGCACACAGTGGAAGGGAGATATATATATCTATATATATATATGTTTGATCAAGTTTTAGTTCAAGGTGGCAGAATCCTCTAACTTTGAGATTTGCCTGTTTAAAACATTTTTCAGATTTCTAGGGGCTTATTTAATGCATCACCCTCAAAATATTTTCTTTACACCAGAGTAGGAGTGGAATTCTTTTATAAGGCTGCGTTGCAAACAGTGGGTCAGCATTTTCTAATATAGATGTTGTCACAGTGAAGGCACCGGGGAATAGAAATTCCATGATACCAGAGAGCATGAATCTTCAGGATTGTATCAAAGGCAAACATGGTGCTGTGCTTGTAGCAGACTTTGCGGACATAAGGAATAAAATGAACCCAGTTTATCTTGTTCTTTAATCGCTGAATATTTTATCAATGAATAGGATCAGCAGCATGTCCAGCACAGCCAGTCCGGCCAAACCCCTCATAGCTGTGTGTCAGATGACATCCACCTCTGACAAGGAGCAGAATTTTGCTACCTGCTCACAACTGATCCGCGAAGCTGGTCATCGCGGTGCCAGCATGGTTTTTCTGCCAGAGAACTTTGATTATGTTGGAAGAAGCACTGAAGAGACCCTGAACCAGGCTGAAACCTTAGAAGGTGACCTCATGCAGAGATACTCCAACCTAGCCAGGTACATATCAAGTGTCTTTGTGCAGCTACAGAAAATGTATTGATTTACTTATTGTGAAAGCATGAGAAAATTAGCAACATTTGTTTATGATTTTCCTGGTTTCTTGCTCACGGCAATAACAGCATGATTGCTATAATCTAATGGACAATCGACTTAAAGATCTATATTTACATTGGTTGTGCTATTCGCATTCTCTCTCAGTTCTATGTTATTACCTTATTGATCAATAGCTTGCGGTACTAGTGCATTCAATGCCAATGTCCTGTTAGCAACTACATACTTAATGTTTTTTTAAATGTTCATACAACTACAGTGTCCACACTACCCCTGCCCTAAAACTACAGTGACTAAAGTAAAATGAATAACTTTAATTTATTTATATTTAGATAGCCAAATCCAAACTAGAATCGTAGTCTGTGCCTCTTTGTCAAAATTAATGTAACCATTAACCATAACAAAAAGCATTTGCAATGCAATAGGTCTTGCATTATTAAAGTTTGAGCTATTGGCATTGCTAAATAATGCATCACCAATAGCTTAAACTTTAAAAATGCGAAACCTATTGCATTGCAAATGCTTGTTTGACAAGTAATCTGGTCCGTGGAGAAAGGTACATATCCATTTGGTGTCTTTAGGGGCGCAGGGATTCCAACAGTACTCTTCTCTTGTGGAGATTTTGGGCTGAGGGATTTCCAGACATAACTCAAAAGGAAAGAGGACACCTCTCGATGAATCAGCTGAACCATCTGGCAGCTGTCATCAGGGTATATTTAGGCATTTCTATGCTGAAGGCAATTGTGCTGGGCTAGATTATATGTTGCCCTGTTAGAGATGTGGAGCCATAAGAACGGGACACATTCTTCCTTTCCTGGCATCCGTTTGTAGCTGGATTGAAGTGCAACCCAGGTTTCTGTGGAAAATTCCAAAAACCTGCATCATCCGTTGGATCATGAGTTATGACAAGCAGGTGCTGAAACATATTTAGGATATGCCAGGTGTGAGAAGTTGGCCTGCTATATGCTGCTCACTAATTCTAGTGATCACCTTGTACCATGCCAAACAACCCTTATGGTGGTGGTTGAAGTCAACCTTGATAGACCAGCTATCCTAGTGGTAGCGTGGACAGTGCAGTCTGCAGGCTAAACTCTTGAGGGCATGTGAAGCCAGCTGTTTTACCATATGTAACCCCCTTGAATACCAAATGAAAGGACACCACACAGATATATATTCAAAATATATATGTATTTATTTACTTAAAAGTATCCCCTATACTCTTTATGAGCACAGAAGCACATTAGTTTAAAACAAGGCAGTGTTTAAATATACAAAAGTTGCACAATTATGGATGGGCCAGGTGGCCAGCTAAACCATATACTAAAATAGTGGTATAAGAACCACGAATAGAAAGGAAGGAAGGCCTAGGGCCTTGGGAATCGCTGGGACGACAAGGAGCTAACTGTAGTTAGTGACCAGGAGGCCCACAGGATGCGTGTGCAGTGTGAAAAGTTACACGCGTGCGCCTATTGATTTCAATGGGTGCGTAAAAGTCACAAAGTTAAAGAAAAAGGAACCTTCCGGATAGACTAGAACCTAGCAACTTGAAACCTAGACACTAGAGATGTTTCTCTACTCAGGAGCACCGGAGTGCCAGCGTTACCTCACCCACAGGAAGCGGGTGCATAGGTGTCAAAGTATGTCGGGTTTCGCCGTGCAGGTCTATGGAGCCTGAAGATGAAGATGCTGCAGGCGGCCAGGCAGGAAGAGTTCGGGTGGATCCAAGGGTGGATATGAAGAGTAGACGACCTGTAAGCAGAGGGGACAGTGTTCAAAGTCACTAGCCAGTGACTGGCGTGGAACCAGGAAGGAACCAGGCGATGTCGGGTGCCAACAGGTAAAGAAAGGAAGCTTGTCTCCGCAGCCACGTGGACGTGAAGGGATCGACGATGACCAGGAGTCACTCACGAGCTGTCCCACGAAGGCTCTAGCTGATGGCGGTGTCGGCTTCTTGATCGGAGCAAACAGGCCTTGGCTAATGCAAGCCACGCAGGAATCGATGAAAGCTTGGTGCTCTAACCAGCAAGGTCAGAGGGGCTGCTCCTTTTCACAGGAGCAAGGGCCAGTCTGAAGCAACCAGACCAGCGGTGTTGTTCGTAGATTTCGTCGCCAAGATGGCCACTAGCCAACGGGCCAGTAACCGGGATGACGCGTCGAGCGGCAAAAAGCAAAAGGGCCCCACGCAGATCTCGTGGATGCTGGAGGGCTGATCTTTGGTGCAAATGCTGCTCGGTGTTGGGGCTTCTCAGGGCCCAAAGCACAGCGTTGAGGATGCCTCAGGTGCTGCGCAGTCAGCTTCTCGTGGACGTTTCAAGATGGCCGGTCCCACATCTCTCGGTGCCTCCACGGGTCTCTTCTTTGCAGGGACTGTGGATCTGGCTCAGAGATGTCTGGGAGTCTGGGTCTTGTCGGGCTCTGGGCTCGGTCTCCGGCGGGAGGCGGCGGCAAAGCAGTCGTTGAGCTGCTGGATGGTGCCTGTATTCACAGGGTGGTCACTCCTTGGCCACAAGGGAGATTCTCTTCAGTCTTCTGTGCAGCAGAACGTCGAAGTCCTGTAGTTCTTTTTCTTCAAGTCGAGTTTCAGGATGATCTGGGACACAGCTCCTACTCTTATTCCAAATCTAGCGGGCCGGATTACCTGCTAGGTCCCTCCTCTGGGTGGGACCAGGAAGGGGGTGGTTACACCCCCTTTCCTTTGTCCAGTTTCGCACCAGGACTGGGGCTGGAGAGCCCCAGCTCCGGTTTGAACTGGCATATGCACAGGGACACCTTGTCTGTCCCAGGCATGTCTCAATCTATTCAGCCCTCCCTAACCCACTACACAAAATCCTTCTTTCTTCTTGGAAGTTTGGGACCCACCCTCATTATTCTGTTGGGGGCCTGGCGAAGACTTCTGGTCTTTGGGTTTCTGTTCCCCACCCTTTTGGTCTGCCTTCTTCTGGTCACCACCCTGGTTCTGGTTCTTTTGCTTAACCCTGGTTCTAACCCATTTGTCTGCCTTCTTTCCCAATTCTTGGGGAGAGGTCAGATCTGAGTCAATCAGGTGTTGATGCAACTGCTGGTTCTGACAATTATTTAAGATTTGCTCTCTCATAATTAGATTATATAATCCTGTGTAATCTGCAACCTTACTTCCCAGCAACCAGCACTCCAGAGCCTTAGTGGCAGACTCAACAAATTCAGACCAGTCCCGAGTCTGTGTCTTCTGGGTGTCTCTGAACATTAACCTGTACTGTTCAGTGGTTAAGCCTAACCCATCAATCAGAACACTCTTCAGGACCAGGTAATTTCTAGCATCCTCATCACTAACTGTGAGGAGCTTGTCTCTGCCTCTACATTCAAAGGAGAGCCACAAGATTGCTGCCCACTGCTCCTTAGGGACCTGCTGTACTCTGCAGGCCCTCTCAAGGGCAGTTATCCACTTGTGGATGTCATCCCCAGTTTTGTAGGGGGGCACAATCTTACTCAAGTTTCTCTGATCATAGGACCTGTCTCTATCCTTAGGGATATTGCTGCCACCAGTGGAATCTAATCCACTCTCTCTAGACTGTCTTGCTCTAGCAAGTTTCTCCTTAGCTAAGGCAACTTCTAGTTCTTGCCTTTGAATCCTAAGTTCAGCCTCTCTCATCTTGGCTTCATGCTCTCTTCTCTGAGGGGAAGTCATCCTCCTCTGAGCAGGGGCATGTGGGCCTTTAGAGCCAGTGGAATGGTCAGACCCACTCGAACTGGATCCTCTATCCCTCTGTCTCTGGTTAAGCCTGCTTGGGGGTCTGTAGGGAGGTATCCCATTTCCAGACCCATGTAAGCTTAAGTTAGCCTGGCTAAGTCTCCTGACTGGCACCTGGCTATGTCTATCATCTGAATCTGCCTCCTCCTCATCTGCATCATCTCCCTCTGGAGTGATAGGGCATTAGTATTATCATCTTCAGATGGGTGACCTCCATTTCCAGACCCTGTAGGGACTGAGTCAGGGGGACTTTGAGTATCAGAGTAATCTAATAGCTCTAGGAGTTGGGCTATAGTAGGGTTTTGACCCTGCTTAAGACCTCTGGTGTTACACAGCTGTCTTAACTCCTGATAGTTTAACATAGAATATTTGGATGGTGCCTTTTGAGGGTCACTCTCAACAACTGGGAGCCCAGTGGCTCCTGCTGCTCCAGCCATTCTCTTAGTGAGGTGGATGTGTTGTAATCTACCTACACTGGTGTTTTCCTACTGTACCTTTTCTAGTTAGTTGTAGTCAGGGCGTGCTACTCCCTTTGCTCTACAACAACTAAGTTCAGTAGAACTTATGTATACTAGTCTTGTTTTTATATGTACCTAAAGGTACCTGTGTGATCTTTCAAATGATATTTTCAAAGATTACAACTGGTAAAACACAGCAAGCTCAAATCCCAACCGCTGCTCACCAATGTGAGAAGTTGGCCTGGTATATGCTGCTCACTAATTCTAGTGATCACCTTGTACCATGCCAAACAACCCTTATGGTGGTGGTTGAAGTCAACCTTGATAGACCAGCTATCCTAGTGGTAGCGTGGACAGTGCAGTCTGCAGGCTAAACTCTTGAGGGCATGTGAAGCCAGCTGTTTTACCATATGTAACCCCCTTGAATACCAAATGAAAGGACACCACACAGATATATATTCAAAATATATATGTATTTATTTACTTAAAAGTATCCCCTATACTCTTTATGAGCACAGAAGCACATTCATTAAAACAAGGCAGTGTTTAAATATACAAAAGTTGCACAATTATGGATGGGCCAGGTGGTCAGCTAAACCATATACTAAAATAGTGGTATAAGAACCACGAATAGAAAGGAAGGAAGGCCTAGGGCCTTGGGAATCGCTGGGACGACAAGGAGCTAACTGTAGTTAGTGACCAGGAGGCCCACAGGATGCGTGTGCAGTGTGAATAGTTACACGCGTGCACCTATTGATTTCAATGGGTGCGTAAAAGTCACAAAGTTAAAGAAAAAGGAACCTTCCGGATGGACTAGAACCTAGCAACTTGAAACCTAGACACTAGAGATGTTTTTCTACACAGGAGCACCGGAGTGCCAGCGTTACCTCACCCACAGGAAGCGGGTGCATAGGTGTCAAAGTACGTCGGGTTTCGTCGTGCAGGTCTATGGAGCCTGAAGATGAAGATGCTGCAGGTGGCCAGGCAGGAAGAGTTCGGGTGGATCCAAGGGTGGATCTGAAGAGTAGACGACCTGTAAGCAGAGGGGACAGTGTTCAAAGTCACTAGCCAGTGACCGTCGTGGAACCAGGAAGGAACCAGGCGATGTCAGGTGCCAACAGGTGAAGAAAGGAAGCTTGTCTCCGCAGCCACGTGGACGTGAAGGGATCGACGACGACCAGAAGTCACTCACGAGCTGTCCCACGAAGGCTCTAGCTGATGGCGGTGTCGGCTTCTTGATTGGAGCAAACAGGCCTTGGCTAATGCAAGCCACGCAGGAATCGATGAAAGCTTGGTGCTCTAACCAGCAAGGTCAGAGGGGCTGCTCCTTTTCACAGGAGCAAGGGCCAGTCTGGAGCAACCAGACCAGCGGTGTTGTTCGTAGATTTCGTCGCCAAGATGGCCACTAGCCAACGGGCCAGTAACCGGGATGACGCGTCGAGTGGCAAAAAGCAAAAGGACCCCACGCAGATCTCGTGGATGCTGGAGGGCTGATCTTTGGTGCAAATGCTGCTCGGTGTTGGGGCTTCTCAGGGCCCAAAGCACAGCGTTGAGGATGCCTCAGGTGCTGCGCAGTCAGCTTCTCGTGGACGTTTCAAGATGGCCGGTCCCACGTCTCACGGTGCCTCCACGGGTCTCTTCTTTGCAGGGACTGTGGATCTGGCTCAGAGATGTCTGGGAGTCTGGGTCTTGTCGGGCTCTGGGCTCGGTCTCCGGTGGGAGGTGGCGGCAAAGCAGTCGTTGAGTTGCTGGATGGTGCCTGTATTCACAGGGTGGTCACCCCTTGGCCACAAGGGAGATTCTCTTCAGTCTTCTGTGCAGCAGAACGTCGAAGTCCAGTAGTTCTTCTTCTTCAAGTAGAGTTTCAGGATGATCTGAAGTCTTGGGAAACAGCTCCTACTCTTATTCCAAATCTAGGGGCCGGATTACCTGCTAGGTCCCTCCTCTGGGTGGGACCAGGAAGGGGGGTGGTTACACCCCCTTTCCTTTGTCCAGTTTCGCGCCAGGACTGGGGCTGGAGAGCCCCAGCTCCGGTTTGAACTGGCATATGCACAGGGATGTCTCAATCTATTCAGCCCTCCCTAACCCACTACACAAAATCCTGTCTGGGTTGGTGCAAACACCTCCCCTGACAGGAAACCCTTTGTCCACACCTCCCAAGCTGGAAGGACTCCCAGCAGCAGGAGGGCAGACTTGTGTCTGTGGTGGCAGCATCCATTTTGTGATGCTGAGGCTCTGTCTAACTTTACCCGGGTTTCAGGTTGGGTACATGTCGTGTCCCTCTAGAAGGGTGGAATGCTACCCCCGTCGCCAGAACTGGTGAGGGGGTAGTATTCCAAATCGTATGACACCTTACTCGACATGTTTGGATAAAGCCAAACCAAAGTTAGCATTTGACCGCGAGGTACATAATGCACTTAAGAGTATATAGTATGGCAATATCATGAAACAGCTAAAGGACGTTGTTCCGAAAGCTGCAGACAGGCTCAGCTCATGCCAGAGCACCATCTCACATGAAACCAAGCACTCTGCCTCCAGGATTGTTAAGGCCTGCCATAGGAGTGGCTGATAGGCTACCATGTGTCCATATATGTTAGATATAGATATACTATATCTAAGAAAGAGGTGATTGCACCAACTTACCCCAGCTGAGTGATCAGCCAGTTGTGTCAAATAGTGAGGCCAGGCCAGGGGTGGCATAATACATGCTGCAGCCCCTGGTAGGCCTTGGATACACCTATGCCCTGGGTACCTGGGGTACACTGTTACAGGGGCCAATAAGGTGAACCAGTTCCAATTGGTAATGCACCTAGTGTGCATTGGCATTAGTTTAGGTAGAGAGCAGCAGGGCTGTGGGTCTGATTAGTAGGCCCACAGCCACACTAAGTCATAAAACCAGTGAAGCAAAAGCAAAAATTTGGGGTGACCATAGGATAGCAGACCCTACTCTCCTACACAACCCCCCCCCAACGCAGGGACATTAGACTAACCTTGACCAGTTGTGTCTTCATGTTCTAAGTGGAAGTACCGGGAGAGACCATCTGCATTACCATGGTCAGTCCCTGGGCGGTGCTCCACTGTAAAGTCCATCCCCTGTAGGGAAATGGACCACCTGAGTAGTTTGGGGTTTTCACCCTTCATCTGATTTAGCCATAAGAGGGGCTTATGGTCGGTCTGAATCTTGAAGTGAGTTCCAAATAAGTATGGTCTCAACTTCTTCAGGGCCCACACCACAGCAAAGGCCTCCCTCTCAATAGCTGACCAACGTTTCTCTCTAGGGGTCAGCCTTCTGCTAATAAAAGCAATGGGCTGGTCTTGACCATCTACATTAAGTTGTGAAAGCACAGCTCCCATCCCCAACTCAGAAGCATCTGTTTGGACAATAAACTCTTTGGAGTAGTCAGGACTCTTCAGGATAGGTGCAGAGCACATGGCCTTCTTCAGGTCATCAAATGCCTTTTGACAGTTTACTGTCCACTGAACCTTTTTGGGCACCTTCTTGGATGTCAGATCATTAAGAGGAGTCACTATGGACCCATAGTTCTTAACAAACTTCCTGTAGTACCCAGTCAGGCCCAAGAAAGCTCTGACCTGAGTCTGGGTAGTTGGAGGGGACCAGTCCTTGATGGTCTGGATCTTACTCTCCAGTGGTTGAACCTGGCCTCCACCTACAAGGTGGCCCAAGTATACAACTTTACTCTGCCCTATCTGGCACTTAGTAGCCTTGATAGTGAGGCCTGCCTTTTGCAGGGCCTCTAGTACTTTTGTCAGGTGGATCAGGTGATCCTCCCAGGTGGAGCTAAAGACAGCAATATCATCTAGATATGCTGCACAGAAGTCATCCAACCCAGTAAGGACTTGGTTCACCAACCTTTGAAAAGTGGCAGGTGCATTCTTCAGACCAAAGGGCATCACCACAAATTGGTAATGACAATGGCAATTTTTAAAAGAAAGAAAGAAAATCGAACATCCCAGCAGCTCCGTGATAGATGAAGGGGGAGGGAATGCGACGTTGAGGGGCAAAATATATCACAGGCACTGAAAATACTGAACGTAGATTGTGGCTGCTGCGGAGAGCACACAACAGAGGAAAACACCAAACGCACGTACGACATTGTGAAATTGTCAAATTATACTGTATTTCTGTAGGCATCAGTGTTCAGGGTACCTTCTGTTTCAATTAGTTTTTATTACCATCTGTGTACGTGAGCGTTTCGCTTGTTTGTCTAAAATGAATCGGGAGCGCACCCGAAATGACTGGGCAGTGCAGCAGTGAACGGTTCTTCTTGTGCTGTCAAGGAAGCCGCTCCTGGCTCTTACTCCAGTTACTATGTTGTAATATTAATGATTTTGGTATGATAATTAGTTGGGGGTATGTGGGAAGCAAATCGTGGATCGAGCGACTAAACATATTGTTAGGATGTGGGGGTTTATTTTCAGAGCGAGAGATTTAGGCATGCGGTGTACCGTGTACTCAGGGAGCATGCAGAAGGTGAAGGAGAGGGTCCTTGAAAAAATATAAAGGAGGGTTTAAGTCACGCAGGGTGTACGTACATCGCGGACTGTGATCTGTGGATGTATAAACAGAGTCCGATGTTTCCACCGTCCAGGTCGCGCGAAAGTCAACAGAAAAAAAGCAAGCAGGAAGTGGGATAAGGGAGGGGGTGGCAAATGGTGAGGGAAGGGGTGGCAAATGGGGAGCACTTTCGCGGCCGTTTTGATGTTCTCAGTGGCCGCGCGGCTCGCTGAGAACATCAAAACGGCCGCGAAAGTGATCAGGCAGGCTGACAAATGGCACGCGCGCCCGGCGCACATGCACTGTATTTGGAGGCCTGAAAAGCACTAGTTTGCACATCCAAATCCCCGGTCACTAAAGCTCTCGCCAGGGCTGCGCTAAAGCGCTGGCTCAGGCGAGACCTAAAAACTGTATGGTGCCCCTAACTATTAATTCATTTAAATGAAAACCCATTAAATATTCACCTCTAGCCAAAATTGTATCGTACCCCTAACCTCGTCCCACATTCTTTTAATTCTAACCCTACCATTTAATTAATTTACAAAATAGAAAATAATGAACCCAATAAAAAAATAGATGACATAAAAAAGTAACCATTACTCTTATTGTTGATGTCCATTGATTTAATGTTAAATTAACCATCACCAAAGATTTATTATATATATTTCATCTATATTAAATAAAATAAGTAATCTTAATGTAAACATGTCAATCCTAAACCTTGATTTGAAATGTTAAAATTAATAGAAACATTTAGTTAATTAATTAATCTGAATCCCGTACTTAATTTTGTTTGTGCCAGTAAATAAAATTAAGTTGTATATTTATTTTATTTTAAATGATTTTCCTTAACACTTATTTCCAATACGCTTAATTAGTATGCCTTACCCTAATGCACAATTAATGCACATTAAGCTAGATATTATTATTTACCCCACCTCTTGACTAATTGAAAATAAATTTGTACATTAATCCTCTCATATTTTAAATTAAAAGAAATTAAATGTAACCTATAATCCTTAATTAAATTGAATTACCTCACAATCTAAATAAATGTATTATATTTGCCTACATGATGTAGCAGCATTCCCTGTAGTAGTAACATTTATGTAGTGACATGCCACTGTAGTTTAGGTGACCACACTTAGGTGTCCATTACGATGGCGGGCGGACACCGTAATGGTAAACTGGACCGACCGCCAGAGGTGCGGCGGTCCCGCTGTGCCCATTAGGTTGCGACCGCCACCCTGGCGGTCGCATCCCGCATATTTAACATTGTGGGGGGCAGTGCTTTGTGCAGCACCCGCCACAATGTCAAATATGCATGTTGTGCATTGGCATGCACAACGTGACAGGCACCGCGCGGTGCCTGCCACCTTGTGCATGCCAATGTGGGGAGGTACAATACGCACCCCCCTAACACCACGGGTGCCCGCAACGGGCCCCCAATGCCAAAAACTGCATGCCTTTCCATGGCGGCATCACCGCCATGGAAAGGCCAAAATCCGCAAACATCATAATATGGCGGGCAGTGCCTGCTAGGCACAGCCACCATGTTATGGCCCAGGACCGCACGGCAGGCAATCTTAACGATTGCCTGCCTGCAGTAAAGCGGCGGATGGCCTTTCCGTCCACCGCTGTGCCCACTGCCATTGTAATAGAGCGGGGGTAAATAGCGTGTGGGTGGGGAAAGATGTCGGGCGGATTGCCACCGCCGGTCTGGCAGTGGCGATCCACACGACATCATAATGGCCCCCTTAGTTTCAGCAGTTTACAAATGAGAAGTGTTCAACTCACAAGTAGTATTTGGGACATGGGATTGTGAATCAGGAGTTCCAATGGGAAGAACAGCATTTGGAGTTATTATTAGTCATTAGAAAAAGTTGTACTATGCTGATGCGGAGACCGAGAGAGGGAGGAATGCTCAGTTGTAAATGGCTGCTGCCATGCTTCCAAGAGCAGATGCCATGCTACCTCTGCTCCAACCACTCAGGCTCCTGGGATAAATTTGGAAAGGTCTAATGGTTATAGGGTCTGCAGAACTTGATCCATCTGTACTTGACAGCCAGGATGAATTAACATTCAATCTCCCTGCGGGACATCAGGAGATATAGCATAGGAGCTACATTTTCCATGTACAAGGCTTAATAGTCCAATGTTAGCAGAATTGAACCTCCATTTACTTAGACAAAATTCCAAGGATCAAATTGTCTAAGAAAAACTATTAACCAAGAAGGACATTGTTATTGCAAATTACTGGAGAGGAGATCATCTCATTCTCTAGACCTAGAGTGTGTTGCACACCTGTTTACACCCGTTAAAGATGGCACTGTATCCATCTTGTTGAATCTCTGCCTTCGGACTACTAAGTGCCTTCCTCCTAGGAATTTGGCACCAGCACTCATCACCTGTTCTAACCATGTCTGGAATGTAGGAGGAGTGTTAAGATTCATTGAGGTGCGGCAAACTCAGAGGTGGTTCTATCCCCCACGATGACACGTCGGTGTCAGGAACTCCGGATAGTGTTGACCACGATCTGTGCTTATCGATCAAATCAATCATGTCATTTCCTACTGTTCCTTTTACATCTGGGTCATCCGTCCTCTGCAAACGGAGACTCATAAAATGATGGTGCAGTCCTTGATTTTATCCCGAATTGACCACTGTAATTCTCTACACCTATGCTCTTGATCCAAAATCTTAAACCTATCCAGAACACTCGAGCATAACTCCATTCGAGTATTTGTGCATGTTTCTCTGTTTCCTTTCATCTGATTGGCCTCAAGTCTCTATGCAAATTTCAATTCAAGGCCTAGTGTACTTTTCACTGAGTCCTTTCTGACAAGGCTCAGTCATTAGGAAACCCTTGCTCTGGTGTTCTTATGCCAGATCCCGGTGATTGGGACACTCTAAGAAACTGAATAGAAAACAATCTCTAAGGACCACATTGGCAGATTTGTTGTCCTTTCCTTGGCCCAGTCACTGGTACAGTCTTCCTTTTAGCCACTTGCTCTTAAGCAGATTTATTTGACCTAATTCCTTATTAGTACATCTGGTGTGCAGAAGTTTTAAGACCAGTAGGGTGGCCAGCTGCTTTACCAATCATTTTTTCATTTGTTCTAGTATTGCAGTCCCTCGACAGTTTTACCATGAAGACCAAAGCGATCGGAATCTATTTAGATGTGTTTTAGTTAAACAAGAGCACACTTCAAAAACAATTCTTAATTAAAAAGAATAAAAAGAACAACATACATATGGTGCAGCAGTTGGATAATGGATGTTTATTTTGACCAGACTCATTCTGTCGACCCCTGGAGGATTAAAGAGAGTGTGAGGTCACAGGGATCCAAACATGTGACCATGCGGTCATACCCAGATCACTGTAGTGGACGCATCAGTCCAGTGAACACTTACAGGGCAACCCTTGACATAATGACCACTATCTACCCTTCTTTCACCAATTTCCCTTCCAAAAGATGTATTCCACCATAAATTGGAACCTTCGTCTCCGTAGTTTATTTGTAACTATTTAATACATAGTTTCTTTTGTAGTCGAAATGCTTTTAAACAGTATTTTGATTGTTTTCTTTTTTCTTAATGAACAAAAACTTGAATGTCTCACTGCTTAAGAAAAAAACCTCTGAAAAGAGTATTTTTTTCACTACATTGAGAAACACAAACTTTGCAGGTATCCAAAGCCTTCATGAACAGGGAAAAAGATTGATAGACCCCTCTAACCAATGCCATTAGAATGGTGAAGGAGAGTGGTATCTACCGGTGAAGCATTTAGGCTGCCTTTTTGGTTAACCTCTTCAGTGCCCCGCCCTTTTCACGCCCTGTGCCGGGCGTTTCATTAGCGGGCGGGGTTCATGACGAGACTATCTCGTCATGGGCACTGAAGGGGTTAAAGAAAAAAGCCCAAAGTCAAGAGTAGTGTCTTGTGTTTTTTTACTTCCAAGATGAATACTGAGCACCCTCTCCCCTAACGAGGACAATAAAGGAAGAAATGCAAGTATTACATTAACTTTAACAAATAGTAGGTAGGATTAGCATCAAGAGTTGCAAAAGTTTAACTTCGTTGCGTATAAATAAGGCTCCCAGTTTTCCATTTGTACTGATTTCTACAGATAAATCCAGACAGAAAACAATATGTTTCCTGTCTGTGTTTATTTGTAAAAGCAGAAAATACAGAAAATTGTGCTTTCTGTGGGTGACTCACCATGCTGTCTTTCATGATTTCCAGAACAACAGTTGAGCAGATAGACCACATGGGAAGTTAAAAAACAGATTCACATTTACCTAAATACCTGCATATTGTAATATATTTTTGCATTATAATGGTTATATTTACCAGTGGGTGTAATGTTTCACTATATTTAGCTGCTAAATTTGCTAAAACACGACAGCCAGCAAAGTATAGTTGCAAGTTATTCAGTAAAAAAAATGTGGAAATTATACCATTTTATGAATCATTTATTCTAAAAACACAAAATAAATATAGATAAATACCAACAAGATGGCCCAAAAATAAATATGGATAAATGCAGACGGAAATGTTAATATAGCATACCAAGCATGCCAATGGTAGCATCATGACATAATGAGTTCTTGTAACTAGGCCTTCATTCTAGTGACAGGTTGCAGGGATCCTGTTGGAACTAATGCACCTCTTGAGCACCAGTAAGTGCACCATGATCCATATGGTTGTTCCCAAGCGTCATCATAGCTTTGCGTGTAATAAAGCTGCCATTGGCTTTCTTTATTCTAAACTAACTCAATTTGCGAAGGCCATTTAACATTACACAAGTTAATTGCCCTTCATTTTGAAGTTGCCTGGTCATAGTGGAGTGAGTGGGTAAACTATTTCAACCATCATTGAGTCTGGCGTAGCGAAGGGCCAGAGAAAAACTTTGCAAAATTGTTTCCTCCTTTGTTGTGAAATCAAACATACAGAAACTAGAAATAATCTGGACCCTGGCATTTCTCCAGTATAGACCCCAGAAGCATCTGAATAGGAAATGCTTGATTGATATCTGTCAAAGTTTTTTTATGTGCCTTAAAGATCTTTGCCTACCTTGCATATAGGTCATGCTTTACTAGTACTATTCCTCTGTGCTACAAGGTTCATATGATTTTGAGCTGTAGAACAGCCTGAACAGACCCTCCAAATCAGATGGATTTTTGTGCACAACTGTCATGTTTAGCCAGTAATAAAAAGTATGTTGTGAGTGGTGTAGCCCGGCTTTATATTCTAAGTCATGTCTCCGGATGTTTTTCAGGGAGTCTGGAATGTGGTTGTCCTTGGGAGGTTTTCATGAAAAAACGAGTGACTGGGAGAAAGATCAGAGAATACACAACTCTCACGTCATTATGGACAACAAAGGTCAGTCTTCTACCCAAAATTAAAATTCTGCCATGCAACTTCAAATTCTGACAGCACATAAGGCCTGAATCTGCTTTTTGCAAATGTTCAGTCTTGTCTGCCTGAGAGTTTCTAACATCATGCACCATAATTATTCACAAGGTGTCGACCTCCATGACGTTGAAGTTTGTCATGAGCCATAAGAAAAAAGCTTATTTCAGCCTCATATACGAAGCGTATTGTGGTGTATGTGTGGAATAGCACTCATTACATCGCATAGAAATACCACGCATGCCTTTACAACGCGGGTATAACTACGCGATGTCAATTACGAGTACCATTACAACGCAAAATTTTACCACGACTATACCTTTACCACGCTTTTGTTTGCTGTAACACATTTCAACACCAAGGCATGCGTGGTAAAGGTATACTCATGGTAAACGTTTGCAAGGTAAGTGACTCCAACCTACCCTATCCTAATCCCTAATGTAGTTCCACTGCACAAGCCTCCCCCGACCCCCAGTCCTCTCCCTACAATACCATTACACTACCCTGCACAACCCCCCGACACTACACTAATTCCCAGACCCTTCTCCGACCCCAGTCCTCTTCCTACAATAACACTACAATACCCTGCTCAACCCTGCGACACTACAGTAATTCCTAAAACACGACCCTACACTACACAAACACCACAACACTACCCTAAACCCTACAACTCTACCCCCTGCACGACCCTCCCTCTACCCCCAGTCTGGTCCCTACACTTTAACACTACCCTGCAATATCCCTTACACTACTCTAAACCCTAAAACACTACCCTACACTACAAAAATACAACACTACACTAAACCCTAAAACTCTACCCTCTGCACGACCCTTCCCCTACCCCCAGTGCGGTCCCTACACTCTAACACTACCCTGCACGACCTCCAACACTACCCTGAACCCTAAAACACTACCCTACACTATACAAACACCATAACACTACCCTAAATCACTACCCCCAGTCCGGCCCCTACACTCTAGCACTACCCTGCACGACCCCCTTGACACTACCCTAAACCCAAAAACACTTTCCTACACTACACAAACACCGCAACTCTACCCTAAATCCTAAAACACTACCCCAGCACGACCCTCCCCCTACACACAACCCTACACTACACAAACATTACTACACTACTTCGACACTACCCTAAACCATTAAAAGGTAACCCCAGCGCCAAGCACAATCCCCCTTACCTCTCTCTCCTCGTGGTTCCTCTCTCCTGGTTCCAGCGTCGAAAGAGGGGCGGTGCATGTTGTTGTGAGGAAACGGAACAGCCCAGTTTTCTCACAACGATTTGAATAACCATTACATCGCATGCGTTTTAAAAGCGCATGCGATATAATGGTTTGCTTTGTAATGGTAGTCGTTGTTACATCGCATGCGTTGTTACGCATGCGATGTAACAACTTGCGTGGTAACAGCCTCGTTGCAATGGCTGTTTACCGTATGTGTGCCCTTTCCTGCTCTTTTGAATGTATAATATGAAATATTCCTTTGGTGGCCCAGTAGCTGTGCTTTTTAACCACAACTGTCCAACTTGTAATAGACAGAGATCTGTGGGAGAGTAAATCACTCATAGAAAAATGCAGCAATTCACTTTGGCTTTCATTTGGTGGCCAATAGCTACTACTTCGCATCGGCCAAGTCCTCTCTGTGGCAGCACACCATCCTGCTTATCTTTTGAAGTACTGTCCTTTTCATACCCTCTTCAGCACTTTCCAATTTTACTGAGGGGGCTGGGGACAGCATACCAACACCTGAACCTGTCCTGTGCTCATGTGAATAGTTCTATATTGGTTTCATAATTTTTAGCATAACTGTAAAGAAAAGTACCTGCATTTTGTATGGATACCCAACGAGCTGTTTGTATGCTTAAAGATCGCAATCTTACCTTTTTTCAAGAGCTTAAAACCTCTTTGCAAAACTGACAGGGCCAAAATTGGGGTCACTGAGCGTTCTTTTCTCAGTACTGTTTGTATGCCCTGTCGCTTCAGCATTTGTATACTTCCGCCATGCTCATACAATGAAGACCTAAGAAAAAATATACATTGGCTTTACTACAGTATGGTTTTCTATTGAATGTGTTTGGAATTGAGTGTCAAACCAGTTTAAATGTAGCAGGAAAAATCACAGTTTGAAAGCGTATTAAGATAGCAACTTGGACATGCTTTCCTGGAGTATGGTAAAATAGTGCGTATAGCCTTCTTGAGTGTGGGAAATAACCGAGTGATGGCTGTTCTGGATATGGTAAATAACAATGGATGAGACTGTCTGGAGTTCAGGAAATAATAATGGGTATGATCATCTTGGGAAGTAACAATATGTTGGACTGGTGGCGTACACCTTCTTGAAGTCACTGAAAAGCCTCTGGAAGAAAATAAACAGAGTGTGAGAGCGATCGAAGCTCATTTGCATTCCATTGCATTGGGGGACCCCCAGCATTATTTGTACTCTCCAGACATAGGAGCAAAACAGCCACTAGCAAGAATGGACTGGAGAATGTCAATAGAGCAAACAATTTACGGTAACTGGGTTGGCTTGAGTCCAATCGGCATGGTGTTTTTAATGGTGCTAGTCAGTCCCTCCTTCGCAACTCTGTGAATATTTCCTGTGCAGTTAGGCTATCCTTGTTAGGCGGGCACTGAGAGTGCCTGTTAGGGGTGATCAACACTTGGACGGTGACCTGGGAACTCCAGAGTTGACCCGTGGTGCTTGGTGAATCCCAGCGAGACACAGTGTTGAGGTTGGCAACAAAACAGGCAAAGGTTGCATATTTGGCAAAGACGCTTCTGTTTTCCCCTGTTTCAGATGGCAGGCGGATGGACATACAGGAGCTCCGGAAGTGGTTTGTTAAACCTGGGTCCAAAGTTTCCAAACTAGTGCATTCTACCTGTGCCTTTCGAGAATAACTGAAGGGAAAACTTTCCATGTTCATACCAGTGCAATAGATGCAGAATGATTGGAGAGTATTTTGTACTCTTATGTACAGGCCCCTTCCCAGCGTACTCTCCCCTTTCACTTTATGTTGAATGAAAGGCCCAATGTTCTTTAATGTGTCAGCAGCTTTATGTCTATGCTGCATAGTCACTTAAGGTTTCTGACCTGGTTTCCTTGTGATACAAGTGTTTCATCTATCAAGCTGAATTAAAGAGGGCAAGATTTCTGTAGCCCTGACAATTTCTGTACCCACCGAAATGCATTGTCCCATCTCTGAAGAGTGGTCGATCTTACCTCTAACTTGATCATAACTGGTTTTATGCACTACACGCTCATGCATTGGATTTGGTTTTTGCAGAGCTTGTAGGCTTCCTTGATTTTTTTGCTAACAATCAATACTCTTATGCTTCCTCTGCTAACTACTGTATATTTGTTGTGGGGTTTCTCCAGGATCTATTGTGTCTGTATACCACAAGGCACACCTCTTTGATGTTCAGATAGCTGGAAGGGTTTCTCTGAGAGAGAGCAAATTCACCATCCCTGGCTCTGAAATTCTACCGCCTGTGAGCTCACCCGTTGGGAAGGTAGGTATTGTCAGTGGGCAAATGGCCACTCTAGGATCTGGAAACATTTTTGCAGACTAATGCTACAAATTGTTTGGGTTGTTACTCTTAGGAAAAGTAGACTTGGGTCTTCTGTCAGCAGTATGAAAATATGAACAGATACTCTCATGCCTTTACAATTATATCTTCCATTCTTTACTTCGCCTCAAATATTTATGTGTGACTTAGGATCCCAACTTTTTATTATAGCTCAAATGTATTGATGAACACATTAAGTACTGGGTGATACATTTGGAAAAGGCCATGCATTCTTTTTAAATGGGTTGATGCTCAGCAAATTATTAATCGTAACATGAGGCAAATTCTAAATGCATACATTGAAGCTCGTTGACCTGTATATGTTTCTCAGTAGTGTATGTTTTCACGCTCCGTGTAGGCTCTCTATGAACACTGTCTCGTGCAGAATTACCGCATAAAGATTTACAATCTGCATTACCATAATTAGAGCTTTTACTTTTATTTTGAATGCCATTTTTGAGTGGTGTTGAGGTGACTTAATCACTGCAACCCTAATGAGCAAGCGAGTGACCTCTGAGGCAATGTTTGTAACTTAATAATAAAGAAATAATTGCATCTTGCAAACAAAGTTTATAAAAAATAATTATCTAATGTTAACTTAAGCCAAGCACTGGGATTAAAAAAAATGCATAGGAATCAAAATATATCCCATACAATTAAACAAGTTGATTAACATTATTCCTATACATTATTCATGTACACATGCATATTTCTCCCACCAGGTTGGCCTAGCAGTTTGTTATGATCTACGTTTCCCAGAAATGTCCTTAACTCTGGCCCAGGAAGGAGCAGAGCTTCTGACATTCCCATCAGCCTTTACGCTAACTACTGGGCCGGCGCATTGGGAGGTAAGCATGGCCGGGTGCACATTCCCCTTACTATGGATAATGTCAGTAGGCAAAAGAGTTGAGAACTTCGCTCAGTGCTTTCGTTCATGGTTCTCACATCATTCATAAAGAATTGCAAAACCAATATCTCCATCTTTTTGTTTAGGTACTTTTGCGTGCTCGCGCCATAGAGACTCAGTGTTATGTGGTGGCTGCCGCGCAGACCGGCTCACACAACGAGCGCCGTGCCTCGTATGGCCATGCCATGGTAGTGGATCCATGGGGCAGTATCATCGCTCAGTGCCAAGAAGGAACCGGCCTTTGCTGTGCAGAGATAAATCTTGACTACCTCCACCGCATCCGCCAGGAAATGCCTGTATGCAGCCACCGGAGACCTGACTTGTATGGTAAAGTCACCAAAGTATAGACGATTCCAAAGCCTTAGCAATCTCCCTGTGCGTCCTGCTGTCCTTGTACTACAGAAATCAACCAATCTGACCAGTAGCCCTATCTTGCAATTTTAGAGTCCTTGATTTCAGCAAATTGTATGAACAGAAGAAAACTATTGCAACCAGAGAATTGGTTCTGCCGGCACGATAAGTCCTTTTCACACAGCAAAACCTGTTGGTAAACGATTGATTTGTTTAGCACTCCTCACTGTCCCCTTTAAATCCAATGACAAAACATTCCAGCTGTCGTTTTCGCACAAAGACTGAGGCACTCTAAACTCCAATGCTAAGCTTGTCATGTACCCTTTTGCGGAAAAGTGCCAGTATCGTTGGTCCGCGGATAATGTGGTGCTGTGTGTACTTGAAATTAAATAAGCAACTGACCTAATGATCTGACCATCATATTGTTCTCCACTTTGTACTGGTGGCCACTGGGAGTATTTGTACATCATTTTAAATGGAAGTGTATACTTTACGAGCGATTTCAGCTTTCTCTCCGCTATGAGGTACCATGAGCTCAGCCGGGGTAAGCACAGGCAGCAGCAGTGTCGTCTTTCTTCAGACAGGTACAGCGCAGGCAGCATCAGTACAAGCACCCCTAGCCGCTTAATACGTTTGGCACAGGCAACAGCGGCAGTGCAAGCTTTGCAACATCCGTGGCAGGCGGAGAAAGATCCATCACTAGCAACAGCGGTACAAGATTTCCTCAAAAGCAAAGCACAGCCTGCAGCTTTCAAAGACTGGCTAGAAAACACACAACAGTTACTGTATGGGCAGCATCAAGGCATATTTAATTACACTTAAGCATCTTATTGTTGTCAGATCAGATGACCACATAGTGTTAAGCAACACACATGATCTGGAAAAGAGCAAAAGTAATAGTGGTGTGTGGTGGGGTACATACAGTGGCAGGAAAGGGAGATTGTGTTAATATCAGTGCTATAGTCTGCCCTTGGTGACAACAAGGTGCTGAAACGAAAACAATCATCAACATGATTCTTGATAGGGTGACCAGGCATCCCAGATCTGCAGGGACAGTCCTGGTTTCAAACCAGCTGTCCAGGCAGATATCAGCAAATTGACACCAGATTTTCACAATTGCAGATAGTCAGAGGCAAGCTTTTTATGTAATCCAAAGCAGGACTAGTTAGCAGCTCTTATCAGAAAGCAATTTTTTAACAGGTAAGATACTGGGCTTGAAAAGTGCATTTTATTACCTTAGTACCTCGTTAGCAGTGTTTCTGTTAACAAGCGCTGTCTTTCTGTGCCCCATGGATGATGTGAAATTGTAGTCCTCCTTTTATTTTGGAGAATGTCCCCGTTAGTTGTTTTAAAATCTGGTCACCTCATTTCTTGACATAGGAGGTTTAAGTATGCAACTTTAGAAACAAGCATTTGCAGTGCAATAGTTCTCGCATTTACGAGAGTTTGAGCTATTGACATTGTAAATGCCAACAGCTTAACCCCTTGTGTGCCCATGACGAGCTGGACTCGTCATGGGCCGCGGTTGCACTGTGCCCATGACGAGTCCAGCTCGTCATAAACCCCGCCCACTAATGTAACGGCCGGCACAGGGCGGGGAAAGGGCGTGGCACACAAGGGGTTAAACTCTCACAAATGCGAGACCTATGGCATTGCAAATACTTTTTTGTTGTTAAATCCCCCATGACGCCCATTCGCGCACATGAAGGCAGCGCCCATTTCTTTAAAAAAGCTGTATCTAACAAAAGGTGTGTGACTACTAATAAAGTGAAACCGCGGCATGGGAGCTCCCCCCCCCCCCCAAAAAAGCATCTTTTCTTCAAACAAATGCTTTTTTTTGTAAAAACCGCCATGCCGCGGTTTTACTTTAATAGCGGCCGCGCACCTTTCCTTAGACCCAGCTCTTCTAAAGAAAGGGGTGCGTCCTTCGTGCACGTGAAAGTGTGGCATGGATTATTGGGATATATTAGGACACAAATCATATGGTAATTTTCCAAAATCTGAGAATCACTTCCAAGTAAATATAATTGCAATTCAAACACTTAGTGCAGTCCATATTAAAGATAAGGAAAGTCGACATTTCAACCCCTGCAGTTTAATTTACCAGGCCATCACCAGGACAATTGTCAAATGACACTTGGGTAAAAGTAACCTTAACGAACAAAAAAGGAAAACACTAGTCACCAATATCGTACACAAAAGAATTAGGGCTTGGTGAAGCATCGCAGAATCAACACAAAAGGGGCTTGCCTAAGTAGTTTTACTATTAAACAATATATATGTATAAATATATATGTGTGTATTATATATGTGTGTGTGTGTGCATATATATATATTCACATTCATACAAAAATACACTTGCATAATTACCGTCCCGAGACACTTACAAAACCTATAAAAGAATTGAAGATATGCATAGGAGAAGGTAATAAAAAAAAAAACAGACCACAGATTTAACTGAACAAAAATAATAATCAAGCAATATCTATACAAAAGCCTGAGAGGTGATGGGATAGACGGTTTCCATTCTAGAAAACCAATGAAGCAGGAATGTCTGTCTTAGTAAATACGCATAAAAATGGTTATCAGGTCGCAAATAAAGATGCCATAAACAAGCAGGGACAGATAATACTATTACAATAAAAAAAAGTAACTGTAATGTCAGTAACAGCTTCCAGGACATACAACTGGGGGGCACAGTGTGTGTCTACAACCACCAGCTTCCAGGACATACAACTGGGGGGCACAGTGTGTGTCTACAACCACCATGAGGTCTGACAAGAGACATACTCGTTTTAGCTAGGGTTACCTTCTTTCCAGCTTCCCCCATGCACTTGAGTCGAAGGGCACACAGTACCCTTAGGCAGGGCGAGGAGGCAACTCCAGAATTTGGGCATACCCGAAGGAACCAGCCAAGGAAACTATCCATCACAAGGACTCCAACCTGGTCTTTCAAAACAATGGACAAGGGCAGGAAGAACCCATACCTAATATGGCTGCATCCACTTACAAACAGTGTAATTCGCAAGGCATACAAAGTTCGAGGTATTCCATTGGTTATGAGGGAACCTTTGTACAGAGAATTGTAAAGGTTATGAGAGGAGGATATTATTGAATAAACGTAGGTGTCGGAATGGTTGACCCCTGTGGTTCAAACAAACAAAAAAACGCCGAGATTTGCTTATGTGTTGCTTTGCGTGATTTGAACTCCGCAATCTGGGTGGATAGACATCCTCCCCCTAACATTGGGGCAATGCTGACGAAAAATCAGAGCAGCGAGTATTTTCTCCACTTTGGACTTGTCATCAGCATACCATCAAATCTCTCTTCTCTCAGATTCCATGATGTTGCCTTCTATCATCATGCTTGACAGAGAATACAGGTACAAGTGTGTGCCATTTGAGTTGGCTTTGGCAGTATTCAAAGAGCCATTTACCAACTAGTTAAGAATATGCACAATGTTAAATGCTTCCAGGACGCATATTGGGATTTGAAGAGACCATTAAGACACATAATAGGGTCTTAGAAGTACTTCAGGACAGTGAATTCACCATTAAGAGGGAAAAATGCAGAACTGATGTTGAAGGAGTTCAGTACCTTGGTCAGTGATTAGATGAAAATGAAATCTGTCCAAACGTAAAACTAGTCCAACTATTATTGAAAAAGCTCCTTTACCACAGAGCAACAAACAATTATAAACATTCCTAGGGCTTGCGGCATATTATTATTTCTTTAGTCCCATGTTTCAAGACTAGACTAAGTAAATATGTAAACATATGCTGAAAACTGATATTTAATTGGAGTGAAGAGTGTGAGAAGGAGTTTTGTGACTTGAAAAAGTTCATAGCCACAGCACTACAAACGTTCAACACACAGGATAAAACTTTCATTAGTACTGATGCTAGTAACATTGGGTTAGGTGCTGTTCTATTACAACTCCAGCACTATAAAGAAGTTACCATTGTGCATACATCGAGGCCATTAATGGAAGCAGAGAAGAACTACTTCACGATTGATAGCGTGTTGGTGGGGAGTAAACTACTTAGAAAGGTTTACGTGGGAGTCCAAATTTGTTGTACGCATAGATCATCGTCCTCTTGTAGATATTTTTACCACTAAGGCGGTAGGCCATGCCTCTGTGAGAATTTCGAAGAGACTTTTGAGATTAATGGAAAATATTTAGAGTGGGATACCTTCCTGGAAAAAAACATATTTTAGCAGATTCTGTCACCTCTGCCTGTGGAAGATATTTAGGTTGCTGAATAGATTGAGTAAGGAGTAACGATTTCTAGTGTGCATGAAATAACAGAAGGCCATATTTTGCATGATGAGTGGATTCCCTGAAAGAAAATGTTCTGTTGGATAGTTTAAGAAGGGTCATGTGTTGGAACTGGCAGATTCATTATGCAAAGCAGATAAAGAATTGCCATACTCGGGAGAGATTGCATTGAGAAATGATTTACTGGTAGTTCCTGAGATGTTGCGAGACCGAATTTTAAGATTGTCCTGGAAGGTTAAATAGGGATGAGTGCCACCAAATGTCGTATTAGAACAGAGTTACTGGTGGCCAAGAGTGGTCTGTGATGTGGAATGAAACAGAAGGTATTGTATACCATGTGCATGAAACGATAAGTGACCGAAAACAGTGCTACATCCACCAAATGAGTCTGACAAGCTGAATTCACCATGGAAGAAAATTCCCCCAGATATTTATGGTTCTTACAGTGTTATGGATCTTAGCCCCATATATGCGATTGTGGTTGTAGAGTATTATTCACAATGACCAGAAATGAAATGTATTAATCGGGTTACTACAGGGGAGGTTATCAAGTTCCTGGAAGATTTATGAAATAGAGAAGGAATGCCTGAGGTTATTGTAAAAGACAATGGAAAAGTCTGTTTTCCATACTATAAAATATTTCTTGGCAGTAAAGGGAACTGAATATGTTCAGTTGTCTATATATGATCGCCAAGGAAATGGTTTGGTTGAGTGGTGGATAGAACTAGAGGGTGTGCAGATAACTTGTGGATTTCCGTGGGAAAATGCTCTGAGCATGTTGGTGTGGTCATATGAGACAACTCCCAACAGTGTCAAAGGGTAACCTGTGTTGAGATTGAGGTGTAGCAACCAAGGGCATTGTTGTCTAATAATGTGGAGAAGAAAAATGTGTGTGGAAATGAAAAGGAATTGGCCAGGTTTGTTACTATAGAGTTGCAGGAAGGAGTTTGGGTGAGAAAAGGACATTGGACAAGCAAAGTGTTGACCCCATATTTCCAGCCCCTCCAGATAAGGAGAGTTAATCCTTATTCTGTTCTGTTGAGTAAAGAGAATGCAAGAAAGTGTTGAAGCTACTGGAGTGCCTGATACAGGGAGTGAAGTAACAGATTGGTAAAAGTGGTGGCACTAAATCACCGTTCTTGAATAGGACACACAAAGCGTCCTAGTAGTTTGAGGATTTTGAAGCATGTTCTTCAATGTATGAAAATTGTGAATTTTAATATGACTTTAATGTAATGTTATGATTTTCGTTTATACAGATATGTTCATTTTTCCATTTGTTTGTTAATAGTATTTTGTAACATGGTTCGTTATGATGGCATTATATATGTGTTTCTTTGTTATAATTTAAGGGAGGAAGAGTGGTGGCATCCTGCACTCCTTGCTGTGAAGAACACCGAGTGAGCATTTTGTTATAATGATGGACAAGGCTCAGTGTGTTACGAATGGGAGCAGTTGGCAGGCGAGCTCCCTCTTGTTAGGTTTGATCTGAATAAAGTATTTCAGCTGCCTTTTGGAAGTCCTATTTTTCTGTTCACAGACCATTCGCATTCCTTCTTTCCTAACTATTCAAATGCTAAGGCACAAAGTGGTGTCTTTTTTTGCCACATTCACGACAAGGATGATGGTATTGTGGAGTCTTACAAAGACAAGTAAGCCTGGCTGTGTAAGTGGATTCCAACACAAGATTACAATGACATAGAAAGCTATTTCTATTGGGCAGTAGGTCATAAATGTTCCTTTGTTTGTCACAGGAGCTTAGCAGAATATAAAGAAGGGCAACAGCAGAGAATATGTCATTGAACCTGTCATCTCGGAAGAGCACGTCACCCCTATGTTAATAGCAAAAAAAGGGGGTGGGTTACATCCCTGTGCAGACTTGTGATTACTTAACAAAAACATGGAAATTGACCATCCTCACCATCCAAAGATACAAGAGTTACGTGAACAAGGAATGTGACATATTTTTAGACCGTCAAACTGAAAGCAGCATAGATTGTAACGATTTACTGTCATTCTACTTTAACCTTTTAGATATACATTACACCATTGCATTCACTTTTCAAAGCTTCCCAGATAGGAGTTTCATGAATTCCCAAAGGACTTGCTTTTCAGGAGGATATCAGGATTTAAGCTAAAGAAGACCATACTGTGGCATTATGTGATATTGTGGAAGATGTATGACTATCAAGAAAGAATATGAATATTCGACTATTCAGGTCATCGTGTGAGATTGAGAAATATTGAGAAGAAAGAAATGTTTTGAAACCCTTTACTGATGCACTGCAGCCCACAGTTCTATTTTGTGTACGCGTATGTGATTATTATGAGATTTGCTGCTGTCACAAAACCTAAGCCAAAACCTATGCGCCACGGTGTGGTATTTGTATGGGATGGAATCCTGCAGAAAGGTTTTTGGTGGTGGTAACTGAGCATCCATGCACCTGTTCAATGTGTTGGGAGAGTGCACATCAGCTCAGGTGGATTGGATGCTATTTTTTTGCCATCCTGTGGAGATAAGAGAACACTGAGGCATTCTCTTTACATCATTTCAAAGTATCTGAATGTCATAATGTCTATTAAACATGAAGCTGTTGCTGTGTTTTTGGTAGTTGAACTTTGGATGTTATTTCCTTTGGGCTATTTCGGTACCTCCAAGTTCTTGGAGAATGGGGTTGATGTGTAAAGGTAAGCGCCTCAGTAAAAATGCACACAAGCTGGGCAATGATATTGGGGGATGCAATAATTTACCTCCCTCCATAGAAGTCAGGTCAGCCATATGGGGAAGGAGTTTTGCGATTCCTGCGCAGAACATATTACTGGAACCCTAGGGAGGCCGGTACAGACCAAATAGTTTTAGTTTACTTAGTTTGTTCAGAGTAAAAACTTATTAAACCAATCCAACATCATCAATATGAGCCTCCATTATGCATGTTCCATTACAGACCCTAATCAAAGGCAAAACATTTTTCCCGGAAATTTTACGCTAAGGATAAATAATAGAAATCACATGCTTGTTTCAATCACATCATCCGTGCCGAAACCAACCCATAATCGAGGTATAGCATAATTCTATTTCTTATCACGTCACCGACTGGCAAAACTACTCAATCTAATCAAATGATCTAGTGTGCCGTGGGTACATACAGAGTCCCAACCCTTGACTCTTTTATTGGCAATTCAAGTATTTGCTCTAGATTTCAATGGTATGAGTTCCAAGTTAGCGCTCTCAATCCATTCATTATTACTGAACTTGACTCTTAAGCCATTCTTTGCATGTTGTTTGTCAAGGGAAAGCCACATATCACGTAGACCTAAATCATAATTCATGTATTTTATATGTTAGAACATGTAAGTGGTAAAATGCCATCACTGTAAAGAAGGACTTGTGAGAAAGTGCCATCTTTCTTGCATGGTATGCCCCCACTTTTTGCTAAATTGCTGAATGTACTTTGATTGAGTGTACCCTGGGTTCCTGCCAATCAGGTGCCCAGGGCCTATGTTCCTTCCTTAAACCACACAAACTCCAAATTGGCAAACCCTAGCCACATGTCAGCCCCTGGTAAATGGTATCCTAGGTACCCAGGGCCTTGTGACCAGGGAAGGCCTCTAAGGGCTGCAGCACTCATTGTGCCACCCTCAGAGGCCCTGTACCCTTACACACACACACTGCCTTGCAGGCTGAGTGTCTGGGTGCAGGGCAAAACAAAGAGTCGACATGGCACACATCTCTGTGTGCCATGCCCATCACCTACACTGCCAAGGCATATGTCAGTCACCCCTCTGGCTGGGTGCCTTACGCCTATGGTGTGGGCACAGGAGCAGGAGCCCTGTGCCCCTACAGTACCCGGGTCCATTCCTGGGCACTGTAAGTGCAGTGCTGCCATTTAAGAGTACATGGTGCTGAGAGCTCGTCAAACACGAACTCCACAGCACCATAATGGCAACATTGAAGACTGGGAAGTTTGGTATCAAACTTCTCAGCACATTAAACCCACACTGATGCCAGTGTGGGATTTAATGTACTAAGCACCCCAGAGGGCATCTTAGAGATGCCCCCTCACAGCTAACCTACAATCCACGTCTGCTCTGAGGCTGCCCAGGCTGCCACACAGCAGACACGTTGCTGGACCCCTGGGTGGGAGAGCCCCTGCTCTTCCGGGCCTGCAACAATGCACATCCTGGGTGAGGTGAGAAATCTCCTCCCCCAGGATGAGCAAAGGGAAGCTTCAAAGGCATACCGCCATTTGGAGTTTCCCCAGGCCACTGCAACCCCCCACTCTGGCGGGAAGCTTGGCCGGAAACCCCATACAAGGACAGGGGATGTGCCAGCCTGCCCACCCCACCCCTCAGGTGGGGGAGGCGAGGTGAAACACATCTCCGGGCTCTCGCCATCTTGAAGATGGGAGGCCCTACCCTATCAGGATTAAGCTACTGCCCCCCTCCCACAGGAGAGAGGCAGGATAGGGGGTGTACCCACCCCAGGACAGGGAGCCATTGGTCCCTGGCCTTCACCTACCTGTAACGCCCCTAAATTTAGTATTTAGGGGCACCCTGAACCTTCCTCCCTTAGATTCCAGACAGAAAACTACAAGAAGAGCAAGAAGAACAAGGACCTGCCCTGCAGCTGCTAAAAAGAGAAGAAGACACCAACTGCTTTGGCCCCAGCCCTACCGGCCTGTCGACTCTCGAACCTGCACCAGCGCGGCATCTCTCGTGGCCAGCAACCTCACCAACCCCGGAGGACCTGGCTACCTTTTGGCTCTAAGCACCTGGGACTCCCATGAGTAGAGGCTCTACTCAGAAACCTATCTCTAACCCCTGGCAGCAGCCCGGAACCGCGAACCCAGCACACTCTGCACCAGCCAAGCCTGGCCAGTGCCGGAGTGAACAAAGACCCTGAGGACGACCCCACGGCGACTGTGACCCCGAGTCCGGCACCCAAGGACCCCCCTCGACATTCCGGAAGAAGCCTGCAGCCTCAGAACAGAGTGCCACCCCAACCGCGATCAACAAGAGGGTAAGATTCCGACATCAAAAGGCACCCCTGCACCCGGCGCCCTGCGGCCCCCTGTGCCCAATCCCGGGGTACCCACCTAACCTACAACTACCCAACTTACCTCTCGAAGTGGTGGTGGCATCTGAAGCATCCTCGTCCCCGAGCTTGCAGCCTTTTTCCAAACCGGAACATTCCCATTGACTTCCATTGAGCGCCCGAGGGCTCAAAAGCACCCTGCACCCAGCCGCCCGAGTGGCCCTGGCAGTGCACTCTCTACACTAACCTACGACCCCACTTGCCCTGAGTAAGTGACCAGGAGCCCAGCTCCCACAGCCGCGTGGCTTGCCAGACAGCAGCCACCAACCAAGGCCCCCCTATCCCTCATAGGATAACATTGGGCCTAACTCTCTCTGCACCCGGCCGTCCTGAAACCGCTGAGGGTGAACCAACTGTACCTACCTGACACTGGGCGACCCCTGAGTCTATGCCCGGAATTTCAACTCTGCCAGTCGAGTACTTACCCTTAAACCGCTAACTTCATTTTCCTCATAGGGTAACATTGACTGGCTTTTTCTTGAAAAATCTTCGAAGTGTGAACTTTTCAAAACTGCAAATATTCACTAAAAATCAGCCAAGTGACAAAAACGAATTTACTCACCTGCTCCTAGGTGAGCTCCCAGTGCTGGATCTTGGTGCCCAGCCCTGACTCTGAAAAGTGTCCACAACTATACTTACCTCTAACCCATTTTTCTCCCATAGGAAACCATTGTCTGCTTTTCTGTGAAATTTCTTCTAAGTGTCTACTTTTGCAAATTTGAAATATTCTTCTAAAATCGTACCATTTCTGCAAACGAAATTACTTACCTGTTTTTGATAAGGACCCCAGTCCTGGGTCTAGGTACCCAGTCCTGGATTACTAAAGTAACGATAAAGTACTCTACCTGCAATTTGAATTTCTTGCCATAGAGATCCATTGAATGTTTTCTTTGAAATATTTTCTAAGTGCTAACTTTTGAAATAGCTAAATATTTAAAAATCATTACAGTTATTAAGTCGACTTTCATCACTTGATTCTGAATACTAACCCAGGGCTGGATCTAGGAGCCAGACCTGGAATTCCAAAAGTTATCTGAAAAGTAATTTATTACAAATAACCTGAATTTACCATTGAGCTCAATGCATTGTTATGTTTAGGAAATAGGATTGTTTATTGCAACCAACTGTGACTGTTTACAAAAATTTATTGCTTAAGGCAAAAGTATTTATATTCAACCTCTCATTCTGAGAAAGTATATTTTTATCCCCTTTGTGGTTCTAAAAATAAAACAAGCATATATTTTATATATATAAACCATTGGCCTAGAGTTCAGTTATTGAGTGTGTGAAACCATTTGCTGACTGAGTGTGTACAATAAATGCTTTACACTGTCATCTGGTACTGCCTTACTGCTCGACCAAGCTACCACTTTTGAGAGTAAGGTCATACCTAACTTTGACCTCTATCAGCCTCTGGGGGACTGTGGACTCTGTACACCCTGTACCTATTAGGGAACAGTATATACAGAGCCACTTTCTCACATTGGTGGATCAGCGGTGGGATACAAACTTGCATTTGTTGGACTACTTGGTTACCATCTGATCACACGACAGAACTCTTAAAAATTGCCTTTAGAATTCTGATTGGTTTTTCCAAAATTACTAAAAGTCTTGCTAGGGCCTTGCTTAAGTCCCATTAGAATTTTAGAAAAATAAAAGTTACTATAGTCAGGGTAGAGGGTTAGAACTGTCAGGTTAGAAGGCCTCAAACAAACCCAGCTATTAGTGATAATAATAACATGGACCTGGTGGAGGAGCTCGACCTCACACCTTACTTACACTTGTCTTTCAAGGAATTGAGGTCCTTATGTAAACTCAAAAATTTACAAATGGGTCTGCATCCAACCAAACAAGGGCTCCAGGAGCTCCTGGCTGAGTATGCTAAAGACCACCCATCTGAACATGGTGATGACCAGTCAGATGAGGAAAGGGAAACAGGGGAGGTGGACAACAACCTCCCCATACTATTCCCTAGGGAGGAGATGGCACCCATACCCTCCAACTCAAGAATTAGCATCTGGGCACCTAGAGACCACACAGGTGGCTCTGGTCCCAGAGACAACACTGGGGGATCCCCCAGTGAAGAGGACAGCCTTGTGAGGCTGGCCAAAAGATTAGATCTAGAGTCCAGGCTCCTGGCTCTAGAAAAAGAAAGGAGAGAGATGGGTTTAGCAACCATCAATGGTGGCAGCAATAATAAAAACAAGGATAGGGAGGAAACTTCTGACCCTAAAATCCCCAAAGGGATTGTCCCTAAATTTGAGGAAGGTGATGATATTACCAAATGGTTCACAGCCTTTGAGAGGGCTTGTGATATCAGGAAAGTAAAGAAACCTCTCTGGGGGGCACTCCTGTGGGAACTGTTCTCTGGTAACTGCAGGGACAGGCTTCTGACTCTCTCTGGGCCAGAAGCAGGGTCCTATGACCTCATGAAGAAAGCTCTGATTGAGGGATTTGGATTCACCACTGAGGAGTATAGAATTAGATTCAGGGGGGCTCACAAAACCCAGACCCAGTCCTGGATTGATTTTGTAGATTTCTCAGTGAAGACACTGGATGGTTGGTTAGCTGGACATGGTGTGCAGGATTTTACTGGATTGTACAATTTATTCATGAAGGAACATATTTTGAGTAACTGCACAAAGGAAAAGTTGCATCAGCATTTGATAGACCTAGGTCTAATTTCTCCCCAAGAATTGGGAAAGAAGGCAGACCACTGGGTCAAGACTAGGGTGACCAAGACAACCACTGGGGGTGACCAAAAGAAAATGGTCACAAAACCTCCCCAGGGGAAAGGTGGTGAGAATCCCCAAGATAAAAAGTCTGAGTCTTCCAAAGGGCCCCAAAAACCTGTTCAGGTGGGTGGGACCCAAACTACTCCCTATGTGCCCCAACCATATAGGGGGAAGAACTTTGATCCCTTAAAGGCCTGGTGTAATACCTGTAAAAAGCAGGGACACCTAACTGTATCTTGCCCCCAAAACAAAGCCCCTAAGGCACCCAGTACAGCTACTCCTGGGGCAGCAAGCATACAAATGGGATCAGAGGTGTACCCTGAGCAAATCTGGGAACACACTGAAGCAAGTTTAGTCTCCTTGGGAGAAGTGGAGTTTGCCACTGTAGCTGTGTGGCCCCCCAACTTAAAGAAATACTTACAGTACCCCTGGGTGAATGGAACTAGGGTAGAAGCTCTGAGGGATACAGGTGCCAGTGTCACTATGGTGAAAGACACACTGGTTTCCCCTGAGCAATACTTGATTGGGAAGTCTTACCCAGTCACCAACGCTGATAGTGTCACCACTAGTCATCCCATGGCCATGGTAACATTAGGCTGGGGGGGGGGTTACTGGCCTGAAACAGGTAGTGGTCTCTCCAAAGTTGCCAGCTGCATGTCTGCTTGGAAATGATCTGGAAACCTCAGCCTGGGCTGAGGTTGAGTTAAAGGCCCATGCAGCCATGCTGGGCATCCCTGAATTGGTGTGTGTGCAAACCAGAGCACAGAGCAAGAGGAAGGGTGAAAAAGTAGGTTTGGAGCCTGGAATAATGGCCCAACCAACCAAGAAGAAAGGCAAGAAGACTGGGGGACCAGCTTCTGTACAGCCAAACACTCAGAACCCCTCTCCCCCTGGAGAGGATGTGGATACCCCTGAGGGAACTGAGTCCATGGAGCTTGACCCTTACCAGGTTGAACTCTTGGGCCCAGGGGGACCCTCTAGGGAAGAGCTGTGCCAGGGTCAGCGAGACTGTCCCACTCTTGAAAGCCTGAGACAACAAGCTGCTTCAGAAGCCAGGGGAGATGTTAGTGGTACCCACAGAGCTTATTGGGGAGAGGGATTACTGTATGCTGAGGCAAGAGACCCCACTCCTGGAGTCACCAGGAGGGTGGTAGTGCCACAGAAGTACAGGGAGTTCCTCCTAACTTTAGCTCATGACATCCCCCTAGCTGGACATCTGGGGCAATCCAAAACTTGGGAAAGGTTAGTGAGTCACTTTTACTGGCCCCAGATGCACCAAAAGGTGAAGGAGTTTGTCAGCTCCTGTGTTACCTGTCAGGCCAGTGGCAAGACAGGTGGCCACCCAAAGGCCCCCCTCATCCCACTACCAGTGGTGGGGGTCCCCTTTGAAAGGGTAGGTGTGGACATTGTGGGTCCTCTTGAACCTCCCACAGCCTCAGGGAACAAATTCATTCTAGTAGTAGTGGATCATGCTACTAGGTACCCTGAAGCAATTCCACTTAGGACTACTACAGCTCCTGCAGTAGCCAAGGCCCTCCTGGGTGTCTTCACCAGGGTGGGTTTTCCTAAGGAGGTGGTTTCAGACAGAGGTTCCAACTTCATGTCTGCTTACCTAACACACATGTGGAAAGAGTGTGGAGTGCAGTACAAGTTTACTACACCCTACCACCCACAAACCAATGGCCTTGTTGAGAGGTTCAACAAGACATTGAAGGGTATGATCATGGGACTCCCTGAGAAACTCAAAAGGAGGTGGGATGTCCTGTTACCATGCTTGCTTTTCGCTTACAGGGAAGTGCCACAGAAGGAAGTAGGTTTCTCACCCTTTGAACTTCTGTTTGGTCATCCTGTAAGGGGACCACTGTGTCTTGTAAAGGAGGGCTGGGAGAGGCCCCTTCAAGAACCCAAACAGGACATAGTGGACTATGTGCTTGGCCTAAGGTCCAGAATGGCTGAGTATATGGAAAAGGCATCCAAGAACCTTGAGGCCAGCCAGGAGCTCCAGAAGCACTGGTATGACCAAAAAGCTGCACTGGTTGAATTTCAACCAGGGCAACAGGTGTGGGTTTTGGAGCCAGTGGCACCAAGGGCTCTCCAAGACAAATGGAGTGGCCCTTACCCTATCCTAGAGAGAAAGAGTGAGGTCACCTATCTAGTTGACCTGGGCACTAGCAGGACACCCAAAAGGGTCATCCATGTGAACCGCCTTAAACTCTACAATGATAGGGCTGACATCACCATGCTGATGGTGACTGATGAAGAACAGGAAGCAGAGAGTGAACCACTCCCTGACCTCCTATCCTACAGCCCAAAAGATGGGTCAGTAGATGGTGTGATTTTCTCAGACACCCTCTCTGCCCAACAGCAGACTGACTGCAAGCAAGTCTTACAACAATATGCTAGCCTCTTTTCCCTGACCCCTGGTCTGACAAGCTGGTGTACCCATGATGTGGACACTGGTGACAGTGCACCTGTCAAGAACAAAATCTATCGACAGTCAGATCAAGTCAAGGAAAGCATCAAAGCTGAGGTCAGCAAGATGCTGGAGTTAGGGGTCATTGAGCCTTCAGAGAGCCCCTGGGCTAGCCCAGTGGTTCTGGTCCCCAAACCTCATCAACAGGGTGAAAAGAGAGAGATGAGGTTCTGTGTGGACTATAGAGGGCTCAACTCTGTCACCAGGGTAGATGCTCACCCTATCCCAAGAGCAGATGAACTGATAGACAAATTGGGGGCTGCCAAATTTCTCAGTACCTTTGACTTAACTGCAGGGTACTGGCAGATTGGCATGGCCCCAGGAGCAAAAGAAAAGACAGCATTCTCCACCCCTGATGGGCATTATCAGTTTACTGTGATGCCCTTTGGGTTAAAGAATGCCCCTGCCACCTTCCAGAGGTTGGTGAACCATGTCCTGGCTGGGTTGGAGTCCTTTAGTGCAGCTTATCTTGATGATATTGCTGTCTTTAGCTCCACCTGGCAGGATCACCTGATCCACCTTGGGAAGGTTTTAGAGGCTCTGCAAAGTGCAGGTCTCACTATCAAGGCATCCAAATGCCAGATAGGGCAGGGCACTGTGGTGTACTTGGGCCACCTTGTAGGTGGAGGCCAGGTACAGCCCTTACAACCCAAAATCCAGGCCATCATGGACTGGATAGCTCCAACAACCCAGACCCAAGTCAGGGCATTCCTTGGCTTGACTGGGTACTACAGGAGGTTTGTGAAGGGGTATGGGTCTCACAGAACTCACCTCCAAGAAAATGCCCAAGAAAGTTAACTGGACAGTTAGTTGTCAAAAGGCTTTTGACACCCTAAAAGAAGCAATGTGCTCAGCACCAATTCTCAAAGCTCCAGATTATGCCAAGCAGTTCATAGTGCAGACTGATGCCTCTGAGCTAGGGATAGGAGCGGTCCTATCCCAGACCAATGATGAAGGCCAAGACCAACCTGTTGCTTTTATAAGCAGAAGGCTACTCCCTAGAGAGCAGCGTTGGAGTGCCATTGAGAGGGAGGCCTTTGCTGTGGTTTGGTCCCTGAAGAAGCTGAGGCCATACTTGTTTGGCACTCACTTCCTAGTTCAAACTGACCACAGACCTCTCAGATGGCTAATGCAGATGAAGGGGGAAAATCCAAAACTACTGAGGTGGTCCATCTCCCTACAGGGAATGGACTTTGAAGTGGAACACAGACCAGGGACTGCCCATGCCAATGCAGATGGACTTTCCAGGTTCTTCCACTTAGACAATGAAGACTCCATAGGACAAGGTTAGTCTCATCACCTTTCGTTTGGGGGGGGGGAGGGGGGGTTGTGTGAGAAAGTGCCATCTTTCTTGCATGGTATGCCCCCACTTTTTGCTAAATTGCTGAATGTACTTTGATTGAGTGTACCCTGGGTTCCTGCCAATCAGGTGCCCAGGGCCTATGTTCCTTCCTTAAACCACACAAACTCCAAATTGGCAAACCCTAGCCACATGTCAGCCCCTGGTAAATGGTATCCTAGGTACCCAGGGCCTTGTGGCCAGGGAAGGCCTCTAAGGGCTGCAGCACTCATTGTGCCACCCTCAGAGGCCCTGTACCCTTACACACACACACTGCCTTGCAGGCTGAGTGTCTGGGTGCAGGACAAAACAAAGAGTCGACATGGTACACATCTCTGTGTGCCATGCCCATCACCTACACTGCCAAGGCATATGTCAGTCACCCCTCTGGCTGGGTGCCTTACGCCTATGGTGTGGGCACAGGAGCAGGAGCCCTGTGCCCCTACAGTACCCGGGTCCATTCCTGGGCACTGTAAGTGCAGTGCTGCCATTTAAGAGTACATGGTGCTGAGAGCTCGTCAAACACGAGCTCCACAGCACCATAATGGCAACATTGAAGACTGGGAAGTTTGGTATCAAACTTCTCAGCACATTAAACCCACACTGATGCCAGTGTGGGATTTAATGTACTAAGCACCCCAGAGGGCATCTTAGAGATGCCCCCTCACAGCTAACCTACAATCCACGTCTGCTCTGAGGCTGCCCAGGCTGCCACACAGCAGACACGTTGCTGGACCCCTGGTTGGGAGAGCCCCTGCTCTCCCGGGCCTGCAACAATGCACATGCTGGGTGAGGTGAGAAATCTCCTCCCCCAAGATGAGCAAAGAGAAGCTTCAAAGGCATACCGCCATTTGGAGTTTCCCCAGGCCACTGCAACCCCCCACTCTGGCGGGAAGCTTGGCCGGAAACCCCATACAAGGACAGGGGATGTGCCAGCCTGCCCACCCCACCCCTCAGGTAGGGGAGGCGAGGTGAAACACATCTCCGGGCTCTCGCCATCTTGAAGATGGGAGGCCCTACCCTATCAGGATTAGGCTACTGCCCCCCTCCCACAGGAGAGAGGCAGGATAGGGGGTGTACCCACCCCAGGACAGGGACCCATTGGTCCCTGGCCTTCACCTACCTGTAACGCCCCTAAATTTAGTATTTAGGGGCACCCTGAACCTTCCTCCCTTAGATTCCAGACAGAAAACTACAAAAAGAGCAAGAAGAACAAGGACCTGCCCTGCATCTGCTAAAAAGAGAAGAAGACACCAACTGCTTTGGCCCCAGCCCTACCGGCCTGTCGACTCTCGAACCTGCACCAGCGCGGCATCTCTCGTGGCCAGCAACCTCACCAACCCCGGAGGACCTGGCTACCTTTTGGCTCTAAGCCCCTGGGACTCCCATGAGTAGAGGCTCTACTCAGAAACCTATCTCTAACCCCTGGCAGCAGCCCGGAACCGCGAACCCAGCACACTCTGCACCAGCCAAGCCTGGCCAGTGCCGGAGTGAACAAAGACCCTGAGGACGACCCCACGGCGACTGTGACCCCGAGTCCGGCACCCAAGGACCCCCCTCGACATTCCGGAAGAAGCCTGCAGCCTCAGAACAGAGTGCCACCCCAACCGCGATCAACAAGAGGGTAAGATTCCGACATCAAAAGGCACCCCTGCACCCGGCGCCCTGCGGCCCCCTGTGCCCAATCCCGGGATACCCACCTAACCTACAACTACCCAACTTACCTCTCGAAGTGGTGGTGGCATCTGAAGCATCCTCGTCCCCGAGCTTGCAGCCTTTTTCCAAACCGGAACATTCCCATTGACTTCCATTGAGCGCCCGAGGGCTCAAAAGCACCCTGCACCCAGCCGCCCGAGTGGCCCTGGCAGTGCACTCTCTACACTAACCTACGACCCCACTTGCCCTGAGTAAGTGACCAGGAGCCCAGCTCCCACAGCCGCGTGGCTTGCCAGACAGCAGCCACCAACCAAGGCCCCCCTATCCCTCATAGGATAACATTGGGCCTAACTCTCTCTGCACCCGGCCGTCCTGAAACCGCTGAGGGTGAACCAACTGTACCTACCTGACACTGGGCGACCCCTGAGTCTATGCCCGGAATTTCAACTCTGCCAGTCGAGTACTTACCCTTAAACCGCTAACTTCATTTTCCTCATAGGGTAACATTGACTGGCTTTTTCTTGAAAAATCTTCGAAGTGTGAACTTTTCAAAACTGCAAATATTCACTAAAAATCAGCCAAGTGACAAAAACGACTTTACTCACCTGCTCCTAGGTGAGCTCCCAGTGCTGGATCTTGGTGCCCAGCCCTGACTCTGAAAAGTGTCCACAACTATACTTACCTCTAACCCATTTTTCTCCCATAGGAAACCATTGTCTGCTTTTCTGTGAAATTTCTTCTAAGTGTCTACTTTTGCAAATTTGAAATATTCTTCTAAAATCGTACCATTTCTGCAAACGAAATTACTTACCTGTTTTTGATAAGGACCCCAGTCCTGGGTCTAGGTACCCAGTCCTGGATTACTAAAGTAACGATAAAGTACTCTACCTGCAATTTGAATTTCTTGCCATAGAGATCCATTGAATGTTTTCTTTGAAATATTTTCTAAGTGCTAACTTTTGAAATAGCTAAATATTATTTAAAAATCATTACAGTTATTAAGTCGACTTTCATCACTTGATTCTGAATACTAACCCAGGGCTGGATCTAGGAGCGAGACCTGGAATTCCAAAAGTTATCTGAAAAGTAATTTATTACAAATAACCTGAATTTACCATTGAGCTCAATGCATTGTTATGTTTAGGAAATAGGATTGTTTATTGCAAACAACTGTGACTGTTTACAAAAATGTATTGCTTAAGGCAAAAGTATTTATATTCAACCTCTCATTCTGAGAAAGTATATTTTTATCCCCTTTGTGGTTCTAAAAATAAAACAAGCATATATTTTATATATATATAAACCATTGGCCTAGAGTTCAGTTATTGAGTGTGTGAAACCATTTGCTGACTGAGTGTGTACAATAAATGCTTTACACTGTCCTCTGGTACTGCCTTACTGCTCGACCAAGCTACCACTTTTGAGAGTAAGGTCATACCTAACTTTGACCTCTATCAGCCTCTGGGGGACTGTGGACTCTGTACACCCTGTACCTATTAGGGAACAGTATATACAGAGCCACTTTCTCACATTGGTGGATCAGCGGTGGGATACAAACTTGCATTTGTTGGACTACTTGGTTACCATCTGATCACACGACAGAACTCTTAAAAATTGCCTTTAGAATTCTGATTGGTTTTTCCAAAATTACTAAAAGTCTTGCTAGGGCCTTGCTTAAGTCCCATTAGAATTTTAGAAAAATAAAAGTCACTATAGTCAGGGTAGAGGGTTAGAACTGTCAGGTTAGAATGCCTCAAACAAACCCAGCTATTAGTGATAATAATAACATGGACCTGGTGGAGGAGCTCGACCTCACACCTTACTTACACTTGTCTTTCAAGGAATTGAGGTCCTTATGTAAACTCAAAAATTTACAAATGGGTCTGCATCCAACCAAACAAGGGCTCCAGGAGCTCCTGGCTGAGTATGCTAAAGACCACCCATCTGAACATGGTGATGACCAGTCAGATGAGGAAAGGGAAACAGGGGAGGTGGACAACAACCTCCCCATACTATTCCCTAGGGAGGAGATGGCACCCATACCCTCCAACTCAAGAATTAGCATCTGGGCACCTAGAGACCACACAGGTGGCTCTGGTCCCAGAGACAACACTGGGGGATCCCCCAGTGAAGAGGACAGCCTTGTGAGGCTGGCCAAAAGATTAGATCTAGAGTCCAGGCTCCTGGCTCTAGAAAAAGAAAGGAGAGAGATGGGTTTAGCAACCATCAATGGTGGCAGCAATAATAAAAACAAGGATAGGGAGGAAACTTCTGACCCTAAAATCCCCAAAGGGATTGTCCCTAAATTTGAGGAAGGTGATGATATTACCAAATGGTTCACAGCCTTTGAGAGGGCTTGTGATATCAGGAAAGTAAAGAAACCTCTCTGGGGGGCACTCCTGTGGGAACTGTTCTCTGGTAACTGCAGGGACAGGCTTCTGACTCTCTCTGGGCCAGAAGCAGGGTCCTATGACCTCATGAAGAAAGCTCTGATTGAGGGATTTGGATTCACCACTGAGGAGTATAGAATTAGATTCAGGGGGGCTCACAAAACCCAGACCCAGTCCTGGATTGATTTTGTAGATTTCTCAGTGAAGACACTGGATGGTTGGTTAGCTGGACATGGTGTGCAGGATTTTACTGGATTGTACAATTTATTCATGAAGGAACATATTTTGAGTAACTGCACAAAGGAAAAGTTGCATCAGCATTTGATAGACCTAGGTCTAATTTCTCCCCAAGAATTGGGAAAGAAGGCAGACCACTGGGTCAAGACTAGGGTGACCAAGACAACCACTGGGGGTGACCAAAAGAAAATGGTCACAAAACCTCCCCAGGGGAAAGGTGGTGAGAATCCCCAAGATAAAAAGTCTGAGTCTTCCAAAGGGCCCCAAAAACCTGTTCAGGTGGGTGGGACCCAAACTACTCCCTATGTGCCCCAACCATATAGGGGGAAGAACTTTGATCCCTTAAAGGCCTGGTGTAATACCTGTAAAAAGCAGGGACACCTAACTGTATCTTGCCCCCAAAACAAAGCCCCTAAGGCACCCAGTACAGCTACTCCTGGGGCAGCAAGCATACAAATGGGATCAGAGGTGTACCCTGAGCAAATCTGGGAACACACTGAAGCAAGTTTAGTCTCCTTGGGAGAAGTGGAGTTTGCCACTGTAGCTGTGTGGCCCCCCAACTTAAAGAAATACTTACAGTACCCCTGGGTGAATGGAACTAGGGTAGAAGCTCTGAGGGATACAGGTGCCAGTGTCACTATGGTGAAAGACACACTGGTTTCCCCTGAGCAATACTTGATTGGGAAGTCTTACCCAGTCACCAACGCTGATAGTGTCACCACTAGTCATCCCATGGCCATGGTAACATTAGGCTGGGGGGGGGGGGGGGGGGGGGTTACTGGCCTGAAACAGGTAGTGGTCTCTCCAAAGTTGCCAGCTGCATGTCTGCTTGGAAATGATCTGGAAACCTCAGCCTGGGCTGAGGTTGAGTTAAAGGCCCATGCAGCCATGCTGGGCATCCCTGAATTGGTGTGTGTGCAAACCAGAGCACAGAGCAAGAGGAAGGGTGAAAAAGTAGGTTTGGAGCCTGGAATAATGGCCCAACCAACCAAGAAGAAAGGCAAGAAGACTGGGGGACCAGCTTCTGTACAGCCAAACACTCAGAACCCCTCTCCCCCTGGAGAGGATGTGGATACCCCTGAGGGAACTGAGTCCATGGAGCTTGACCCTTACCAGGTTGAACTCTTGGGCCCAGGGGGACCCTCTAGGGAAGAGCTGTGCCAGGGTCAGCGAGACTGTCCCACTCTTGAAAGCCTGAGACAACAAGCTGCTTCAGAAGCCAGGGGAGATGTTAGTGGTACCCACAGAGCTTATTGGGGAGAGGGATTACTGTATGCTGAGGCAAGAGACCCCACTCCTGGAGCCACCAGGAGGGTGGTAGTGCCACAGAAGTACAGGGAGTTCCTCCTAACTTTAGCTCATGACATCCCCCTAGCTGGACATCTGGGGCAATCCAAAACTTGGGAAAGGTTAGTGAGTCACTTTTACTGGCCCCAGATGCACCAAAAGGTGAAGGAGTTTGTCAGCTCCTGTGTTACCTGTCAGGCCAGTGGCAAGACAGGTGGCCACCCAAAGGCCCCCCTCATCCCACTACCAGTGGTGGGGGTCCCCTTTGAAAGGGTAGGTGTGGACATTGTGGGTCCTCTTGAACCTCCCACAGCCTCAGGGAACAAATTCATTCTAGTAGTAGTGGATCATGCTACTAGGTACCCTGAAGCAATTCCACTTAGGACTACTACAGCTCCTGCAGTAGCCAAGGCCCTCCTGGGTGTCTTCACCAGGGTGGGTTTTCCTAAGGAGGTGGTTTCAGACAGAGGTTCCAACTTCATGTCTGCTTACCTAACACACATGTGGAAAGAGTGTGGAGTGCAGTACAAGTTTACTACACCCTACCACCCACAAACCAATGGCCTTGTTGAGAGGTTCAACAAGACATTGAAGGGTATGATCATGGGACTCCCTGAGAAACTCAAAAGGAGGTGGGATGTCCTGTTACCATGCTTGCTTTTCGCTTACAGGGAAGTGCCACAGAAGGAAGTAGGTTTCTCACCCTTTGAACTTCTGTTTGGTCATCCTGTAAGGGGACCACTGTGTCTTGTAAAGGAGGGCTGGGAGAGGCCCCTTCAAGAACCCAAACAGGACATAGTGGACTATGTGCTTGGCCTAAGGTCCAGAATGGCTGAGTATATGGAAAAGGCATCCAAGAACCTTGAGGCCAGCCAGGAGCTCCAGAAGCACTGGTATGACCAAAAAGCTGCACTGGTTGAATTTCAACCAGGGCAACAGGTGTGGGTTTTGGAGCCAGTGGCACCAAGGGCTCTCCAAGACAAATGGAGTGGCCCTTACCCTATCCTAGAGAGAAAGAGTGAGGTCACCTATCTAGTTGACCTGGGCACTAGCAGGACACCCAAAAGGGTCATCCATGTGAACCGCCTTAAACTCTACAATGATAGGGCTGACATCACCATGCTGATGGTGACTGATGAAGAACAGGAAGCAGAGAGTGAACCACTCCCTGACCTCCTATCCTACAGCCCAAAAGATGGGTCAGTAGATGGTGTGATTTTCTCAGACACCCTCTCTGCCCAACAGCAGACTGACTGCAAGCAAGTCTTACAACAATATGCTAGCCTCTTTTCCCTGACCCCTGGTCTGACAAGCTGGTGTACCCATGATGTGGACACTGGTGACAGTGCACCTGTCAAGAACAAAATCTATCGACAGTCAGATCAAGTCAAGGAAAGCATCAAAGCTGAGGTCAGCAAGATGCTGGAGTTAGGGGTCATTGAGCCTTCAGAGAGCCCCTGGGCTAGCCCAGTGGTTCTGGTCCCCAAACCTCATCAACAGGGTGAAAAGAGAGAGATGAGGTTCTGTGTGGACTATAGAGGGCTCAACTCTGTCACCAAGACAGATGCTCACCCTATCCCAAGAGCAGATGAACTGATAGACAAATTGGGGGCTGCCAAATTTCTCAGTACCTTTGACTTAACTGCAGGGTACTGGCAGATTGGCATGGCCCCAGGAGCAAAAGAAAAGACAGCATTCTCCACCCCTGATGGGCATTATCAGTTTACTGTGATGCCCTTTGGGTTAAAGAATGCCCCTGCCACCTTCCAGAGGTTGGTGAACCATGTCCTGGCTGGGTTGGAGTCCTTTAGTGCAGCTTATCTTGATGATATTGCTGTCTTTAGCTCCACCTGGCAGGATCACCTGATCCACCTTGGGAAGGTTTTAGAGGCTCTGCAAAGTGCAGGTCTCACTATCAAGGCATCCAAATGCCAGATAGGGCAGGGCACTGTGGTGTACTTGGGCCACCTTGTAGGTGGAGGCCAGGTACAGCCCTTACAACCCAAAATCCAGGCCATCATGGACTGGATAGCTCCAACAACCCAGACCCAAGTCAGGGCATTCCTTGGCTTGACTGGGTACTACAGGAGGTTTGTGAAGGGGTATGGGTCTCACAGAACTCACCTCCAAGAAAATGCCCAAGAAAGTTAACTGGACAGTTAGTTGTCAAAAGGCTTTTGACACCCTAAAAGAAGCAATGTGCTCAGCACCAATTCTCAAAGCTCCAGATTATGCCAAGCAGTTCATAGTGCAGACTGATGCCTCTGAGCTAGGGATAGGAGCGGTCCTATCCCAGACCAATGATGAAGGCCAAGACCAACCTGTTGCTTTTATAAGCAGAAGGCTACTCCCTAGAGAGCAGCGTTGGAGTGCCATTGAGAGGGAGGCCTTTGCTGTGGTTTGGTCCCTGAAGAAGCTGAGGCCATACTTGTTTGGCACTCACTTCCTAGTTCAAACTGACCACAGACCTCTCAGATGGCTAATGCAGATGAAGGGGGAAAATCCAAAACTACTGAGGTGGTCCATCTCCCTACAGGGAATGGACTTTGAAGTGGAACACAGACCAGGGACTGCCCATGCCAATGCAGATGGACTTTCCAGGTTCTTCCACTTAGACAATGAAGACTCCATAGGACAAGGTTAGTCTCATCACCTTTCGTTTGGGGGGGGGGGGGGGGGAGGGGGGGGGGTTGTGTGAGAAAGTGCCATCTTTCTTGCATGGTATGCCCCCACTTTTTGCTAAATTGCTGAATGTACTTTGATTGAGTGTACCCTGGGTTCCTGCCAATCAGGTGCCCAGGGCCTATGTTCCTTCCTTAAACCACACAAACTCCAAATTGGCAAACCCTAGCCACATGTCAGCCCCTGGTAAATGGTATCCTAGGTACCCAGGGCCTTGTGGCCAGGGAAGGCCTCTAAGGGCTGCAGCACTCATTGTGCCACCCTCAGAGGCCCTGTACCCTTACACACACACACTGCCTTGCAGGCTGAGTGTCTGGGTGCAGGACAAAACAAAGAGTCGACATGGCACACATCTCTGTGTGCCATGCCCATCACCTACACTGCCAAGGCATATGTCAGTCACCCCTCTGGCTGGGTGCCTTACGCCTATGGTGTGGGCACAGGAGCAGGAGCCCTGTGCCCCTACAGTACCCGGGTCCATTCCTGGGCACTGTAAGTGCAGTGCTGCCATTTAAGAGTACATGGTGCTGAGAGCTCGTCAAACACGAGCTCCACAGCACCATAATGGCAACATTGAAGACTGGGAAGTTTGGTATCAAACTTCTCAGCACATTAAACCCACACTGATGCCAGTGTGGGATTTAATGTACTAAGCACCCCAGAGGGCATCTTAGAGATGCCCCCTCACAGCTAACCTACAATCCACGTCTGCTCTGAGGCTGCCCAGGCTGCCACACAGCAGACACGTTGCTGGACCCCTGGTTGGGAGAGCCCCTGCTCTCCCGGGCCTGCAACAATGCACATGCTGGGTGAGGTGAGAAATCTCCTCCCCCAAGATGAGCAAAGAGAAGCTTCAAAGGCATACCGCCATTTGGAGTTTCCCCAGGCCACTGCAACCCCCCACTATGGCGGGAAGCTTGGCCGGAAACCCCATACAAGGACAGGGGATGTGCCAGCCTGCCCACCCCACCCCTCAGGTAGGGGAGGCGAGGTGAAACACATCTCCGGGCTCTCGCCATCTTGAAGATGGGAGGCCCTACCCTATCAGGATTAGGCTACTGCCCCCCTCCCACAGGAGAGAGGCAGGATAGGGGGTGTACCCACCCCAGGACAGGGACCCATTGGTCCCTGGCCTTCACCTACCTGTAACGCCCCTAAATTTAGTATTTAGGGGCACCCTGAACCTTCCTCCCTTAGATTCCAGACAGAAAACTACAAAAAGAGCAAGAAGAACAAGGACCTGCCCTGCAGCTGCTAAAAAGAGAAGAAGACACCAACTGCTTTGGCCCCAGCCCTACCGGCCTGTCGACTCTCGAACCTGCACCAGCGCGGCATCTCTCGTGGCCAGCAACCTCACCAACCCCGGAGGACCTGGCTACCTTTTGGCTCTAAGCCCCTGGGACTCCCATGAGTTGAGGCTCTACTCAGAAACCTATCTCTAACCCCTGGCAGCAGCCCGGAACCGCGAACCCAGCACACTCTGCACCAGCCAAGCCTGGCCAGTGCCGGAGTGAACAAAGACCCTGAGGACGACCCCATGGCGACTGTGACCCCGAGTCCGGCACCCAAGGACCCCCCTCGACATTCCGGAAGAAGCCTGCAGCCTCAGAACAGAGTGCCACCCCAACCGCGATCAACAAGAGGGTAAGATTCCGACATCAAAAGGCACCCCTGCACCCGGCGCCCTGCGGCCCCCTGTGCCCAATCCCGGGATACCCACCTAACCTACAACTACCCAACTTACCTCTCGAAGTGGTGGTGGCATCTGAAGCATCCTCGTTCCCGAGCTTGCAGCCTTTTTCCAAACCGGAACATTCCCATTGACTTCCATTGAGCGCCCGAGGGCTCAAAAGCACCCTGCACCCAGCCGCCCGAGTGGCCCTGGCAGTGCACTCTCTACACTAACCTACGACCCCACTTGCCCTGAGTAAGTGACCAGGAGCCCAGCTCCCACAGCCGCGTGGCTTGCCAGACAGCAGCCACCAACCAAGGCCCCCCTATCCCTCATAGGATAACATTGGGCCTAACTCTCTCTGCACCCGGCCGTCCTGAAACCGCTGAGGGTGAACCAACTGTACCTACCTGACACTGGGCGACCCCTGAGTCTATGCCCGGAATTTCAACTCTGCCAGTCGAGTACTTACCCTTAAACCGCTAACTTCATTTTCCTCATAGGGTAACATTGACTGGCTTTTTCTTGAAAAATCTTCGAAGTGTGAACTTTTCAAAACTGCAAATATTCACTAAAAATCAGCCAAGTGACAAAAACGAATTTACTCACCTGCTCCTAGGTGAGCTCCCAGTGCTGGATCTTGGTGCCCAGCCCTGACTCTGAAAAGTGTCCACAACTATACTTACCTCTAACCCATTTTTCTCCCATAGGAAACCATTGTCTGCTTTTCTGTGAAATTTCTTCTAAGTGTCTACTTTTGCAAATTTGAAATATTCTTCTAAAATCGTACCATTTCTGCAAACGAAATTACTTACCTGTTTTTGATAAGGACCCCAGTCCTGGGTCTAGGTACCCAGTCCTGGATTACTAAAGTAACGATAAAGTACTCTACCTGCAATTTGAATTTCTTGCCATAGAGATCCATTGAATGTTTTCTTTGAAATATTTTCTAAGTGCTAACTTTTGAAATAGCTAAATATTATTTAAAAATCATTACAGTTATTAAGTCGACTTTCATCACTTGATTCTGAGTACTAACCCAGGGCTGGATCTAGGAGCGAGACCTGGAATTCCAAAAGTTATCTGAAAAGTAATTTATTACAAATAACCTAAATTTACCATTGAGCTCAATGCATTGTTATGTTTAGGAAATAGGATTGTTTATTGCAAACAACTGACTGTTTACAAAAATGTATTGCTTAAGGCAAAAGTATTTATATTCAACCTCTCATTCTGAGAAAGTATATTTTTATCCCCTTTGTGGTTCTAAAAATAAAACAAGCATATATTTTATATATATAAACCATTGGCCTAGAGTTCAGTTATTGAGTGTGTGAAACCATTTGCTGACTGAGTGTGTACAATAAATGCTTTACACTGTCCTCTGGTACTGCCTTACTGCTCGACCAAGCTACCACTTTTGAGAGTAAGGTCATACCTAACTTTGACCTCTATCAGCCTCTGGGGGACTGTGGACTCTGTACACCCTGTACCTATTAGGGAACAGTATATACAGAGCCACTTTCTCACAGGACTCGCATGAGTCTTAAAACTGGACCTTCTGTATGATGCTTGGATGACACTTAGCAATTGGGCCCTGCCATGCCAGTCTTGAGGAACTTCCCTGGAGGGGGATTGCAGATATTCTTCCTGTTAAAGGCGAGGTTGATTACTATTTCCAGCGCTTTTTCCATTTAGTCAAAGGACTTGAGCCACGACTGCAGCTGTATCGGGAAACCAGATTTGGCCCAGATCATGGTGTTAATTCAGTCCAAGGACCTCAGCAGTTGGACGCTTGAGTTGAGCATGAAAAAGTAGTAATCTTAGGTGGTCGGAGCAAGGAAGCTTCGCACCAGAGATGCTCAATGGAGATGACTATGTTGGGTTTGTTCTCCCATTGAAATAAGCATTTGGACTGGCAGCGCATGTTACCATACGTTTTCACCTTTTCCTGTACGTGGGAGGGCAAGGCTTTGTCCATGGAGAAGCTGAGTCATCATCACCCACGCAGACTGAACTTGGTGTCAGGCCAATCTCAAAACTGGACTGCTGTGGTTGTGTCCCAGAGGAGTTTGCTCAAATGGGCCAGTGCTACTGCTTCGGAGTGCCCTTTGGTTGTACCAAACATTAAGACTGCCACGTGTGCTTCTTCATGCGCAGTTTCTTTACTAACTGTCTGAGTGGGACTTTCCTTTTCAACAACACTTGTCCAGTGCAGGAGACTTTTTATTAAAAAATATATATATATGAAGGAGAAGAACATGAGTCGGGAGAGAGTCCCACTGTAGCAGACTAGGACTGCCCACAGGTGTTAAGTGTAGTCTGACAAGAAGTGCACAATTAGGAAGTTTGCATAGGATCAAAACGTTTATTTGAAAGAGGTAATACCAAAGAACTCACACAATTTTTGTTCACGGAGTGTTTTGGTTTTTTAAAGCTTTTTAGTAGTCATGTGGACATATTTAAATAGTTTAATAAGAGCATTAGGGTACTGGTCAAGTGAGTACTGAGAATAATCAACTTCAAGGAATAAACAAATTAAAATGTGTTATTTCAAAAGCTGGAACAGACCGAATGAAATGACCTGTCCTAACATTGGTCAAGTGAGTACTGAGAATTATCAATTTAAAGGCACAAACAAATTAAAATTTGATATTTCAAAGGCTCGAACAGACTATATAAAATGGCCTGCCCCAACATTAGATCATTAAATCTACTTACGCGCATCTGTCTTCAAAGAAATCTGGTAAAGACTTTATCTTGCAGCAGATTCCTTACCTTAGAATATTACCCAGGCATCAGACTGAATCCAGAGATTTTTGAGCAGTACCCCTGCACTCCGGTAGGTGGCATCAAACGACTCCGCGTCAGCATCAACGTTCATGCTGAAAGTGAAGTGCACGGTGCCTAAATAGGCACCACCCCACTGCAATGACATTGGGTTCTTTTTAGTACTTTCCACGCCAAAAGCATGGAGTCATGAGGAACACTGACAGATTAGTATGCAAGTCTAGGGCTTTTAGAAGGGTTACCCTTAAACCATAATCAGTTCACCGAGCTGGCAGGGTCGGTAAGGAATCTGTGATTAGTCTCTACTAGATATGGCATTACAGAAGGTAAGCAACTTGCTAATCTAATACAGACTTCTAGCTATGGATTCCATACCTTGGAATAGTTGTTCAAGCAATACATCCTTGAAGGTGGGTGTGCTAAACGGGGTTTAGACCAAAAAGTACTGCAGGACCGAAGAAGCAAAATGCCTGCCCCATCAACCAGGCAGTAGTGCTTAGTAAACCTGTGCAGAGAAGCCCACATAGCTATAGGAAGCTGGCTCTGTATAAACTATACCAAAGTAAGGTATAGTGTGCACAGAGTCTAGTGGGATCCGAAAGGTAGGCAGAGGTAAAAGTAGATAGAACCTTACTCTCTATTTGTGGTAGTGTGGGTTAGCAGTAAGACTTTATCAGAGGGTAGTGTAAAGCATTTACTGTACATACTCAGGCAAAACATAATGTCACACACTCAAAGACTGAACTCAGACCAATTTGTTTGTATAAAAATATTTAGTTATATTTTATTTTCTAGAACCAAGCCAGACCTGGTGCAGATATGTGAAATAATACTTTGCAGGTATAATACAGATTAATGCGGTTGGTTTGTTTACAGGTAAGTCAGCAGCAATGTTCCCTCTAATTTTGTTCCTCTGTGTGCGGCAGTGTAGGGTCTCTGTGCGCTGCAGCCATGGCTGTGTGCGCCAGGAACCAGACCGCGCTTGTGCGCAGCTCCAAATATCACTCCAAACTTTTGCTTAAAAAACTGAAAAGACAGTGCCTTTCCACACATACAACCCACGTTAAGGGGCTTGAGGCAGATTGCAATTTGGATACACACGCCATGACAATAATGGTGAAATTTGTAAGAGAGGGACGGAAAGAGAAAGGCAGCCAGAGGCTTTGGAGAACTGGGAGGGAGAATGGAAAACCGGCAAGAGAGAAAGCAAAGAACAGGCAGCGAGAGGGAAATGGAGACAAGATTGGGATGGGGGCGAAGGGGTAAGTGGGTAAACGTGGAGCGGGACTGATATGAGGAAGAAGAAAATGAAGAGAAGGAGATAGAAAGAGCAGCTGGAGAGTGGAAGAAAAAATTACAAAAGATGTCAGAGAAGCCAACGAGTGTGGTTATGGCAATGATTCAGAAGTAGCATCTCTGCATATCGACATTGGGGGGTTCTATAAGGAGCCTTTTTTGCCATCTTGTCATTTCTAAACGCTTGCTCTATGTAACTGTGCTCACCTGAACAAACTAAGGAAGGTGGAAGGCTGGTTAGGCCTTGCCAAGATGCAGGTCTGAGCAAATGGCAGCTGCAAGTGTGTAAATGACTGATCGATCTGTCGGGGGTATTCTCTTCACTAACACTTGCTTCCCTTTTCTTTTTGAAACTCAGGGGCAGCAACATTGTTGTGGTGTCACCAGGGCTTTAAGTGGAAGCTTTTTCAATATTATATACAAGCCATAGTTGCTACTTATTTATCTTATACAACTAACAACCTCTGACAAAGCCAATAGTCCGACTTGTTGTAGGTACGCTGTTACTTGATGTATCATATATCTGGACGCAATGACAGAAACAGGAAAATACAAGTCAGGGGCATACTATGCCAAGCACAGAAAAGTTTAAAAAGTCACACAATCACCCCACAGCCCTGCTCTATTAAGAAGAGAAATCCTGCAAGTCTACAAACACTGCGTGTGCTTTACACGCCATGTTTGTAGAGTTGCTGCATTTCTTTTCTTAATACAGCGCAGCTGCAAGGTGATAGTGTGCTTTTGTTAAAGTTTTCAGGTTAATCGCAGCGCCCGTCTGGAGCTGCAATTAACAAGAAAACTTTCAGATGAAGTAAAACTGGATGACTTCGAGTGAGCAGTGTGCTTAGAGGCTTTAATAGGTGATAAAAGTGATCACTGAACTGCTATGTAACTTTCAAATCCTTGAAAAAAATACAAACTTAGACCAACATTACAACGCTGACAAGTGATCTGTGAAAACCTGCACCATCACTGCACTGGTACATCACCTAGTCCCGTAGAATGCTCAGGTCACAGCTCATCGTGCATGAAAAACACACTCTTTCTAGATGTCAGTTTCTCAAGACAATAATAGAACAATAATTAAGACCCTAAAAAAGACTCTGCTCCTCCACTGCTCGAGACTACTGTTACCATCATCAGTGTCTCACTGGGTCAAGATCCAGCTACTCTATTCTTCAGACTTGCCATAATGAGCACCTACATAAAAAAAAATAGAGAAATACCACAAACATTTCCCCTTTCTTCCTTCCTCTGACCCCATTAAACCTGTAAAGAATAACCACCCTACAATTTAAACAATATTTAGAAGCAAGCCAACTGTTGAATTCCCATCGGTCACTTTTCTGTCCCAACTACAGTACGGAAGCTGCACTACTAGATGTATGGCAAGCTCCTATCACAAGACAGTCTGCTTAACCAGATGAACTTCAGAGCTGACTTTTGTACTGTAGATCACTCCCTTTCACCCTAATATATGCAAGTACAAAAAAGGGAATCTCATTAAGTCAAACTGCTTCTTGTTAAAATGTCACATTTTGTCTAAAGGGGTTGTTAAGATTGTACTAGCAGCGTGACCAGAACAGACACTCAAGAAAGTGGGTCATTGGCAGCCTCATCGAAACTAAAAAGATGGCTGGAGAGTTTTGCTGTTTTCAAATTCAGATGGATTTAATTTATACAAGCCATTGTTGCTGCGTACTTATCTCATGCAACTAGCTAACGACTTACAAAGTCGATAGTAGGTATGATCAGGGCTTTAAGTGGGCTGGGTCTCACCAGTGCTGAGCACCCCCAGTTTTTTAAAGGGGGCCTCGAAACAGGTCTCTCAGTGCTGAGCACCCACAGTTTTTTAAAGGGGGCCTCGAAACAGGTCTCTATCGGGCTCTGTTTTGTGCCCTGGCACAGGCAGTCCATTTTTTTCCAGACTGCAGTGATAGTAGGCACATCAATGTGCACTGCTCACTTCTCACTAGTAGAGAAGTTAGGGCATTGCATCATGCCAGGTGAGCCTTGTAGGGTAAGGGAAATCCTTTAAAGAGGCATTTTCTTCTGGATTTCCCTTCTCTTTTTGAAACTCAGGCGCAGTAACATTGTCGTGGTGTAACCAGGGCTTTAAATGGAAGTTTTTTCAATATTATATGCGAGCCATAGTTGCTGCTTATTTATCTTATGCAACTGACAACAATTGACAAAGCCTATAGTCCTGACTTGTAGGTATGATGTTACTACTTGTATCATATATCTGGATGCAATGACAGAAACAGCAAAATACAAGTCGGGCGGTACACTATTCTAAGTACAGATTTTTAGGTTTCGCCTAGGCAGCGCTCATGCGCTGGTCTAGGAGATGACCTTTAGAAATCAGTCTGTTCCTTTTCAAGCACACTCGTGCTTGTGATGGCATCCACCTTGCGGGAGCGAGCAGCGGCACGCGTGCTAATTGAAAACATATGTCCTGCGCGCTGCTGCTCGTTGTCGTGGATGCAAGCAAGAGTGCAAGCATTAACATGCCAGTGTGTTTTTACCGATGCTTGCAATATCAAAAGTGGCCACATGATGGCATCAGAACATCATGCATTGTATGTTATGAAGCTGAAAATGACCGAGCTCGACATAATGGGAAGAGGCTAGCAGATTTCTTTCCGCGATATGACGGGCTTTGAACTTAGTAGTTTTGTTTGGTGCTTTTGAGCCCATACTTACGCATGCATCTATACTGCCCTTGTGTTTTTTTTTTTTTTTTAAAGAAAGGTTCCCAGAGACTGTTGGCGACAATAGTTGCAACGGTGGATGAATGTATGTGTTTACTTCCCATGACTAATTTTTGGCACCATTTGTTCTCATTTGAGAAAAAGAGGGACCCCCTGCAAAGGATACTAAATCCTAGGGCAGGGAAAATACATTTGAGAAAGAACCTAGGCAATTAACTGGTCATATGTAGACCTATGCTAGACACATTGATATAAATAGGGACTCAGTGTACTTAACATTTATATTAAAAATCTCATTTTATTAATGTTAATTCATATAAAAAAGATTTTTGTGAGACAAACAAAACATACTATATTTGATAACAAACGTATATACAGAACTAACAAATGTAAAACAAAAAATCCAAATAAATCAAACATTTTTTAAATCCAAATAAATCAAACATTAATACAAAAAACAAAACATAGGTATAAAGATTTGTTTCATGTTAAAACATAGTGGCTTAGGGATGGAACAATTCTTTGTTTCTCTATGCACGTTTCGGCGTTCTAAGCTCCTTCTTCAGGACAGCCACAGAAAATACCTAAATTAGTTTACAGGTGGAAATACTGAACCCGTGAACGAGATCTTAAACCACCTCTAGATGGAGATGCCTTTTGTGATCCAGTAGGCATTGATGACTGAGTTCCTCCACCCTGACGTTCAGAGAGCCCACCAGGTGAATACCTTGACATTTCAGCCATTTTCAGAGATGCAGACCTTTTGACAAAGGGTCCACGACCCTAACCTGCCCTGGTTGTTGCAGGACCACGTGGCAATGGTGTTAGCAGTGAACACCCACAACAGCCTACCCCCTTATCAAACAAAAAAGGTTTTCAATGTCAATCGGATCGCCCGAAGCTCAGCAAGTTGAGATGAAGTTAGGATTTGACCAGAGTCCCTTCATCTCCCCATCTCCCAGATGGCAGTCAAATGTAGGAAGCTGGCTTTGTGTATACTGGACCAAAACAAGGTACACTATGTAGAGAGTCCATGCAACCCTTATTGGTTCACAGAGACAAAAATAATAAGACTAGGGTGGAGATTTACAAATTTTTTGCGCCTTGTCTGCGTCACAAAAGTGACACAAACCCACGCAAATTCTTTTTTTTCCAATTTACTTTCCAGCGCTAAACTTGTTTAGATCTGAATATAACAAACGTAATGCAAAGCAGCGCATAGCGCTACTTCGCATTGATTTGCGCCATGAGGGCGTTCCAAGGGTGGTGCATGGGCGTTCCCATGCAACCACCCAAGGTTTCTCACGTTAAACCAAATTTACTGAATACAGTAGATTGGGTTTAGCATGAGAAAACTGTGCCCTATTAAACTAGGCACAAAGAAGGAGAAATGCTTTCATTTGTTCTTCCTTTTCCGACTTTGCAGCTAAGGTGGTGCGTGGCGCACAGCAGGAAAGGGGAGGAGAGCGCCATAGCTTTAAAAATATGGTGCTCCTCTGCTTCTTCCCTGCAGCGCAATGCAGCACAGCCTCACATGAGGCTAGGATTCATTGCGTGGCGATTTGGTAAATCTTCCCCTAAATGCTTTCTTTTGAGGTAGTGTGGGTGAGACGTTTAGGCTTATATGCTAAGCATTTGTACTCACAGAGGCAATAAATGAGACACACACTCAAAGAATAAATCCGAGACCAATGTAGGAAAATAACTCATTCATTTTTATGTAAATTTTGATACCAGGAATTTTGTAAGCAAGTCATTTTTAAAATATCAACTTTCACTGGTTAAGTAAAAAGTTCACTTAAATGCTTCTACGCGGAATACTTTCCTATGGGAGAAAAATACATTTATGGTATACCGGTACTTGCAGTAGGTTTCCAGGGGTCTCCTTCAGGACTTAAGGTGCATAAGGGTCATGGAAGCAGAGCAGCACAGTCTGTTCTTGAGAACTCGGGCCAGAGCACTCATGTGCAGAGCGGTTAGGTTGGCTGGTGCATTGTAGGACCTTGCGGTTATAGTCTCGCTAGTCGAGGGTGCAAAAATCAGGATAGCTGGGCCACTGGACGCGAGTCTCGGTGGTGCGGACGTCCCTCGATGGCAGGCTGGTCTACACCAGTCAGCCAGTACACTAGAGAATTGTAGGTTTTCAAGGGGCACCTCTAAGGTAGATGTATTAATACATTTAATGAATCCATCACCGGAATCAGTGTGGGTTTATTAATTTGAGATGTTGGATACCAAACATCTTTGGTTTCAGTGAAGCAGTCATGTAGCTGGGGAATTCTTAATCACCAGTGCCCAGCACATATACTCAAGATGGCTTCCTTGTTCACTGGCAATATCCAAGCATTGACTTGGCATCACAGAGGCATATCTGCTCATGCAGATATGTCCTCACACATGATATAATGCACCCTGCCTTAGGGCTGTAAGGCCTGCTGTAGGAGTGATTTACATATTAAATGCAGTATCTACAGGCATAGCACACAGGAGGTGTGCCATAGTGTGTCTTTATCTGCAGCCTGCAATGGCAGTTTGCATTAATGTGGCGAGGGGTCCGGTAGGTTGGCATAATACATGCTGCAGCCCTTCGGGAGACCCTTGTTAGCATCCATGCCCCAGGTACCATTTACCAGGGAAATTCGGTGTGTGCGCTAAAGGTATTGCTAATTGAGGGAACAATTGTATAGTTTTAGGGAAAGAGATCTGGCACTGGGGACCTACATAGCAGGAACCCAGTGCACTTCTATCAAAATTGCATCATTTACCAGGCAAAAAGTGGGAGTGACCATGTCAAAAGGGGGCATATTTCTATACCATCCCAGTCACAACAGTTATCTGTGGCTGAGAAAGGGAGAGGAGTCTGACTCAAACATGGTTTGTCAGCTTTCACTGCTGGTCATTCAGAGGACACTGAGATTTGGACCATATCTGAGAAATTCCCCATATGCTGTGCCCACTGGAACTTCAGGTCCCACTGCAGAGCGCACATATGCAAACAAGCATGCATAACAAGCAGGAGCACATGAGGTGCAATAGCCCAAGGGTCAGTCTCACCGAAATCCAGGATAGAAACTGAATCATTAGTATCATAGCCTCATTATTTTGAACTCACCGCTCGGGAGGAGAGGCCCAAAACTGTACTGTGTCAGTACAGCTCGTATGGAAGGAAGTGTCTGAAGAGAGTCCGGTGTGACTTCTGCACATTGATAGTGAACCCCAGCAAGTGCACGAGGTCCTCCATAGTCTGGATGTGGGAGACGACTGCCTGGGGCAAGTTCACCTTCACCAGCTAGTCATCGACATAGTGGAAAGCTGGAACCTATGACCTCCGCAGATGCACTGCAGCCACCATCACCTTGGTGAACACTGGAGGGTGCTGGTAAGTCCAAAGGGAAGCACGGCAAACTGAAAATGCTCTTCACCCACCATGAATTGCAGCGAACAGCTGTGGGCAGGCAGGACGAGCATATGGAAATATGGATCCTGCAAATCCAACGCTACAATCCAGGTTCCAGGGCAAACAGGACTTGATCTGATGTGAGTAGATTGAACTTCTCCTTTTTCAGGAAGAAGTTCACAAGGCGCAGGTCTAGGTTACGACAAAGGCACCAGAAAGTATCCTGAATAGCAACCACAACCTACTTCTGACACCAGCACCCTCTCAATAGCTACCTTGGCCAAAACAGCCAACATTTTGTAACAGAGGAAGGAGAGATAGTCCTCCGCCTGCCAATCATAAGTGGGCGGAGGGGTGTCCAGAAAGGGAATAGAGTAGCCCCTTGGACTATCTGTAAAACCCACTTTCTTATGTAATCTACTTCCAGATGTGCAGGTGGTGGCATATTCTGGCCCCCACTGGATGCCCATTGTGGTTTGAGGGCAAATTAAAGGAGCTTGGAGGTGTGACTGCTAGGGGAGTAATAGACTAGCCCAAACTCTAGCTAGTAGTCCCGGGAACCACGTCCTCTGCCACGAAAAGGCTGGGATGTATGTTTGGCTTGGAGGGAATGCATGCAGTTGGAAGCCCCTTTCGTCACCCCGAAAGGGGCGGATGACAGACTGGGGTTGGCGAGGAGCCATGTATAGACCCAAGTACCCGGGGATGAGTCAGAAGTGGTGATTTGGACCACCAAGCTCTCCAGCGTGAGGTACTCAGTCAGAAAACAAAAACTGGGATCCCCTGGAGTGAGGCAGTGGCGGCCGGCAATTGTCCTGTGCACGAGATCTCCTATGCACATCTTGGGCCGGTTCCAAAGGAGAACATCTGTATGAAAGGGTTCGGTGTGGGCAACCCATTGCTGAAGCGCTTCAATCAAGACGTGAAGCACATCCATCAAGACGTTCCTCTTGACTGCCATGGAGGGTAGCATAGGATCCAAGACCTCAGCCGCACCACCACTGCAAATGAGGGGCCCTCCTCTTTAGCGAAGTAGGGGGGAGAGACCAGGCCAGTGTTTAGTAAGGCATCCAGACCACTGGTATCTCTAGTTCCTCATACCAGTTGTCCCATGTGTCATATAAAGGATGCTGGTATCCATAAGGGTCATCTAACCCTTTCCATTCATCACCCTTAACTAAGGCCGGTCAAAAGAAAAAGGTGCTGGTTCCAACTCGGAGGCCCTGGTCGAGCTGGACAGACGGTATGACAATACGTATGGTGCCACTGCGGGGCATCTGCAGCACTGGGGGGTGTCGGTACTGGAACGGGTGCTGAGTAAGGTCACAGGCATGCTGCTCCAGATTCAGCACTGGATCCAAGGGGCCCAACTGGTGCGGAGGACAAACCTGCCAGCAGAAATCTAGTAGCCTTCTTACACCTGTGGGCCTTCAGAGGGATTGGGCCACCGAAATATGAAGTGCATTGCCTCATGAAACTTTTTCAGTTAGGCAGGGGTTGCTCCAGCTCCTGGAAAGTCAGGGAAATGAGGAGTGGACCCTGGCAAGGAGGAGCGAGTCCTAAAGTGATGACGCTTCCGCATCTGGTCCATGTACTTATACAGGCACAATGAAATCTAAGGCCTCTTCAACTTTTCAGACTACTTCTTATGGGGATACTTACTGGACAACTTGGGTAGGGGAGGGGGTGCATCGGAAGCGGCCCAGTGAGTGGTCCCGGGACCTTCTGCGTGACTGGGATCATGAGGGTTGTGGCATCATCAAACAGCAAGGCGCTTAAGTGAATGCTCCCACAGCACCTTTGGATGCATGGTGCGGCAGTCCTTGCAGGTCTATGAGTCGTGGTCCCGCTCAAAGCACCAAAGACAAACCAAGTGTTGGTCTGTCAAAGACCTGTGCCTGTGATAGGCACAACATGGCTTGAAACCCGGTGGTTTTTTTGGGGACACCCCTAACATGGCAGGTGAAGAAATTCTTTAAAAAGTTTCAACAAAAAGTCAAGAAAAAAGTCATTCAAAAACTGATCTCTCTTTTGCATCTGTGCTGACTGGTGCAGAAAGAAATGAATTGACTTCAGCGTGCAGGCGCGATGCCAATAAAGGCACTGTACAATTCACTTCCGGTCCAGGTGTGACCAGTGCGAAGCCAAATGATGCCACCTACCGGCACGCAGGGGTATTGCTTGAAAATTTCCAGATCCAGTCTGAAGCCTGGGGAATGTTCTGAGGTAAGAAATCTACTGCGAGAAGTCTCTCAGATAAATATTCACATAACGTGGTATTATGTATTCTGTTGAGGGTGTACAGTAGACAACTAGGTGTGGAGGGAATTAGACAGACTGCCTTTAGAAATTCTGAGAAACTTATAGCGGGGGGTTGCTGAAGCCCAAAAGGGAGGTGGCACTTTTGGAGTTAAGTTGCCTCTAAATCTCCTAAGCCTGCTTGAGAACTTAGGACTTAAGGGACATGGTCTAATTTGATGGGTTGGGTGGTGTTGCAGCCATCAAGGCAGAATTGACCGTATCCTCTTTTGGGAAGGTGGGGTCACAAAGGATAGGTTCTACAATGTGTTGGTCAGAACAGCATATGCTTGGCTAAAGATTATCTTATTCACCACAACCAGTCTCTAGGCTGCTCCAGGAATGCCCTCTTGCAAGGAGGGTGGCTCAAAGATGGATTCCCTGAAGGGTGAGCTGGAGTAACCAGAATAAATATGGCCAGAACCTGGAATGGGGTCAGCAATGCAGGTTGTCAGGGGATCTGCACCAGGACATGGTGACAGCTCCAGTGTTTTAGAGATCTGGACCTTTGCCCTCACAGCATCCAAGAAGAAGACTAAAGTATACACCGACATCTGTACTTCTGCTGTTCTGGGTATGTTTGGATGCTATTGTTTCAGCAGTAAGAAGGAGATTAAGAATCTCACTGCTTCACCACAGCTATATGTAAAGTTCGTAAGTCTGTTAAGTACCAGGCAGTGTTGTAAAAGTAGAATTGTCAGTTACTAATATGGGGCAAAAAAGTAAATCTTGATAATTTTCTCTGCCTTAAATCTGGAGCTTCAGTGGTAGGAAAAACTGCTAAGAGGAACAATACTTACTGTAATTGTACTCTTCTTTCATTCACTCCCAATTAGGCAGTAGTCGAGACCCACCCAATCCCCGCAGTAATTCTGCACCCGCCTCTTCTCGTATTTTACCTTTCTAAGTGAAATAACTCAATGAAAAGCCCTCCCAATGTGGCAATTGGCCACTCTACCAGCCATGATTACATGGTGACAGGGTCTAGATGTGCCACATGCCACCATAACCGCTAGCAAGAATAACATATGTAGACTTGCTGCTAATCGTAATTACTCACCCAGTATTTTACTATGCATTTACAAGGAGGATCATTTTTTTTAATTTTTTAAACAAATGCATCTTTGCCAACTTCACATGAAAATAACAATAAGAGCAGACAAGGATATCAGCAGTAGGCAGAAATGGTACTAATAATATGGAGAGGGGCGCCTATTATAGCCTCCTATTCAATCCCACATTCAGCTGACATTATCCACCCTAAATGTGAACAGTGTATTTTGTTCCGTCAATAAAAGTCCTACCTGTACATACCTGCTACCAATTTCCCACTGGTCACAAAAGTAATTGCTATTTAAAAGGAGTAAGCTGTTGGGCCAGGCTAAGATTTCACCTGCAGCCTCTACTCTGGACTTCCCACCATCAATTTTATGATGATCTTGGCCAATGCGACATCTTAGGAGTAAAGGGGGAGGGGAGGAAGAGAGTTTCTCGCAGTTGAAAAACAAGGATAGTCATTTGCTGAACAGGAGTTTGAACCGGGACAAATGTTGTTTCATAAGATAAAGGTCAGGAAAGTTTCTTGGGTAGGCAGGGACCCTAAAATATTTGAGGGGGATTGTGTTGTGATGAATTTTAACAATGATCAACTGCTGGCCATCTCTTAGAGAAACCTATCCCTCGTTAAGGAAGGGCAGCCTGGCATTGCCTTTAGAATTCATCTACCGGCTGCAAGGATTGGCTGGCTCCACTGGCTGTACCTTCCCAAAGGTGAATTGGCCTTTTAGGGTTCAGAGGGCCCTAACCCTTTACATTCCTACGCCCAATAGATTTGAAGTATTAAGCAATTTGGATGACCTAGATTGACTACAAACATTCCCTTCTACCTCTGATAACGCCTTTCATGTTTCTTCCATTGATCAGGAGTCAAATGGATTCTTGAATGTTTGGAATTGGAATATTGTAGGCTTGGTGGGAAAAAGGGATGAAGTTCATTGGTGCCATTTTTAAAGGAATTTCAAATTAAAAGAAGAGCCATCACGGATCTCAACAATGACTCCAATATAGTATTTAAACCAGCAGACAAGGGCGGCGCAACTGTCATCCTGAACTATGACACCAAGTGCCACAGACAATTGCCCAACAACCAATACTATAAGAAATTGGATACAGATCCCACGGAATCCCTGACCAAGAAGATAAAATGTCTGGTCAATGAAGCGATCTCCCAACAGATGGATCATGAAGAATGATGCAGATCTTTTGGTAAAAACTACACCCACAATCCCATACTTCTACATCCTTCCAAAAATACATAAGAATGTGAAACCTCCTTCAGGACGACCTATAGTGTCCAGTACTGGCTCTCTTTTTGAACCTTTAAGCAAATTCTGGGATAATTATCTACAACCCTTAGTACAGGACACACCATCATTCCTAAAGGACACAAAGAAAACCCTTTGCCATACTGACATCCTTCCCAATCAACATGAGATCCCCTTCCTCGTTACCCTTGATGTGGAAGCTCTTTACACCAACATTCCCCAAAACGCTACAATCAGGGTCAGAGACAATATCCTAAGAACAACATTGATCACCTCACCAACACCTGTAGAGTTCATCATGGATTGTGCCAGTATAGGTCTCAAAAACAACTTTTTCCAATGTAAGACCCAACTGTACCACCAGAAACACAGAACATCAATGGGCAGCACTTTTGCGCTGAGCCTGGCATGTCTCTACATGGCCGACTTCGAATCCTCACATGTGTTCACCAACACAATCTCCTACAAGACAGACATCAACAACTAGAAACGCTACATCTATGACATTCTGATCCTCTGGGCAGGTACTGAGGAAAGGTGCAAAGAATTCCATCTCTGGATCAATACAAGAGACTCATATCTCAAATTCACCCTCTCCAAATCTAATAAGAAAGTCCCCTTCCTAGATCTTCTCATCTCCCTGAAACAGGGCACACTACAAACTAAAACATACACAAAAAAAAACACTGATTGCAACAGTCTCCTCCCCTTCAATAGGCACCACCCTAAAAGCACTTTGCGAGAATTTACCATACGGATAATTCTTGAGTTTGAGGAGGAACTGCAGCAACACAAGAGACTATGATCTACAAGCGGACCCTCTCAGCCACAATCTACATATCAAGAGCTACCCAAAGAAAGTCATCAGAACTGCAAAGAAGAGGGCCCGCAACAACCATCACAAAGCCCTTTTAGAAACCACCCCGAGAACAAACGATACCATGGCTTGCGTCACGACATACACCCCCACATCCAACAAAGTAAAAAAACATAATTCTAAAACACTGGAACATTGTCAACAAAGGAGAACTCCAGTTAGACGCCCCAGATTCGCCTTCAAGAGAACTCAAAACCTTAAAGACGGGCTGGTCCACACTCAACCGCAGACAAAGAGAATGATTCAACAAAACAACACTGTGGGACCTTCGTACAGTTAAGGGTCACTACCCTTGCGGTAACTGCAGTGCCTGTGTCTCCACACGCCACACAAAGGACCTACAGATAGGCGAAGTGTGTTAGACCCAACGACAACACACTAACACAAAAAACTGTCTACCTAATCATGTCCTTGCACCATGCATTACGTAGGTATGACCACCAGACCAGTGAAAATCAGAATTAGTGAACATAAGAGCAATATCCGCTGTGGCTGTAGCACAACCAAAATGTGTAACCATTATATTGAGAAACGCCGCACCATAGACCAACTAGCATGGACATTCTGGAGGCCAATCCATCTTGAATACAACCACCCTATTCAGAAAAGAACATTGGGTGTTCCGGTTGCGCTCAAACATCAATGGTCTGAATGACGAGATACCTTGGATAGAACTGCAAAGTTGAACCAACGCTTTCAATCTACCCTGTAGGTACTCCTTGACTAACACTCATCAATATCTCCTGTCACTCCATCATTCGGTGTAACTCTCTATGTTGCATACACACATTAGGGACATACGACGACACTCATAACCACCAGTCCCCAGTTTGATATCACTCCTATATACGCTCAACCATGAGTGAATTTTAGAGAGACACACTGACCGGTGCGTATAACAAACAAATTGTCACCCTAGAGAGGTGCTTGTTCCTCCAACAATGAATTTTGCACCAATTGTTGGGCAATTATCAGTCTGGCCACCTTCAGGCATTCTCGTCACAACATCATGATGACTCTTTCTCTATTGACACACCACAACAGTTGCTAACCTCATAGAAGAACCATCAGACTCTTCTCTCGTACATGAGGGCTACACATCACTCCACTTCACTATGGACTCTAGTAGCAATAACACAGCTACATTTATGATGATCAATTAGTACTTTCTCTCTTACCCACGATAATTCAAACCACTCTAAGATGGCAACCTTCAGTTACTGCTGGTGACTACCCTGTCACACCCCGTTCGTCCGTAGCCACACACCCCTTCTCAGCTTTCTGCTGGAACATGTAGCTTGTGACGGCCAGCACGCTCTCACTAAGACTTATGGAGTAATCAACTAATTAAATAGTTAAGCGGTCCTCAACTATCTCTCCTCCCCCCACCCTGTTATCCTTGATATCACAGTGTGGACCAAAAAGGTTTTGCTATCAATGGTAACCGTATTTCTGACTACTATTACCAAAATAGGCTTTATGGCTGCAACATGATCATTTTGTACCATATACTATCTACCTATATTAACAGCTATGGGGCAGCCTACAGCAACATGTCCACCATGAGCACTTGTTATGATTTAATGGCTTATCTCTCATGTTGCTTGTTTGTTCGTTCTAGTTATTCTTGTATTTATTCCTACAGCAACATGTCCACCATGAGCACTGGTTATGATTTAATGGCTTATCTCTCATGTTTGTTCGTTCTACTTATTCTTGTATTTATTCATGTTACTAAGCGCCTCACCAATACACACGTGGAAAATAGTGACTTGTGGGCTTTGCTCATATTAAGACACCTCGGTCCACCAATGGGGACCTCTACTCTGTATTAATAGTGTGCTGCTTCACTTAATCTTTGAACTCTTATTTTCTTCCTTCTTTTTTGTTGTTTAAGATAGGCCCACTACCTGGGTCCTCCGAGTGACTACTTGACTCAATAGTGCCACCGCATAACCCTTTTTCCCATGACCTTAATCACTACCCTATGGTCCTGAAGAACCGCGAAGGATCTCCTCCTGAGACAACACTATGGCGCGAAACATGTCGACCCCATTCTCTTTTTAACAAACACTGCACTTGTCTAGCTACTGAGGGTCATAACTACCCTCGAGCAGCACACAACCGGTTATTTAAAAAAAAAAAACTATGATAGAGGGATCCCCCTCATTAAAATTAGTCTACCTTAGATACCCTCAAGTCATTTTTAATGGTCACCTCTCACATAACACTGCACACACCATATGGCTAGATAACAAGTAAGATCTCCGACAAAGTGACCCTTTGGGGGACACGTAGGGCAGTGCAGCGCTGGCCTGACGAGGAGCACCGCCCCATGATGAAGCATGACATCCCTTGGGGGGTGTGAGGGCATCTAGTAAAAGTCTCTCTGACTCTTATCCATTTCTCTAAAACTACTCTTTTCCCAATTTTTCTCTCAGCAACAGTGACTCTTCTTAGTGGTTTATGATGAGCCTTGCTCATAATCTGTTAGTTATACCGAAGGGCTGGGCAGAGGAAACCGGAATTGCACCTAGCCTCTGCACAAAGGTATTGCACATGCTACACTGCACTTTATTAGGTTTTGTCCAATGTACAGTATTTTGTGGAATAATGTTATTCGGCCGCGGCTCCAGAAATTGAATTTTAAACAGGTTACGAATGAACTTTTATATTTCCAGCTTTTACCTGATGTACATATTTCTCAAGCTGCTTGTTTCATTTCTGGAGCAGAAAGAGCGAAGAGCATAATAGGAGGTGTTGATTGTCTGCTTTTATGGTCTATCTTTCATGATTTCACATTTTAACCGAATAAAGCTAAACTGAAATGAACACACTGTCGTCTAACAAAAATAATAATTTGTTGAAATTTTAAGTGAAGACAGAAGTAGTGAAGTTGATTGATATCCACAGGTATATAGACTGCAGGTAAGATAGCATGAAGAAGAAAGGCAACAGAACTTTTAGTGCTGTAGAGCCTACACCAGAATTGGAAAATGTGTTCTCCATGTGCTTTAGACTTCTCCTACTTTTGCACTACTTCTGGATTTTACAAATTTTCATAGAGCGTTGGGATACGAGAACACATTAAGCTAAAAAAAAAAAGGTACCAAAACTGTTTCTTTATGTACAGGTGTTAAAGCACAAGAAACTGTATCTTCAATAAACATTTTTACAAATAAAAGTACAAGGTTGCCATTTCTGGTTTTTAGTGTTCATTTACAAAATGATTTCAATCCTTAACCGAGTAATAAATATACATTTGTTAAAAACATAGTAGAAAAGAATGAGTGATTGTGTATGTGAAAGAGTGCATTAAAGTGAGTGAGAGTGAATGAAAAAAAAGCGCAAACAAAAAAGGGCAAGGGCAAATCACAAACTTCAAATACACAGACAATCTCTTCTGAAATCTAATATTCTATATTTCCAATCTTATTTCTCGTAATTTATAGCTGCACCAGGAGGAGTTGCTGATGTGCTGCACTGATATCCTAAACCATTTTATGCTATGCCCAGAGCCCAGTCCACCTTCATGTACAAATACTTACCGTGATGAAGGAACACTAAAAACATATTGGGATGAAAAAAAATCTAAATAAATATTATTCCTTAAAATGTGCATTACACTCCTGGCTTTTATACGTGTATTCACGGAACTTATTAAGGACTTTAGTCATCGAAACAAATAATTCCACGTGTTTCAGAGCAATCTTCGAGACAAACTTTCACAGATAGGACAAATGTTTATTGTTCTCCTCTCACACTCCCAACTTAAGTCATACAGATCACAGGTGAGACATCAAAAGTGATATTGGCAACAGACTGAATAACAGTGAGAAATGACACTGTGCGTTGGCTAAAGACCATCAGGGAAATGCTACATATGTTCCACCCCCAACAATGAAGGGGGTTTGTTTTCTTTTTGTCTTTTAACATTAATATTGGTCATCCTATTCACCGACCGCTGCACAATTTTTCATCCAAATATCTAATCAATAATTGGAACCACAGAGAGAAAACAAAAATTAACCGTTAGTGAACATCACAGCTAAAAAAATAAATCATGAACACAAGGATGTACTGCATGGGGTCCCCACATCCTCTCGGTCTTGGTCTTTTTTTTAAATTTTATTTTTTTTATTTAAAGAGAAGGAGTTGAAGAGATTGTGAGGGTCATACAGTGTTTCATTGTCTTTCATGCCACCAACTTCCAAAAAAAACCTTTCTATTGAACTTTCACAATAATATGCCATTTTCATTTGCCAAGGTTTTTTGCCAAAGTAATGTTCATAATTATTCTTTATTAGTACTACACAGTACAAAAAAATAGCGAAACGAAGGCTGCAGAGCTTGGTGAGACTGAGCGAGAAGTCAAGGTCCTTTCCATTGTTTGATCGTTCCACAGAATCACCTTTTGTGTGTTTTCCTCTTAGTGCTATGCTTGGTAAACAATCATGCTCTAACTGGCCCCTAGATGGAAATATCAGTGCTTCATCTCTCCCATATATTTTTTTATTTGTGGTTTTGAAAAGAAGAATGGCTCTTATCAAGTGGAGAGAGGCTGTGGGGGGATACAGGAGCGAACAAGGAGGGGGACAGGATTTCAAAAAGACCCTTCTCCACTTCACCCGTTCGAGATCCTTCAGCAAGAGTAAGTTATACAGAACTTGCATTTCGTTTTTGTAATAATCTTTAAAAAAAAGATTCTCAAAATTCAGAGTGCGGACAAGCAACCAGACAAAAGGGGGTAGTGAATGTCAAGGTGCAGACTGCATCATCAAGTTCCGAAGCAGTTTTTGGCGTCCAATTTCATAATCTTCTTCGTCCACGTTGACCAAAAGCTTGATGGCTTCATGGCCCACTGCCTGTTTAAGAGAGTCTGTGATGAAAACCCCCTTGAGTGCCTCCAACAAGGATCCGTTAATGTAGTCACGCCAGAATGCGTCGAGGTAGGTGAGTTCTGAAAATTTTATGTCACAGATGATGGAGCCCAAGTCCCGAGATTTTAAGATGGTGTTGGCCTGGTTAAAGCGCTCAAACTGTCGTTCTAACGGGTCCTGCTTATTGGAGAAGACATTTCCCTGAAGCGCTGTCTCGTGCTGGCAGTATTCTGCCCGAACTCGGAGGCGGATATCTAAAACAAGAAAAAAAAAAAAAAAAAAAATGAAGAAGCGAATCATGTTGGATATTTGTTTCCATTCAATGAAAAGCAAACAAGATGTATAAAATATATACCCACAATTATAACATTATAAGCTGGGTAGGCCAAACATCTTTACCCAGATTGCAAAACATGAGCCCTTATATATTTGTTTTTCCCTTTCCTCAAGGAGCATTTTAGAGTTATCACCTCATCTTACCAGCCCATCTTCTCTCTGATGAGTGATCTAGTGTTGGGGTCCAGAAATCACCAGGTCCAAAAATACTGGACCCAGTATTTACTGGGTGCAGATCTGAACTACTAAAAGTGCATCTTTAGGGGTCAGCTGCTACAGGCAGGAGAGCAGCACAGCTTGGATCCTGCCAACCACAGAGGACCACGGGGAGTACAGCTTCCTTTTCCTCTAACATCCTTGCTGCCTATTGCCCCCCTCCACTCCCGCCAGCCACACCAGCACACACACTGCTAAAATGCATCAGTTGCTCAGAGCGGAGTATCCTCGAGCTAGTTTTTCACTATTCTGAGGAGTGCATCTCCCAATGGCATGATTTAGGACCAGGGATTCCCAGTATCACCGTGCCCAAGTCTTTTTGAACCAGTTCCTCACTCATAATTGTGATTCTCCATTAGGGGCACTCACTTTGAATCAAAATAAATAAATTATCCCCGACGCAGGTGTCAGATTCACAGAATACAAATTAAAACACGATTTAAAATAAAGTCAATCTGCCTTTAGAGGCAGCGTTTTCTGACTTTTTTTGGTTTAAAAAAATGCAACCTGTAATCCAAGTACATTTGACTGCAAACACCACTTTGGTACGGGGAAAAAAATGGAGCTCTGACTAATGCTGAAAGCAAAATGTACCTTTAAGAATTCCTGAAGCAGCAAATTCCCATCATGCACTGCAGGGTTAGCCAGGTAGTTTGCTTTCAAAAGGAAACTGTGAGAGCATCTGAAGAAACCAAGCAATTAATTTTTTGGGGAAGATTGATGGGATGTTAATGGTTTGAGTGGGCTGAACTATGACGGTAACCTGGGCTTGGAGATGAGCAACCCATTTTCGATCTCTCGGATAGCCATAAACAGTAGAATAGACTAGGAAGCCGAAAATACACTCCTGCCTCACAGGGAGGAGCCAAAACCAAAGAATGAAAAACAGCCAAAGGTATTAAGTAAAGTGGAGCAGGAAGTTTTGGCCCCATACGTGTAACTGCCTTGGAGCCAGAATTACTGCGGAAGTGCTTTGCAAATTTATGAGCTCCCATCGGAGGGGCTTTCATACAAATGTCCAGAATGGGAACCTTCCGTAAGAGAAAAGCCAATTGTCTCTGGCAGATTGAGCAACAGTCTTATCAGTCTGTTCACTTACTATGACACAATACTTTCAGTCTAACAATGGTCTGTTTAGTGCAACCCATACCTGTATGACGAGCTATATACATTTACAAACGATAGTGTGGATTGAATGCAATGTTCTGCTTTTCCATGCAACGCCTTCCTTATATTGAATGCATGCCCCTTTCTGCGATGGAACAAGTGTATTTGAAAGTAAGCTGCAAGGACAATAGTCTAATAATTTCTGTCCTAATAAGGATCACGTTTATTTTCTATAGACCACATGTTGTCATAGTCCATTGGAATACACGAGTGTTGATGAACTAACAGGATGAACTTGGCAGAGTTTAAAGTCCCAAGTCCAGCAGAAGTTTGAAAGGGCCTGGAGGTTAGAAATTGGCTGGCAAGATTCTTGCTACCATTATAATTATAGTTATCTCGGTTGAGACCGTAAAAGTAACTCATTCTTTTGGAGAAGATCCTTTTTGGGGCTCCATACGATGTTAAGCAAAACATAGTCTGGGAGATTCTGGACTTTGACAAAGGGGCTTCTCCTGTTTTTATGGCATTGTATTGGATTTCTTCCAATAAAAAGGAACTACGTTTACACATTTTAAACTATCTCTGAGAATTCTGATATTTTCTCAAAATCCCTCAATTGGTGGTTTGGACAGGCTTTTCGTTTTCTCCGGTATTGAATGGCTATCTGATGTTGTTAAAAAATAAATAGGAGAGAGTATAAGGAAAATCCATAGTCATTTGCTACATTTGAAAATAAATTAGATACCGGTTAGGTGGAAAATCTTGTCAAAAAGTGATAGCAATATCCTTGATCTGCCATGTTTGCAGAATCTTTTGCTGTAATAGCAGACTATCCAGTAATGTGTGTGTTGTTTTCAAATGTTCCCATTACTTTGGGGACATTGTTTTCTCTTGTTATAGATTTCTCCACTAAACCGATAAAGAGCTTGACTTGATCTGCCAAGAGAGAAGAAAAACTGAGCGCTCTCAGGTTTAACTAACCTGTACCACATGATGTTGCTCATGAAGTCCATTTTTTTCCTACTTTTTCCCTGGCGAACAGAGAAAGTGAAATCTGACTCTTAATAGCCTTACTGTTTTAGCAGAGTCAAAAATGGAGTCTGGTGGTGAAGGGGAGTCTGGTGGTGAAGGGGAGTCTGGTGGTGAAGGGGAGTCTGGTGGTGAAGGGGAGTCTGGTGGTGAAGGGGAGTCTGGTGGTGAAGGGGAGTCTGGTGGTGAAGGGGAGTCTGGTGGTGAAGGGGAGTCTGGTGGTGAAGGGGAGTCTGGTGGTGAAGGGGAGTCTGGTGGTGAAGGGGAGTCTGGTGGTGAAGGGGAGTCTGGTGGTGAAGGGGAGTCTGGTGGTGAAGGGGAGTCTGGTGGTGAAGGGGAGTCTGGTGGTGAAGGGGAGTCTGGTGGTGAAGGGGAGTCTGGTGGTGAAGGGGAGTCTGGTGGTGAAGGGGAGTCTGGTGGTGAAGGGGAGTCTGGTGGTGAAGGGGAGTCTGGTGGTGAAGGGGAGTCTGGTGGTGAAGGGGAGTCTGGTGGTGAAGGGGAGTCTGGTGGTGAAGGGGAGTCTGGTGGTGAAGGGGAGTCTGGTGGTGAAGGGGAGTCTGGTGGTGAAGGGGAGTCTGGTGGTGAAGGGGAGTCTGGTGGTGAAGGGGAGTCTGGTGGTGAAGGGGAGTCTGGTGGTGAAGGGGAGTCTGGTGGTGAAGGGGAGTCTGGTGGTGAAGGGGAGTCTGGTGGTGAAGGGGAGTCTGGTGGTGAAGGGGAGTCTGGTGGTGAAGGGGAGTCTGGTGGTGAAGGGGAGTCTGGTGGTGAAGGGGAGTCTGGTGGTGAAGGGGAGTCTGGTGGTGAAGGGGAGTCTGGTGGTGAAGGGGAGTCTGGTGGTGAAGGGGAGTCTGGTGGTGAAGGGGAGTCTGGTGGTGAAGGGGAGTCTGGTGGTGAAGGGGAGTCTGGTGGAACATAAAAGGATTAAAGTCAGTAACTTTGTATCTTTTCCATCCTTTTCTCCACTGGTCTAGTGGGAAAAGATGTCACAAAAGTGTGCATGGTCTGCTTAAGTAAACGTGAATTAAGGGCCACAACTCGTCTGGGGTGAGATTTGGCAGAATTAGAGGCTTCATGCAGCAAACTAATATCCTAAATGTTGAGCTTCTTTGCTGCTCAACTTACTTCAAGAAGAGTAACCACACCATCCACCGGGGTAGTCCAAGACGGTGGACTGACAAATCTCGAAGCATACTTACTCTTGTCTGTCATCATCAGTGTTATCACCAGTGACTAGAGAGAAAGGTTCCCGAGGTGGACTAGGAAACTCATCTGCTGGTGGCTTCTGCTTTTGTCTCCTATGAGACTATCAATAAGGAGCAACACCCAGCTGCTGCTTTCTAGAAAGATTTTCCATAATGGTACTTTCATACTTCCTTTGTCTATGCTCCAGTCTTCTGTCTGCAAGTAGGGGAGGTGGCACAATACAGGCAACAGTAGAAGAGGCGTAGCACTGCTTCCAGGAGGGACTGACTGAATGCTGTAGAATCTTGGGGCAGTCTTCTGTAGCTGCTCCTCAGCAAAAGGTTCTGCTAGCTCCAGGGAGGAAGGAATGATACTTGCCCTCACTAACACACCGGACTTCGGAGGCACAACATCTTGACAGCACAGATGCATTAGCAAACCCCCAAGTAATAATATGGCTCTTGCTGGTGAAGAATACTTTGATGTCTAAAGAGAAACATTCAACAACTTTAATGGTGAATGCCTCAACAAGCTAGGGGATGAGACGTACAGTCTGAGGTCCCCAGTTTCACATCTGGTCACACCCTGGACAGATGAAGAGGGTGACTGCTCACACAATGCTGGAGCTCATGGACTTCAGAAGGCGTTTGCTCGATATACCGTACTGAGCTCTTAGATGCACTTGCACCACAACGCAGCCTCCGGACAACTCCTACAAATCTTTATTCAGAAGTATCCATAAGGCTGAAGACGTACACGTCATGCTCAATATTTCAGGTCTACTTTTCTGACCAAGGTGGTCCCTTAATAAAGAGAGACGGCATGGTGGCAGAAAAAAAACAGAGACAATCGGGAAAAGAGTCAACACAGAAATTGTACCTTTATCAACCTAATGTTGAAAGGCATTGGATCGTTTTTATCAAGCTGTGAGAAATGACGTATTGAAACTCCGGCACAACCGGAGGTGCAGCGAATTCTGGATAGCTTCAATGTAGAGGATGCTTTTAAATTTTTGTAAGTTTTAGAAAAATTATTTTTAAAAAAACAGGTTTTTTGTTGTAAGCACCTTAAAACAGATTTGGCTTATTAGTTAAATTTAAAAAAAATAAAATAAAAGAAAGATATAAAACGTTGTACTTTTGTTTTTGTTTTTTTAGTTTTTTTAAGTACTGTAAAAACATTTCCCATTGATTGGGCTACATATGGATGAAAATAATCCACTGTTTATGGTGCCATACAGAATTCCATGATTTAAAACGGAGAAGTTCAGGTGCAAAGCAGCACGTTGTACACTTCAGCCAATGACACATGGAAACAAAGGACAGTGGCTATTGATGGGCGAGTGCACCATAAATACCAAAATGCATTCAAAACTGTGCGGAGCATTTTTCTTTTAATTATCAAGGCATCAAACCTCGAACATTAATTTATTAGAAGTCACAATCATTACATGCACCTTAAGAATTAAGATAAGATTACACATTCACAAGCTGGAGTAACTTTCTGAGTTTTCATCTCCAATAAAAAGAGAAGGCTTTCAGGGCACTTTAAAGAGAGGACAACGATGGCATGGCACACCCAAATGGAGAAAGTAAATCAAATCATAAGCAGAGAACTCTGGGGTTGGAGAGGTGATCTGAATCAGGAACAACATGGCACAGAAGGCAAATCCAAAGAAGGGACAAACAAAGGTTACGTAAAATAATAGACCGGTGTTAGGTACTTGCCAAAGAACTGGTTATGTTTGTTGGCAGAATCCTCTTTTGGGCACCCCATTAATTAAGGGTGTGGCCTAGTTCTGTTATAAGTCCACTAGCTAAGTTTATTTAATGTATAGTAACCATCACCATAATTGTGAACTCTAGGACCGGTTTATTGGAAATTTAGGGGTTACCTTGACTGTAGTTCCTTAGGAGCACTGGGACACACCAGAACACTGTGTAGTGGTGGTGCTGGAGACTTGTAAGAGCTTTTTATTTCTTCTCAATGCTTTCCACACCAAGTCGCTTAGAAAGCTTTGTTCAACTTGAGGGAGAATTATTGCAGAGACAAGTGCAGTGGTGTAGGTGTTCTGTCACGGAGGAGAGAAATGCTGGGTAGAACCATGTGACGCAAGCTATGCCGGTGAATTCGCAGAAAAGCTACAGAGAGGCTCTGTGAAGAAGACATTAAGTTGTTTAAACAAGGAAGCTTTTTTGTTGTTCCAGATCTCAGTGTGTGGTGATATACAACATCAGGTAGTCCCTAGTGGACATACTGTAAATCAGCTTTGACAAAAGTAAAGTGGAGTTGTAGGGAGGGTGTGGGTGGGTGAATCAGAGAAGCGCTGAATTACCAGCACTACAGAGGTGGTGTATTTGGAGAAGCACAGCACAGAGAGAAAAAATCCTGGAATGAGGAGTTGTGTCCAGGAGGGATATTCGATTCATTTCCATGCTCTGGGATCAGCATTCAACTGAGAGATGGAGAGCCGAGCAGTGCTTCATCGGTTTTCAAGAACAATTATTCATTCTTAGGGAAGAGCATGTCATAGAGGTACTGAAGAGGTGTGCTCTTCACTCGGGCAAGAGAGGTGAGGTACAACATCCCATGCACCAGAACAGTCAGCCAGGGCAGGGGACAAAGGAACAACACGCCCTCAGGCGGAGGAAGTCTCAGTTATCAAAAATCATACAGGGAGTAAGGAGACAAATGCTAGTGTAGCCCTTGTTAGAGGGAGAGGCAAGATTAACCGTCAGAACAACGGCTGACTAGGCCCATTTGGCGCACTGTTTTCCATTCGATTGAACAAAGTTGTCTTATTACCAGAGGAAGGTGTAGCACAAGGTCCTTCCCCTAGGAAGGATGTACATTTTCCCTTGACAACTGGACACATCAAGAACAAGCCTTCACAAGCTGTTTAATCAAGTGCTTTACGCTTTATTGGGTTTTCTGGCTGTGGGCAGCTAGTGAGAGCACATCCATGTGGGATGATCCTTGGTTACAGTAGCTCGCTTTTGCATTCACAGAAGTGCTCTGTTCCTGGGGTAATACCCATTTGTGGTACAAAATCTCTCCTACTTAAATAGAGAACGTATTTAAGTGTTAAGCTCAAGTTTGCTCTACATAGAACAGGACATGCAAAAGGAATGCCAATTAGAATGGCAAATGTTCTGTATATCTTGAAACTAGAGTATTGCAGCATAGGCAGACTGTGGAAAAACAGCACAAAAAGCTAGAAAATTTGTCGCCGAATTGTATTTGGTGAGTAACAAAGAAATAAGATCAAATCCACATAGATCAATGAACAACAAAAAATGTTGAGTATGTGCATTTGTCCTGGTGAAGAGAGCTTTGTCACATAATATGCCAAGATACCTGCATTATTCTGCAGAGAAAATCACTGAACTGAAAAGGTTGGACTTCCTGGTTACCCAGAGTACTATCAGTTTCAAACATGGAGGACAACTACCTAATTAGGAACCGAGCCAAACAAATCCTTCAGGCTCACGTAACTAAAACGATCATCAAGCTTTGAACGGACTTTCAGGACGCAAAATAATCTAGAAGTGGAGGGGCATATATGGCTGCCTTGCAGATGAAGTCTGAAATAAACTCTTAACTGAAAGTGATAGAAGCTGCCTTAGCACTTCTCTCCTGTGCAGGAACATGAAGGAGACCAGTAGTTGAAAAGCACTCAAGAAACAACTAATGAGCAACTGAGGTCTAGAAGGCTAGCTTTCATGCAGAAGGCAACCGTAGCCGAAAGCCTGCCTGACTCTCCAATGAAGTCAGGATTCAAGATCCATTTTACTTTTTTTTTTATTAAACCTAAACACCACCCATAAAATAAGTACATTTAATATTTTAAAGTGATACAATTGGCTGAAGCACCAATGTCTTCAGTCATATACAAAACCATGAATACAAATCACCAATATCTGATTGGCCAAGGCTGATCATTAAGTGAAGTGTGTGGATTAGATACAGTTTGAAAACCAATGTGTTAGACCTGGCAAAATTGGTGTGGGTTTTCCCTGTATTTTTGCCTTTACCTCCTGTGTTTTTGCTGTGTGTTGGACTCCGTTTTGCTGGTTTAGATGCTTGGGGCACTTTGCCACTGCTGTTCAGTGCCAAAGTGCAAGTGCTCCCTTTTTCAACTGTTGTTATGGATTGGTGATTCCATGATTGCCATATTTGATTTATTAGTCAGTCCCTAGTACAGTGCACTGTGTGTGCCCAGGGCCTGTAAATCAAATGCTGCTAGTAGGCTTGCAGCACAGATTGTGCCAAGTACACAAGAAGCCTTGCAACAAGGTCTCAGGACTGCCATTGCAGAGCCTGTGTGCAGTCTAGTACTGCCATGTCGACCTGGCAAGTGCACCCATTTGCCAGGCCCTAACCTTCCTTTTTCTTACATGTTAGTTACCCCTTAGGTAGGCCAAAGGTGCCCCTGTAGGCAGGGTGCAGTGTATGCGAAAGTAGGACATGACCGGATGTGTGTGCCATGTTCTGATAGTGAAATAATGCCAATTTTGTTTTCACTATTGCAAGGCTACCTGTTCCCATAGGATAGAATGGGGAGTTTGCTTATAACAAACATAACTACCCCTGGGAACAATGTAGGAAAATTAAGTTTAGTATGCCTGAACTCAGAATGTTAAAATGCATCTTTTAGTGAGAGTGATTTTTACATTCTGTGTTTAAAAATACCACTGTTAGAAAGTAGGTATTTTCTTGCTTAGTCATCCAGTGTGCCTCTGCTAGGATGTGTATCGACGATCTGGCTTTGGCGTGACAGGGGCTGGGGATGGGGATGTGCCGTGGCTCCAGAGAGTCTGGATGAGTCAGGGCTTGGCTGAATAGACCTGGGCTGCATTTAGAGTAGGGGGAGGAGATTTAATTTTTACCTGAATGGGCCTGGTCTGCCTGCCACTATGCTGTCTCCACCTCCTGCCAGGAAGCTGCACCAGAGAGGACAGAACTGGTTTTGACTGAGCACAGGGCTTCTCTGCCACCAGAGAACAAAGTATTTTGCTGTATAAATTATTGGGGCCCAGAACTTTAGATCACTTCTGGGAATCAAGAGGAACCTTTGCAAAGGAGAATAGCCAGAGACACAGAAGAGGAATACTGCACCTGTGCTGTTTGCTGTCTGGGGTTGGCCTGCAGGGGCTACTTGCTGCCAAGGAAAGGAGAAGGACTTTGCTATTTGCTGTGTCCCCTGCTTGAGGAAGAACTCCAAGGGCTTGAATGGAGCTTGCCACCTGTTCTGAAGTCTCAGGGACACAAAGTCTTCACCCCCAGTACCCCCTGAACTCCTCTGCTGGGAGTTCTTACCTGCTGAGAGGTGCCTGCCAGTGTTTTGGGCCTCTGGAGATTGTTTTGGGACTGGAAATTGCAAAAGCTGTGAAAATAGACGCATCGCCTTTTTCCAGCACATCGCAGCGGTGCGAAAGAAAATGTCCGCATCGCCACCACCGAAGAATCTACGCAGCGTGTGCTCGCATCTGAAGTGTATGCTGTGCGACGAATCCTGTGCACCGATGTCCGAGATCACCGCACCAATTCTGATGCAGGCCCGATTGGAGAAGAACCGACCCATTGCACTGGATCGTCACACATCGCATCGAAGTGTCAAGTCTGCTGCATCGTTGGGGGATGCAGTAAGAAACCAACGCATCACCTCCCCACGCAGTAAGAAACTCATGCATCACCTCCTCCGGAGCAAAGAACCGACTCATCACCTTCCCTGAGTGTAAGGAACCGACGCATCACCTTCCCTGCAACCCTTTTTGCTTGCATTTTGAGACGCATTCAAGGTACTTTGTGTAAAAGTCTAGCATCTCATATTTGCTTTGAACTGAACTATTATTACCATTTGAAAGTCATATTTTAAATACTGTATTGCGGATTTTTGGCGGTTTGGTCTTGTTTGGTTCAGATAAAGATTACTTATTTTTCTAAACTCGAGTGGTGTCCATTTGTAGTGTTTTCACTGTATTACTGTATGTGTTCACAAATACTTTACACACTGCCTCCGAGACAGCCTGTCTGCTCGTGCCAAGCTACCAAGGGGGTGAGCAGGGGTTATTTTATAAGTGTATTCCCCTTACCCTGACTAGAAGCAAGGGTCCCTATTTGGACAAAGGTACCTACCTCTGCCAACATGAGATCCCCCATTTCTAACATTTATGTATTTCAAAAGAAACAAAAAAGCAGTAGGGATCATCTGTGGGCAAGATAGCCAAATTTCACTGAAGGAGACCTCTGACTAAGAAGGGTGGGAAATCCACTTTAAAAAGGAGAGCAGTGGGCAAAGAGTATTTCAAAATCCAAACGATTACCTAGTGCTAGCCACAATACTATTTAATTTTTAAGCAAAGCATAGCATTCGCCAGTTTAAATCTTCCTAAAGGTAAAGGGTGTGTTTCTCCAACCAAACAATACTGCTGGTCAACTAATACAGTCACTCTTACCACAAGTTTGTTTTTCTTTAGGGTCTGGCGTTGCAGATTTCCTCCTTTTCAGTTGGCCGCAAAGTGATTTCCTACCACGACCTGGCCTCTTGGTACAGATCTGTGGTCCAGACGGTGAACAGCAAACCATAGGGTGGGCGTGAGGCACTAAGACAAAAGAAGACATGTATTAGAGGAAAAATCTAATCAAGCGAAAAATAACTGTAGGCAGAATCAACATCAACAATGGTAATTCTACCAACGAAACTCGTTAAGACAGAAACATTGAAAGCATTTGTAGTAGCCATTCACTAAATGCAGTCATAGCATAGTTATCCCAGTATACTGGCATCTGCTAATGCTGGTTACTCTATGAATCTCCTGTAGTGGGCTATGCTGAATCAAATAGTAGACATCAAAGATATTTCAATTGTTAACATTCCTTTAAAAAACATACATAAAGTGGCTGTGCTCCAGCTTCGAAAGAGTCATTTATCTCCTTAAAGATTCTGGCAATGAGATACAATATTCCCTTTCTGCAGACTGGAGGGAGGGTCAGAGTGGTGAGGCACATTTTTGCTTTGAATAATAGTTATCGCTCCCAAGCTCAGTAATTCTCTCATGAGTCTAGCCTTACTGTTTAAGCAATAAATTATTTAAAGTAGGAGGAAGGGAACCTAGGGCTCCAAGGATACAGCCACTACCATTACTACCCTGTAGTTGTGCACACATCCTTTACCCCTTCCGCTTAGACCGTTTGAAGATTTCACAGCACATATTTCAATTACAGGATGAATTTTACATGCACCTAGAATTAGCCAAAATATTCGTATGCATTTGATGATGGCATCAGACTAAGACCTTTCAGACCTTATGATGATGGTCTAATGTCCAACGAGCATCCAAAGTGGATGCTTTACTAACAAACTCTAGATGCACACGGTAGTGAAAGACCACTAAGATTCTATGAGCCATCTAATAAGTACATACTCAGGAAGAGGAACGTGATTATGCTAATGTACTACAGGAAGACATTTTGAGGGAAAGCAAAAGATACTCAAAACCAGCAAAGAATCAATATTCCAACGTCGGTAAGGCTTCCTAACCTTTAGAGTGCAGACAGACAACACATTCAAAGTGCTGCTTAACAGCTAGATATGTATACAAGGGTGCGAATACCACATTAAGAGTTCTTGGAATCCTAGTTGCGACTACCGCATACAGAACCTGGTCTGTGGATCAGTTAAGCAATCAGACTATTTACCGTCTCGGGTCCACCACTGCAGGCATAGTTAAGCAGCCAGGTAACATGTGTATGGGGTATATGCATCTATAAGCACTGATTAGGCCTGGGAGAAATTCTAATTATGCCAGAGTAATTGTGAGTTACTGTTGGATGTGGAATTACGGATACCGCGATTACGCTTGTGTTATTAAGAGTCATTTGGGGGGGGAGGGGGGTGGAGGGAGGGTGAATCCTACCATAAGAGCACATTTAGGGTGCACGAAAGGCTGCTTGCTCTACTGTTTATGCTCTGTTGCATTTAGCTCCATCTTCCAGATGCAAAATGCATCTATTGTGGATGTATGGGTAGATTTGGCTGTAAGAAACTACTACTAAATGCTGGTGTAAATTGGAGGAAAATTCTACCACAAGTGCCATTCAGTGAGCGCCTACTCAACTGATTTTCGTGTTACTATTAGACTTTGCACTATGTATTAGAGCATAGGGCAAGCTTGTGTTCATTTTATACATAAGGGTCATTTCGGAGCATAATCTCGTATAGTTTTTAGGTAATTTCACTTGAATACATGACACAGAAGGAGATGAGTTACGTCCACCCCTGGCATTAATGGGGCCCATGGAAAGTAGGATTACTAGGAAACTAACATTAGTATGTATCAACAGGTCAACCAAGTAAGGTGGCAAGGTAAGTGAAGCCCAAACATTTTAACAGACACCACAGTAATAGTTGTAAAAACGTTATTCAATTCAATTAAAAAAACACTTTATTTCGGACAAAATGTCCTAAAAAGTACATCACAGAGCAAACATTTTACATCTAAAATTTCATCGTATTATCAGTCATGATTAAAAGAAAAGATAAAAAGCAGTGATAATTGTACACACATTTTCAATTTAGGAATACATAGCATTTGGGATATAGGATTTGGACAAAGGTTACACAATGACATCGAAAAGTGCATGGTGCAATAAATACATAAATTAGCTAAAAGAAATAAAAAAGAACCTCTGTATAAAAAGAAGTAAAAGCTCTTATATATAAAACTATACATGAAACATCAGGGAGGTTATGAACTACTGTACTGTCACATTTGCTATAGGGCAATCGATACATTATCACAAGATCTCAGGTAAACCCTACTAGTGCACCACATTGAAAACAGAAAACCAGCCACCGAGTATACTATTGAAATGCTTGTATCAGATTTCAGTATCCTAAATGTTTCAAGGCAGCGCCTACTGCCAAGATTCCTGCAAATCTGAACCAACCAACGTCTCCTTGCCTTCTGGTAGCCTGAACAACTAAAAAAACACATGGAGCTCAGTTTCCTCGGGGTGGTCGCATGCCGGGCACTGAATCGTTTGTTGGTCTCTCCACTTAGCTGTAAAACAGCGAAGTGGAAGCACCCCATATCTATACTGTAAATAGAGCTTCCTAGCCGCTGGTGGCGTGATAAGATCTATTGCCGGCTCAAAGCAAGGAAAATCTTTTATTTCTAAAGAACCACTAGTGCATTTCCCAGTCCCAGGAAGGGTATGGAGTTGTGTCAATCTGTATTCTTTATAGCATGCCTTCATATGACCCTTAGTTATTAGCAAACAGGCTGACTCAGGTTCAGACCAGCAATCTCCTAAACCCATGCTAGTTAACAGGGATTTTATGTGGTCAAGCCACGGAATTTTTACAGCACCCCGTAACCTCAATACCTCTAATAATTCCTCCCTATAGGATATAAGTTCGGGGGAGGTCCAAAGGCGACGCCAGTACATTATGGGCTTAAGACTCGCTACTTCAGCTATTGGTATTATACCTGTGTCACGACGTAGCGGAATCAACGGGGTACTACGAGGTAATCTAAATAACTGTCTTAAGTACTGATTCTCCACCTGTGATAGTTTTTTCAAATTTAGGTGGCCCCATAGCTCTGCGCCATATAAAGCCCCACCTCTTGCTTGAGCCCTATAGATTTCAATTGCTGGACTAACAGTTCTTTTGCTGGACTTATTAAAAACCTTCATGATGCCACCTGAAGATTGTGCTAGTTTAAGTGTGGATTTTGTAATATGAGCCCCCCATTCCATAGACTCGGTGATTGTAATGCCTAAATACACAAAGGATGACACTCTCTCAAGAGGCTTGCCATTTAAAGACGGGTTAGGACGTGTACTTTTTGGACAGTTAAATGCCATAAATTTGGTTTTCTGTAGGTTAATTTCTAAGCCTCTGTCTCTAAAAAACATCTCAAATTTATCCAAAATCCTTTGTATCCCCATAGGCGATTTGGCAACCAGTAGGGTATCATCGGCAAACATCATTGCCGAGATTCAACGGGAGGCTAGCTTGGGGGCATCAAGGTGTTTTTCTGCAAGCAAGGCATCAATCAGGCCATTAATATAGAGGCAAAATAGAGTTGGCGCAAGTACGCACCCCTGGCGAACGCCACGGTTAATGGGTATGGGGGCTGTAAGATTACCATCCTTCCCATACCTAATTTGCGCATAGTTACATTCATGTAGACGTTTAAAAAGTCGAATTAAAGAAACTGGGACCCCCATCTCGGCCAAAACCGACCATAATTTCTCCCTTGGTACTAGATCAAACGCAGATCTACAAAAATTAAGAAGAGACTACCCCCCTGCACATATACAGTCTTCCAATACAACAGTTGTAATCTTAATACTTGGTCCAGGGTCGACAATTTTTCCCTGAACCCGGCCTCTCTTCCATCCATGACTGCAGTCTAAGGAGCAAGACTCGCGCAAATTTTTTTTGAGAAATATCTATTAGACTTATAGGTCTATAGTTGGTTGGGAGGAGTGGGGAGCCCTTTTTAAAAATCGGAATTATTTCCGCGCCAAGCCAGCTTGAAGGAATCTTCATGCCTTGCATAACTGGATTAAAAAGCATCCAAAGATATGGAGCCCAAATAGCAGGTTCACTCTTAAAGAGGTCTCCGGGTATCTTATCCAAACCTGGAGCTTTACCCAGAGCTATTCTTGCTAATGCGACCTTTATTTCTTTTATAGTTATGCACAGACCCACATCACCATCAGACGGGGGCATTGGATCCCAAATACCTGCAGGACAAGGAACTATTGGGACACAACCAAGAACAGAATCATCACCGGGCTCCTTAGCATATAAGGTTTCAAAGTGCCCCCGCCATACCTGTTCGTCTAAATTTGGCTCAACCGCACTTCAAAGGGTGGTTGTGCCAGAATTAGCAATTCCCCCAAAAGTCCTCATATCTCTGTCACCTAAAGCAGTTTTCATAGTGGCCCAATTTTCTTCTTCCCACCTTTGCTTAGCCTCTTGTATGACTGCTTTGTAATTAACTCTTGCTGACCGTATTGAGAGGCGATCTTTGGCTTTAATAGATGTTACTAAAGCCTTTTTAGCCTGACGGCAAGAGGTATTATACCAAGGGTGGGAGGGCAACTTATCTTGTTTCAAATTTTTATTTGGGAAAAGAAATCATAGGTGACTTTTCCTAATTTGTCATAATTAGATTGGGCCTGCTGAAGGTCAATGCCCTCCTTAATCAGGCTAGACTGGTTGGACGCATCTATAAAAACCGGAAGCAAAGCTTCATATAGACTGGCCAAACTTGCTTCTGATTGGCTAAAATTAGACCATTTCACTCTCTTCCTGCAATGTGTAACGACCACCCTAGAATCAGAGGGGTTATCTGTAACTGGCAGACTCCCCATGTTCAATGCTTTAAGTTCCACAACTAGTGCAGAATGGTCACTATCTAGACGTGGGATTATCTTAAAATCCATCATCCTATCCCAAAATTGTGAATTAATAAAAATATAGTCCAATATAGACCCCCGATTTTTGCTGTGGAACGTATAACTATTCGAGGTTTCGGCTAGAGATCTCCCATTGCAAGCTCGAAGAAAATGTCTCAGAGTGAGACAACTCATCTGAATCACTAGTGGGGACCATATTTTGACTCTTGGACATCCTGACTCTGGGATTTTTAAAAAGTGGTCCTCGTCAAACAGACCATCAGATAGTAACCCTTCTAGCGGCTCAAACTGACAATTAAAGTCCCCACCTACTATAATTAATTGCAGCATAATCTCGTATAGTTTTTAGGTAATTTCACTTGATTACATGACACAGAAGGAGATGAGTTACGTCCACCCCTGGCATTAATGGTGCCCATGGAAAGTAGGATTACTAGGAAACTAACATTAGTATGTATCAACAGGTCAACCAAGTAAGGTGGCAAGGTAAGTGAAGCCCAAAGATTTTAACAGACACCACAGTAATAGTTGTAAAAACGTTATTCGATTTTTCTCGAAAATCACAAAGTATACAAATAAAATACATAGCATAGAAAATCATTAGGATGGTTCCCCCTCAAATTATAAACAAATAGATAAAATAAAGAATAATACTTATATGACAAACTGATTAAGTCACAGCATTAAAAATAGCTAAAAGGGAAAAAGCCCAAATGTTGAAAAAAGAAAACGCATACTAACATTCACTTCCCATTAATACCAAAAACAAGTCGGATAAAAACAGATGGTAGGTGATTTTTGCATTTGAAGAAAAAGAAAGGCCGGCATAACTGGTCTGAAATTAATTGACAAAAAAAGTGGATATATGAATTTATAACGAAGATGATTAAATCTGGGGCATATCATGACAATGTGGAAAGTGTCAGGGAGAGAAACATCATTACAAGAACACGCCGGAAGATCTGAAACTTTCAGCCAAGACCCCTTGGGTAACAGAAGCTGATAAAACATGTTGAACCTAAAATCTGTCAACAACCTCCGCTGATATCTCCAGGAGCAAATAGGGCTCCATTCCAGGTAGTTTTCACCATGATGAAATGACAGAGTGTTTGTGAAGGGCTGTAGCCACCCTTTCATAAAATGCCCGTTTTAGCCATGGTGTATCCTGCCTAACTATACCGCCTGGATCAGAAAACAGCTCAGGACAACCCAGAGAGTTAAAAGTGCGCATATTATAAGCAAGCCAGGCTGCGCATATTATAAGCAAGCTCAACATGCTGTCCAAGGCCATATAGTTGCAAATGATGAGCCAATTAAGAGACAAACCCTCTTTCAACCAGACAGACAACCAATATAACAGAGGACACAAGGCAATCAAAGTCGATTATATGCCCTAGTCTCACGTCCTTGTGAAGCATCTCAGAGGGGCTGCTCGCTGGTACTTTGAGAAGGCTTCTCAGGAAAGCATTTTCTGCAACCTGGCACTGTGGGCAGGACACATTGCCCCAAATTTCACAGGTTTAACAGGCCAACAATACACATTTGGCCTTAAAAACTATGCGCATTGCCTAAATGTTGGTGTGACCCATACGCCTTGCCAAAAGACCAACCCAGTTGATGGCCGATTTAAACCTCAAGGTATTTTTCTTCGCCAAAGTTTGCAAAGAGAGCATGGAATCAAAAGCATCCCGAAATATGAAAAGTGCTCAACCCTGGGAATTGGGTGGCCCTGAACCGAGTAACCTTTAGATCTAGTGTTCCTTAGGCACACCACCATGACGTGGGATTTGAGGTAAATAGTGGTGAGATCAAGTCCATCCATATAAATACCAAAAGGATATAACGGGCATTGCAGACCCATAGCTAGTCTAGACTGGAGGACAGTGTGGTCCGGGTATAAAAGAACAGGCAGATGACGCCCGTCTACCGTTGGAACATCCACTCATGGGTCCAGCAGGGCCATATCCAGGCCATTAATGTAAAGAGTGAGAAAAAAGGAGGCCAGTATGCACCCCTGGCACACCCCTCTTGTCAACTCCAGGAGCATTGTGCATTCCCCCTCCAGCCCATATCTGAGCGAAGGGGAAAGTCCTTTGTGCAACAAATGTCAGAAGGACAGCAGGCCCGGTTCGACCCTCATGGATCCAAGTGTAGCCCAGAGCTCAGCTCTGTTGACACGATCAAAGGGTGAGCTTAGGTCCATGAAGACCAAGTGGACTGCCCTGTCCCTTGCTCTAGTATATTTAGTGGTTAGCATGAAAAGACTTGGGTTCCTGTCCAGCCCTAAACCCATACTGGACTTCTGAAAGTATGTTCTTATTATCAGTTGCCCATGTGGACCAGCAGAACCCTTCCCAACACCTTAATATCACTGTACACCAGTGAAATGGGTCGATAAGCTGGGTCAACCCTGTTGCCCTTTTTGAAGATCGGGACAATGATGGAGCGCTTCCAGCCAGAGGGGGGCCTCCCTCTATGTCTGCATAGAAATGCTGGTGAGCAAGGGGGCCCACAAATCCACCTATAAATTAAATAAATGACCGGGAATGCCATCAGGGCAGTAATAGTAATGTTTTTATTGTGTGGTCGATTAAAACCATTAAAATAAAGTCAATATGAACTCAATACAAAAAATATTTATACTTTAAAATGGTAGATGTAGGAGAGTGGCATCGACTGCATAGTTGCCCCCAACTTTTTTGCTGATGTTTTGACTGTTTTATGACTCTAGCCAGGCTGTGGCCCTGCTATCCAGGACCCCAGCCTATCTGCTTCTTCTCTAAACTGATGTGAGTACCCTAGGTACAACCCAATTGGATACTGAGAATACCCTGTCAGCCCTTGTAGATGGTACCCTAGGTACCCAGGGCATGGGTCCCTCAGAGGCCTACCAGGGCTGCAGCACTTATTGTGCCACCCTGGGACAGCCATACCAAATGACACCATCAGACCACTACTGTAGTCTGGGTAAGGTGGTGCTTGCACCCCCTTACAGGGATACAGGTACCCTGTATCCCACCTATGTACAACACATGTATTCTCATTGGTCACCCCTCAAGCAGGCCTTGCTAATCCTACAAGGCAGGGTGCGGAGATGTGTGAAGGGGGACCCTCTGCAACCCTCGTAAAATCATTGCTGGGTTGTTTGTAGTGTAGTCATACCATATACTCTTAACCGCATTATAAGTATATCGCGATAGCGTGATAACTTGAGAATGGCTACACAGAACCATATCGTGTTTGCTGTCAAACATGTAGGAATCATACCCCCAGTCCAGTCATGGGCATGAGGGCATGATTCCCCCCTGCTAGAGGGGCGATATGGGAAAAGCGGCAGAATTTAGACACCAATTTAAAAGTGCACACGTATCACAAAATGGATGCGACTCGCCACCCACACGACTCTGGCTGCCTGTTGCTGGGAAAAACCCCAGCCTCTGCAGCTGGACAATAGGGATCCTGTTGCAGGGAGGTGCCAGCACCTTCCCAGACAGGCTATGTGGATTGGAACTGGGTGGGTGCACCATAGGATACCTTTCAGAGTTGCACGTAGGCTGCTACAGCGCCTACGTTCTGCATACACCGCCTGGAACCGGTTCAGGGGCATCCTGCCCCTCGCCCAGGCGGGAAACACACAAAGGGGAGAGGGTGTAGCCACCCTTTCCCGCATCAACTACCATTGGTGGACACTGATCTGGACACTCCCCTAATCTTGTGGATAAAGGTGAATAACGTGTCCCCGGAGAATCAGATTAATCTTGGACTTCACAGACTTGACCTTCGACGAGCTGCTGCCCAGCTGACTGAAGAAATCTCCCTTGGGGTAAAGGAGTTACCCCTGCCTGCTTGGCAGGCATCTGAAACACTGCAAGTGACCCGGTTGGAACTTTGCTGCTCCTTCGGACATCGACGACTCCTCTCAACCTTGAGGTGGGTTTCCTAGCATCCCAGAGGCCAGTGAGCGTGCCCAGCAAGTCTGAGCACCGTGGACCGCGTGGGTGCCGAGATCCCCGATACCCCAGGACACCGGCCACCTCTTGCGTAGCACACGACCCTGACCAGTGGGGAAGTTGTGCTTTGGCCCAATATTGAGCCAACCTCTCAGCAGCAACTGTGCCAAAGATCAGCACCTTAGCTCACTCCGGTGGCCCGTGGGCACCCTTTTACGCACTCCAAATTGCTGCCTTCCGCGGTCCCTTGTATCTCGACTTGTGGGCCCTGGCGGAGGAAAATCTTTACTTTTAAGAGTTCCCCTGGTTGCTCCAGGCCTGCTCTACAGTCTCCTCGAAGGAGACCTCTCACAGACCTCGTGGGTCTGCACCAGTAGCTGATTTGTTCATCTTGCGTGGGTTGCGGTTGCCAAGGCTTAGTGGATCCAATCCGGACACTAACACCGCAGCGACCCTCATCCTTCGTGGGACAGTCGCCCTCCAGAAACTGGCCTTCCTTGAAGCCTCCCGGAGCCCGTGGTTGCAGATCCAAGCTACACCTTTTCCACTTGAAGCACCCGACATTGAAGGGCTCTTTTCCTTGAGCTCCTTGGTCACTGTGCCGTGACCCAGACTCTATCCCCTCTGCTTTCAGGTTCTCCTCTACACGATCTACAACTTCAATCTTCACGGCATCATCGACGCTTTTGGCTAGCAGCAGTTTTGTACATTTTCCCATTGAAAATTAGTCCGCGACCCGACATTGAAAACGACCTATGCACCCGGCTTCCCTGGGGCAGGTAATAGTGGTACCTCGGTACTCCCGTGGTAGTGGGCTCCTCAAAAGCTTAACTCTAAGTTTTTAACTTTGAACTCCTGCTAGAAGTGTCTTTAATCTGTTTAAATCAAACCGCGACATTCTCCATAGGCTTTAATAGAGATCCCGATAGCAGCTATTTCCACTGCACGCGCCTCCCGTGGGTCCCCTTCCTCATAACCTGGGGTGGATTCTTAAGGGGCCAGCGATCCTAAATGCCCTAGGCATTGTCTGTAGAATTGTCGTGGTTCTTATACCACTTTTTAGGTCTCGCCTGAGACAGCGCTTTAGCGCTGCTCTCGCGAGAGCTTTTGTAAATGGGGGATCTGGAAGTGCAAACGAGTGCTTTCAGGCCTCCAAATACAGTGCATGTGCGCCGGCCGGGCGCGCGCACCATTTGGAGGCCTGCACACCATTTGCTTTCACTTTCCGGCCGCACGGCCGCTTTGATGTTTGATCGCGATCACTTTCACTTTCGCTTGTTCTTGGAAGGCTTAAATCTCACTGAAGCTTTCGCTTCGCCCCGTATTTATTTACCTCAGAGCCCCTGCTGCAGAATGAAGTATGCCAAACTGCCTTTAAGCCACCCTGAATCCTCACCATCCCCAAGCAAGTGATGTCCACGTCCGGGGACTTGAAAACTCCCGCAGTCCCTTATTTTACGGCCAGCGCGCTTTATTAGCTGTGGTCGGGAGAAGCCGGAACTCCACAAGATCACCCCCCGCACCGACATGCATTTGTTAATAACCTCGGAGTCTGCGGAATATCAATGCAAAGCCAGCCTTATTGCCTCGGCGAGAGGGAGCTCGATGCCGGCGCAGCTGCCATGAATCCATGAAACGCCTTCCTCAGAGCAGCACGCGCCACCGAAAAGGCACGCGCTGCGCATCTCCTAAGGCAGCTCCCGGACAGCTCCATCATAAATAAAGATGCGGCTTTTCAGCTGGGGATTCGTCTAATTCAAGGAACCTTGTTGAGGACTAGCTGTTCAATGACCCTGCGTAATGGGTCAATGTTGCTCGGCGAGAGTTATTTTACCCTTTCTAGGAATGGAGTTTATAAATGCGCAGTCATTTTACATGCTGAAACATTGAAAGCGATTGACAGCATTGATCCCTGCAGATAAATGTGCACACTCTGTAATCCTGCTCTGGAAGTTTGAGATCTTTAGCATTATCTTATGTAGAATCCAAGTGATTACTTTCTTTCCCTTAATTGGAAGCGCTACATGAGTTGCAAAATACCCTTGCCCCACGTATATATTTCTAGGTCACACCTAGTAGCATAATGAGCACTTCAGAGAAGTGGCTATGTCTTATTTACTCTCTGTCTCGATTCAGCGTCACTCGGATCCAGAGCCGATTCACATATCCCGAGGCTGCAGAGTTGTTGAGAGACTGGTGAAATTCCACTAGGACCCCGTCATTAGCCACATGGTGAGCGAGCAGGGCAGGTCTAGGTTTGAACTATGCCTATTTTATTTTCAATAACAGTGGCCACTGGCCAATCAGAGCATAGGTTTCCTGCCGCCAGTGGGACAGCAGCGTCTTTACAAACGCTGAGACTACTCCTATGCAACACAAGTACTCAACATAGTAATATCAGCACTCCTGCAGTGCCTTCCTTCCACAGCAGGTCTGCCTTGGTGCACGATAATTGAAAAAAATTAACCAAAGTACCAGATTGTAATGGTTTGGAAAATGTAAGTCTAGGGTTCGGACCATTGTCTACAGTTGTATTGAAGAACGTGATCAACCCAGGTGTGTGTGTGGTGTGCGATGGGCATTAATGTCGAAATGCTATCATGCATTCCGGACACTTAGACTGGATTTTAATCTGCCTTCTTCCAATTTTCCCATGCCAGATCTCCAAACAGCTGCATAGTGATATTTTGCCACACTGTCCCTTTAATGCTATTTAAAACATTAATAAGTGCTGCAGAGAACAGTCAAGTGATGTTCTGGCATACAAGCAGAACGACAAGATCTTGTGTTATGTCTTATGGGGATAAGAATTGTGGTTTGATTATTAATTTACGAATTTCCATTCAAAATCGGTATCTCGGACTATTGCCTTCATCGTTTCAGACTTTTCCATCGTTAGTGATACAAATTACATAAATATGGACATAATGACTAAATGACACGTTATGCACGTGGAAAGAAGCAGCCATAACATATTGCAATCATCTTGAGTTTAAATAAAAGGTTAGCCGTAACCAGAGTCCATCTTTGCACCATATAGAATTTATTGTCAGGCCTAACAATTTACTCATAGGTTGAAATAGTAGATGCAAACTTAAACAACATGGGCTCTTGCTGAAGATTTAAAAGATCAAAAAAGTGCTAGGTGTTTGTTTAGGGATCGTTCCGTAGTATAAGCATATCAACACAAAACAATCAGAGTATAGTCTGGGACCTGAAGAGGATGGTGCCACAATCTCCGAGATTTCTGAGAATATACAATACCCACCTTTACCAGAGCCATGACCTGCATCAGGGTTGCTACAGGCCAGTTTTATCCACAATTTCATGTTTCAGCGGATTTGTTGGGGGTAATCAGATTATCTGGCCTTTGATGTGTTATGATCACCATTCTTTGCTCTGGCCAGGGAGTTTACCCTCATTGTCCTCTCCAAAGAATACTGAATGCATGGGTTAGGATTCAACAAAGTCTGGCAACTTCAGCCTGATTCCACTTACTGAAAGTTTACATAAAAGAGTGCCTGGGGACGAAGCAATACTGTCACAGCGATAAACAGTAGTGTAGGCTCAAATACACCCTGGCCAGAAATCTGACTCTCTGCTGGACCAAATATCCCACAAATAAACTTTAGCTAGCTTGTTACTAAAAACCATACATTTGTGCATGAAAAAGAGCCTTTTTTTTTATTTGTATCTGTACAATATTTAGGTGAAGTGTGCTGTGTTAAATCGACAAGACTCCGGTTACCCAGCATGCTAATGTATCTTAAAATGCACACTGGGAAATATGTTCGAGATCTTTTCTAATAATAATCATCCCTTTGCTTTTGACAAGGCGGTGATTTCATGTCTATCGGGACAATATTTCCTAGAGGGATCTTGGGTCAAGTTTCTAGGTCTCTCATCTCCAAGTGGGTTAATGTACAGTGTTGTTAAGGTGATAGAGTTTTCCAGAAAGAAAGGGACGGGCGAGGAACACATGTTGTGGGGAGACAAACACGGAGGTGTGAAACTTCTGATGTTTGTACTGAGACGCACACAGCTGTGTGAAGTGCAGTCTAGGCCTTTGAAGGAGCATTGCAGCGAAGCGAAGCGTGCAACCCAAAGCACACAGACAAGGAGGAGCCTGCTACGTGGGGGCAAACATTTGTCACTAACGACACTACTCAAGTAGCAGTCAACAACTCGCCTCGCAACTTTCAGCCAAAAGTTCCAAGCATGCCAACTCTTACTTTTTTTTTTATTTAACCAGCACGGCACGCCTGAGCACTAATAATGGTGGCCGCGCTTTTCTTTTATTCCTTGCGATTGCTGAACTCGGTCGCATGCCTTTTTTTCCCCCATCTATTAACTTATTTTTACATTGGCGGCACCAGCGCTTTACGCGTAAACATCGTAAGCTAAAGCGGGTGCTTTACAAACCAGTTTTCATTAAAAAAAACGTTTTTGCACTTAGGTTTCATTTTAGTTCGAACTCTGATCAGTAATTAAATAGAAAAAATTATTCGGGGCTCCCGCGCTTTACCTTTAAATATGTTAAGGCAGTTAAGCTAAAACGTAGTGTGATTGCTTCAAAAGTAAAGAAATATAATTTTTTTTGTCGATTTCTTTACGTTTGCAGCAATCGTAGGACCAGCGCATTAGCTTTTAACATGTTTAAAGGGGCTTTTACAAAAGTAAACACATAGGAAAACAAGCATTTGCAATGCAATAGGTCTCGCAGCTATACGAGTTAGGGCTATTGGCATTGTAAATGACAGTGCCTTTTATTTATGTTTTAAAAAAACCAAACTTAAATAAAAAGCATTGTCATTTACAATGCCAATAGCTCAAACTCGTATAAATGCGAGACCTATTGCATTGCAAATGCTTGTTTAATATATGGTTTGCTCCCCCCCTGGGGCCCTGTGATTCCAGTGCTATTTATTGTATCTATAAATGCTTGTTTGAATTGTAACTTTACCTCTAGCCTCATAAAGAGACTTGTGGGATTCTGTTTAGAATAAATACATATATTATATATATATATATATATATACACCTGTGTGGACTACTCTTTCATTTGGTCATTCAAGAGGTTATCTTTGGTAAAACAATAAGCTTAACACTCCTTCAAGAAGCCTGAAGGCTGCTCTCCACAGCTACCACTAGGATAGCTTTCTTTAAAGGTTGTCTTTTAAACCTATCACCTTAAGAGTCGAATTGGACTGGTGCAAGGTGTCCCCTATAACTAGTGACCAGCATATGCCAGGCCAACTTCTCACAGTAGAACAATAAAACAACAAGTTCAAAATGTAATAGTGTGGTCCGCAACCTACAATTGAAACTCATACTTAAATCACATAGTATAGATTTCTTTATAGAATGAGGCAAAATGGCTGATTAGACAATGAAATCCTGCACTTGTGAGACAGACCACCAAGGAAGCATAGCCTGTCAATCAGCTCCTTTTGGCAGCCAGTATGAACTCTACAAAGCCTGGCAAGAGCTCCTCCTCACTTTAATCGGAACATATTTTAATGTCTTTTTTGCAAGCGGTACAGAGACTATGAGACCATTCGTTCGATTAACATTGCACAAAATGCAAACAATTACAGTTACAAAAAATTTCCAACTCTGCTTAGCTAACTGAACTCAAACACACCTAATCTTAGTCTCAAGTAATCTGTTTTTAAACCTGTACTAGAAATGTAGCTTTACATTTTTTTGCTTTAATAACTTCTAAAATTATAGAGAAGAAGGGCCATTAAAGTTGTGCAAATGAGAGAGACTCATTTTGCTTATAGGGTGGATAGATAGAGATTATTGCCACCTTTAACATGAAACCTTGTTCCAAGTAATTTATAAATGGAGGCCCCAAGTCCAGAGATCCCTTGAATGACCACGTGCCAGTCTTTTCAAATCTTTTGCCATAAATACAATATTTATTTTTGAGTTGTTTGACAAAAAATAGCTGATGCAATAAGTCTCCAGAGCATCGAGCATTGGAGGCCAAGACTAGGTCTATCAGCCTCACACAAATCACGCTTCAGAGATAAAAATGGCAACATTAACTAGCCTTCCGAGTGCATCTGCAACAGAGACATTGCTAGTGTTCCGAAGCGAAGAGGTTACCGCTTCTTTAGGAGGTATAAAGAGAATAAAGGATTTGGGCATGATGACTGATTTTTAAGGGACATGCTGAACTAGCGCTATCTAACTGCAGGCCCTATGGCTTACTTCGGTATGCAGGATACTTATATGGCTTGCATATAAATTGCTAAGGACTCTAATAATCATTCAGCCAATGTAATAACAATGAGACTAATGACATATGTAAATATTACGTGGGAACTAGACTAATCTAAAAGGGAGAGTTGGAATGTGTGATGTAAAATGTTTTAAGCATTTCCAATATTCACTGTGTTCTATGTCAGGACTTCTGAGATCACAGTAATAATTATCACTATTCCAATACATAATAGTTATGTATGAATAGGCCATAATAAATATCCTTTTATTGTAAAATATAAACAACTGTGTATCTCTACTGTTTCTATGGGCCAGGGTTGAGATCCATACCTATATACTCTACGCAGCCTGCTGACGAGTTACTCAGACAGGGCAATCTGACTCCTAACAATCATTATCTATATGTACATAACTCGTGCTGAGGAGTTCGAAACACCAGCCCGGTCTCCTTTTCCCTAAAGACTGCAGAGTATAATTCGTCTTGGGGCTTATGAGATCTATTAGTATGAATCACACCCCTTCACAAATGGAACATTTCAATCCTCTGCTTTGTTCGTGCGACTATTATAGACTTAAAGCTCTGAAAATAATATGGAGGATCTCCCACACAATGTTACCATTACATTTCAAAATATTAGTTTTCTAAGCCCCAAGATTGACAGAGGCACAGACACACTATTAATCTCTCTTTCTAGAAAGAGTGTGTTCTCTTGTTGGTGAACAATCAGACCTTGTTTGTATGCAACATATATGTATTACCAGGAAAACCCTAAAACGCTGCAATCAATCGTATAATTTAGAAGTACTAACGGTTCATAACTTGAAGCATAAATCTGACAAACTGGCATCACCAATTAACCATGAACGTTAAGCATTAAGCAAGCTTATGTACACGTATAGTTCAGATGACTGCTTATGTTTTTGTGACAATCATTTGAATTCTTTGTCTCATCTTCTTCTTCAGCAAAGTCCCACTTGTCTCCCCTCAAATCAACTCTGAATGCAGCAGCCAGAATGGTCACCGGAGTAAGGAAATTTGAACATATCTCGCCTGCACTTAGAGACCTAAAATGGCTCCCAACTGAAATGCGTGCCTACCTGGCCGCCAAACTCAAGAAAGCCGGTCAGGCAAGAAGCCTCAGGAGCACCAACACTCTACTCCTTATACCCCCGAAAACTCGCAAACAAAAAACCTCATCTCGATCCTTCTCTGGGAACATGCCCAAAATTTGTAATGCCATCCCTGTCCATATCCGAAGTACCCCCTCCTTTTTAAAATTCAAAAGGCAGCTTAAAGACCTTTTCCTCAACCGATCCTTCTGAGAATGGACAGCTGCCGCAGACTCTTGCCCATTGCAGCACTCAGCCACTTCAACACTAAGACTTCTACCTCCTGGTACCCCCCTTCCTGGAAAGGGTCCCCCTCCTGAGTCATTGTGTATTTCACTCCTTTATTATGTGACTTCCTGCTATCATAGCTGTAATGCACTCTGAGACCTTTGATTCTCATTGAAACAACATGTATACCACAGTTATTCCTCTATTTTCTGTCTGGTGTTCTCCCCTGAACCTATGTTGTAAAGCGCTCCGATACCTTCGGGTCTGGCTAGTGCTATATAAAACTCCTAAATAAAAAAATAAATAAATCTTTTATTTATAGGTACGACTGACACCAATCCAGCCTTACTCATCCAACCAGTAATACAAACACTCCGAAACACATCCCTTCTAAGACATTACAATGCAGTCTGATGATCCACGATTCAGGTAGATCCTATGACTGCAAATGCGCTCTATCTACAGTATATCCATCGCATGATCAGGTTAAGTCCTACTCAATCCTTTTCTTCGCTTCATTATATGCAGGCTTGATCATCTCCTCCAGACTTATGTCAAAGTTAAGGCGTTGGACTCTTTTAGGGCACCATCTTGGTGGCCATTGTTGTTGAGAACCCCTGCTCTTGCTTTCCCAGTTTGCAAGGCCTTGCAGTATCGTACATTAATACAATGGTCGGATTACAAAACTGTAATTTCTATTTCTTCAAAACATCACATCCTAAAATGTTTCCAGGAGAGGACCCAGGTCACTGCCATTAATCGGACATCTAAATTTCAGTGCCATTTCAAGGCTATGTGGTATTCTGTACTGGGCAAACAGCAACCTGGACTCTCCTTCCCCAACATGTGGCTCTAAAAAAAATCTGTTTGTATAAACTTCTAACTTGTTTGGAGCATGACTTGGACGGCGCGATGAATGGGAGCTTGGGTGTGCTGCTTCCGCTATTAAAGACCGAAAATCGGAACAACAGCGGTCCCCAGGTCACCAATTGAGTCGCAGGTGACGGGATACGTTCTACAAACATGGAGGCAACTGAAGTGACATGCAACATTGTGAAGAACGATGCTAGCTGCCAATACCCGATCTGACTTTGCCTCAACCAGCAAAAACAAGACCAGCGACACTTAAACAAGCATTGGCATAACCAAAAGGTCTCGCTTCTGGGACCTTGTAAGTATATTGCCAGAAGTGTTTGGAAGTTTAGTAAAAGATGCAATTTAACATAAAGGGATATGAAAAAGGAAACCAGGAAAGTGTGATGGAGGAAGAAGAGGGCAACAGATGAGTTGTGGGGAGGGAGGGAGAAGCAAAGGGATGAGAGGGAGTGAGACAAATTAGTTCTGTTGAGCTCGAAACAACATTTTTTTGTTAAAATCTGATGATTATGTAGTCAGCCAGAATTGCAAGTTTTCGTGTGCAACATGTTCAGTGAGCCCTCTTTTTAACTCAGTAGTACGTTATTTAGCACAATTTTTGTGCCTGTGCAATGGAACAGAAAAAAACTGCAATTCCCAGAATAGAACATGGAGGAATGATTAAAGGCCTCACACACAACATGAAGCTACATGGCAACTATGCAAACCAAATCACCTAGGGGTGCTGTAACTCTGTTAGCATTAATTACATTTTTATAGCGGGAACAGTTTTTTCTGTTGCCTCGGTTTCATCAGCTCCTCGTTTTTGACTTAGTGGAATGAGAGCTTTACATTTAAAATTCAATGCTTCGATCAAACACTCAATTTCCCTTTCCTGACTGCTATATGGGAGTACACCTCTTTCAAAAGCTTAGTGACATAAGCTGAAACCCACTGACAGCAGTTGTAGGGCATACAAAAAGCATGACAACTGTTATCCTGAGTGTAATGGGAGAACGGTTAGTGAGCATGGGGATCGCATCAGTATTCAGTCCCAGGACTGAGCCTGCGGACCCGGTGAGGCCCCGGGAGCCCGTTTTATTTACTGTCCTCGTTCTTTGCATCATGTTTTCTCTGTGTAAGACACTGATGATGCATATGACTAAAATAATATTTTAGTAAGTACTGTCACACATTTGGTTTTGATGTTATTTTTAAATCTCAATTAATAAATAAAATTTGGAAACAACTCCCCCCCACTAACCTGATGGCCTTCCAAAGCCTGCCTTCGTTTTTTTTCACCAATTACAATAGTATTTTTCATTACATCTCTAGACATATATACCGCAAAAAATAACTCAAGATTAGGCTCCAACAACAAGCTCTTTTTCTCTCAGGGAGAGTCATCAGGCCTTCGCTATGCTGGACGACATCTTATATTGGAATTGTTGCAATATCTTCTTCAATAAAAAAAAAATGTTGGAATTGTACACTCTAATCCAAATTTTGGGAGTGGGAAGGAAGGGAGGGGGGGGGTGGGAGGTGGAGGCGTAGGGGTAGGAAAAAAGGAGTGGGGGAAGGAATGTGGCGAGCTGGCAAGGTAGGAAGGTTTCCCATTGATTAATCCTGTACAGTTTCACCAGCATCGTGCAGAGAACACTTGTTAATGTGATGTTGTATAATGGGTGAATTAAACAAGAATCAACAGAGCCTTAAATTCCAAACACAATTAGACGGCTGGTATATTTATCTTTAAAACAAAACAGGACACGTTGTGTTTTTTTCCGAGATTTCCACCAGCTCATCTTGTAGCGCATATTTCCTTTAGAAAAGACGCGCATATTATTGTGGCGTGAAAGATAAACATGGTTTGTAACAAGCCCGAGATGCATAACAATGAACTTCATGGCTGCGCGCGGCCCCCCTGGCCTGCCAAGGGCCCTTTCAAACCTAGTCAGCCTCTCCCTGTCTGAAGATGCAGAAGATGGGAGATGAGCAATAAAGATACATCCGCCAAGGTCATCGTAAGAAAACGTACACATCGCTAATGGCGCTCCCCAACCACGTAACCATAAGCTTCGTGTACACATTACCCCAGTTGAAATTTTATTGATGTTTGCTTAAAAATAACTTCACAGTATGAGGCATAGCGGGCAAAAACGCGGAATCCACCCAGCCTTGTTCCCATGCATTGATCGACACATTTCCTACAGGTCACCCGAGTTTTCTGGTAGGCCCTGAAAGCAATACTTTAGACAGACACAAATATTTGCCCAGATTTGACAACAGCGTTCCACGCTGCTGTGTGTCCGCCAAACCCAAGCCCCGAAGATTCACTGAAGGAAACACGTAAAGATATGCGAGTCGTACTTCGCGCATAGACACAAAAAATAACAGTTTTTCATTACTTCAAGAAGCAGCGACTATATTGCATTCGTATTTGTGTTACAAGAACAAGAAGATTTACTAAACTGAGAGCCTGATCACAAAATTAAACCAACAGAATTGAGAAGCAGTGAGTGAAAGTCCATAAGTTTTTATACTAGACAGCGAACAATGCTTTCAAAACGTATTAACTACAAAGTAACCATGTCTTTTTTCAGGAATTTAATAAGCACCCGTTAGCTTTTCCCTGAAGACAAAAGGCTCACTTTAGTAAGTGAAGGGCAATTATCTGTTTTACAAAGCTTCACTGTAACATCATGAACGGAGAGAACTGACAGTTCAATGTATTGATTTATTGCAGTAACTAAAGTGAAGAAAAGGCTTTAACATACTCGAATCAAGGTGCCTCTGCTACAATGCTAGCTTAATAAACAAGCGCCTTCTAATGAAAGCGGCAAGGAAACCGGACACAAAACAGATGGCCCCTGTGCACCGCTGCTGGCTGCCAAGAGCAAAAGGCTCTGGGAGAAAACATTTCCCGAAAAGCTGGGACATCTACACGCCTTTGGCCAATTGCGTGCTAAAGGCAGACGCAAAGGCCAATAGCGTGCGAGAACCACACGCACAAGCTTGTAGAAAAGCTGAAGTGATTCCAAGAGGTCGATTTCCTAGAGCACCGCATGCACGCTGCGCTAGGCTCAACCGAAAAACGGCCACCGAGAACGAATGAGGACAGGCACAGAAGTCCTCCTGACAGAGAGAACCACTGCACCTTCCGTAAGCAACCTCTTTAATTAACCCCATATGATGTGCCTCCTGGAGGCTATGTTGCCAGATTCTTATTCCTAACCTATATCTGAACATAAGGGACAGTACAGGGCGCCACAGACATCACATCTCATCTCATCTCATCTTGCCTGACCTCAAAATAGCGCATTGTAGGGCAATTTCATCTAATTTCCTCCTTACATCACTAAATATACATCAAACTTGACAATCCGCAGCACTCTCTAATGATCTGGACAATTCTGAGCTTTGCTGAGCTTTTGCGCTTCACAGCCTCATGCAGAGAACTCACCACCCCCCACCCACAACAGCAGCAGTCATTACCTCATAGCACGTTTCCACACTCCTGGCTTAGAACGTGAGGGATTCTAGTAATTGGAGACTTTGAAATCTCTAGGAAGGCATACCACCCTCACTGTTGGGTTGGGCTTGCACACTGCACTATTTGTGTGTCTGAATACACCTACTATATGTCCTCCTGCATTTCAGAGGGACTTCAGAATTCTGAACAAGGCACCACCTGCATATGTTCTTCCTGTCCATAATCTTCCACAATTCTCGGTCCCACTGAAACTTACTTAGCAGCTGCCCATCTGAATTTCTATTAATAACTTGGGGCACTGTGTAACACATAGGTGGCTCATACAACTTTGGACGTTAAAGATCTCGATCATATGAGACCTGGTTTAGAAGCAGAAAAGCCACATTCACCAGCACACCTTTCCTTCTCTTTACGCCCTTACTAGGCCATATATGCAAGCCATCTGCCAAGGAACTTGGAGTGACAAGAAAGACCCTATCCGTTACCAGAACATAGGTCAATGTAAGCCTTTGTCCGATCCTTCTGTGCTCCGATCATGGCCGAAGAATAAACCAAGACAGGCCTACAGTGTTCAAAAGTGGAGCCTTAGGCCCCAGATTCACCAATTAAGGTGAAAGTGGATATAACAAACCCCATGGACATGATCCTTAAGAAACTTGCTGAAGTACATGATCTTGCTAAGTCCACAAAGGCCAACACATATGATGCAACTAGAACTTTGGGAACGAAGATCAGACATCAATGCCATTAATAGCAAAATAGCTAAAGAGGAAACACAGTTCAGCACAATGGAAGACATGACTGCCAACCCGAGTAAAGACAATCAGAAGCTGCAAGCATCCAAGTTTCTCCAAAGAGACATGGCGGAATTGGAGGACAGAAATCATAGAGGAAACCTACATATTTTCCGAATAACTGAAGGAGGAGACGATTAGTCGGACTCATACATTGCCTTCTTAGACAGGTGGATTCTGCAAGCGACGGGCCTGGCCTTCGATAACAATCTTGAACTAGAAAGGGCACAAGGAGTTCCCTCATTCAAACCCACCAACAAAGCCATTACACGTCAGATTGTCTGCCGGCCGCTACGCTATAAGCACACTAAGCAAATTCTGAACTATATCGTAAAAACAACCAAATTATTTGGAATGGCCACATAATATTCATATTGCAGGATTAATCAAAATGGACGGTGGAAATTACAAAAGGCTTCTTGGCACTCAGACCCAGGAACTTAAACCACCTCTTCTCCTTTACTGGTCCTGACAAATTCAAGGTCTTCGTCAACAGGAAACATCACATCTTCATTGATCACAAAGACTTGCATACTTCCCAGGATGAAAGAGATGGCATCTCAATAGAAACCCAACATACGTCTACCACGAAGAAGAAAACTTGAGACTTGAAATTACTTTGCTCTTTATCCACTCATATAAACTAAACCAGCGCTCTCCTGCTACTGCAGACAAGTGTTTTTATTTTCCTTACTCATGCACAGTTATGTTGGTTTGGTGGGGTAGTTTAACTCCTTTTATCTCTGAATGAGTTCTTTAGACGGGTGTGTTATTATCACAAAGTAAAAGTGCCCCGGTCTTTGATGGTTTTGTAGTATTGCTCGAATGCTACTCTAGGCAGTTACCTCATGTTCCAACTTAGTGCCTAGCAAGTGCCCCGCTGATCTCTAACATATCCAAAGACATCTTAGACAAACTACCAGTAGTGTCCCTGATACCATTACAGATTACTTCAGCATATTATCCCATATGCCATAGTCTGCATTGGTTCCCTATGCACAGTCCAATATCACAACTTATCTATGTTCCCCCTTTCATGACCTACTGTATTTTGATACATTACAATGGGACTTTGTGCCCCTGCTGAACAATAATTGTCCACATCTTAGGTTGCACCTCCATGCTTGATGAGTAATACATAGAGGAATAACAAGTCATTTACACAAGGCCTGCTGGAGCAAGGATATCTCTTTATCCAAGACTGTTGTAGGCGTGCCACCTTAGTTACATTTGCTAGACCTATTACTAGACTACGAACACAGGTTGTACAATTAAGTTAGACGTTCTTGCTACTACCAGATATGATGTCCTTCCTTATGCAGAAATAAGTACATCCTCTAAGTATTACTATGAGAGCCTTTGGTTGTTCAAGTTCCTGGTGTCTGATTTTATTGGCATTAGATGGCACTTAGCACGGTGTTCATTGTTCACATGACCACTTCTACACATGTTCTGACCTGTTCCCACACTTCCGTGGTGGCTGAAATGTTACTACGCTCTTGCCTCCCTCACATTCAGTTTTAGGAGTGGGATGAGTGGGTGGAAAGGGTTTCCTTTTAGAGATGGTGTTGTAATTTACTTTAGTGTTCTTCTTTCTTTCACATTGCTTGACTTCACTTGCATGACAAATCATTTCTTTGCTCCTACAACTTCTAACTTAAAGGCAGCTATGCACCGATACTTAGTTCCCCAAACGGGTAACAGGAATACACTTTTTTCCGAGGTGGCTGCCCCCACAGATATTGACTCTGTTTACTATGTCTCGACATTCGTTCGCCTGGAAACAATGCAAGACCAGGCTGTTCCCATGCTGATGTATTCCTACACCATGGCTTACACCCTCCTTGCTGAGAATCGACAGGGGATCTCCCTAAACGTTAATGGGCTCAATCACCCAGTTGAGTGAAAAAAAATGTAAAACTACTTCTATAAACTCAAAGCCAATGTAGTGTTACTGCACGAAACCGAGATCAGCCCAAAAGCGCTAGCTTAACTTGGGAATAAATGAATCAGTGAAACTTCATGCTCTCCGGCATCAAATAAGAACCGAGCATTGGCATAGCCAATAGGTCTCGCCTCTGGGACCTTATAAGTGTTTAGCCATGAAGCATATTAGCCTGGGTGCTGTGCCACCAGGGACTGAAGAGCTATAGGAGAAAATCCATTGAGAAAGAAAGAGTCAATTAATGGGGTGGGGAGGATGGAAGAAGGGAGAAAGGTAGAGGAAAACAGAAAGGAAGAGAGAGTTTGTGGGAGAAGGAAAGTGTCATGTGGGAGAGATGAGATGTAAAGGTGATAAGTGACCCACAATATGTGTGAGAACACCAACCAGGCCTGACTTTCACCAAACACCACTTTGCTTTATGGGACTTGTAGTCCCACAATTACACAGGGAGGCTTGAAACTACAAGCCAGGCAATACTGAATGACGGGGAATTTAGAAAAAAAAGACAACAAAAAAACAGAACTGGGTCAGGAAGAGTAGGCAATGCCTATCCCAATAACACGACGACTGATCATCTTGCAGAAATAATGACTCGATCGACGAACCGTGGAGAGGACAGGATGGAATGGGCAAGGCGGAAGTGGGCAGGAAAGGGTGCGAATCTTACCAGCTACAACCAGATTATACATACGTTCATCCTCAGGTGACATTAATGATCAGGAGCATGCGATTGCCCGACAAATCAACAGTAATATTAAAAGAAATTCGGATAGTTCAATTAAGATCTGTATATTCTTTTGTGCCTTTTTTTATATATAAAAAAAGAATTGTAATAAATGAAATGTGGACATCATTCAGAGTGTTCATGTGCTTGACACTTTTGAGAGTCCACGCAACTGCGATTGAAGGCGCCTCACGCGTCCTTGGGACCTGTAATAATTATTGCACGTTTCTTCCCTGCATGTGTCTTTTCGGTACATGTTTATGCACACGTGTGTGGGGAAAAGGTAATAACTCCAACCCCCACCCCTACACCTACAGTGATGACAGCACGTCGAAGACGAGCTTCTCCAATTAGATACTGGTAACTCACACCAATACATATTTATAATACACATGACTGAGGAGACACGCATTTTAACTTGTGCATACTGACAAAAAACAACATACCGGACCATAAAGACGCAGCCATCGATGTATAAACTGTAAGTGCGTCTTCACGTGAACCATAATACGCATTATGAATTTGCCCATGCCTTCCCTTGAAAAACGTGTGTCACAGGCATGCACTGGGCACTCTGAAAAAAAGTTGTGTGCCTTTTGGAAGACAGGCACAGAAAATAATTCTAGAAGCCCTTTTCCTGTTAGCCAGTCACATGTCTTCTGTCCAGCGCCTGTTCAAATGTTGAGGGATGCTAGTGCGCGACAGAGAGCCGCTGAGGTCAGCTGCTGTGTCTGTTTCTTTGTCAGGGAGTATCGCTCTACCCAACAAATCCGTCCACAGTATATTATGGTCTATAATAAAAACATGTTAATTTTGTTTCTAAAATCACTGAAATGTGTTAATGTCCAGATCTGTTTTTAAAGGTTTACCATTTATAGCATTTTACGGCGGATTAGTCAGAAGATGTTAACAGCGCGTTAAATCGTTTAAATGTGCCGAAGGGCATTAACCGTGTATCGGCACGCGGTATTTCTCACATTTCAAACCAACAGTCTCCCTGCTAGCAAAATGAAAGACATAAATAAAACAAATAAAATAAATAAAACAAATAAGCACATTTTTAAAAAAGGGCCGTCGCTAAAGTGAAAGCGACCGCGATGTGTTTAATTATCCACAACGAGGCAGGAATGCAGCTGCCACAGTGCGCGCCGCTGCTCGCTCCCGAGACCCAAACGCCGTGGGAGTGAACGTTTAGAGAAAAGTCGGGACATGCACCAGTCTTTGGCCAATTGCGTGCTTTTCAATATTGAAAGCCACATGCAAGGGTCAATGGAATATATGGGAGTTGCCAGACCCACACGGAGAAGTCTCGGGGAAGTTTGGAGTGCTCACAAGAAGCCTGCCATAAAGCAGCGCATGCGCGCTGCGCTAGGCTCGACCTAAAAAGGGGTGGTGACCTTGATTGCCAGAAAATCAGGATTAACTATAGACTCGCATATGCTGGACAATACTCAATGTCTATGGTCCGAATTCGGATGACTCCGATTTCTTGGATTCCCTATCTAGCCCACTAAGCCACGTTCCAGACGATGGAGTGGTCATCATGGGTAGTGATCTTAATCTCCCTGTAAATACTACTCTAGATAAGCAATAAAATTCCACATTTCAGATCACAAGATCCCTTAAATCGCTCCTAAAACTGTGCTTAAGATTCAAACTATGTGATTCTTGGAGACTGCAACATCCGGACACCAGGGACTATACCCTTTTCTCCAAACCCCCACAAATCATACTCCGGTATGGACTACCATCTCATAACATACACCCACAAACCCACCCACCCACCCCTCCCTCATAGACCAAACAGACATCTTTCCAAGGTTAGTTTCTGACCACTCATGCATCTCCTTGTCTCATATGGGGGTTAATACAACGCCATCTTGCAGAGTCCGGCGTTTCAACGATGAGTCCATCAAAGACGCTGCCTCCAGGGACACCATCAAAAAATACCATACATAATAATTCAGCTGTAGATGTGTCCCCTACCACCCACTGGAACGCTCTTAAGACAACTGTCAGTTTGAGACTCAAACTAAACTGAACAAAGCACACATAGTATGAAACTGTTAGGGCTAGTGCACGAAATCAAGGCCCTAGAAACCAGGAAGGTCTCCAGTTTAGACTACAATACGCTCTCCCTCCTAACAAACAAAAAATACAAAAACAATAGTATACTGAGCGAGAAAGCTGGGGTTTGTGTTAATAAATACAGGAGCTGGAAATTGTGCGAAGCAAACAAAGCCGAGAAATTGCTAGCATCAATATCTGCAACAGAGTCATAGGGGTATCGCTGCACTCAAAGATAATTCAAATGTGACACAAACCACCCCCACAAAAGATTCTGGAAATATTAAAAAACTCTTATGAACCACTTTATTAAAAAAATGACTGCGAGTCATACACCGATAAACACAGAGTACTTAAAGAGCATACACATTCCTGCCATCACCAAGGAAGATAACTCCCTTGATTCTCCATTCATTTCGGAGGAAATTACCACAGTTATTAAATCGCTCAAACCAAACAAAGCACCAGATTGACTTTACGGCTACCTTTTATAAGGCATTCACCCCCCATTCTCAATCCCGCACTATTAGACCTCTTCCACCACTTTACAAATTCAGGTTCTACTACAGGGACCGCAAGTGAAGCCACCATTGTGGTGATGCCGAAAGAAGGTAAGGACCCAACCCTTGCAAAAAATTATAGGCCAATCTCTCTAACTGACCTAGACCCGAAGATATATGCTAACATTCTATGCAAAATATTGGAACCCCTTTTACCATGTTTAATTAGGGGGACACAGATTAGCTTTTTGAAGAACCGTATGTCCAATGAGAACGCTTGCATCTTATGCCATATCCTTGAAAAGGCCAAGATAATCGCCACCGAGGCAATCGCATTAGATGATGAAAAGGCTTATGACAGAGTCTCACGGACATCCTGTCGTGAAACTCTTCTAAAATCTAACCTAGGTGAGACTTGCACAAGGATGCTAATGGCTCTCTATAGTGGCTCTTGCACTAGAGTGTGGGCTCTTGTCCCCTTCTAATTTTTTAGAGAGGGGAACAAGGCCGGGTTGTCTATTCTCCCTTTCTTCATTCACCCTGGCCCTCAAACCCTTACTGCATAATAGCCAATCGAACGACTGGATCACTGGCATTACCTTTAATACAACTACCATGAAGGAGTCTGCCTATGCCGATGATATCTTGATTACGACTGGGAAGGCACGCCATTCCCTTACTGCATTAATACAAAAGATTTATGCTTATGGGCTAGTTGCAGGATATATCCCTAACAACGGATCAATCTGAAGTAAAGGGGCTAAATAATATCTGTACTAGTGACATCTTAGACAACTCAGGGCAGGCGTGACCACCTCAGTTTTTAAAACATCTAGGTATAGATTTTGGATCAGATCTCATAGAAACCTTATAGCACAAAAAAAATGAATAAAAGACCTGCTGGATGAATGGAACCCCAAGGTGGGGTCGCATAGAAACAATTAAAATGATGGTGACCCCAGTAGTCAACTATCTCATAAGTATGCTGCCGCTTTTTCTGCCTGAAGACTTCCATCACAAAATAGATAAGATGCTAGGAAAATTCATATGGCAAAATAAGCAACCCAGAATTGCCATTAAAAAAACAGCGACTAGCCACAAATTTGGGCCACCAATTATTCAGATTTCATCACCCCCTAAAACCTAAAACTACATTCTTGACCTCCATTTTATTAAAAAATGGTAAACATCTGATAAAAAGTCCCCGGACGATTGTGGTCTGATTTGGAATCCCTCGCGTCTCCATAAAATGTCACTTACAGACGATCCAATGTGCTGGAATTGAAACAGCAGAGACCTACCACACCTACTCTTATACTGTGGTGCTGCATCTCATTTCTGGGACCAGGTATTTGATTTTATCTGGTCCCTATTTGGGATCCAATTGAAAAGAGACTATCTCACTTATCCAGAGGATACTGGACCCACAAATACGGTCAAGTAATGATAGCCTACTGATAGATATCTTACTGACTGCGGCCTGTAAATCTGTACTTTAACTAGAAAAACACTGCTGCCCCCTCCTTCAAATCTTGGTTGAATTGCTGATAACATTGCTCTTCAACATTGTTCCTGGAGACTGCAGTTCAGACCCGTATGGAAGACGCTGGACAACTATTTTGCCAGCAGTAAACCCACTGAGCACCTCTATATACCACTTATTACAGACCGCTTGACAGAAAGGTACCCGTATTTCCTTTTCTTCATACTAATATCTGTATAATAGAGAGACGGGCCTGGTTGCCACAAAACACTGATATTCCATCAGAAGTTACATACTGCCTGTTTTACTAGACTTTCAATACTTCGCCCCTCTGATTATCACCGATTAGCCTTTGTATTTTCATATGCCCTGGTCACCATAGTGTCTGTTACCCGAGGTGGTGCATATGGACACGTTTGCCTACAGTAATGTCATTCCATCTATAGCAATTCTACTTATCTCTCCGTACTTTTATCTTCCATCTTATTTATTTATTTTATATACTGAGTTTTATATAGCGCTGGCTAGACCTGGAGGTATCAGAGCGTTTACATGAGGAAGAAACATTGTTTCAGAACATGGTTACAAAGTTACATCAGTTACTATGTATTATGATTTTATTTTTTGACTTGTTTTGGAATATAGTATCCATTTTTTTTTTTTTTTACAAAGAATGATACACTGTACCAGCTTATAACAATAAGTGACGTGTACTGCTGTATCATGACTGCCTTTTTCTTTACTCACAAACCAAATAGAGATTTAGAAATCAAAAAAACGAACTTGTTTGTTGTAACATATGAGATAACTGCTTTGTAGGAAGGGTATCGCATAGGGTAACGTTTAACATCCATAATAATAACCTTTTGAGTAACCCAGCTCCGCAAGATAGGACGAACATGCAAGACGATTAAAAGCAATTCTATAATGATTAAGAAAGATTCTGGAGAAGTCAAAGATGCAAGAATAAAGATATTCCTAAAATTTACCACAAACTTGTGATTACACTCCACCAAGTTTAATCTATATGTTGGACCCGTATTTCTCTTTAAAAAAAGGACACACTTTAATAAGGTATAATAAAGACTTCTGGTGCCTTTTGTATTAAGTCCACTATAGAACATCTATGATTCTTTTTCCACAGACTAAAATTCAAAATCAGAATCCACCCCTGTGCTTACACAGTCTATACTGTTAGGGTTTTTTTTACTAGAACATGCCAGTGCACAGAACAATGGTAGTGCTGGCTCAATCAAATGTAAACATGCCCAAGACGAGAGGAATTTGAGAAATTCAACAATTAGAAACAGATTAAATTAAGAGAAAAATAAATATGCAGGGTCAGAAAACATTACTACAGCTTCTGAAAAGTACGTATTTTCTAATCATGCCAACAATAGGAGAGGCCATGTTAAATTGAAAAAATTGGCAAGTGCAGTTTCTAAATTGTTACCTGTTTTGTGTGTGTGAGAGGATTCATCTGTTACGGTGTGTGCTCGTGGTGTCACATAGCGGATAGACGTCTCCTCAAGATACTTGTCTACGAGGTCCGGACACACTGGAAAATAGAGGTTTTTATGTCAGATTTAAGACATGGCCCATTCCAGTTAGGCATCATTTAAACACAGAAGATTATCAAATCATCCATATTTCACAGGGCCGAAAGGTCAAACTCTGCTTCTTTCTTGCTCCAAGTGGGAGAGTCACCAGTGAATATACAGCAACCCAAGCAGCAAACATACTCCTACTCTACTATAAGACTCTGTTTTGCAGCATGTGTTGTGGAAGAGCACAAATCGAACAAAGACAGCTGAATCTCCCCCCCCCCCCGAAAAAAAAGCAGTAAATGCTGAACATTTTAGAAGAGTTTTCAGTGAAATAAAACGTACTTGTGCTTACAAATCTCAACTAATGGAATGTTACCAAGGAAATACTGTAACTCCTTTCTTGCATGAAGGAGTATGTCGGCGTTTGTTTTGCTCTGGCTTACCAAATGTGTATATCGCCCAATACATTTAGCACCTCTCTAGAAACGGCTGTAACTTTGCAAAGCAGCAAATAATTGTGATGTCTTTCTAGATAATCTTTTCTTACACTAGTGCCCTTTCTACATGAAGTGTGTGCAGTGCCTTTCTTTTTGAGAATTAAAAAAATTCAGCACCTCAATTAACTAAATAGTTTGGATGGACAAGTTACTTACCTTCGGTAACACCTTGTCTGGTAGAGACATGATCTAACCGCAGATTCCTTACCTTTGAACTCCCAGCCGTCAGGATAGATCCAGAAGATTTTTGATAGTAGTACCCTTGCGTGCCGATAGGTAGCGTTGGTTGACTGCGTGTCACGTCGCAGGAGTCTGGTTTGTCGTCATGACATCCATGTTGTCAATACAGGCATTACCCTGGCGCGCAGACAGTACTTTTTGTGACTTTCCACGCCAAAGGCGCAGAGCCATTAAGTGACTGACCATGGCATGTTAAAAAACACAACTAGGGCCCTGAAGAGGAACAGCGCTGACACAAACTAATCCGCAGTGCGGGGAGGATGGGTGGGTTGCAGCTAGATCATGTCTCCACCAGATAAGAAGTTACCGAAGGTAAGTAACTTGTCCATCTGATAGAGACATCTAGCCGCAGATTCCTTACCTTTGAACAGATACTCAAGCAATACCTCTCCTGGAGGTAGGACTGCAGAAAAGCTTAAAACCGAAAAACCCCTGCAAGTCAGAACGGCCAAAAAGCCCCTCCCTGCGTACTTGATTGACCCGGCAGTAATGTCTGGTGAACTTGTGCAGAGATGCCCATGTGGCCGCCTGGCAGATGTCATGAATCAGAACACCACGCTGAAGAGCCGTGGTGGCTGCCTTCGCTCTGATCAAATGGGCCCCAAGGCCTTCAAGAGGTGTTTTTTTTGCCAAAGTGTAACAAATCTTTATGCGAAGGATGACCCAACTTGAACTACGCCCCTTCTTTGCTCTAAAGTACCCTAGAAAGAGTTGGTCATCCACCCGGAACTCTTTATTGCGATCAAGGTAGAACGATAATGCTCTTTTTGGGTTCAGACGGTGGCGACGCTCCTTTTCCTTAGAAGGATGCGGAGGTGCATAGAAGGAGGGCAGGGTAACAGACTGTCACAGCTAGAAAGGAGGAATACAATCTAGAGCTGAGCACTACTTTGCCCGTAAACACTATCGGGTAAGGAGGCTGAAATGATAGAGCCTGCAGTTCATTCACCTTTCTGGCAGAAGTTATTCCCACTAAAAAGGATGTTTTGATAGTGAGCAGCCTGAGGGGACAGTTGTGCAAAGGCTCAAATGGTGCACACCAAGAAGGTGAGAACCAAATTAACATCCCACTGGGGCATGATAAAAAGTGAAGGGGGAAACAAATGGGTAATCCCCTTCAAAAATCTCCTTACAAGAGGTGATTTAAATAGTGATGGCTGTTTGGGCAACCGAAGAAAATCAGACAGGGCCAAAAGGTAGGCCCTCAGTGTGCCCAGAACAGAGCCCTGCTGGGCCAAAGAGAATGAAAATAAGAATATTTGAGAGGGAGGCAGACAAGGGACAACAGACAATTCTGTACAGTATTTACAAAATCTTTGCCATAGGCAGGCATATACTGACTTTGTGGAGTAACGTCTGGCTGGCAGATTAACTTCACAGACTTTGGGAGGCAGGTCAATAGCTGTCACCTGTTGTCGCTCAATTGCCATGCGAGGAGGCGGAGAATAGAATGGTTTGGGTAGAGAACCCTCCCCTACTGCTGTGACATAAGATCCTCCCAAAGTGGCAGCCTGATCGGAGGATCGATGCTCACTTGCAGAAGCTTAGGATACCACACTCTTCATGCCCGGTCCAGAGCCACAAGAATGACTTGGGCCAGGTCACTCCTGATTTTCTTGAGCACTCGGAGCAGGAGTGATATGGGCGGTAAGGTGAAATACAATCTGAAAAGACCCAAGCTGCCTGAACATTTTTTGTAAAGCACTCAAAACGCTCAGCTGATTTTGTTATCGGCGGGATCCTCTTCCCACGCACACGCCGCCGGATGGCCATGGCTGTCGCGGATCTTACAGCACATCGGATGAACCTTAAACCCCATTGAAATCATACATCACAGTGCTGGTTCTGTGAAGCGTGGATTATCTCTACCTCTTCACATTTTATTTATTCAACACTCGGATCTACGGGACGTATATACCTGACTTTACTGCAGCTGTGCCTAATACTTTGAATCCTGGGTTGAACTCTCCAGCATATTGATTATCCGATCGCCGGTATTCACTTTAGAGGTCCTAAACCCAGGCGCATATGTTCTGGATGGATGGTAGTGTTGGACTTGCAAGAGACTTATTTCCATATCTCCATAGCGTCCTGCCTGCCCATCGCTGCTCCTGCAAGGGTTCAGAAGTGGACACACCAGGCTGCAGGACATCCGGCAAGATGTTAGTCTTGACAGCCACTGTGGGAAGCTGCAAGGCAAAGACCAACACAGCCCTATGCACCACCACTGCAAAAGAAGCCCCCTCCTCCGTAGCCAGGTTAGGGGGAGATAGCATGCGAGGCTTCTGGCATCACCCAGGTCCTCATAGCAGTCCAGGTCTTGATTTGGATGCAGTATCTCTAAGGGATCCTGCTGTCCCTCCCAATCATCGTCATCATCCATTCCTAATGCTTCAGAATAGGGCAGAGTGAATAGCATGGAGCCGCATGGCTCCATCGTCTCTGGTCCGCGCCCAACCGGCTCCATGTCATCATGAATGACGATGGGGGAAGGCACTGCCGATGCAGAGGGTCTCTACGTCAGACGTGGCGCTGGGGAAGGTCGAAGAGGTATGACCGGCGCCAGTCCGGATCCAGGGGAGAATCCAAGAGGAGGTTGTGGCGCTAGAGCCACAGGCGCGGAACCCACAAGATCTCCTTCTGCCGAGCCTGTGGGGCCCGAAGGCACGCCAGCAGGGTCAGGCTGCTCAAATATGGCGCACATGCCATCATAAATGTCTTAATTGGGTGGGGGTTGCTACCAGCCCCAGAAAGGGAGGGAAACACGGAGCCGACCCAGGCTCTGGCTCCGCGGAGAGAGGCCTTGGATGCAGAGACTCCGCTGGCTTGTCAAGGGACAGATGGGGTGGGAAGTCGAGCACGCTTTGGCTTTTTGTGCTTTTTATGGAACTTCTTACCGGACCACAATGACTTCTACTGGGAGGAAGAAGACTTCGACCTCATCACGCACACATACAAACCCCTACACAACACAGGATCAGAATACCTTAACAGCCGCATACACTTTCACCAACCCATCAGACACCTATGCTCTAGCTCACTTTCATACACTCCCCGCATTCTCAAAAGCAAAACTGGAAGTCGCTCATTCTCAAACATTGCACCCAAAACATGGAAAGCCCTCCCTCAACACATCAGAGCCTCCTCTCTTCTTGAGTTCCACAAGGAGCTGAAGACCTGGCTCTTCATTTAAGCACCTTGGGGACAAAACACCTACACTCCCTGACCAAGCGCCTGGATACCCTCGCGGGTGATTAGTGTGCTGTACAAATTAACATTACATAACACCAGTCTGTATATTCGTTATCGTAAAAAGTCTGGTAGGAGTGGAACAGATGCATGGCTGACGAGACTTTGCGAGTGCAATGTGAATCAGTAATTGGCGACATTTAGTCAAGGAGGAAAAGGGAGCGTGGTGCAAACACATGACCGTGCCCAACTAAGCCAGAAGATTAGACCCTTGGAATTGTGGTAGTAGATAAACGGAAGTTTAATTCTGGCACCTCGTTAGTTTTTGTTGAAAACTAACTTGAATGTGCAATACCTTAAATGTAAAAGAGATTTTGAGGACTACTAGTCGCAATTATCACTTCCAGTTTTTCCTGATTTCTGTTCAACAAATCTTTAAAATCACTGTCTACCGGACAGATGCTCAGCCAGAAGTGAAAGCTACCTTTATCAGCAAAATGCCAAATCAGCCATGCCTTGATGGACAACTGAAGAAAACAGTTTTCCGTTTTTGTCTGAAGTTCATGGTTGTCATGGTATTTTCATTGTATCTGCACATACCAACATTACTTTCTTGAGTAGCATATTCTATAACACCTGGAGCTCCAGTTCCACTGCTGGAAGTTCAATCAATTTGAAGTACTGAAGGCCAGTTCAGTCAGCCACTTTACTTGAATGGCAAATGCAGGAATGTGTTCCTCCCAACCTCCAAGGATAACAGTGTGGCAATGTTCACTTGAGGGAAAAGACTGCAAGGGATCAGGCCAGGAATAGCTTGTCTGTTCCACCACAGTAGTTGAGCTGTACTCTAGGTGACAAAAATAGATCCAATGACGACCCTTTTATGTGACCATTGCCAATGCAAATGTGTGTGAAGATGGTGCATGTGTAAATATGCATTTGGTACAAGGCAAACACATGAAGCCATAATCCTGAACAGTTTCATTACTGTTCTCACTGCTAGATCTTGAGATGTCTACTAACAAGGAAACATTTCAGAAATTCTGAATCAAGTCAGTGGTAGCGAACGCCTATCTAGTAATGAAGAGTGTATCCTACAAAGATTAGAATCTTGAATTGTACAACATTGTGCTTTCTTCTGTACAGATTTGGATTCAGAGTTGTTATACGCTTCACCAGCCAGTGGTCCAGGTGTGGTAGTCATGCAGTCTCCGATGCTAGTGCACATAAGCGGTCACACTATAGGTGCAAACCGTATGCTGAAGGATAGTACTTTGAACGGGTGATGCCTGCTACTCGCCACAAATCTGAGCCATTGGCGTTAAGCTGGATGAATTAGTAAAGGGATGCTTAATAGCAAATGTGCTGCTAGACAACATAGCTAAAACATTCACATTGACAAGACCAATAGCTAAGCCATTGCAGAGATTGATTGGCTTTGCCAATGCTTGTTTGAAGTTGGCGGGGTTTTTCTGAGCAAATGTGGAAGTGATATTGAGAAACTGTTGAGTTTTGAAGTGAAGTGGGGATGTGGCGTAATGGCCAGAGATGCTGACTGGGGAACTATGTTCGAATCTCTGGACAGTTTGGGATTCTGGGCAAATTACGGTTCCCCCTGCGACCAACAATGATTGCGTCATTGTGTAATGTAACAGGTGAGCACTATGGCAAGATATAGGACGGAACAAGCAATCCAATACCATCAGATCGTGCAAAACAATATATATATTAAAAGCAGCAGCGACGAGGGAGGTAGTGGGGATAGGTCAAGCAGGAGGGGATGGGGAGGTGGGCAAGAAACAACCGAAAAGGGCAGGAGGAAACAATGAAGGGGAAAAATTCCATAACTGAAGCAGGATCAGCACCAAAAATGTATGTGTCACTGTGGAATGTAACTGGTGAGCACTGCGAGCATTTCAATACCATTGGCTAGTGTTCACGCTATGGCAAGAGAGGACGAAAACAGCGCTCCAATAGCATTGAATCATGCGAAAAATAAAATAAACTAGTACTTTTCACGTTTAACAACTTTTAAAGAAACGCATTTATGTACACGTGCATGCATTTTAGTGGTATGTTAATGTGTACAAGGGAGACTATGGCAAGACGGAAGACGAAAAGAGCGCTCCAATACCATTGCATGGTACAAAACAAATAAGATATATAGTGGGGGAGATGCCGGAGGGGATGGGGAGATGGACAAGCAATGACGGGAGAGGGCGGGAGGAGACAACAATGAAGGGGGGGGGGTTACCCTAATTAAAGCAGGATCATCAACACAATGAATGTGTCGTTGTGGAATGTATCTATTGATCACTTAAAGCCTCCAATACCATCGGCTTGTGTTATGGCAAGACAGAGGGCGGCGCAAGCACTCTAAACCAACGGATCATGCAAAAATGCAAATAAATAAACAAGTGCTCTTTGTATTTTAACAACTTTTTAAGAAATGCATTGGTTTATGTACACATGCATGCACTTTAGAGGTATGTATGTATAAGGGAGACGGCTAGCAAATAGCTGCGCAAACCAGGAGCAGTGCAAGGAGACATGTACTTGGTCCATGCGCTATGGGAGGGCAAAACAAGAAGAGGGCATGACTCCCACAGGCCAGGACAAATGGCATCAAAGAAAATGATAGCGGCGTTGAAATTTACCAATGGTAAGAAATAGGAAGCCTGTAAGCCCACAGGTAGCAACGCGTCTCTTCGAGTTGGAGCATGTGCTGTCTACCCGAGTAGCGCATGCACTGTCTAGCAAGTCCTAAAAGCAATAGATTTCGCACAAGTGAAACCTACTGGCATTACGAATGCTTGTTGTGCTTAGAAACAGGGAGATTAAGTGATTTATCCATAATCATAAAATATGGAACTGCGGCAGAGGCTAGGGAGGTATGGCATCCTTTTGGGAGAAGATGTGGGGTAAGGACCCAGGCCACCGACTATGGAGCTGGGAAACAAGGGTCAAGTTTTGGCGTCAGCTTAACATCCTTGATATTGGGCAAATCACTTAATCCCACCAGGTCTACAAACATAAATGTGTCTGTGTAAAGTAATTGGTGCTCATGTAAAGAGCTCCAATACCTTTGGGTAGTGTTGGCACTACATAAAACTGCCCAAAAAAGTCAAAAGCAGAGTCAGCAGAGGAGGGAGATCTAGGAGAAGAGGGAATCTGTGCAACGGTTGCTCAGTGTGGGCATGCAGTGACAGGAAGGAGGTGGACGGGCAACCAACAGCAAATGCGAGCTGCCATGAGGGGATTAAGTGATTTGGCCATAATCACAAAATGTGGAAAGGAGGTTGAGGCTGGGGAGACAATGTTGCGCTCTCTTGGGAGAGGATATGGCGCCAGGGCCACAGATGCAGACTAGGGAGCTGGGTCGCATTTCAGAGTTGACTTAACATCCTTGATTCTGGACAAATCACTTAATCTCCCCATGCCAACAAAAATTAATGTGTCCTTGTGTAAAGAAACTGTTGCTAATGTAAAGCACTCCAATACCTTAGGTGGATTTGGGCTACATAAAACTGCACAAAAAAAAGTAACTGGTGCTAATATAAAGGGCTCTACTACCCTCGGTGGTGGTGGCGCAATTTAAGACTCAAGTTAAGCAACAACGGTGTTAAGCAACTTCATCGGTGAATACAGAAAACGTAAGAAAGTGTCCCAAAGCGAGAGATTTGAAGAACTAGAGTCCCACCCTATGAAATGAGAAGCAACAATGAGAGACTTGAACAGTTCAATCATGTCACACAGGAGAAAAGTGGCTATGCAATTACAGCAGAAGACACAGGTACTTTAGAAGCTCTGACATACCCATGATAACACATACCTAATTTACTTTAGGTCTGATTTTCCAGCTATAAACACCATTGCCGGACCACCACATATGGTGGAAACACACCTAGTACCCACATGCACAGAATAAAAACAGACTATAAGCGTGCCAAGTAATAGCATCCAGGCATACATCCTCCAATCAGCACACCAACTATACACTAATAGGACATTAAGAGGCAAATCACCACCACTCACTAGAACGAAACAAACTACACTAGTAGTTTAAAGCAGTGACTAGGTCAGGGGAGATTTGTGGACGGGGCAAGCATTGAAAAGTGCGAGGAAGAAAGATACGGGAGGAAGGAGGTGGAGAAATGGAAAGCAGCAATGAAGAGAGAAGCAGTGATGGAGAGGGGGTGGTTGTGGAAGGGGCATGCGGGTGGGAGGAGACTGAGCTGGTAAAAGCAGAAGCACTGTGTAGTGTGCTGAAAGAAAAAAAAAAGTAGGTCATAAAATGGTTGTAACAAGCATTTACAATGCAATGGTCTCGGCATTGGTAAAGTTAGAGCTATTGGCATTGCTTACGACATTATTTTTGTTTATGCTTTAGCTTTCAAAACATTTAAATAAACGGCATTGTTAAAAACAAAAACAAACAAAAATAATGTCATGAGCAATGCCAATAGCTCCAACTTTAACAATGCCGAGACCGTTGCATTGTAAATGCTTGTTTCTTTTTGGTGAAAGCGCCCCATTCCGTGCTTTCACTTTAATGGTGGCTGCGCCCTTTTCTTTAGACGCTGCTCGCCGTATTCAGCTTACAGCGAGCTGCAGCTAAAGAAAGGGCCACAGCCACCATTAAAGTGAAAGCACGGAATGGGGTGCTTTCACCAAAAATAAAAAAAGTGAAATATCAGCATGGGGCACTTTTACAAAAAAAAAAAAAAGAAAAGATTAGAGTGGTATGGAATGTCATAAATTGGAGTGTAATATAGTGGAGGGAGTGTGAGTGAAGTGGCACAGAGTGGAGTGGTGTAGGGGCGAACAATGGAGGGGCGTACTGTGAGTAAAGTGTCATGGAGCGGTGTAGACTGATATGGCGTAGAGTGGAGTGTTGTAGAGCGCCGTTGAGTTTTGTGACATAGAGAGGAGGGGCACAGAGTGAAGGGGTGTAGAAGGGAGGGCAGTGGAGTGGCCTGCCATGGAGTGGCATGGCTTGGAGTGGCGTAGAGTCTGACACAGCTTCTGCTCTCACATAAGCGCCGGGACACCCCGTTGGGGTATCTGTGCACTATACAAGATTCCCAAATAATAAATAGAGTGGATTGGCGTAGAGTGGAGTAGTGTGTAATAGAGAAGCATGTTTTAGACTGGAGAGGAGTGTCAGAGTGGAGGGGTGTGGAGTGAATTGGCATAGACTGGAGTGGCATGTCGTAAAGTGGAGTGGCATGTAGTAGAGTGGGGCAGAGTGGAGTGACGTAGGGTGGAGTGCCAGAGTGGCATGGAGTAGAGTACATTGGAGTAGAGTGGAACACTGTGTCGTAGAGTGACATGGAGTGGAGAGGTGAAGAGTGGAATTGCGTCTCGTAGACTGGAGTGGAATTATTTGGCATGATATGGAGTGGCGTGGAGTACAGTGGTGTGTTCTAGAGTGGAGTGGCATTGAGTGTCGTGGAAAGAGTAGATTGAAATTCACAAACAAATTAAAAAAATTGTAGAAGACAATGCCTTTCATTTAAGATTCTGGCTCACCAAACCTAAAACTGCGGGATCCAATACATATCTGTTATTAAGATACCAAGGTCTGTATTTTCTGCTACCACCCTGGAATAGGAACCATGAAGTAGAACTTGTGTGCATAGATAAGATATAAATCAGCGATATACCTACATATCAAAATAAAGCTATCAGAAAAATAAGATACCCAGGCGATACTTTAGTTCTGTTCCTTAAACGGTGAGTAGACTTCAACGCCCCTGCCCGGCCACCATCCCTTCCCCGCATCGCCGAGGCGCGTTTTCCTGGATTGTTTGGTCTTCCAGTATTGTTTCCGCTCCTGCAATATTCAATGCCATGTGCAGGTTGCGTCATTCTTCCGCCTGCCTTTTCTTAACCAGGGCGGGCCTTGCGGGACCCTAGAAGGAGGTCTCCAAAGTGCCGCGCGCCGGAGACGGCTGGCGCCAAGACGTAAAGGGCAGCGAAGCGACCGTTGTCGAATTAATCATGGCCCCTGCATCCTTCCAACGCCACCGGCGGGCCGAGGGGGGCGGGGGATCCTTTGCACAAACCATGCCAGGCTCCGGGATCGACTGGAGTACTACTGACAGCTGAGGAAATGAAAACTGCTACTCGCAAGGATAGGGGTAGCACGGGTGAGAGCTTTCTCAGTCCACCAAAGAGACAATTCAAATGGGGAACCGCGGGGGCAAAATGGCGCTCAAGGGGTGAGACGTTGTGGCGTAATGGCCAGAGCTGCCGTCTCTGGAACTGGGGAGCTAGGTTGGCATCTCTGCGAGGGCAAATCACTTAATCTCCCCATGCCTATAAAAAAACGAATGTCTCCATGTTTCATGTCACTGGTGCTCGTGTAAAGCGCTCCAATACCTTTTGGTCGAGATCGCGCAACAGGGAAGCCGGGTTTTATTGTGGTGGGGCCTGGTAAGAGAGAGAGAGAGAGAAGGCTACATACACATTGCAATACAAATGACTGTACCCAAGTGGCCGCCTCCTGTACTGCGTGAGTCATGCACGGGGGTCTCCGGGTTCCGGTGGTTTAAAATGGGCTCTCTGTCGTTCCGAACACTCTATTGGCCGTAAAACCTCACGCCAGGCGCCCACACTCCCAACACGTTTACCATGATGACTCACTTGGTTACCTCCGAGAGGCAATGGTGTCAGAAGCAGGAAGAGTGCATGTTATTTATCTGCTGGGAGCAACTGACGATGCTTGATTCTGCGACCGAGCCGCACTCCGAACTGTGGATCACTCCTTAATTTGGGATTTACTAAAGGATTCTCTACGGTCACTTTTAACTGATTCGCGTTTGCAGTTAATTGAATCGGTTTTGTCACACACGAGTTTCGGTTACACAGTTATTCGTGACAAAAAGAAACCAGGCCGTTTTGAAAACACATTTCAGGAAAAACAAGGCAGAGCAAAAGGCACACCACTGCCTTTCTCCGAGGTCAAGAATAAATGCCTCGGAGAAAGGCAGCGGCATTTTCGGATTCGGGGGCGTGTTTGTCTTTTCTCTCCTCCAGCCATTGGCTGGAGGAGAGAATGAGACTTCTTGCAAAAAACACGCCCCTCGATCCGAAAAGGACGGGGCCTAATCGGAATGACTGACCTCTTCTCCAATGGCTGGCCAGCATTCAAGAGGCCAGCCAATGGAGAACAGGGGAGAAGAGGGGCGGGTTCAAGCCCCTCTTCTCCAAGTCATTAAATCTTGGAGCTAGACTGCGCAAGCGCAGCCTTCGCAGCCGAGACCTAAAAACGGGAGCAGTGCAGTGGATGTTTACAGTACTTGGTCCATGCTCCGGAGGAGGGCTAAGCACAAGAAGAGAGGCATGACTGTGCATGCCAGGGACAAATGGTGACAAAGAATAGGAGACCGACTATGGAGCTAGTAAACGGGAAGCTTGTGGGTGGACTGAAGTCCTCTGACTAAACGCACGTCTTTGAGACCGTGCGTGCGCGGTCTAGCCGAGACCTTAAAATGGCCAATGAATAGTAACAGACAGAATGCAAAGCACTTCAGAGGATGGGCAAAGTCTGATTGGTGTCAAAAAGATGAGTCTTTAGATGCGGAAAGGTATCCTGGTCGGTTATAAAAAGTAGAAGTTACTGGTCTTATTTAGTTCTTAATCAAGGAAGCAGAACAGAGTTATTAATTTGGATGGGAAGTAGTTTCATGCACACATCAGAGATCTGCATGCTCTAAACATTAGTATTTTTCTACAACATACTGCTATGTCCACCTTCCTTTCCTGCAGAGATTTTGCATCTAGTCCAGCCAAACATATTTCAAACCCTGCTCAAATTAATGTTTGGCCCTGGAGATCACAATAATGGTCTACTCTTTGACAACAAAGCATGCAGTGTATACCATGTGATGATCAAGCAGATAAATGTCCTAGGGATGTGGCACGTGATGGCAAGTAATGGAGGACATACCCACTCCCAGTGCTCTTTATGGGCTGAGACATGAAAGCTTATATCAGCAAACACTCAAATTGTAATAGATCCCTCAAGTTCTTATGTTTTCTGTAGAACACTTGTCTGTAGAATACACAATATAACGTAGTCTAGCTGAATTTGAGGCCTCTAGAGAGATAACTACAAGCTCTACCCAACCTGCATCACAGACAATCATGGGTTTCAACATGGAGACACCTACCTTAAGAACTGCCTCCTTGGCCATCAGTTTAATGTGACTAGTAGCCGATGGCTTACGGTTGTGCAAAGCTAAAATAAATAAAATGAGGGTTCCACATTGGGAGAGGCCTAACAGAAGTAATTGATTAGGTAAAGTCTGGCAATTACACTTGCCCCAGCATCTTGAAGGGAAAAACAAACAGCATCCACCAAAACTATAGGTTAAATTTCCCTTTAGAAAAGAAAAAATGTACTTGCAATTGTGACTAGATTTGCCCTGCCCTGATATGTCCTTACATGGAATAGAATCCACTGTGGTGAAGAGAGGCATCATCCCATGGACGGCTCTTACAGACTCAGCTAAGATTTGGTACATTTTCTGGTATTTTTCAAACATCCCATTAGCAGAATTCCCCCACCCTCAGAAGTGTCTGTCAGTGTCCTCCTGACAGGCTTTGGTACAATACGAACACATCAGTGATGGGTGAGATATGGCAAACGTCAAAGTCCATAAGGATCATTTATGAATTTTATCATCCACAGGTGAGGCATTTCACAAAAAGTAATAGCTGAGCAATTCACAAAAGTAATATCTGGGCACTCTACAGCAAAAAAAGTAAAAATGAAGGAAACCTGCAAAATCTTCGGTTAAATGTCAGCACAAATAACAGTAGGAAAAAAAGTATTTAAAAAAGAAAATACACAAATCAAAAACAAGGTGAAATAGCCCGTCGGATAAAAAAGGTAGAGGGCAGATAACAGTCATCGAATAATACAGGAGGAATAAAAAAGTTGGTGCAGATCACTGTGACAGTGAATTGCAACTGCTTAAAAATCGTTGGTGTTTTTATTTTGAACCTAGTCAGGCTGCTATCAAGGCCCTTTTCCCTTAGTTCTGCGGAGCTATACCACTAATAAAAGAGGAGACGCAAGGATCCACTTTCAGAGTTTTCTTAATTATACAGCTCCACTGTTAAATGAAAAATAGATTAAAATTAATGTAGCTTGTGGCAGACAGGGGATATCCTAAAAAACTGATTAAAAATGATTTTAAAAGAGCTAGGTTCTATGATAGGGAGGCCATGCTTGATATGAATAGAAAGAGAGAAGAACAAAACCACTGAAAAGATTGTGTTCGTTAGTAAGTTCTCACAAGCGAGCAATCAAATAAAAAACATAATCAACAGGAATTGGAAGATCATCAATGATGATAGAGAAGAACCTTTTGAAAAACCTCTGTTCACCTTCAGGCGTAACACAAACCTTCGCAATTCCTTAGTTCATACCTATATTGATAAAGAACAGAACATCCAAACCACTGTGATCCAAACCAGAGCAATAGGAAACAACAAATGTGGAACTTGTTCAGTTTGTGAACAATGCATAGTTGATAAGAAGGTAGAATATAGAGGTAATATCTACTTATCCAAAGACTTGACCAACTGCAGAACCAAAAACGTGGTTTACCTCGTGGTTTGCCCATGTGGCCTAGGCTACATGGGAGAGAGAGGACGTGAACTACAGTTTAGAATAACAGAACATAAGTCTGCTATACGGACCCTAAAGGAAAATGCACCGCTGACAGTACATTTTCTCCAGAATAAGCACAAGTGCGAGGATTTTAAGTGGTTTATACTGGAAAAAATTTAATATCACAGACGTGGTGGTAATGTAGTTAAGCTGAGAAAAATGAAGGAACAATGGTTTATGTGCAAATTGGACATGATCACCAAGGGTCTCAACTCTAGGGAAGACTGGATGGCATTTATTACGTAGATAATCCACTGTGTGTAGGGAGAGAAGGAATAGGTTTCTGTGTCCAGAACATATTATGAAGTGAGAAGGATTCATCTCCAGTTTTGGACTTCTTAGCCCTCTAACCCATTACTGCGAAGTTTAATACACAATTAGAGGATTATATATAAAAAAAAGGAAAAATATTTTCTAAGTGCAAGGTTTTGTTCAATAGGCTGCCTTTCTATGAATAATAAAGGGTTAATAAACCATAGGGAAGACCCTAAACAGAATATTTTACTTATTATTATATATAACAATCAAATTCAGTCCATTCCAAGATGGCGTTATCGATTCTCCGTTTTCTTGTAGATTAGTAACTCCCTTTGGAGAAGATACAATCGCCTTCCACCTAGAGATTTATGATGTCAATGCCGCTTAAGAATAATATATAGAACTTCATCTCGAGGTTGATTCAGACATATGAATATTTATTTTAAATCACCTATCGCGAGTAGTCTGTTGGTAACAAACCCAACACAGGAAAAGATGGTACCCGATAGCGATAATCGTGTACTATCACTCACAGCCTAGACTCTATGGCTAAGTTGTACCCAGAATCGTTTGTACCCATTAGGTCATGGCGTCATACTAGTGGGAGTGATACTATATATAAGTATAAATACACCAGGTAAGCACTATTCCTTTACCATTCCCCGACTGATTCCACGCGGGAGCGTGCATCCATTAAAGTAAGTGTTGGTACATCTAACAAAAGCGTCTCTTTATAGAAGGTTCAGTACTACGAGCCGTATTGGGGTACCTAACGCAATAACCTAAACTAGTGGCGGTATATCTAACATGAGCTTGTTTGAATATAGAAGGGCAGTTACATCGGCCGAAATGGTGTACGTAACGTATGAGCCGTAGTAGTTTTTAAAGTGGCTCATATGACAACTGTAGAGCGACCGCCGGATGGGGGTTGTATCTGCGTGAAGATTCCGCAGAAACACAGGCTTTCTTTTTACCGCGCTTTATTTAATATCTATGAGTGCCTTGGTAGGAGGTTTTTTACTATCTAGGAAAAGTCTTGTACTTTACAGCTATAATATGCCGGTTTTCTAGAGCAATCAAAGGCACTTAAAAGCCTATACTCGTACTCTTTATTCCACTTTTTCTTGATCCACAGATCCTCTTTAATATGTACGGGAGCACTTGAAGGCTAGGATCATTTGAACAGCCTCCACAGTAATTACGGTACGCCTTAAGGAACTCCTTAGTCCATATCCAAGTTATAGCTGCCCGTACTTATGGTAAATACCAGAAGTTTATCGTTTTTCTTTTAGATATTGGACCATTGAGCTAGTGAATCTTTATTTTGACATTTTGTGCTTTACAGAATTTATTATTTTAACCTTGAATGGGACCGTTACTACATATACTGGCCCTGAGAACTTTATCTGAAGAGACAAGGTCAAACATATAGAAGGTGAGGTTTTCTCCTTTCTTGCCTATAGTCAGGCCAGTTTTGGAAATTCTTCTGAGGTTAACACTACTATGATTATACCTCTATGCCTACAGACCTACTGCGTGGCCATTTAAAATTGATATAGAGACCCTTGGGGAAGTCATGGGATAATCACCCGACCCGAATATAGAGTGCAGCATACATCACCAATATTAGGTCAGGGTTACCTAGAGGGTTTTACATGATTAGATGTGGGTATGAATACCATTTATTTGTGATTGGAGTGCATGTTAATATTGGTGCCACTTAGGGCCCTTTGGAAGTATGAAGGTATGAGTAATATCCTGTTTGGTAGTAGAGCGTTTCCTCTACTTGGCACTATATGCCGATTTGTACAATTGGTGAGAAGATTGCACTATATATATCTAGAGATAACCTTTTATTAATTGCCCTATCAAGGACTTAATTCTATGTCTCTTCTATGTTGAAATAGGCGTTCATATAGTTGGAATATCTATATCAAATTACGGTTAGAATGTACTTTGTGAATGAAGCATGTTTTATCAAGTACTTTTAAAATGTATTAATGTTCCCTACGTAATGGTGAGTTTTTATATCCACCAAACACAAGTGTTAGCATTGCAACTGTATATCAGTTTTAATTTTGTATAGACCAGGAATAATGGACTGATGTTTGTGTTTCATTGCACAGATTTCTATTGGCCGTTTTACAAGTCTTTTTAAACAATTTAAGAGAGTTTATCGTTTGGTCTTGAAAAAGATGGAAATATTTTACATCCATCGAAACGCGTCGACGCCCTATTAACTACATAATCCATGAACACGGGCGGTGGTGAACGAGTAGAAATTATAAAGTACCAAGTTCCAAGCCTCATGCATTGTTACATCACGGATATGTAAATTTTAAAGACATATTTTGTTTGTCTTACAATCTCTCTCTTCCGTTTTTACTGTTTGTCTTTTGCAACTGGATTGTATAAATGATTGTTTTCTATGATTATTGCAAGGTATAATGTCAATGAATTTTCTGTCCTATTCCATTTGTGATTTTGTTAATAAACTAATTTACACGTTTTTATATAGAGAATTTTATTTTACTCTGTTTATCTGTTGATTATATATGGTCCAAACTTCCCTAGTATGAATGAGTGAGTTAGAAAGGTAAGGGAGTAGGTTTGAGTGAAGTGTATAAATCGAAGTATGTTCGGATAATACAGTTTGGCCCAAAGGATCCTTTCTCTTTTTCGCTTGTGGCAGAACACATACTAAGAAGTAATAGTATCTTTTGTTAAAAACTCAAGGAACCTCAAGATGGTCACCATCACTGATAGTTCTTGACCATTCACGAAGAGCCCATGATAAAGAAGGAAAATTATACTGGTTTGAACATTATTTTAGTATAAAAACGGTCATGTAAAAACAATATGTAGGGAAATCACGAAGAAGCCGTCAACCTGAAAAATTACATTTTCGGTCTCATTTCTAAGCGAAATCTGCTGATTAGACTAAAAATGATCCTGTAACATGTATGCTTTCTTGTGTATCCAAACAAACATTTCATTTTTCAAAGTTAGTAGTTCTTTTGTCGCAAGCAACACCAGTCATTTTGTCTTAAATTTAAGTTCAACTACATTCTTAAAACAATTTTTCCTTCAGTGAAGTCTTATTTTCATAAGGTTTTTGGCTACATGATCTTTACATATATGAATTACCCATTGAAAGTGAAATTTCTTTCGCAATTGCAGCAACTGCATTATATAGATGAGATGGGAGTTTAATAGTGGTACAATTTTGTTAGCCTGCCATCTGAGTACTTTCAGTATCGGTTAGTAGCAGTTCTGATTTCCAAAACAAGCACTCCAAACCTCAAGCAAAGGTCCTCCATTATTTGCAGCTCAGCTACACTGGCCACACTGACTCCTTTAACCAATCTTTTCAAACACAAGATGCTATTTTCCTATCCATTTCTGCTGACCCTGTACATTTTATACAACTTAGCATTAAAAAGGGGAACAGGGACGGACGCCTTGGTCATCCGAACAATTTGCATAATAGGTCTTCAGTTGAAGACAATTTTCTGATCTTCAGAAATATTTGATAATATTTAGGTGCTTGCACTGATCTCTAGCAATAATGCAAACAAACAAAATGAAAACTGCACAATCACTTGATATTTTGGCCTCCTTTAATAACGAATAGGCCCACACTTTATTCACTTTTCAACCATATAAAAAGATTTATTTAGTTCTTTATCTTTGCAATGAATCAGAAGAAAAGAGGAATGAATCACTTACCAGCTTGTCTCTTTTTTAACGTGACATAGGGTAGTAAGTCATGGCGGGTAATAATCCTCAGCAACTGAAGCACCTGCCGAAAGTTGGTCTCATCGCAGCGGCCCTGCCTTTCTAGTGCCAGCAGAAAGTCCCGGCCGCTGCGGATCATTCCTCGCTCATAGTCATCAATTACATCAACAAAAAGGAAAGACAACACTCTCACATCTCGATGCGTTAAATGAGTGCCTACAATGTCAAACATTCGGTGCAAGCTGTAGAGTCCATGCTCCCGGTCACCAGACTCCTCTGGCCATGCTTGTGAACGACTCCGTTTCAAGGAGGCCATCTCACCCGAAGATGTACTCCCCCCTGCGCTGGTTCTCCTAGCCTCCAAATAATCAAGAGAATAACAATAACCCTTCAGGGCACTGTGAAACTAGGAAATAAAAAGAAGACAGATATTAATTTTGGTGCTGCTAAATAGATAAATAAAGCAATAAAAAAACACTTCTGTTTAAACTAGTAATATCTGTGCTGGAAACATTTTAAGAAGTTAAAGCAAAGTTGAACTAGCAACTAATATTCTCCATCAGACTTCAAACTCTGCCACTAACTGTATATCTCCACGCAAAACAGCAGGAAAAGGTCTAAATGATCAGGAATCCTCATCTGTTTGAATCTCCTCCATGGAGAAAAATGAGCGTAGACTCAGATTTCGTGCATACAATTATTTATCCCTCACAGCAAGGTCCGCCATGACGCGTTTTGGACGATTACCGGCCTTGATCACATGACAACGCTGAGATCACAACTCACCCTATTTAAAGTGCCAGTGCCACAAATTCAAAATCAGAGGCATAAACAACTTACTATCACTTAATGTTCAATAAATGCATCAATGCTTTTTCCAAAATAAACACATATTAGTACTGATTGCAGTTTATAAATTAACATTCACTACTTTGTTTGCATCTCCAGTGCTTTGATTTATGAGATTGTGCTTTATATGTTTCAGTACACTAATATTTTTTCCAAAAGGAACCGATTGTTTATAAATAATGATTTATAGCCCTGGTTCTCTCCAAGTAGCGTTGCCTTTATATTTTAATAATCTAACTGGATTCAAGCTAGTCTGGCTGATGAGGGGTGATACCCCAAAACCATTCCCAGGAAACTTGTTTCCGGTCCGGAGAGGACCAGACCTGGCAGTTCAGGCTGGACTGTTCCTATGCTGAGCAGAGTCAAGACTGATTTGGATATGGCTGGGTCCAAACTTGAATTGCTTGGCTAGCAAAAAACACAACTGATTTAACCCAGATCTGTGACTAGGGAAAAATATTTGATATGTTTAGCATTCCATCTATCTTCTGTTCTTTTTACACTACAATATGGTCTGAACAGACTACACAGAGAATCTTGTTTGCTTCTAGGCTTGGAAGGGAATAACTTTAGGACGCACTAGTTAGATGGTAAAGAAAAATATCTCATGGTGCATTGTCTGTCACATATGCAAATGGGAGTAAATTCTGCTGATGAGGAGTATATGGTTGATGAAATGGTTCTTGCAGTCAAGGTGCCCCTTCGTAATGTGTTTTATATTCAGTGCCAGTTGGGTAGGGCACTTAACCAAGTCTTGCAGTCAAGCTCACAGGTGCGAGCAGAGGAGTGGGAAGAGTGCATTTAAGATAATACAATTGAATTACTAGCAACCAGCATTCAGGAGGGTTGGTTTAAAACATGTTGGGATCTTCCTTGTTGTTTGCCTAAGTACTGGGAAGTTAGGTGCGAGTTTTGTATGGAACATGGAGTTATGTGTAGGGGTGATATATTATTCCTCTCTGTGCTCTGAGAGAAAAGATTGCGGATTAGGCAAGTGAGTATCATTTTGGCTGTAGTCTAACCAAAAGCAAGATGCAATGTGAATATTGAAAAAGCCGTGCTTATCTAGCTTTCACATTTTATGAAAGATAATGACAATGTTGGAACAACAGTTAGCTTCACACCAGGCAGAGGATCAGTGAGCCATCATATTCATTTGGGATGTCCTACAACTCACAGTGGATAGGAATGGAGTGGCTGCCATATAGCTTCTGGATGGCTAACTATCCACCACCACAAACTACTACAAAGACTTTATCGTTCTGGAGTATGAGAAGATGCTCTAAAAGGGATTGCTTCCTATCTCAACGACAAAGTGTGGTTTTCACTTCACACTGAGTTGTCCCCTCAAGGGTCACTCACAACACTTCATTAGTCAGCATCTACTGATCCGCCCTACTAGACCGGATTCAATCGTTGAATGTCACATATTACATGTACCATATGGAACCCAAATCACTGTAGTAAATGGATGACCCAGAAGACCAAAATCGCAAAGACAGAGATCATGATCTGTGGACAATGGCAAAAATGCCAGTCTACTGCCATATGAAATCAAGGCCTCTAAACAATATTCAGAGAAGTCAGAAACCTGGGGGTAACCATGGATTCAGACCTAACCTTGATAACAAATGTTAACGTCACAAATAATGCCTTCAACACAATTAAAACACTGTTGCATCTTCTCATTCCTTAGATACTAACCGAAATTGCAAGACATCCTCACACTTGTAATCCCCAAGTGAGACTTTGCCAGCAGCCTATACCTACACACACACCACCTTCATCATATGTAAAACACAACTCATTCAAAGTGCTGACTCAAGACTTCTGCTCTTTCACATAAGTGAATGCATGACTACAGTGCTGCAACCACTCCACTGGCTGGATGAATGGAGGTTACGCAACAGTGATGAAAATGTATTTTCTTTCTACACCTTTGTAAATGTTTCAATCTCTCAAACTGATTGAGTTTATATTTAATATTATAGCTCCCTAGGTCACTGATCTCCAAATTATTCTCCCGTGGAGTTCCAGCTCCTGAAATTTAATGAATGGGGCCACAATTGACACTTACTGTCTGAAGACTTGTGGAACCCTCTCTTTAGGACTGAAATTCACTCAAGTATTATGGAATTCTTTGATATAAATGCTATATCAATTTGTGAGTTTTCCACGAGATAGCACATTTTAAGGTGTATAAGAGGGGGGTAGCCATGTATAAGCAGGTGAATATGCTTAAAGCAATTCAAACCAAACTTACACAAGTTGAGATGATATGATCCTGGCTAGAAAGACAAATTGCATCAGATAAGTCCCTATCTATATTGGAATTACTGAGTAACAGGCTGTAACTTTATAGAGGAGCCAGACAGAGAAATTAAATATTTGGGAAAATATGCTGTAGCCTGCAGATATGGCGAGGTAGAGAGTCCCAGCTGCTCACTAGCAGGACTACTTTGACAACACACTACAAAACCAAAGTTATGACCTTATCTTCAGAGGATGGCAAAACAGTTTACTTAATGGTGCAATTTCACAAGAATTTCTCAACTATTATACAAACTTCAAAAATAACATCACTCAGTGTACATGACACTGATCACATTAAGAAATACCAGCATGGAATAGTTCTGGCATGTGTGGAGAATGACCTTAGGTAACCTCTACTTGAACCATTAAGCATGGAATAAATAACAGCAGCTATTACAGTCTTCCTAAAGGAAAAGCACCTGGCACTTACAGCCTAAGAGCTGTTTTCTACAAAGAAAGTAAAAAAGATGGAGGGCTTGATTTGGAGCCTACCAATATCCCACCCACCTTATTACAAGAGCATTATATACTAATTTACTTGCAATAGGGTGAACAGGATATCAGTCACGTTTGTGACAAAGTACCTGTAGCCCAACTCTAAATAAGGCACTTAGACACTCAGATACTAAAAGTAAAATGAATCTGTCTGTCCTGGCTGCCTTCCATGCCAAACAAAAAAAACAAAAAAAAAAAAAAGAGTGAAACCGATTACTGCAAACTTGAACCCTGGTAAAAATGCTAAAACATGACAATCCTATAGTCTCGTATCCTTATCAAATCTACACATTAAAATTATAGCCCATGTGGTTGCATACAGCCTAGCGCCACATGCACAAACTGGTTCTACCAGAGCAGTCTGGATTTGTGCCAGATAGAGCTACTTCCCACAGTACTTAGAACTGCTTTCACCATCTGGCATCACACCAGACCAGCGATAGATTGTGTTACTTGATACAGAGAAGGAATTTGATTCAGTACTATAGACTTTTCTTCAATGTGTTCATAACAAAATATTTTTTATATTGCAATATGCAAATAACGTACTATTCATATAGCAACTAAGTAACACCTATTAACCCGTAATAAAAGAGTTAGGGAGATAAAGAGACTTTTCTAACATGAAAATCAATGAGGAAAAACCTGACATATCCCTACGTACAAACAATACTAAAGAACCAATAACAGCATTCCTTTTACGTTGGTGGGGAGATTCAGTCAAATATGTAGGCAGTTATATAAACAAAAATAGAGAAAACGTGCTTAGAGAAAACTTTGAGACAGCGCTCGACAAACTTACAGGCAGAGAGTGGTTGATCAATCTGGCACTTCCAAGGCAGACGCGATGGAGCTATTCAAAATGCTAACGGACTATTTTTTATATGTATTCACCAATATACCCATTCCCTTGAAGTAATTTTCGAAAGGCTTCGCTCATTGCTTTCCAGATTGCTGAGGGTGGCTGGACTACTACTTTGCAGCACAGCTGGATTTTATTGCCTACACTTTCAGCAGGAGGAAACCTTCACTAACCTAACAAAGGAGAGAGACCAGGCTAGACATGGTTCACTGCATACTGCTTCATTGCTATGTGGCACAGACCAGCCACACTTATACAGACAGGGGCTGATGCTCTTACAGGGCAATCTGGACAATGATGAGAGCTGTGGGACATGAGCAAACATTCTCCAGCGATAACCATTTCAAACAGCCGCCCTTGCTTCTAACATTTGACAAATATGTAATAGGTATCTTATTTACGCATGGTCTAACACGCATGAGACATCTTTTGGAAAACAACACATTTGTAACACTAGAACATTTCAAATAGGATAGAGATGCAACTACACAAGACAATTTGGCATACTATGGATTTTGCCAAGCAGTAGGAGTTACATTTCCCCTTTTCCAATACAAATCACTGGAATTCCAACCCCCTGACTCAGATAATATTTCTAAGACGCTGGTTCTCCAGCTCTGGAAACAATTTGCTAAATATTGTACCAAAGTGAGGATTGTACCCCTTGGCTAGATCTTCGCAGGGCCATCATTATTGTTATCCACAAACCGGGGAAGACTTCCACCTTCTGCACCTCATATCACCCTATCTCCCTTATAAATGATGAAACTAAGCTCTTAGCCACCATTCTTGCTACCCGGCTCCTAAGCGTAATCACTACCCCGATACACAACAATCAACAGGCTTTATGCCGAAACGTTCAACTAGGGGGAACCTGCACAGGCTTCACAACTAGACAGCACAAGTTCAGCATAGGCCTGACACCCACCTTTTTCTTCCCCTTGGATGCAAAAAAGGCCTTTGATGGGATCCAGTGACCTTTTATGATGCAGACCTTGCAGATGATGGGATTTGGGACCCGGTTCCGGGGATGTGTTAATCTACTGTACACGAAACCGATGGCCGCAGTCAGAGTAAATACCTTACTAACTCTGGATTTCCCCATTAAGAGGGGAACCCGTCAAGGTTGCCCACTCTGCCCAGTCCGCTTTGTCCTGACGTGTGAGCCACTGGCCTACCTGATTTGAGCCTACCTAGAAGTGATAGGCTTTGCAACAGAGGGATTCCTTATTCCAGAGGAGAACAGATATGCAGATGACATTCTGCTTTATCTCACTAAACCCATAATCTCGGTCCAGACGGTTTTCCAGGTGTTTAAAAACTACCGCTCTCACTCTGGATAAACCATAAACTGGGATAAATCTATGCTCTACCCCTTAGGAGACTCCTTTGACCCGATGGACCTCCAGCAGCAGCTCAACATTACAGAGGAAGGCTTCAGATAGCTAGGGATTTACGCTACGTCGAAACTGAATGTAGTATACAACATAATATTAAGACAATTATCAGTGACTTTCAATGAGATGCTGCCTGATAGAAGCATCTCCCCCTGACACTTTTAGTGAAAGCTTAAATGTTTCAGATGAATAACCTGCCCAAACTCATATATACTTTCCAAAACACATATTACAGACTCCCAGAAGAGATATTTACCCGTATGGAGAACGAGCTGAGAAAGCTCTTGTGGAATGACAGACAGCCGAGATTAGCCTCCGTAAACTTCAATGCGGCCCATATAATGGCGGCATTGGCCTCCCCGACTCCAGGGCCCACTACTGGGCAGCTCACTTAATCAACATACCCACGACTGGGGGTACGCTGACAGAAGCCACCCTACCTAGGCCCTAAAACAGACCCTGTTCCAGATGCACTCATTCCACCTCTTCCTTTATGGCGAGGAAGGAAAATCCAACCTCATTGCAGCTGCTCAACTTGCTTTAGATACATCGACAAGGCGAATTCCTATACTGGTTGGAAATGTAAAAATCACACGGGAAACACCACTATGGTTAGGCAAGGCCTTAAAAGTCGCCAAACTCAAGGGCATGCTTCCTGGGACAGTATAGGTATTTCCAGGGTGGGTGACTTATTGGAGGGCAGTGTCCTCATGCCCTTTACCTCCTTACAATGTGACTTACTGCGCCAAGATCACCAACTGCATAAATGTTTACAGTAAGCAGATGCGTGGAAGGCTGAGAATGTTCCCCAAGACCTCCCTGAATATGGCCCTTCGGAAGGCAGACTCCTAATGAGTGAACTGTAAGAAAAAGCACTATCATACACTTACAAAACAATCAACAACAACATGCCGGATGCTTTCTGGAAATTAATTATAACATGGGAAACAGAGGTGAGCAAACCTGAAGACACTGATTGGGAGGTAGCACTAATGTTCCCAAGGGAAGTGGCAATTAAGTTCTGGCAACCCTTAAATAACCTATAATTCTTCACGGGACATACCATGATCTCGTTTCAAAATAGGCAGAGTGCCCTCATCTAAATGCCTTCGCTGTATGGTCATGCCCAAGCATACAGAGATTTTGGGGACGATACCGACAGTCGAGTGTGATCCTAGAATCTCCAATCCCTGATGATCCCAAATATATCCTATTGGGATTACCTAAAGATGTAGACTTACCACGTTTGAAACTGTTATGCAATTTGGGATTGGTGGTAGCTAAACGCGATTTGGTCAAAAGGCGGGGGCTCGCATTACAACAACTCTCACGGAATGGAGGAGAGGCATGGATTTATTCAGAGATGCGGAGAGAGTGACATACAAGTGTTTGGGTCGCCCGCATAAATTTCTAAAAATATGGGTATGGTGGATGGACTATTAGGGACTTGATGATGATGCTACCTTGGATCTGTCTCCCGTGATGATACAGTGCTATGACTTTATATCTATTTTATTGTTAAAAAGCAAAAAAGGTGCATCTTATTGTCACATGCCTTACCAGGACTCTACATTATATTTGAACACTTACTGTCTGGCTTTCTCAAGGTCATGCTTGTATGTCTGAAACCAAAAATCAAATAAAAATATTTGGGGTAATAAAATATTGTACCAAAGTGATTTGCTGAGCTCGAAGAAAACAGGAAAGGGACCTAGCTAGTGAAATAGATGATAACCAGAGGCAGTACTGCAGAAAATAGATAAGGCTGTTTTCTGTTCATTTTAGACCAAAACCATACATTTTAAATTCTCAAAGTATATTATATTAGAGAATCTACATGGAAATATGACTCGGAGGTGAGCCCATCCTGTGGACGATGCAGGTGGCCCTCTTCTGTGTTTGTTTTCTCCCCTGGCTTGGAAATGTCCTGACATAAGGAAATATTAGGAGCAAATAAGAGATATAGTAATGAAACTCATTCGAAACCAGATAATGACTGCCATGATGATGGTATTTGGTTTTGTGAAAGATTTATTTAACTTGGTCAGGAAACTAACTACGCTGTTATTACTTGCAAGGTTATGTACACAAGGTCTCTTATCCTAAGGCAAGAGACCGTATTAAATAAGTGGCGGCTTTGTATAATCTGACTGTTGAAACAAATGCCAACCTGCTACTCCTAAAACCTGGGGTCCACGGAAACGCTGGATCTCTCCATGAATTTCAAATCTCTCATAAAGGAGCTGCAGTCCAACAGTGAAGCTGCTGGACAAAACCACTTGGACAATACATTTTTTACCATGAGGCTGGATACACGCTTTGAACTCGTCATGAAGCCCTCAATAAATTGTCGGTCTTCGACAGCTTCTCGTGTCATGCAAGTATACTTCAACAGTGACTTTAGCCAACTGTTTATAACACTGGAACAGTTCAAAGGGAATTATGATGCAACTAACACTGAGATACTGTTACAGTATAATCTGTTATGATATAACTTGTAACAATATAATCTATTAAACTGATTAATATTTTTAAATTATAATTTGTTACAACATCATCTTGTTATGATATAATCTGTTAAACTGATAGATATTACAATGTTAATCTTCACAACTCTTGCTATATGTTTTACTGTCTAAGCTGTTGATGTACTACCTAAAAAAAGGCTTTTTAAAAATGCTGGTTTCTGGTCCTTCTCATCGACCTGATTTCAGCCATTTACCAGCCATGTCACCACCTCTCCTAGTCTACAAAGAATAACAGAGTGGAGGAAAAAGCCACTGTAAGATTTGACAGCATCAGAAAAGCGAGATTGTCTTTGTCCGGAGAGTTTCTTTCTATATTGGACATTAATCCAGACTCTCTCACTTAAGTTCTCCACCAAACCATTTGTTAACAGAGCACACACTGCATCAGACGCTTGGCCATGGGCATTCAGGAACAGTATAAGAAAAACCCTTCGGGCACACGCTCCATTGTCAGTACCAACTACACATGTACTCTGGCGTTATACAACAGCACATTTTCTTTCAGACCTGCTAGTGTCTTAAACTGGATCTGTAATTCCAAAACAAGATGTTATCTCAAGTTCCTATGGGATATGGATGTCACCCTTGGAACAGCAGAGAGAATGCTCTGCAATCATTCGCAGATCCCTCATAATTGCAAAATTGGGACTGCCACAAAAAGGTGCAGTTTCTGCCAGTCATTTAGATCACCCAGTACCAGTTAGGATCTGCTGATCCTAAAAAGGCTCAACACAATAGCTCTATGATACCTTCAGGTTTGCTTCTCCACCCTCAGATGTGAAACAGACGATCACGTACATACAATTGACCATCTAAAGGCAACATTACGCCTTTTTTGCAAGGCAATTATCTCAATGATATGTAACAAACCTATACCAAATTAGATTTTTAAAAAAAAGACCTATTCTGAGTAAATATCTTGCTTAATTCCAAATGTGGTACAATCCCCATTGGTAGTCAGTTTTTGAGGTAGCCGAGCGTGATGTTCCCCTAAGACCATAATTGGAAAATACTACAAATAGTCAGTTTCCAATAAAATGTTGGGCCGATTTGTCAAAGGACGCCAAAGTTGTTGGCAAATCAAAGCTTTGCTCCCTCTGAAGGATAAGCGAATAAATGTGGCATGGTATTGCACACTAGACTGACCAAGCTAATTGACTGCAAAACATCACACAAATTTGCCACACAGTGCCAAAGTTGTCAGCAAATCAAAAGACATCTTTTCAATTTAACTGTAACCTGACCACACAGACAGGTTTAAAACTTTGAAGAAAATCCTAACTGTATCACAGTGTAGCCAGTTCAAATATTAATACAATTTTAATGTCATTGGACTCGTTTTTTTGCGGCTTCTAAATATATATTTATTTTAACAAAAATCAAACTTTAACGAGAACTGTGTTCCCAATAAAAGCATCCTTCCCAGTTAAAATGTAATGATTGTGCTAACTGGTACAACAGACTTCCTTATACGATTCAATTTGAATGCTTATATGTAATTCAACACATATATATATTTATATATACACACACACCCCTTAGTGTGCAAGACTACTAGAACACATCATAGTACATTAACTTATTATCCAATTTACTAAATATGAACTAGGTGAAACAAATCCCTTTTATAGGATGATGAGTTTATAATAGGGGCATCTATGATATATTAAGGTGTTCTACCCAAAAGGATATACTTTACAAAGTAGACGTCCAAGAGGGCAGCTGAACCCATTAACTCTGACCCCAATAATTTGAATTTATTGTTTTTAGAGGAGAGTTAAAGATAAATATGCTACTATAAATACACAGGTCCTTGCCCACGCTCTGCCTTAAAATGCTGCAGGAGGTTGCACTGGCATTGAAGTGGGAGCACTGGAGCATTGAAAGGCAGCTGCGGAGAGGCTGGGGTCTGGAGCCTGGAACAGGCATTGACAGAGACAACCGCATGAGCAGTGAGTCCGTGGGGGCCAACGGGAAGAGACGAACTTGGCACCTGCCTTCCACCGCATTACACTTGGAAGAGGACACCAGGTTTCCTGCCTCCACCCGCCCGCCAAGTCCAGCAGTAAGCAAAATCTAAACCGGGGGTCCGCCTTACTGGTAACAGTGGACACCGAGGGAGTGTGGAGCGAGAGGGTTGGTGCTGTGGGAGCTCTAGGTTGCAGCAGAGCGGAAACAAAGGGAGTCCTGCAGGACTCCCCTGTGACTCATACATATGTGGATGCACACAGCGGGAGGCATAACATGTGCCCCCCTGAGTGAATGCACATAGGTTCCTGCACTGCATGGACTTACGAGTCCATGCCATGCAGGAACCTTGTGAGGGATTCCCATTGCGCTGCCTTTTAAAGGGCACCACAAAGGGAACCGCGACGCTGCCTGCCCAATGTAAAGTAGTAATATTGCAGGTGGGCGGCGGTGACCTTTGCCGGAGCGGTGGCGCAACGTATTGTACCTCCGCCCCACCGCTCTGCTATAAGATCGTAATTTGGCCATTATTGGAACCACGAATCATTCACAATCAAGCTCTGATGCAAAGCCGGACAAGATACTGGTCTATGAGAACCCTATGCAGGAGAAGGTAAATCAAGAGCAAATGGACGAATCCTCATTAATATCTGACAATTTGTAACTCTGAAGTACACCTTGCCAAAATAATAACGAACACCTGCTTTCTGGATTCTCAGTCAAAAATGAAAGAGGGAGAACGCCCAAGCCCTTCATTCGTGACTAGAAGACTAACACAATGGAATCCTGAGTGCGTGCAAGACCAAGGTTCTCCGGCACCTCCAAACCCTGACTCATGGGCAATTTGGGACATTTTCTTTGGAACCTCCCATCTGAAACTAGAAGCTTTCATGTAACAATCAAATAAAATGGAAGTTCATATTGACCCCCTCAACGCCATGGCATACTCACTGGCGGGCATAACCAGAAACTGGCCACCCTAAACAACTTGATAATATGTGCACAAACACAACTAACAGCCTCATATATAGATTCTACCTGTGCACCACTGCTCAACAAATTGGCCATGAACCCTGAACACTACACTTGAGGACTTAAAATGGTACTTACAAATTGTGGGGAGTGACAAGAATTGCAGAAACCAAGTGATGGAGGAAAGAAGCATGAGTAACAGCACACTTCATAAAAATAGAATTGACCCTTTGGGTTAAAAAAACTGAACTGCCCGCAGAAATGCAACCAACTTCAACTCCCTACACAATGACGAACAAACCGTGAAAAACAAAAAAGCAAGAAACAAGTTAAAAAAATAGTATAATAGCAATTTTGCCCCAAAGAACAACAACAACAGGACACAAAACAAATAGGATCAACCATGACCCAAGAACATCTCAAACCCAGTCTAGCAAGGCTGTAGGAAAAAAGGAAAAGGTATTATTCTCTATTCAACAAAACTCTGGGGACATCACCCCCGCTGAGGAGTGTGAAGAAACAATTGATCCAACTGAACAACAAATTTGTGATTCCCCATAACACTTTAAAATTGATACACAGGGGCGTGGCTAAGATGGCGGCCGAGTGCGACGCGTTTCTCCGTCTCTCCGGCGCCGCCACCCATCGCCTTGCGTATCTTGTCCCCCGATGCCCATCTGCTCCTGTTCTGTCACTCGCAAGAGTGACCCACTTACCTGTTGATCCCGGAGACCCCCATTTCGGGGAATGACGGAGCTCCAGTGCGCAGTGCGGGCCTGACCGGCCCCAGCCTCGCTGCGGCCCGGCGGCCCGCTGTGCAAGTGCGGCACCTGAGACGACTTGGGTGGGGATCGGACCCCCGGGCCGCCTAGTGCTGTCTGACTCGTCCCCGGTGGAGGCGGGTGTGCTGGTGGATACCCGAGGAGAGTGGCGATTGGGCTGCGCTAGCCGCCATCTACGGCCTGGGTATGCTGATGCGGCGGTTGCCGCTCTTGTGGGCCTGCGGCTGGCGGTGACATGGCTGGCGGACCCCGATACCTGGATGCTCTACTTTGAGTCGGGACGTTGCTTGGTGGTTCCAGCGGGGCCTTCCGGTCCCGGCATAGCTGCGACCCGGCGGCCTCCGACACTGGACCTGGGCCGGCGGCGAGAGCTGGTGCGGGCCCTCCTCGCGATGGCTGGAGGCGGCGAGGGTCGCGGCCGGCCTGCTGCCGAGTGGTGCGAGGCTCTACTGGAGGACCCCTCTGCTGTTGGTTCTGGCGAATTCTGCCTGGCGGGGCTTCGCGCCCTTTGTGGACTGCGCTTCTCTTCGCCCCGGTGAGTGCTGACTTTTAGGGGGCACTGCTCGGTCCGCATTTCGGCAGACGGGGGGCCGGGCGCTGCTGGGGTGCGCGGGAGCCTAGCTGGGTCTTGGGGCCGGCCCCTGGCAGCGACGCTCCACATGGCCTGTGTGTGAAACGAAGTTGGCTACCGGAGTGAGGGAGCCGTTTGTGCGCTGCCTTGGAGGTCGTTGACGTTGGCCGAGGACCTGCATTTCGGCCCGTGGTCCGGCGGGCGGTGCTTTTGGCCCAGTGTACTTCAGTGAGGGGCCGGCGGTGCGGCCTGCTCGGTCCGCATTTTGGCGGACGGTGTGAGCGGAGGGACCGGGGTATGCCGGGGTCCTGGCTGGGGCCCCTATGGTTGACTGCTGAGGTCGTGCTCCACGTGGCCTCGAGGTTAGCGGCATCCTTTTGTGGTGGAGAGCAGAAATCGCGCAGGGGCTCACGGGCCTCGTCGGAGTGTCAGAGAGACTGGCTGGGGGTTCGAGGGGCCGGTGTCTCAGGCTCCTGGGCCCGCTTCTCGGCCCGTGGGTCGGCGGGCGGCGCTCGGTGGCTGGTACTGTTCGGCAGAGGGCCAGTGGGAGGCCTGTTGGGCCCGGAGGGTGGAAGCCTCTTGCTGCAGTTGCTGGTGTGCCACGTGCTGTCACACGATTGGGGGGCCTTAGTGGCTTGAGCAGGGGTGGTGCTTAGGCCGCACGTCGGCGGTGGTCGAAGGGGCTGGTGACCCGTCGGCGTTTTGATGCTGGGCCAGGGTGGTATTGGTGAGTGGCCTACTCATTCGATTCCGAGGGCCGGACTGCCTGCGTTGGTTGGTGGAGAACCCGGGTAGCTGCCATGTCTTCCACTAAAGCTCGGCGAGATAAAACCCTGAAGGATGCTCTGCAGCGGTCTGGGGGGCAGACCCCCTCTCAGCTGGCTCCCCCTTCGCAAACATCTGAGGACAACGACCAGCCGGCTACTAAAGCATTTATGCTTGACCTCTTCTCTGCCATCAAGGAGGACATCGTGGAGCTCCGCTCCCAGCTCTCATCTGATCCTCGCGAGGTGCGGTGCGACGTAGATGCTCTCGGGGACCGTGTCGCCACTGTGGAAGAACATGACTTAGGGCGTGAGGACGATATGCACCAACTTCAGCAGGATGTCCTTCGTCTCAGAGAGCAAAACCTTGACTTGCAGGCCCACGTCGAGGACCTTGAAAACCGGTCCAGACGGAACAACATTAGAATCCGTGCAGTGCTGTGGAAGGGCGAGGGGGGATGATCTCCGGGAATATGCGCTTCAGCTTTTCCGTCAGATTCTCGGGGAGGAGACGGAGAGGGCCATTCAGATGGATCGCGTGCACCGCGTTGGCTTGCCGAGGGGCCCAAGGGCCCCCCTCCGGACATCTTGGTGTGCATGCACGATTTTCAGCTTAAGGAGCAGATTCTCCGCAAGGCCCGTGAACATAGCCCGCTCCAGTTCCGTGGTCACCAACCAACCCTCTTCCAGGACTTCGCTGCTTCCACCCTGGTGAAGCGTAGGGAGTTCAGGCCCATCACTACTCACCTGCACGAGAATAACATTCCGCACTCGTGGGGCCATCCTTTCCGTCTTATTTTTAAGCACCAAGGCAAACTGCATCAGCTACGCTTGTTGTCAGCAGCTTATGAAGCTCTGGGACTGAAACGGCCCTCCTTCCTGACTGGGGTAGCTGACGCACCTGCGCGGCGGCGTAGGCGCTCGGATGGCTGGCAGCGGGTAGGCCTTTCCCCCGACCCTCGGGCCCGATGTGTCCACTAGTCTTCTGGAGCGGGAAGCAGCGGTCACTTAGGTAGTGCAAGTGATGGACAGCAACGGTGCTCCATGAACCCTCTAGAGCTAGCATCAGGTGTTTTTTCTCTTGCGGCGCCGGAGGTCCTTGTTGGGGGGTGCTGGTCGTCAACTGCCCTGTGGGGTTGGATCACTACTAGCAACAGGGGAACCCTACTCACAAAGAACCAGGGTATTACGTTATATAGAAAAAGACAAGGGTTCCAGTGGATAATACGAAATTAATAAAACCAATTATCCAGCACAATCGCAATAAATATGTAAGGACTATAATATCTGGGGGCAAAAGGAATTCTCTACACAGTATATTCAAAATGGCTTTTTATATGGAAAAAACAACAATTGGTGTATACACTTCTTTGAATCAAAAGCGCAAAGCTTGTGCATAGTGTCCCCAAGTGAAACATGGAACCATAAAGTGACTATACATTGTGAAACAAACATTTCTTAGTACAGGGTTTCCATTATTTTGTGTAGAACGGCCACTTGAGTACAATTTAACACCAGTCCACATATACAATGATGCAAACTGGATAATGGTCCGTCCTATGTACTGGTCGACGGCGTTTCAACCCTTCTGCGAATGTAGGGTCTCTTCAGGACTATCAATGTAGGGACATCTAGAATAAAGTAATAAGATTAGCAAAAGGCCCGTATACCGGCACTAGTGCAAGAAACTGTGAAAAGGGTCTCACTTCCACACTAGTTACCTGGGTTGTAAAGGAGAACTACTCTTAGTGATGATGTGGTGCCTTAGTGAAAGTGAAAAAAGAAGAAAAGGACTCACGTGAGGACCCAGCCGGGTTCCTAGTTAACATGTTCAAGGAAAGAAAAGGAATAATTTGCCGCGTAAATGAATCATGGCATTGATTGAATTACACAGCACATAAGTCATAGTGTTACATACGAATAATAAAAGTACCTCACGAGATGGAGCGCTGGCTTATCAATGATATATAGGGGTTGTTGCTAATGCTGTAATGCTCAATCTTCCATTTAACAGCTCCGTTTAATGTAGCCACGTTTTCCTATTTAGTGGAATCTCAGTAGGATAGCTATAGGGTAGAGGAATAATACACCATAAACGAATGTTCCTTATAAGGAAAGACAAAGAGTGCCGGGAGGGATTAAGAGTGTTGCAAAGCCTGCATCACGCTGTCACTTACTCGGTGTGATGCGGGCGGACAGATCTCCACGTATATCGCTTGTACTTCCTGGATCCAAGTACGTTCCTGGTGCAATGACCACGAACGAATGCTACGCTGCGTTAATATGCAGTCAGTTCCGCCTTCCCGTCGGCAGTGTGACTAATGGAGCGCCGAAGTTGTGAGCGATCCATTGCTCTGAGTACCGTGAGAATGAAAACAAAGGACAGACTAGTGCATAGACGGCGATCACGCTCGCGATGCTCTAGTTATATTTTCTGACTTGGAATAGAGTACTTATATTGCTCTTTGCATACAGTGAGGAAGAAAAGCATTAAATAGCTCTGTCTAACTAAAGAATAGTATTGTGCTCCTTAATAGGTACATCACATTTCTATTTACCAAATACTGTCTGTCATCCACCCTCTTATAGGAATTCATAGTCTATAGCCATCATTACTGTAGTAGCCACACAATAATAAAATATTTTTACATAATTATGCAAGATACAGAATAAAAACTGGTTTCTCTACCAATGGCTACAGAAGCGTACCATCTGTACCATTATCCTTAAAACATACATAAGTGGTGATCTGTGCCTAATAGTAGGGGCACCAATCAGCGACCATGTGCTCCTAAATACATGCATTGCATTTCAGTTACCCGCACAATATCTGTTATCCACCATCATATGAAATCGTATTGTGTAACCATCTTCACTGCAATAGGCAAACACTGTAAAATGATATTACATCGATGTGACCCATATTTGGATCAACACTGGTTCCTCTCCCATCAGTCACACAACTGTAGCGTCTGTGCTATTATCATTTCAACATGATCATGATGTTAATATATGACAGATGGTGGGGGCATTATTCATAGAAACGTTCAAAGTGAGTGACTGGGCCAATGGTACTCTTTTCACTCATAATCTTAGTTTAAAGTAGTCACACATTCCTCAGCGGAATTGAGGCCCTGTTCAATTGAATTAATTCGGTCTATCCATCTGCATTCAATACCTTGCAGTATATTTGCAATGTCTCCTCCTCTCACTGGAATGCTTGCAATTTCAATCACCTGCCATTTCAAGTCATTGGCAGAGTGATTTTTCTCCATATAATGGGAGACCAGAGGAGCATTGGGAACAGATCTTCGAATGCGGCTACGATGTTGGCCAATCCTTGCTTTGATAGGTTGTTGAGTCTGGCCAATATATGGAAGGTTACAGGGGCACCAGATACAATATACCACATTTTTTGTATTGCAATTGGAAAATTCTTTTAACACGTATTTGAAATTGCCATGCTCAAAAGTAGCAGACTTGAATGTGAATTCACAGGACAAGCAACTGCCGCACTTATGGTGTCCTATAATTTTGGGTAGGCCCCATGCCGCAGTCAGCGTATTAGGTGAATTCGCTTTATCATTCGCAGATCTTACAAGATAGTCTTTTATATTTTTCCCTGTCTTATAAGCAAAAAGTGGGGTATCAAGAGTCGGATCTATACTTCTAATGATATTCTAATTGCTTACTATGAGGTTTCGAACCTGATTTGTATGTGTTCCAAAAGTGGTAACACATACTATTTTGTCCATGTCGGATTTCTCTTTAGTCTTTAGTAGTTCTTCCCTTGGACAATACCAGGCTCGTTTGAGTGATCTTTTCACGAGTCTGTTTGGGTAACCTCTATTAACTAGCTTTGTTCTGAGTATCTCCGCTTCACTCATGTAATCTGCTTTGTGAGTACAGTTACGGCGGATTCTGAGAAACTGCCCAAATGGCAGACCGTCTCTCAGAGCTCGTGGATGTTGACTGCGATATGATAAGAGCGTGTTCCTTTCCGTGATCTTTCTATGAAGGGAAGTGTAAAGTGCCCCATTTTCATGATTGATATTCAGATCTAGGAATGCTATAGAAGATGAATGAACAGTAGATGTAAATGTGAGATGGGTTTGAACTGTGTTCAAACTGGTAACAAAATTGTTGAAATCTGTTACCGTGCCTGTCCAAATAACAAAAATGTCATCAATGTATCGCTTCCAACATTTAATGTTGGAGCAATACATGTTATTATTAAGGGCAAATTTATGCTCTATATGATCCATGTAGATATTCGCTAGATTTGGAGCGAAAATTGCTCCCATACTGGTACCGGAACACTGTTGGTAATAGTGACCATCTGAGACAAAATAGTTGCTCTGTAGAGCTATACGCAAGAGACTGATGATAAAGTTAGTAGGTACTTGTATTGGCCTAGGTCTTTGTTCTAGAAGGCTCTCTATTATCTCTATACTTTCTTTTTGAGGTATATTCGTGTACAATGAAGTTATGTCTAAAGTAGCTAGTAGATCGGTGCCTAGATTAAATGGCATACCGTCTACTAGATTTATCATGTACATGGTGTCTTTGACATAAGTATCCTGTAATGGGACAAAATCTCTGATGAAGTGATTTATATAAGAGCCTAGGGGTTCCAGCACAGAGCCGCAACCTGATAATATTGGTCGCCCTGGGGGATTGGTGGTGCTCGTGTATTTTTGGTATAGTATAGAGGACCGGGGTCCTAGGATTCTCAGCATTAAGAAACTCAAATTCTTTCTTAGTGATATACCCCTCTTCTTTTGCCATTGTCGTGATTTGCAAAATATCTTCACTTATTTGCGGGAGAGGGTTATTACTCAACTTTCTGTAATGTTTTTCTTCATTTATTTGTTTGCGAATTCCTGCCTCGTAATCTTCACGATTTTGCACAACAATGCCACCCCCCTTATCCGCCGGTTTCAAAATGATAGAATCATCACTTTTTAATGCCTGAAGGGCTTGGCGCTCAAGTAATGTGATGTTGTATGGAATGTAGGATTTCTTAGTTTTCATATTGTCAATCCCTTGCATGACCAATTTTTCAAAAGTTAATCATTCTGATGGCATCATACCGTTGGTAGGATAGAAATTAGAGGGGGGTCTAAGTCCTGTACATGAATCTTGTACTTAAGGTGCCTTGTCTTTGAAAAATAATTTCAATCTTATTTTCCTAAAGAATTGAAATATCTCTGTTTTTAATGCAAAGTCATTTGTATTTTCTGTGATGACAAAAGAAAGCCCCTTGCTGAGCAACGAAACCTCTGCTGATGACAATATATGTTGGGATAGATTGAAGATGGAGATTGTTTCCGAGTGATTACAGTTGGGTGTTAGTATGGCTGTGGGCCCCATTGATAATATTTCCTGCGTGTCTGTCTCTCTCCTGGATGTTGATACCATGTTTTGGTTTTTGCTTTGCCTCCTCGATCTAAAAAAGGCTGACCAGGGTGATTATCAGTGCGACTAGGGCCCGCTTGGGCGTCAGAATCTTCTGAACCTCCTGAAGATTCAGAAAATGTCACTGGTTGGTTCCTTCGAAATCTGCCCCAGGTGTTCTGTCTGTTTTGGTTACCCACAGTTAAGTAATAATCCTCTCTGAGATAAGGATATGCCCTTTCTTTTGAATAATTCTTTATGTCCTTGGACACCGTATCTGCTTTTTTCTTGAGTTCAAAGGAATTTAATTCCTCAATGGTTTTGTTAAGTTTGTCCAGCAGTGCTTTAGCTTCAGTAATAGAGTCGCCACTTACGAGTTCTTTCTCAAGATCTTCTACCTCTTTTAGTTCTGCCTTTGCGTGTTCCAACGCTGTCTCAACGCCTAGCACCATCCAATGGCGTGAGCAGGTGGTGGAAATATTACTGAACTTCCCTTTGAATTTAGGATCCTCTCTAAATATTCCTGGAACGTTTCTAATTTGTAGCCCCTGCGGAATTATACCTGCTTTCAGATATTCTGTTAATATCCGAGCATGAATTTCTGTTCTAACATGCTTCTTTTTTGCCTTTTCTAGTTTCTCCAACAACTGTTGCCTGGGGTTAGTATTTTTGCTAGAGTATGTGGAAAAAAGGGAAGGTCCACTGGTTATCTTAGCAATATAGTCTTCTGTGTAGAGAGGAGCCTCGTCCTCTGACATTATAGCCATAATTAGAATAAAACCCTATTTACAATAGGGTGTGAAGGAAAAATCTAGTTAAATGATAATTCCCTCGCGGTGCAGCCACCGCTCAAAGTCACTACTAGCAACAGGGGAACCCTACTCACAAAGAACCAGGGTATTACGTTATATAGAAAAAGACAAGGGTTCCAGTGGATAATACAAAATTAATAAAACCAATAATCCAGCACAATCGCAATAAATATGTAAGGACTATAATATCAGGGGGCAAAAGGAATTCTCTACACAGTATATTCAAAATGGCTTTTTATATGGAAAAAACAACAATTGGTGTATACACTTCTTTGAATCAAAAGCGCAAAGCTTGTGCATAGTGTCCCCAAGTGAAACATAGAACCATAAAGTGACTATACATTGTGAAACAAACATTTCTTAGTGCAGGGTTTCCATTATTTTGAGTAGAACGGCCACTTGGGTACAATTTAACACCAGTCCACATATACAATGATGCAAACTGGATAATAGTCCGTCCTATGTACTGGTCGACGGCGTTTCAACCCTTCTGCGAATGTAGGGTCTCTTCAGGACTATCAATGTAGGGACATCTAGAATAAAGTAATAAGATTAGCAAAAGGCCCATATACCGGCACTAGTGCAAGAAACTGTGAAAAGGGTCTCACTTCCACACTAGTTACCTGGGTTGTAAAGGAGAACTACTCTTAGTGATGATGTGGTGCCTTAGTGAAAGTGAAAAAAGAAGAAAAGGACTCGCGTGAGGACCCAGCCGGGTTCCTAGTTAACATGTTCAAGGAAAGAAAAGGAATAATTTGCCACGTAAATGAATCATGGCATTGATTGAATTACACAGCACATAAGTCATAGTGTTTCATACGAATAATAAAAGTACCTCACGAGATGGAGCGCTGGCTTATCGATTATATATAGGGGTTGTTGCTAATGCTGTAATGCTCAATCTTCCATTTAACAGCTCCGCTTAATGTAGCCACGTTTTCCTATTTAGTGGAATCTCAGTAGGATAGCTATAGGGTAGAGGAATAATACACCATAAACTAATGTTCCTTTGTGCCGAGGTGTCGTCCTCCTGGATTCCACGTTCCCCACATCGTTTGTTCTATATGTCAGACTGTCGTCCCCTTTCGGGGTCTTTGGGTTCTGGGTTTTGCAATTACTTTTCTATGTCTGCTGTGTTTATTGCTTTTGGGGTTGGGGGTGGGGGGTACGGGGTGTTTTTGGGAATGTGTTGGGGCTCCGCATCAGTCCTCTTAGGGGTGGGGGTTTGTTTGTCCCAGAGTCCTTGTTGGTGAGTCTCCCTACTGGCTCTGGGTTCTTGCGCTTGATCATTGCCTATCTCTCCCTTGTCTTCTATGAGCAAGAGTCTTAAAGTGGTGAGCTTGAATGTTCGGGGCTTAAATAATCCAGTTAAGCGCTCAGCTATTCCATCCCTCTTGGAGGGTGCGGAGGGTGATGTGTGTTTGCTACAGGAGACTCATCTTCTCTCTAAGGACGTTAAGCGGATGAGAGATCGGCGTTTCCCCCTGCAAGTGTGTTCTTCCGGGGCGGCTAAGAAGCATGGGGTGGCTATTCTTTTTAGTGTGCGTGCTCATTGTAAGGTTCTCGCCCGGGTTGCTGACTTGAAAGGGAAGTTTTTGGCGCTTCGTGTGCAGTGGGGGGGACAATGTGCTTCACTGTAGGGCCCATCTACGCCCCGAATGACCACCAAGAGTCTTTCCTAAAGAGGGCCTTTTCTGAGGTGCTGGCCTCTCCTGATGCCCTGATACTGATGGGGGGACCTGAATGTGGTGATGGATGCGGGTCTCGATAGGTCAGCGGTCGCACCAGGTAGGCGCCCTCTCCCAGACAATGGTTGAGTGATGGCGGCGCATACAACACCCTACTGAGCGCGATTATACCTTTTACTCGGCGGCGCACAAAACTTATGCCCGCCTTGATCATTTCTTTGCCTCCACCTCCCTTTTGCCATCCCTTTCGGATTCGACCATCACTCCCTGCTCCCTTCTGCTCTCCTCTCTGTGCAGCTTAGTTCTCCGTCGACCCGTCCCTCTCCGTCTGGCTGGCGCCTGCACGATTCTTTGCTCAACTCCGACTTCACGGTTGCTCGGATTCGCGATGCGATCATTGCTTATTTGGCGGGTAATGATCAGGGCACTACGTCGGTGGCGGCGGTTTGGGAAGCCCTCAAGCTGGTGGTGCGGGGGAGTTCATTGCGCTGGCGGCTGCATTTGCGCGTCTTCGTAGGGATAAGCGTGCGGAGTTGGAGTGTGAGGTGGGGGCCCTAGTCCATCCATAAGCGCACCGGAGCGCCTCTGGTGTGGCCAGAATTAGAGGCGAAGCGGCGTATGCTGAAGCATCTGGATCTTGACAGGGCCGAATATGCGCTGTTGTGCCTGCGGCATAAATTTGAACTTAGCGGGGATAAAGGCGGGCGATTATTGTCCCATAGGCTCCGAGCGAGCATGCAGCGCGCGGCGGTCCAGTCCATTCGGGACGCTCGGGCGGTGGAGCAAACTACTGACGCCCTTATTGTGGAGTCTTTCCACCAGTTTTATCAGCGCTTGTACTCCAGGGAGGTGACCGATCCGGCGGACCGGGAGGCCTACCTTGCCTCCGGTCGAGTCACGCCGCTGTCTGCGACCTCTGCTGATGCATTGGAGTCTGCCATCCGTATTGAGGAAGCCATATCGCCTCAAGGTCGCCAAGTCGCCTGGCCCTGACGGTTTTTCCGCCCTTTTGTGCTGAGCTGGCTCCACTTTTGACGCGTCTTTTTAATTCTTTTCTGGAGACGGGAGAGGTGACCCCCACTATGTCAGAAGCTGCGATTACGGTTATCCCGGGAAGGACCCGCGGGAATGCGGCTCGTATAGGCCAATTTCCCTCTTAAATATTGATGCTAAATTGTTCGTGGGCATCCTGGCGGCGCGTCTCAGTCCACTGATGGATGGCATTATAGACCCAGATCAGTCGGGGTTCATTCCTACGCGTCAGGGAGGGGACAACACCAAACGTCTTCTCCATCTTATTGACTTGGTCCATCGGTCTCGGACCCCGGCTTGTCTCCTTTCCATGGACGCTGAGAAGGCCTTTGACCGGGTTGACTGGGACTACATGTTCGCGGTCCTGCGTACTTTTGGCTTCAAGCAGCATTTCCTTTGCTGGGTGCACTGTCTCTATGTCGCTCCTAGGGCGTCCGTGAGGGTGAATGGGTGTCGGTCTTCACCCTTTCCCATCACTAGAGGGACGAGGCAGGGGTGTCCCCTGTCTCCACTATTATTCGCGCTTTATATGGAGCCCTTTGCCCAGCACATACGGTCGAATCCGGGGGTTGAGGGCCTTAAATATGCGCGGACATTCACAAAATCAGTCTTTCCGCGGACGATGTTATTCTCTCTCTCTTACTCACCTGCGCACCTCTTTGCGGTGCTGGACGCGAGAACTCTGCGATTTTGGATCGGTTGCGGGATTTAAAGTTAATTTCTCAAAATCGATGGTGCTTAACCTTTCTATCCCTGAAGAGGAAGTCGATGATTTGCGGAGAGATTTCGCCTTCCAATGGGGGCATTCTGATATCTCCTACCTGGGGATTCACTTGGCTTCGTCAGTTGTCAAAACCGCTCATCTTAATGATAGATTATTGGTGGAACACACCACTAAAGCGCTCGCTGATTGGTCTCGCCTTGGTCTGGCCTGGTTTGGGCGACTCGCGGTGGTCAAGATGACAGTGTTGCCGAGGGTCCTTTACCGGTTTCAGATGCTTCCTGCGCAGCCGCCTCCTGGTTCCATCCGCAAGATCTGCTCAATAGGTTTTTGTGGCACAATAAGAGGCCACGGTTCACCTTCTCGATCGCTACTGCGCCGAAGGCTGCCGGTGGGTTGGGTTTTCCGTTGTTGCGGGCATATTATCTGGCCTCTTGCCTCCGCTATATCAAGGAGTGGAATCGGCCTTCCTCTAGCAAGCATTGGATTTTTATGGATCAGACGGTTGCGGGCTGTAATATCTGGCGCGAGCACTGGCTTCCGCGGAAGCACAGGGCCTGGGGTCTTTACTCCTCCCCTGTGACTTCTCCGACTCTTAAGGCGTGGGATCAACTAGTGAGCGCTCGGGGTGGACTACGTTTCCCTCCCCTATGACGCCTATTGTGGAAAATCCCGATTTTCCGCCGGGTTGCGCATCACCTGTGTTTCAGCGTTGGCGTGAGGAAGGTTGTAAGGGAGTGGGTTCCCTATTGGAGCCGGATGGCGTGATCCCTTTCGCCCACCTGCGCAAAGACTATTTTGACCTACTGCCCACCGAAGCCTATCATCACGCACAGCTTGCACATTGGGTGTCCCTTCCTCATAACTTCGCCTTGGTGTCCCGTCCCTTGACCGCTTGTTGATTTACAAGAAAGATGATCGGAAGCTCATCTCGGAACTCTATGCCCTACTAATGGCGCGTCCTACTCGGCAGATGTCGAGGGAGCAGGTACGCTGGGAGACTGAGCTGGGTCGCCCGTTGATGGCCAAGGAGTGGGAGCAAGTCTTCTATCGCGCCCATCATACGGCGTCTGACACGGCGGGGGCTGAATCTGCTTATAAAGTGGCGTCATACTGGTACTATACACCAGCGCGCATTCACTCTTGGGACCCTGTAAATCCGGTCATTGCTGGCGGGGGTGTGGGCAATCTGGCACTCAGTTGCACTTGCTGTGGCGCTGCCCGAAATTGGTGTGGTACTGGGCGACGATCTTGGATGACCTTGATGAGGCGTTTCAAATTAAACTACCGCGGGAACCTGTCCGCACGTTGTTAGGTCTCCCGCATCCCAAGTGCTTCCCCCTGTGCTCGTAGCGGGGCAGGCAGCTGGCTCTGGCGCTGCAGACGGCGCGGCAGGTGCTGTTGGCGCAGTGGGGCTCTCCGGCTGCGGGATGGAGCGCCTATCGCTTAGAGTCGATGGGAAGGGATCGGATTATGTGAAGCTTTGGACCCCCTTTGTGCGGCTTCTATCCAAAGAGGTGCGGGAAGTTACGTGCCCTAAATATCTGCAAATTCTTCAGCTTATCCCGCTAGAACCAGCAAGGGGCGCTGGGGAGGTTTGATTCCCTGTTGATCGAGACTGTCGGATCGTAGGGTTTCGGGGTAGTGGGTAGAGGCTGATGCGGAGAGGGATGGGGGGGGGGTGGGGAATTGTCTGTTTCATTTTGTTTTGGACTCTTCCTTTAAAAATGTTGTGATCTCCAAGTGCATGCCTGGCTAGCCTGTCCTGTGTTCCATCCCTGTTTGCGGCTGTAGACCTGGGTGCTGTGTATGGCATATATTGTGTCGCTCTGCCTGCCCACGGATGTAGGCAGTCGAGCTGTGTATTTGGCAAGTGTATTACTTAATAAAAAGATTGATTCTAAAAAATTGATACACAATGGCAAAGTGTCAAGACTGAATCAGATGGAAAAAAATTTAGGGAAACTAAGCAGAAAATCCTGCCTCCTGAAGATATTAAAACAACAATAGAAAGGAAAACTCCTACAAATCACAATACCTCTATTTGACTAGAAAAAACAGGAAGACTGAAACACCAGCAAAAGAGACAGCAGGAGGCCCAAAAAGGATACAATATAGACAACTTAATTTACAGGACAATTACGATCCAACAGTCACCTAAACAACGATCTCAAGAAAACACATCTCTCACCTATGGAGAGCCATGTCAAAGGTTAGTCATCAAATCATTTGGTGACTGTCAAAAAAGCTTACACAACGCTTGCACTAGGGGATTAAAAAATTACAACCCATGTTGATAAAGAAGGAAGGAGTCAACTTACCTTTAAACGAGAATACCAGTCTTGGGGTTAGCACGATATTTTAAATCGGGGAAATATCTTAAGACTCTTTAAAGTAATTCCATTGCATGAAAACAATGAGATGCGAAAATTTTAAATCTATTGAATTCTTAGCCAACAAAGAAGATAACCAAGAACTCACACTGGTGACGTGGAACTCTACTCATCTAGCAGAACAAATCCTCCAAGAATACAAAACTTTCCTAAACTGGGGAATACAAATCAGCAAGCTCCAACAATCTTTTTTTATCCAAGGCCATTTAATTCACTAGAGAAACTTGACTATCAACCGAACTGAAAACAGTCAAGTATTTTTAATACTGAAAAGTCCTATTGGCAAAACAACTAGCCTACCACCAACATTTAATACTTAACATCAAGTAAAGAAGGTTATGAAACTTAATCAAGATTAATTGAAAGCAGCCCTACATGGGGTATCTCAGGCTGACAGGACAAAACCCAGTGTGTCCGGCAACAACCACCATTGGTCCAAAGGGAAATTATAAAAATATGCTCTTGGAATATAAATGGTGTACAATCCACGATTCAAAATGTATACCTGACTTCTACTGCCAGTAATTTACATATGATATTACTTCATCAAACCTGGGCAACTCAACCACTTATGTTGGAAGGTTTCACTGGGTATTTCGCCCCGGCTATTAAATTAAGTAAACATGGGTGACCGGGCGGGGGACCTAGCAACGCGCATAGCAATAGACCAAAAAATGGAAAGTGAACAGGTGTACACAAATGGCACCAACATTATCATAGTAAAACTGCATTAACAAAACAACACATCATTTCTGCTATTAATAAATGTTTACATACATCCTGATGCCAGTAATAGGAAATCAGTGGCCAGAAACCTTATAAACATCTTACTACAACAATTAAGCGAAGAAGAACACCCTTAAATTATTATGTTGGGTGACTTTAACATTAACCTGCTGTGGTCATACACCAGGGGAGACACCATATTACAACAGGACCATCTATGGGCTATCACAAAGCAGTCACTAATCCTGGAGTCTAAAGGATCAGGGGCGTAGTGGGAAAGAATCTAGTTAAAGACCAGGTATCCCTTGGTCTAAGGGTCTTAAATGGACGGTTCCTACAAGACACACCTCCACCATGGACCTACCAAGGACTTCTACATAAAGAAGGGAACTCCTGTAACGAATAGTAGCTCCAGGGGCAGGGAAAGAAACTAATATTGTAAATCCTCAGGCAACTTATTTATTTTCTATCCAAACATAATATTTCTTAATACACAGAGCTCATCACCACAGAATTACAGAAAAATATCAAAAAATATTTTCTCGATAATAGAATCAACAATACAAAATATATATACATAGAAAAAGACTTTAAAATAGTGCCATCTTCTCCTTCATACCACTCATAACTTATACTGGTGCACACTTCACTCATGATTTCACCAAACAAAAGAACTTTATAGCAATTACATTCTAAATTGTTTTCCTAGTCTGTGTCTTATTGATACACACTTACTTCTAGACATAGAGCATGACTTGTGAAGATGCACAATATTTTGTCAATGAAATTCTGTAATTAATCATAAAGCACGATATGAAACAACCCAACTTCAGAAGTCCAATTACATGAAAATATCCAGTGGTTAGAGAGATTGGGTCACTCAAATACTATTTACATGCATTTCGTCACCAAGGCCTTCCTCGGGAGACTCAAATTTCATTAGGGCGATAGATGGTTAAAAAAATAAAATATCAGATGATGTAAGAGCCCTGCAATACAGGAATGACCTATAGAAGCAACTGTGCATCAATAAGACACAGAAAAGGAAAAAGGTTTGAAATGTAATTGCTATACAGTAATTTTGTATGCCGAAATCGTGAGTGAATTGTGGATGAGTTATGAGGGGTATGAATTGGATGTGGACACTATTTTGAAGTCATTTCCTCTCTCTCTCTCTCTCTGTGTATGTATGTATATATGTTTGTTGATTATTTGATCAAGAATTAAATTTGTTTTGATATTTTCTATAATTTTGTGGTCATGAGCTCTGTGTTTTATGAGATATTATGTTTGGAGTGTAAAGAAATAAGTTGCCTGAAGATTTACAATATTAGGACCTACCAAGAATGTGGTCAGAAATCGCAAAATGACTGTTCAATATTATCCCTGAGCTTATTCCAAATGATATCCTCCTATAGGATTGCAACAACAAATCAAAGTTATCAGGCCAACAAATTATGGAGTTTATGCTCCAATGTTTAAGACATCAGAAGTTGAAGACACATCCTGGGGAGTTGAAAACGGTAAACTACAGGAGGCTTTACTGGTCAGAAGGTTCCAAGCCTCACTCATGTATACAGCACTTACACTAGTTGAGCACTGCTTTTTAGCAGATTCCCTCACAGTAACAGCGAAATGGGTACTTTTTACAAAGAAATTAATGGCCACTTAGGTTGTGGTTTGTTTTAATTTTCGGATGCCTAACTGTCAAACTCAAGCATTAAGTAGGATTGAACTATCACTTACAAGTAGTATACTTAAAAGAAACAGCAATAGAATACCGAGACAGATAAAGAAGTGGCCTGATAATCAAGACCTCCGCTCCAAACTAAAGAGGACAAACACAGACTTGCGAAGGCTAATCTGGGATGCAAAATCTCAAGCAAAAACACTGGGCAAAAGCACTACATACTGGTAAAAAGAAAAATTCAAGAGACTTCTGGAAAATGATCCACAGCTTAAATAGAGCTAACACAATGATTACATCTACACTAATGGAAGCCAACTGGATAGGGTTTTAACAACACACTTAAATCACAACCCAGAAGTTAACCAATGCATCAGGTCAGATTGTTACAAAAAGAACAGAAGAACAAACGAGCTTTGAAATTGAACTAAATTTAACAGAATATCAAGTTTGCAAACTCATCAGAAAACATAGACAAGATGGAGCTCCTGGCCCAAACGGAATTCCATTTGCCCTATATAAAGATAACCTCATTGTTTGGGCAGGATACCCGACAAGAGTATTTAATAAAGCAGTTCCGTCATTAACTATACCGGAGTCATGGAAAGGCTCTATAATATCATCCATCTATAAAAATGGCGACTGGGCACAATCAACCAATTATCATTTAATTACATTGCAAGATACAGAGGTGAAACTCTTCGCAGGAATTCTACTGATAAAGCTATCAAAATGGGCAACTAAGAAGCAGATAATTCCGTAAAATCAATCGGGCTCTATGCAAGGGCTGAGTACCGCGACTAATATCTTAGCACTTAATTCTAATTGACAAATATAAATCCAGGAAGCAACCATATACCTATGCTTTGTGAATTTTAAATCCGCTTTTGACTGTGTACACCGGTTAACTCTTTGGGGAAAAGATGGAGAAACAACGAATACCAGCTAGCCTCCTAAAAGCAATTCAATTACCGTACTCCGACACTTAGATTAGAGTGCAAATAGGTGATGGTTGACATCTATCAAAAAAATGTATACTTCTTTGGGGCTAAAGCAAAGGTGTGTTCTTGCTCCATATCTATTTAACTTGTTTTTATCTGATCTAACACACACCCTGGACACCGAGAACGCTCATCCCCCTAAATTAGAAGAAAGACGTATATAAAATTTACCATATGCTGACGATACCATTCTACTAAGCCAAACAAAGATAGGGTTACAAGGCCTTATAAACAGAATACCAAACAGCTCTCTGGCAAATAGCATGGCAATAAATGAGGCAAAAACAAAAGTGATGGAAGTCAATAATAAGACGAAAAAATACAAATGGTATCTACAAAACCGAGAACTGCAGCAAGTAAAAGCTTACAGGTAACTAGAAGTACTATTTGATAAGGGCTCATTTCAGCAACCCAAGATGGACCTGGAAATAAGACGTAACACCTTACTCATTGCATTCCAGACCTTGCAGAGGTCCTTGCGAGGACCTATTTCTGCTATTAACGGTAAGAAATGCAAAAGTACTGCCTAGCGTTACCTACGGAAGAAAGGCACTTTGTGGTAGGGATTCTATAACCTATTAGGTTAGAATGTGGGTTACCCAATCAGCTCCTTGCAAGGAAATGTCAATACATAAAGGTATGGAAAAGAATAAAAACAAACATTTCCAACCCAATGTGTCAATCGCTCTTGCAATTCAGGTAAAACAAAATTTGCAGTTCTGGAAGTACCTATAAATAGCTCTAGACGAGTTCTCAGAACATTCGATTTGGGACATGTCGATTACGCCAGTATCTTTCAAAAAAGTCATTAACGGAATATCAAAATGATCTTCGACGCTGAAAGACAAAGACTCCTTTTCGAAAAGAGCACACGCTTGGATGATGTTGAACAAGTACAAAACTTCTAAATCACAATTTTACTAAGAAACAACTTGGTCTATAAAACTAAAAAATACTTTTATTAGACAACTATTTGGCCTTCTCCCAGGATTCTCTCATGTGATGCCTTGGCTGCACACAACAAAACCCATGTTCTGCGGACTATGCAAAAAAGGAGAAGAAAACATTATCCATTTGCTCTGTGTATGCCCTAACTGATGAAAGAAACATTTTAATTCTCAGGGAAATCACTCCTGCAGACAAGCACTGATATTATGTTTTAAACCAACAGAGATAGTCTTCAACTCTATCCTTGCAGAACTGTTGATACTGCTCAAACTATCCTTGCAGAACTGTTGATACTGCTCAAAAGGAAACTAGACTCTTGTGAATCGACTTTAGTAAACCTTGCGGATTGAACTTGTAGAACCATTGTTAAAGAGCGCCCAGCTATCTATACATAAAAGCTCATTTGCACAACATGACTTCCAGTACAAAATACAAGCACTTTTTAAATCTGATTCTGACAAGAAGGAAAATTAGGCTCTTGTAATTTGATATTATCATAAATATGTTGCTTTTACTCAGAAGTATTCACTAGGAGTGCCTTAAATTGCACACATAGACAAGTTAAATTGCACTATACGATTGCATTGAAGTCAAAGCTGAGTATTCTAATACTTTTAGAAATCAGACGTGGCCACCTAAAGGCATTTTAATGAGGAGTTTTAGATTTGCAGTTTGAAAACATTTTAACGTGCCAAATATATTAGTCTTAAAGCAAATCAATTTTTAATACAAGTGGTTTTTTTATGATTGTACAGTGTATGATTTTAATTAATCAAATATTACTTTTGTCTGCCTTAAAATGCTGAAAAGAAAAACAAACACTATTTTGGAAGCATATGCAATCACACAAAAGTAAACACATGGCAAGACCTCTTACGTTTTTGTTTACTTTATCTGAGGCTACAACAGGGTAGCAATGTCAAAACGATGGCAGTACCCAAGCAATCACACCGCAAACATATGGAAAGATTTGTGCTATAATACCACCACCAACCTCCACTGTGTGTTACTCCCTGCATGTTTTTAATTGATAGCTAAATCCAAGGTAAAAAACTGAAACATAAATTACAATAGTTTAAGTCAAGTGGTTTCACGGGGGTTTAAATGATATGTCTATACTGTGATAGGTGCAAACGAGTTAAGGCCTGTGCAAATTAATTTTTGCAAGACCATGTCACTTTATAAATCGCAATTTCATTGGAGGTGGCATTTAGGTACCCTGTGGATCACTGGAATACATATTAAGCACTTCCCAAAAGGAATACTATGCTACCACAAACAGAATTAAAAATATAAATGCCTGGAAACATCCACAACTATTACATCTGTGCTTACACATAATTACAGTTTAAAAATGTGGCTTTTTCAGTGTTCCCATAGACATCCCCCTAATCTGGCTTTTCTTGTTTCGGAGTTTGGGGAGGGGCCAGCTATTTGGCAACGACACTTTGTGAACAGAGACACTGAGTCTCAAGCATCCAGCGTGACACTAAAGCCAACAGCTGTCACGCGGAAATAGCCTATCGAAAATGCCCCTTTACTGTTTATGGTTAATATATCCAGTTAGAGCGTGCCAGCTGGCGGAGAGTGTGATGGGAGTTAAGAGCTTAGAAAAGAGACTGTTCTAATCGCTCCCTAAATTACAAACGTTTTCACACCTGGGAGGGTGAGACACTAGTCGGGGCCTGTGTTCTGCGGATCCTCTGTGACACCGAGGCTCAGCCCCCTAGCACCCCTCCAGCCCCGGAAAGTATACCAGATGGGGAATGGCAGCGCACTCCGGCACACCGCAGAAGCCTCAGACCGGCACTTAGAGTTGGTCGGAGAGACAGGCCCAAGTGGCAGTGATGTGTATGTGTCCGAGACCCCTTCCAGGACGCCCGGGTCCTCCCTTCCTGACAGTGGGGTACTCCTGGCACAGACGGTACCTGCTTTGAGTCCTGCCTTCACGGGCTCCCGGATGCTCACTAGATGACTTGTGCCTCTCCCGTTGGGTGAAAAGAGTCCGGGCCCAAGGCAGCTTGTAGCCCCCTATGACCCATCCGAGCAGGACCGGTGCTGGACGGTATACTTCCGTCGACGGAAGCCATCCGGGCTGTACCCGACGTCACGAGTGCGTTGCTTCCTGTACACCCGAGCGCACTCCGCTCCCATAGAACAGGAGACTGCCGTGATTGGAGCCACCCAGGCGGTACAGTACGTCACGGGTGCCTCGCCGTCTGTCTCATCCGCTTACTCAGTCCTGCTTTGGCAGGCCGTGCTAGTGGTGCAGCTAGTGTACGATCCCGATCATATGTGATGCTAAATTACGGGGTCTGCTGCTAGACAGGAGTCCCTTGATACAGAGGATTTTCTGCTCTTGATACAGAGGATTTTCTGCTCTTGATACAGAGGGTTGGTTTTCTGCTCGAAAGAAAAGAGGAGCATTTACAAGATTGACAGGGCGTGGTCAAATTAACCTGCGGGCTGTCAGTATTGGGTGGGGTGTCTATGGTCGGTAACTGAACTGGAAAACTCAACTCCCCGAAAAAAACACACATACCCCTGGTCCGTGCAAATTTATATATCTGGGACATTTCCAGAAGGTGATTGTGGGTGCTTTACCTTTGAAGTATCACATTACGCATGCATTTATTTGCTAAAAGAAATGTAACTCGAGAATATGCACACAAGATTGCATCTTCGTTATAGTTCTTTAAAAGAAAGTTTTTAAAGTTCCACTTTGTGAAGTCTGCGCCAAACGTTATTTTGTGTAGTAAACTTTAAAGTGAGCTTTTGAAATAAAACCCTTTTTGATAATGATCTGAATAGATTTCAAGGCAGTGTATCTCCTTGTACTGTCCGGTAGATGAATGGATGTATATTATTTAGTCACTCTTTATATCAATTGCTACCCACTCCCGTTATTGCTCAATCAATCACTCCCCATTGTAGCCCAGCACTCCTCACACTCCCATCATCCCTAATAACCTCCACAAGTACAATCTACAGTCTGCAGAAGTGCAACAGCCCAACCACCAAACTTCCCTCCTGCTGGCAAACACTGTAAGAACTTTGTATGTGCTGGTAATTCATGAAGGGCTAATCTGTTTCCAGTCTGCCTCATATATAGTAATGTTATATACATAACTGCATCTGACCCTCACCAATATTGTAACACTCTGTGGCTGTGCATTTGATGGACTAACGGGTGGCTGGGAGGGCCAATTCATGCAGCATGGTTGAGTAAAGTATGCAGCAAGAAAAGGCAAGTTATGCTGTGTAATTTGGGACATTTTATGATAACTTTACCTCATTATTTTGTCATTTTTAGGTTTCGCCTGGCGTTAGCAGCGCGCAAGCGCGGCGCTCACCATGCGAGGGCTTCTGGTAATCAATACGGTTTCAGAAGGGGACTTGAATCCCCGCCCCCTCTTCCCATTGGCTTGCGTCATAGCTTAGGCTAAACGCTGGAATTCTATTGTTAAGGAGGCTTTTTAGTCCCTCCTTGTTGCCGATCTGTCCACTTTTGGCCCCGCCCACCCGGACTGAATCTTTTACTTGCGGCATGATACTGTGGCCTTTAATTACTGGGTAAGCACTTTTTGTTTCCCCTTCCCTCTGTCTCTCTCCACAAGCAGATGGTGATCAGGCAGAGACAACTGCATGAGTTGATACGTGGTTCCACAGCTTTGTCTCGTATCACTACATATTAGCGCGTGTTTATTTTTGCATCGCGCTTTCACTTAAAGTGAAAGCGCGATGCAAATTTAAGCAAGCAGCTTTCGTTGGCGTAATAGCGACAGCTTGTTTTTAAAAATCTCTTAAATGAGCGCAGCGCCCGCTAGGGACACCGCGCTCACTTTCTCTATACATAAAATCATCATCACGCTGTCTCAATTCTTCTAGGAAGCGCAAGCAAAAGGAGTATCTTCGTAATTGCCAAGGCTGTTTCTGTAAGCCTATGGCGGATACTTGCCAGGACACACGCAAATTGTGCAACAACTTGGGGGGGGTGGGGGGGGGGGTGCGGCGCACCTAGAGTGAGTAATCGAGAGAGGAGCATGAATGCAAAATGGCAGCAAGCAGCTGTCTCAATGCCGCATTTCTCCTCTTCGGTCCTATTTTCTAATTATTTTTTTCTACTTACCAAAACCAATCGCATGTTTATTTATTTACTACGGCGCCCGTATGCTTTTCTACAGAGAACACCCCTTCCACCTCCCAAACAGCATCAAGCAGCGATCGCTGTATCCTTTATTTTTTTATTTACTACGGCGCCCGTATGCTTTCCTACAGAAAACACCTTTCCCACCTCCAAAACAGCATCAAGCTTTCCCGGGGAAGTGGAGAAAAAAAGGCTTTTTGGTTTCCAAGTTAAAGGGGACGAGGAGGAGGAGGAATAAACCGTTTTCAAGTCCTCCTGACTCCAGTGTCAAGGAAGGTGTAGAGCAGGGAGGAGAAGCTTGGATTTTCTGCCATCTTCCCTTTTTGGAGCCCTACGCTCCCATCCAGCTCCACTCCGGGATCATGGTTCTGTTGCATGCTGGGAGAAGCCCCTCCTGATTTTTGGGGGCCCGTGGGCTATGAAAGAGCTACCTTAACCGAGTTGCTTCGCTCTTTTTCTTAGTAGCGTGCCATATGCCCTTTAACTTAACAGAGTTGCTTCACTCCTTTTCTTAGTAGCGTGCCATATGCCTTTTAACTGTGGAACAATACAGTTGCCAGTACTGATCCTCCTTTGTGAAATTTTTAACTGCGGCGCATGAAAAAATCTATGTCAGCCTGAAATAACCATTTAGCCTTTTATTTCTCAAAAGCAATTTTTGACGTCTTTCTTTTTTCAAAACTATATCTCTTTTTGATTCTTGGAGACAATTACAAAACATTCAAATACAAAAATATATACAAATTTTACAACTCCATACTCATCTCATACATCACTACCCACAATCTCTCTCTACCCACTCATCTTACACTCCACATTCACCACTTCCAAATCATACTACACAACAAAATAGGCCCTGCCTGGTATTAAACTCACCCTATCAATTTTTAAACCAAGGGGCACAACCAAACATCGAACTTTTTCCACGTCCTTTAGTGCACCAATATCTGAAAAATACAAATTTCTCCAAAATTCAATGAACATCATTAGTGCACATTTCAGCAAGAACACTAAACGATTGATTGGCAAAACAACGCAAGGTCGACGCGTTTCAAACACCCAATTTTTTGAAGGTGTTCTCCTCAGGACCACAACAGCTGAAAAAAAGAAAAAATACATACTCTTACTACACACAGAAAAAGCTGTGTTATTCACCATACACCACCATTGTCTGTCTGCTTACCTTTTCTTATTAGAAATACAACCAGCCAATTTCTGGTTGACTGAATTCCAAGTTTGTCTATAAAACACAAAAACATCCAAGGACAACAAATGAGAAAGTTCGTCCCAAAAATAAATTTAAATAAAAGCGCCACTAGCTAGGAGAAAACGTTGGGGAATGGACTTACAGGATTGTGGTATCCACATTGTGTTGTCTCCGCTTGTGATTCAATTTTTCTTGAGATACCTGCAGGGGTAGAAGAAGAAGGGGGGCTTATAGTAAAAAGTCCCCTTTGCGCTTTTCCTTACTTCTCTTGTCAAGTGTGTGCACCAAATCACCTTATGAGTCCACCCACTGGGAACCTCGATAGCCCGTTTATCAAGCCATCTTCTTTTGCAGCACTGCGTCTGTTAAGAATAGAAGAATTAATGAATTCTTCTATATTTGGTTTTTGAAAACTGTCAATATAACCCCATTCATGTCTGCTGTACAAGCCATTCACTAAATTCACCTGTTTAGAAATGTAGACAGATCCTGCTGCCTGCAGCGTCTGTGTAATCTTTTTTCTTTTCTAATACGTTCAATTTTGCTTCGCAGCGTCTATGTGAGCAAGAATGATCAAACAAGCATTTGTTAACCACGCCGTATTTGCGCCTAATAATTGCCTCGCGCTTTAAACGGAAATGCCCTGTTTGTTGTCGTGTACCATAGAAACTTTCGTATTTCTTCCTTCGAGCGAATCTCCGTGTCAATTACGTATCGGTTTGGACCCAACGGCTGGGGAACACTGACTACGGCGTGTTTTTAATCCAAAAGTGGTTCAACTCTAGGAATTCTGGGAATATATTCACGAGAATCATGGGATCTGCAGTCCAGTATTGCAGATCGTCATTACTTCTACTCCCAAACAAAATGTTTTTTTTTTATGTATTGCTCGACCGGTTGCTATAAAACCCTTTCAATAAAGTTTATTGAAGAACTAGAATTACGAAAAAGAATTCAACCAGGGACATTCCGAACATTTTGTACCCTAATGGATGTTGCTATTATATTATTAGCAAGACTGCCATAGGCAGAAATGAAAATAGTACTCGATCAACAGGAGGATGATTCTTATAACTTAAACAATTCTGAGATTTCATTGAGCCCATTGACAGTCGTATTGTATTTCACAATGAGCATTGCCTCACGTTGCGTGAGTTTCAAATCAAAACTTCCACCCCTTGGATCATGTTCCACTTTAGAGATCACTGTCCATTGTAAGTCTTTTTCCATATGGTCTTTTTCTTTCCAATGGTGTACCAAAGGTGCTGTTTCAACATTTCTCCTGATTCTGGATTTATGTTGCGAAATTCTCTGGCGGACTTCCTGACTGGTTTTACCAATATATAGTTGCGGGCATGGACATAGTATCCCGTAGACTACCCCTTTGGATTTACAGTTTGTGAAGGTGTTGTGCTTCCAATGAATTCCAATAAATGAAAACAATGAACCTTCCATGGTCTGGTCACAACAGACACAAGTTCCACACTTATGATGTCCTTTCACTGGAGTTAAGCCCAAGTAGTCTCTCAATGTTGGTCTTGGAGGTTTTGGTAGCGCGGCTCGGACTACATGATTGGAAATGCTCTTCTCTTTTTTAAAAGCAAAAAGAGGATCATTAGCTAAAGTTGGATCCAAATCCTGAATCAAATGCCAATTTTGATGAACAATTTATTTCAACTGGTTGGAGTTTGGACAAAATGTAGTCACAAATACTAGCCTGTCCATAGTTGATCTTTCTTTCTTTTGAGGAGAGATTCACGAGGGGTCCACCATGCTCTTTTCATTGCAATCTTTAAAAGTTTTGGGGAGTTTCCCCTGTCCAATAGCCTGTTTTTTAAAATGTTGACATGCAGGGTATACTCGTCTTTAAAGAAGCAATTTCGTCTAATCCTTAAAAATTGGCCATAAGGCAAATTTTCTTTTAGACTTCTTGGATGATTGCTTGTATAATGGAGGGCCTTGTTCCTATCAGTAGGTTTTTTAAAAAGGGTTGTGGCAAGGCCCCCATCTGCTGGATACACTTCCACATCCAGAAAAGCCATTCGCTGATGTGAATAACTTAGACTAAACTTAACGTTCTCCGTCCTTGCATTGAGCCAAACATGTAAATCAAGTAGCTGTTCTATTCCTCCTGTCCACACCATGAAAATATCATCAATGAAGCGTGCCCAATATGTAATATACTGATGGAAAGGGTTGTTGTTGTAGATACATTTCTCTTCATGCATTGCCCTTTATTTGAAAAAAGAAATCACCTCCAAAGCTGAAATAATTATTTTTTAATGTGAAACTAGCCAGTTCGATGATAAAATCTGTGGGGACTCTAACTGGTTGAGTTCTTGTTCTCAAAAAGGTAGTTAGAACTGCTATGCCATCGTCCTGTGGTATTTGAGTATACAATAATACCACGTCTAAGGTGACCATAATATTATTGTCCAGGGAAGATATGGCTTGGCAGTTCAGGCTGGACTGTTCCCATGAGGCACAGGGTCAAGACTGATTTGCATATGGCCATATCTGAACTGGGGTGGTGTGGTGAGCAAAATAACGATGGATTAAACCCAGATCTGTGACTGGGGGTGAATGTTTTGCCATTGTGCAACATTCCGTCCATCATCTTGTGTGTTTTGCTGTTCACCCTATGTGGGAAGGGTATGCCCAGACGTGGGTCCCGTGCTCACTACGCCACTGGAGTCAAGCTATCCTGGCTGATGACGGCTGATAGCCAGAAACCGGTCCTAGGATGCTTGATTCCGATCCAGGGATTACATGGCTTGGCAGTTCGGGCTGGACTGTTCCCATGAGGCACAGGGTCAAGACTGATTTGCATATGGCCATGTCTGAACTGGGGTGGCGTGGTGAGCAAAATAACGATGGATTAAACCCAGATCTGTGACTGGGGGTGAATGTTTTGCCGTTGTGCAACATTCCGTCCATCATCTTGTGTGTTTTGTCATCAGTAAATATGACAGGAATATTTCTTATCTGTAGACCTCCAGGGATCGTACCTGCCTTGAGGTGTTCTATTAGAAAATGCCCATGTAGATCCGTTCTAATTTGATTTTTCCTCAATCTAATAAGTTTCTCCTATTCATTTTGTGTTTTAGCCGATATACTTAAGGAAGCTGATGCAAGCAATGGAGGTGCACTAAGAAGTTTCTGTATATGATCTTCGCTGTAAGCAAATGTATCTTGTTCAGTCATAGTCAAAGAACATTATAAAGAAAAACACAGATCGGCACGTACAAACAAAAAAATCACCACTATCCACCACGGTGGTTCCAGCCGGATACCACCTTTTTACTACTTTCACGATCTAAGAATCCACTTCTGTGTAACCTAGAAAGACCTTGCGGGTCAGTCCCCGCTATTAAACCAAAGAACAACAATGGGTCTTGGCCCCAATCAGTAAGGCTGAGCCCTTGAACAACAAAACAATACAGTTGCCAGTACTGATACTCCTTTGTGAAAGTTTTAACTGCGGCGCATGAAAAAATCTATGTCAGCCTGAAATAACCATTTAGCCTTTTATTTCTCGAAAGCCATTTTTGACTTCTTTCTTTTTTCAAAACTATATCTCTTTTTGATTCTTGGAGACAATTACAAACATTCAAATACAAAAATATATACACATTTTACAACTCCATACTCATCTCATACATCACTACCCACAATCTCTCTCTACCCACTCATCTTACATTCCACATTCACCACTTCCAAATCTTACTACACCACAAAATAGGCCCTGCCTGGTATTAAACTGTCCCTATCAATTTTTAAATCAAGGGACACAACCAAACATCGAACTTTTTCCACGTCCTTTAGTGCACCAATATCCGAAAAAATAAAAATTTCTTCAGAATTCAATGAACATCATTAGTGCACATTTCAGCAAGAACATTAAACGATTGTTTGGCAAAACAACACAAGGTTAACGCGTTTCGAACACCCAATTTTTTGAAGGGTGCCTGGCATACCCAAGTTTAAAAGCTTACTCCACAGCAAAAGACGATGTACTTTGTCAAATGCTGTGGAGAAGTCAATAAAAGCTGTATATATTCCGTTCCCCCTCTAATTTTAACATATTTTTCTTTTATTACCTGCAGGGCAGTCCAATTTTCGATCGTTGCATGTTTCTCCCTAAACCCAGTTTGCTCCATAGGTATGATTTTATTGGCATCGGCCCAGTCGCTAATTTGGGTCAAGAGGCATTTAGTGAAAACTTTACTCACCGCATCAAGAAGCGCAATCTAACGATAGTTTTGTGGAAGGTCATACAGGCACATGCACCAAAAGAAAAACCGGTCACAAACGGGAAGATTCTCAGAATCTGCCCCTTTGCGACCGGTATTTTTGCATTTGGGATGCATCATTTTTCTTTCATAACAGTGCTTAAAAACCAGGCGAAGGATTTTACTCCACAATATGCCATTTTCTTTTATAACAGTAATTGGCAATTTATCGCGCTCATTGCCAACGAAATACGCATTCCCCTGAACACTGTTTCTATTTCTTTTTCAGGAGGCGGTCCATACAAAGTATAGCCTTCCTTTAGTATGAGGTACTTAGTTGCCCCCTTATTTGCTGCGTAGATTCCCTCGTTGAGTATATACAAACTACCACAACTATCAAAGTCAATCGAATTACAATTTGTTGTACCAGGGTTTGTAATGTTCATACTTATGGAATTTGGATCCTCACAAAGCCAATGTGTAGAATCCAGTATTTCCTCCTGTTGTAAGCTTTTACCTTACACGACTCTTCTGTCCTGTTTAGGAGTGAGTTTGAGAAGACTTCTTTTCCTCTACCATCCCTTTTTATTTAGCAAAAGAGAACCTTTAGAGACTTTTGCACCCTGAACAGGTGAAGAAAATATAGAAGCACCTTTTTAGGTTGTGGCTTAGCTCTGGCGATCTGTTGTAGATAGAGTATGGAGGAGAAGCCCTACCCACTACCCGCCCATATTTTTCATTGGCTTGTGTCTTTGTCCTTTGTAAATGCTGGCGTCTGAGTCCTTAATAGGCTTGTTAGTCCCTCCTTGGTACGGCCATGTCGTAATTTGTATCCTCCCATGGCTACTGGCTCCTTTACTTCGGTTCTTACACAGTACTTGTTATTTTAGTGTTGTAAGCACTGTATTCTTTATTGAGTTTCTCCAACTTGAGGCACGACCACGTGCTTTGTTTAGATCTGGCTCGCTGTGCGCGATTTCACTTTCGAAGCTGCCGGGACAATCGCGACCGCTTGCTTTTATAGCCGTCTCGCCCTGCTGGTTATCAGGGGCCCATGCTGTGCCTACACAAGGACTGGGTGAATACTGCTCTATGAACCCGCCGCCCAGTAAAACACCTGTCAGTTGTTTGCATTTATTTATGTTTTTTTATATAGCGCAAACTTGGTCTGTAGGTATTGGAGCAGTTAACATAGAAGCCATATACATTACAGTAGGACACATACATTTTTGGAAGGCGCGCAGAGAATTTATTCATGATGCCTCAGTGGGCAGAGTCAAGCTGCTCTTCGGTTGCCGCTCCTAACCAGACCCCCCTGCAAATAGAAGTAGGGCGCGTCTTAGTCGCTCCACGGGCAGGAGCGAGTCAAGGCAGGGAGTCCTTCAGCTGTTTCACCATGAAGACGGGCTGAACTGGTGACATCATCTGGACGCACCTCAGTGCTGCTTGGTGCTAATGGCCAGCGTGGCCTACTATGGAACTGGGAACCAGGTTCGAGTACCAACATGGGCGCAACAATATCCCAGCGGGAGATGATACAAGGTGAGCATGGTAATGGAGGGGCGCGAGGGAGGGGACTACCAGGAACGTAGTCGTGAATGCTTTATGCAAACACTTACTGCGCAACATATTCTCTTTATACATTGGCGCATCGAGGCATGGTGGAACAGAGATAACCTGGCTAAAACACAGAAATGGTAGGAGACTGTGTTTCCTCACCCTCATCAAATACATTTCGGCACATCGGGAGGGTCAACCAGCCTGTGGCAGCTGCATGATACAGATGGTGGCAGAATACAGTCGAGAACTTCCGAATCATCCTCACTGCACCAGCAGACATGGTTAGTATGCAGTTTGGCTGTAGTTTAGCAGGCAGCTGATGCGGGCAGAATCGCGTTAGGCAGTCCACATCCCCTTACCGAGACCTTGTTCTACAAGTTGCGTTGATTTCCCCATCGTCTCACGGAGTATCCATAATGAAGCGTGTCCGTCTTTTGTCTGATGTGAGTCTAATTTCGTCTCTTTTTCAAACTTTCAAGACAATGAGTCAGCGAACTGTGAGTCTTCAGCTGAAGTCATTCATTAAGCACTCAAATCCAGTATTTTCTCATTAACATCACTGGTTGCAAAAGGGTTGTCTTGCTCTAAAAAGTGAAGTGGTTTCTTAAGCACTGTCTTGCAGGCCTTCAGTTCACTCTTTCCTCGCTCCAGGTGGAGTTTCTTAACCTCAATGTGGCACCCTCTGTTTTATTGCCTCAAACAATAGTTGCAGATGTAAGTTTGGGATCACTGGGCTACATTATGCCTGTTGCATTTAATCCCACGGGCACAGGCTCGAATTCAGAGGGGTGATCACAAAGGGGGGAATATATTTCCTGTATTTTAAAGATGTCCCCCTATCGCCTGACACACTCAGTGGCAAAATATTCTGTATGGTTTGCACTAAATTGTGAAACCAAACAGAAACCTTTTATCAAAAACTGTAAGATCGGGGATGTGGATGCATCGCCAGGTTTACCATGGCCCAATAAGAGCAACTGAGCTGAGATCATGAGTTATTGAATGAGAAATCGAGAGTTCGCTTTGTGAAGATTTATTAGTGTCTGTTACATGTTTGGAGCTAGTTGGGCACAGGTTCAAGATCTGTTTCTTTCCCTTATTCTGTTTTATTTGGGCCTTCGGCTGACAGGGCGTCCCACTGCTTTTTTGAAGAGGGTGTATGGCTATGCTACGTCCCCCAGTCATAGGATGATATTAACAACTCTCTTGCCACATGATGGCACAGGTAGGAAGCGTTTACCACTGGCCATCTAGGAGCCCTTTTTACAGCTCAAGTTTTTTTTTTTTTAAACCTCTGGCGTCTATGTCGTCATAATTCTCGTAGGAGTTACCCATTACATTAAATGCTATCTGCTCCAGAGGCACATAATGACCGGGAGAAAACAAGAAGGTAGATTTCAAGAATGCTTATACTGATGATATTCAGGAGCGAATTTCCAAGTGAATGCATTTGTTGGGCATACTATGCAATTGCAAGGTGAAGTCTCACAGCAATACAGACAGGTTATTTATTAAAATAAATCCTGTGGGAAAAGTTGCCACTTACTCACTTCCTTGTAAGCTTTTTCAACTTAATAACTGCCTTTCTAACAGTTATTTAACTAAACTTTTTCCATGCTGCAAAAACACATGGAACATCCTTTTGCACCTTGTTTTAGACTTTATGCAAAGGAATCTAGAAAAAAACATTTTCTGTAATCCGTATTTCAAAAATTATTTTCCTCCAGAGCAAAATGGTGTACATTTATTGCGAAATATTTGCTAAACATATAAAATACATCCATTACTTTTAAGTCATTCTACATGCCAAACTAGGAAATCTTAGTCCCTGGTTTGATCTTTATTGTTTGAAAAATAGCAGACATTCATTCACTATTTATGCTCTAATGAAATAAAAAAAAATAGGCAAACTGAATGGTAAGGTCACTGCACTGTATTGTGGTAATTCCCATGACACATGGCTTTGGCTGCAGCTGGGTTGACAAAACTACTGTCAGAAAAGTGTCTCAATACTGCTCTGGATTAGGTGGCACGTGCCCCTGTTGGGTCCATGTTCTGGTGTTTCTCTGTTACACTGAAAAATGTGTCTCTGTTAAACTGTAGTTTGAGAGTATTTTTAGCTGTGTTTTCTTACTGCACAAAATGAAACCCGTTGGAGTTGGGAATCTTATGCCAAAGCACCCCGGGAAACCAAAAAGTGAAACTGAAAAAAACATTTTGGAGAAAAATCACTTGATGTTGCAGAAATCGCTTTATCCCTTAGTGGTGGTTAATGTAGGTTTACAAGCCCCATCCATCACATAAGGTTTCTGAAATGTCTCAGACCTGTCAGGTTCCCTTGATACCCATGAGCAGCATTAAAGAGCATGTTCATCGCTGAAGAGAGTGACCACTCCAGCATTCATCCCTTTGTGCCTGCAAACAGAGCTCAATATTTCACCATTCACCACTTTGCATCTGTAAACAGAGCTGACCACTTCACCAGCTGAACATCTATTGCACAAGCGTCGTTGACACCCCATACTACCGTTTTTAAAATTGCATATAATATCCACAATCACTACAAGAACATGTGTTGTGATCGGTAGTGCCTGTCACCTGCTATACATTCTATCATACATTTTAAGATCCTTTATTTGTATTCATCCATTCACACCCCTTTATGTTAAAATAGCCATAGCTTTACTGTACAGTTGCTATAAAAGCGTATAATATGGTATAGTGTGCACTTTTTTGTTAAAATAATCACTCCAATGCATCAGTTCTGCGATTAAAAAGGAAAATATATATAGAATATTAACCGGAAGTCGTTGGGTTGTCCATGTGTTGTGGTGATTACTGTGACTCGGGGATGTCATTGTGCTGAAGATACATATAAGTGAGGCTACGCTGCTGTAATGTGCGATAATGTATAGTGCGATAATGTGACTATTAGCGTCAAATCCTCCATGTTAAAGAACAGTAGACGTTTCAGCACCCAGAATAATGTGCTGCATGGCTAAATACTAATATGGTCCCAAAGGCGAGACCGACTGCATTGCAAATGCTTGTTTTGAACCTTGACATGACTTTTTATCATTACCGAATCCCCAGCTTTCAAATCTTATTCTCTTACCTTATGTTTGTTGTCATAATACATTTTTGTAGTGATTGTTGCCGTGTGAGGTAGTGTTTACAGCTTTCGTTTTTTCTGTACATGCATAACAAACATTCTTAGGACTCAGTTAAACCAAATTGGGACTCACTTTGGATATGGGATCCCTTTTAAGGGCCCGATTCTGATCTCACTAGGAAAAACCTCCATACGACTCGGATCTGGAGTGCTTTCCTAGCGAAACGTGCTCCCGGAGTCCGTACGAGCGACTATGATGATGCCGTATGCTTATGGACTCGGTTCGTTCGGACTCCCATTGAACTCTATGGGAGCCTGTGAACAGACGCATACACAGCCTCCCATAGCAAAAAGGGGTAGGTTCGGAAAAGCCTACACCCTCCACACTATGCATGCCCGGATCAGGGGACCCATGGGCACACCCGTGCTAGATTTGGAGGGCCCCGGGTGAAGGGGGGCCTGCTACTCCCCCCACCCCCAAATTACGATTTTGACTGTGGTTTTGTCTTGCAGTGACCGAGGCGAAGAGGCTGTCTGAATCGTGCAACGTACTCGCTCGGTCAGAATTTGGCTCCATTGTGTGGCTACGAACGAGTCGTACGGACAGGTTCAGGTCCCAGAAACGATTCGGTCAACGTGTACGCGATCTTCACATCGTACTTGGTTGTTCGGACCTGTGTACGTTTTGGTCAGAAACAAGGGCTACGAATCGGATCCAGGAAAGCCAAATCCGATTTGGAGGCCTTACAAACGGCATTGGAATCGGGCCCTAAGTAGTAGGCAAAATGGAGAAATGCCTGTAGTGTTGTGTAGTGTGATTAGCTATGACCACACCTTTTCTCTCAGATCTTCTACAGGAGTTCTTATTTCCAAAGCGGTCTGAGTTACCTCCTTCAAAAACTTGTTCATTCGTTCTACAAGACTATTAGAAGATGGTGAATAAAGAGCTACTTTTAAGTGTTTTATGTGATGTGACTGAATAACGTTTTCATTAGAGCTGAAGCGAAGTGTGTGCTGCTGTCTGTCACCAGCTCTTTGGGAGAGCCTGCAATGTTAAAAATTTTGTTTAGGAATTTTATTACAACCACCGTGGTTGGGGCTAAGGTAGACTCAAAATATACCCATCTGGAATAGTCGTCAATCAGTACTATAAGGTCTTTTTTTATCAGCATGAAGTAGCTCAAATGGCCCTGTGAAATCTAAAGCTACCTACACCAAGCATCTATTGGCAATGGCACAACATGCAGAGTGATGTGACTGTCTTCCTATGATTTTCAGCTAAAAGACAAGGGTTACAATTGTGTATCCATTTAGATACCTGAGCATCCGTTGACAGCCACAAAAATTATGTTTTATGTTTTTTGAAGTTCCACCCACTCTATGGTGACCTTCTTGAGTGACTTCAATTAGTATTTCTCAAAGAGACCCGGGTGATGTGCAAACATCACTATGCATAAGGATGCCTTTAACAATAGACAACTCATTGCCTACCTGAGCATATGGTTTGAGAGGTGAAAGTAAGGACCTCTCTTTGGGCCAACCTTTTGTAATTAAATCCATGACTGCGCATAATATTTCATCTTTTTCCATCGCTGTCAGCCGATTTTTGTACTGTATAATGCCAATGGATTCTATCACATCTTCTACTGTGGCCACTATGCACTACACTATCTGAGTCTTCATCCTGAGTGAGTGCTTGTATGGGCATCCTAGAAAGGCAATCAGCTCTAACATTTTGCAGCCCAGAAATGTACTTGATGGTAAATTCTTGTAAATGTGACAAAAGCTTACCAGCCTCGCAGGGGCTTTGCCAGTCACATTACGATTAAGTCGGTGTGACTGGCTTATGGTGAATGAAAATTTCAAATTTGGTCCCACATAATAAAAGTTTTACATTTCTCTATCGCCCACAAATACACAAGAGCATCTCTCCCTCTATTGTTGTATAGTGAACTTCAGCCTGCTTCAAGGACCTATACGCAAAAGCTATGGTATTTTCTTTACCAGAAACCCACTGAGACAAGACTGCACCTAAGACATACTGGCTCCCATCCACAGTAAGAACACATTTCTGACCAGCTGAGTAGAGTGAAAGAGCAGGTGCAGTAACAATCAACTGCTTTACTTTATCAAACGAATCTTTGGGTGCTGTATCCCAACCAAATTTTGCTCCCTTTTTAAAAAATATTGCATAGGGGTTGGACGACTTGGGGATAACCTAAAATAAATCTAGAGTAATACTCATACCCAGAAATTACCTGACAGCATATTTGTCTTAGGAAGTGTAACCTCAGAAATGGCCTGTATAGGTGAGAACTTTGATTTGATGCCTGATGAGGTAATTGTATGACCCAAGTAATCCAATTCACTAACAACTGACATTTTTCATGCTTGAGTGTGATTCCAATGTCTCTAAAATTGTCTAAACCTTTAGTCAAAATTATACTGTGCTCATTTACTGTCTGAAAATATTAGGACATCCTCCTGGCATGTGTGGATTCCATCAATTACTGCCAACATTTTATCCATAAGTTTTTGAAATACACTTGCCCCTGAGGCCAGCTCAACAGGCAATCTCAAAACATATAAGCCCCAAATGGTGCCACGAAGGTGGTAAGATCTTGGGATCCTGCAGCAAGGGGAATCTGGTGGAACGCTGACCTTAGATCTATGAGGCTGAAAATCTTTGCATTTCCAATATTGGCCAACAGATCTTGAATTTGTGGCAGGGAATGGCAATCAACAATTATGTTTTTGTTAACGGTGCATAAATCAGCGCATAAACAGATATCGCCAGCCTTTTTTTGTATGATAACAATGGGGCTGACCCACTCTAATGAATATGTGGTAGTGATTATCCCTTCCTCCACTAGTTTGTCTAATAATTTCTTAAGATCATCTCAAACACTAAGTGGAACTGGCCTGACCTTATGTACTATGGGAATGGCATTCTGTTTAAGTTTGATCAAGTGTTCAATTTTGTTGATGATCTCAATCCTAGAGTTAAATACTTCTGAGTATTTGTCTACAATCATATCAAAACCAATGTCAATTTCTTCATCTATGAGCGCAATAAATATATAATTCAGTTGCACTGGATTGTTTGACCCATGGACTAGTTTTAGTCCCATTCTTACCAGATCTTGCCAGCCAACCATATTTTTCCCTTTTATTGCTACATATGCTTTCGTTTTTATGTGCCTTCCTAAACATGTCAGCCCATCCCAAAAGTAGCCTAACATTTCAATTTCCTGATCCCCGTATGCTTTGGATAGGATATCTGTCGGTTAAAGGGGTGTGTTGTTTGACCAATGTTAAGAGTATAACTTGTCTGGAATTATAGTAACAGGCGCTCCAGAATACCCCCTCACGTTCAGAGTTAAATTGCCAACCTTGACTCCCACAAAATCGATCTTTCAACTTCTTAGTCATTTGAGAATCCACCTCAATAGTTAATACTATTTTCAATACACCATACTTGCAATCTTGCACCCCATCTTCATTATTATCTACATTGCTAACTTGAACTATATTCTTTTTAGCTCTACATACAGTTTGAAAATGTCCTATCTTTTGGCACTTGTTACATCTGCAGGACATGCAGGACTATTGCTCAAGTGTGTTTTCGAACCACACATGGAGCAAGGAGTACCAAACCTTTTTTTAAATTCTTTGCGTGTTTGCTCCTAAAAGAAACTGCATTAATGGATTCTGTATTGTGCACCAAATTAACAAGCGAAGTTAGGAGTATCACTAGCAATGCACTTGCTTGAAATGATAGCACGTTCAATGCTTTTCGCTATGTCCACCACTTCAGGGAGTGATGGATCTCCTCAGCTAAGCAGTCATTCTTGTATCTTTTTAGTAGAACAACTATAAACAAATTGGTTTGTATATATGTATCCAGGGACATACCAAAATTGCAAATTGATGCCAAATTTCGTAAAGCCAAAATGTATTCTTCCACTGTTTCATCATGGTACTGTTTTCATCTGGAGAAATTGTACCTTCCAACAAAACACTAGGTTGTTCCATAAATTTGTTACACAACCTCTTGACAGCTTCAGTATAAACATCCCACTCATCAAATTCACCAGAATGGGAATGTACTAGCAGTAGATGGTCAAATATCTGTTGCCCTACTTGGGCCAAGTGACAAGAGTAAGGCAAGCTTTCTCTTGGGAGCAAACTTTTCTGCATCAGTTCAAATAAGAAGGGTTTCAAAAGAACAAAACCACTCTTTTCTTGGTACTAAGGGGTTAGCAGGAAATGTCAAAATGAGTGTCAAGTGAACTAATTGTTGTGAAGTTGCCATTAAGTCTTTTTGAATGATGTAGCCAGAAAATATTAGATAAAAAATAATTACCATACCCAGATTTCTAGTTTCTGGGGGTAGTAGTGCTTTAAAGGATCCTTAAAGCAAGCGAAGCAAGCAAGTAATATCACAATCGAGAAAATAATCAGATTGTAAACCTTTGAACATTTTTTCCTAAAACAAAACACCTTAAAAAGAAGGAAATCCAATAGACATGAACTGGGACCAATCCAAGATGGCCACCACGCGTAGCATGATTATGTCACTAAGGGTCAGATGTATCAATATTGGATTTTGCGATTCCATAATAGCGAATTTTATCGATTCGCTATTATGGAATCACAAAATGCAATGTATATAGGTTTCGCAATAATAAATTGCAATTCCTACATATTCCTTATTTGCGGCTCGCAAATTGCGAGTCGCAAATAGGGAATGGCTTCCCATTCAAATTCATTCCTATGGGCCCATAGGAATGAATGGGAATTTCGTGCGCAATTTGCGAGTACCCAATAAGTACTTGCAAATTGCACATGCAATTGCAAGCGTGTAAGTGTGCCAAATGGACACCCTGTGGCACCCCCAAAATATGCATGTGTGCACATGTGGTTCACATACATGTACGCCACTTGACACCTAGAAAAATGCAAAAAAGTGCATTTTTCTTGGAATTCGCAAATTTCCACCAACTTGGAGTTGGTGGTAATTTGCGATTCCTCAAAGCCAAGTCGCAATGTTTTTTGCTTCCTGCTTAGAATTTAAGGAATTCCAAATTGCAATTCCTTAAATGCATTCGCAAAATAGGTTATTGCAAAATTTGCGATTCCCTATTTTGCGAATGCCTTTTGGGATGATACATCCCAAAAGGTTTTTTTCCCATTCACAAACGGGCTGATTCTGCGAGTCGGCCGGTTTCCGAACGGGAAAAAGCTTGATACATCTGGCCCTAAATCATGTGTCAAACTAACCAATAGAATTCTGGCTGCATTCAAATTGTGCAATGCCTCAGGATAGTGTGCGTGTGATGTGTATGCGCTGGATACCGCACGGCACTGCATACGCCGGTGCTAGAGGGTGTTGGCAAATTCAGGAATCCTCCAAGGAGTGTAAAAACCTCAGTGGATACGTGGGGCAGAACCAGAACACATGCCCTGCAGTGAAATCGTTGGCTGCCTTCCAAATCAGGAATGTGCCCTGGGGATCTCCAAGATAGCCAAAGCTCCTGCCGATGCATGCCAGTGTACTTAAAAATGAGAAACACAGTAGTGGGCTTCAAGAAGGGGTCTTGTAGAGTAAGGGTCTAAAACCAGAAGCGTCTCTTTTTTGAAAGAGTTTGTTTAAGATTAATGTAGGAGCCCACTTTCAGAGGATCCTCGTCCAATGACTTCCAGCCGCAACTGCCCCGCAGAAGCGCTTGGAACTCATAGGAGAGGTAGATGAACGTGGTAAGATTAGTTAAGCACTAACAATTCTATGGTATGCATGTTAAGCAATAGCAATTCTATATGACATTAGCAAATATATACACAACATAAAAGGAGGACTATAATCGGTTGGTACATGTACTCATTACCGTAACACTGTCTGGGCAACTATTTCACCATATTAATACCAGTTCCCGAATACAGCAATAACAGTTGAAAGATGGTCCGTCAACATTTTGCGGGTGGCTTTCCACTACACAGAGACATAAGTCGCTGATCTTTTAGTCACTTTTGATCTGTTTGAGTTAGACATTTTTTTTTTGTTGTAAATAACTGCAGATTATGCAGCAGGTGATGGATTATGTGGCAAATGTGGCATATCCATAATTATGTGTAAAACACTGCAACTGCAGATACGCATAATCCCAGTGGCCCTGTTTATAATTCCTTAAAACTGCTTGGCCATTTTCACTAACATAAGGCTGTACTGCTACATGTTTGGTTTCACTCAGTACTGTGCCACTCCACAGCATCAAAGCACCCATCACCATCCGAACAGGTGTGTATTAACTGAGGAGATCCGTACATACCGCAAGCCACTGGAAGACTCTAATTTAGTGGACCACTGCTGGTTACAACTAAATACATGTTATGACTGCTTCTTGACATCTCACAATGACATCATGGAAGAGATGATTGCAACAAATTCCATCACAGCAGATTTCCAGACCTTCTCTAGCCTTTGCTGGTTCAGGATCATGAACATAAACAAAAAATCTAGGACTTTACAACCATGAGCGTTAAGCAGCTTAATAGACTGCGACCATAAGAAATACCACAAAGGGACATGCAAAGCTTCCATTTTTTGTGATACTGTCACCAACATTATCAACTTTACCTCACCACACTCTGAAACCACTTGCAGCGTTTTCCTCATCGCTCAATGTACTGTACTCATCGACTCCAACTTTCACCATCATGTCTCAAACTTTCACCATTGCTCACAGTCTCCCTGTCGCTCACCATATTCTATTTTTTTTTTCCATTTTTTTTTTCAAAACAACACAGTATCCTCCCCCCCCCCCCCAGACCCTCACTCGGGGAACAAGTAATTCATATATTTAACCAACAGAGAGCAAATTTGTACATAAGAGAAAAGAAGAGAAAAAAAAACACAAGACATGGAAGGCAAACAGAATTTTGCGATATACGACATATCAATTTCCATTTTTCGCAATCAATTTTCTTGCGTCCAGTCAATCAATGGTGCCCAGATCTTCATACCCCTCTTCCTCTTGTCCCTCCCTTTGTTCTTATAAATGGCAACCTCTAGGCTGCAGGTCGCCAATAGTCGAGCTCTCCATTCAAAGAATGATGGGGGTATTGGATCTATCCAGGCAGAGGCGATACACATCCTGAAGATGGCCATACCAACAAATATTAGCCCCTGTTGCTCGCTTGGACGGCCGTTGTTGGAAACCCCCAACAATACTTCTGTATTTGCAATATTAATCTTACAATGTAGAATCCTTGATAGAAAGTCGGAGATTTCAGATAGAACTTTAGTTAAAACAGGGCATGAAGCAAACATGTGCGTTAAATCGGCTGTCGGAAGAGCACATCTTGGACAAAGCGTTCCATTCCCCGTCCCCCATTTTGCGAGTCTTTCAGGAGTGTAATAGAGTGAGAAAAATGTTTTGAAAAATTGTGCCTGAAGTTTCATAGACATTAAATGAGTTAATGACATATCATAGGCCTCGCAAGGGATTTGAGATATAACCCCCAGTCTGGTCTGCCATGTCGTCAGATGTTTGTTCATATCATCGGGTGATAGAGCATTTAATCCAGCATATAACTCTCCAATTCTAGGGGTCTTATCTAGTCTCAATTTTTCTATAATATCACACCGATGAAATTTGATAGGGCCACCCGTTTTCCTATTTAAAAAATCTCTCACCTGGAGAAATTTAAAAAAATCCTGATTTGTCAGGTGGAACTCAATTTTTAATTCATTGAATGATTTTATTCCCCTATCAGAAAAAAAACAACCTAGTCGTTTAACACCTAGTTCAGCCCATCTTTGTATATATATATCATGTAATATTTCTGGAAGATCCACGTTCTGAAGTACGGGGGTATAATATGAATATCGACCTAGACCGATTAGTTTTTTTATATTACGCCATACTTTGAAAATGCTGGAAATAGTTTTAAATTTGACTTTTTTGAAGTAGTCATCGTTCATATGGCGCCACAGACAACCAATACTGTCTTCACCCAAGATTAGTTCTTGCGGGGTGGGTGTAATATGACCCATTGGGTTCTCCATTAAGAGACTATTGCTATATTTTAGTACAGTGGCCCAATAGTATAGTTTAAAGTTTGGTAGTGACCATCCCCCACGTTCTCTAGGTAAAGTGATCCATCTAAGTGCTCTACGTGATTTATTATATCCCCAAATAAAATGTGAAAACATAGAATCAATGTTTTTAAAAATTAGTGGGGAAAATTCAAGACAGATGGCTCTGAAAAAATATAAGAATTTAGGAAAAAATAACATTTTAACCACATTACATCTTCCACCAATAGTTAAATGTAGATTGTGTAGCCGAGATAATTCTTTTTTAGTTTGAATTATTAGGGGTTGAATGTTATCTTCCACAATGTTTTCGACTTTAGCACTAATGCTTACCCCGAGATATATTGCTTTATCCACAATCCTCATATCATTCATAATGATTTTGTTATTTACTACTATCTGGGTTTTGCCGGAATTCAATTTATATCCAGAGATTTGGCCGAAATCTAATGCCTCTAGCTCTATATGTGTCATCGCTTCGATAGGATCACTTGTAACAATAGCTATGTCATCTGCGTAGCCCAAGCATTTTATTTCTAAATCGCGAATTTTAATGGGAAGTATTGAAGTTTTAAATTTTAATCTTTGTATAAATACATCAATATAGATGGCAAACAAGAGGGGTGAACAAGGGCATCCCTGTCTTGTACCCCTATGAATGGTAAAGCTGTCAGACAAAATGCCATTTATCAAGACTCGGGCAGTGGGGTTTATATAGAGTTGTTTAATTGCCTGTATATATTTTGCTCCAATCCCGCAGTTTGCCATTGCTGCCCATAAAAATTTCCAGGATACCCTGTCAAATGCTTTTTCTGCATCCAACAGTATAAGCGACATAGGGTCACCTGTCACTCCTGTGTAGTCAAAAAGGGAAATGACTCTTTGTATATGATCGGTTGTAGATCTCCCAGGAATAAAGCCGTGTTGTTCTTCCAAGACAATTTTATGAATAATGGGTGCCAATCGGGCTGCTAAGATTTTAGAGTAAATTTTTGAATCCCCATTAATCAAAGTAATCGGACGATAAGAGCCCATTTCTTTAGCGTCTTTATTTTTCTTCGGGAAGACAATAATTTTAGCATTTGACCAAGATTTCGGTGGGTTCCCTCCATGAAAAATATGTTGAAAAAGTAGTGTTAGAATGTTTTTTAGTTGAGGGGCAAATTTAGCATAAAATTCAGTAGGGATTCCGTCCGTGCCCGAAGCTTTTCCCTTAGATAGGCCAGTAATTGCCATTAATATTTCTTCCCAGGAAATTGGGCTATCTAGGAATTCCTGGTCATCAGATTGCAAGCGTTCAGGGATTGACAGATCTAAATAAGTTTTGGGGTCCCCGCTATCGTTATTATCTTCATGGTATAGTTCCCTATAAAACTTCTGAAAAGCCATTCTTATTTCCGCGGGTTCAGATCTTAGGCCCATATCTGGATCTCTAATTTCTTTGATTAAAGCGGATGAAGTTTCTTCTCGAGTTCTAACAGCTAGCTGATGCCCCACTGTTTCGTTAAACTCGTATATTTTTTTCATATTGGCGTTAGCCCGAGCAATAGCTTTTCCGACAAATATTTCGGAGATATCATTTTTAGCTATTGTCACTTTACCCATCTCATTATCTATCGTCCTGCCTTCCTGTATTGCTTTAGTTAGATCCTCTTCAGCTCTTCGTAGATCTTGCTCTAATAATGCCATGTTTTGTTTTTCCCTTTTATTATTTTTTAAGGAGAATTTCAAAGTTTCACCCCTGACACAAGCCTTCAAGGTATCCCATACTACATCGATTGAAGTAGATCCAACATTTTCTTCAAGGAAAACCGGGATCCATGTACACATTTGTTGACAATATGCTTCATTATAGAGTAATGCTCTTTCAAATGTCCATATATTAATTTTGGATCTCGTTGGTGAAATCATGAGGCTAAGCATTAAAGGATTATGGTCCGACAGAACCCTAGCTAATTTGTCGATATAATAATTTGATCTCAGAGAATTGGACATAAGCATATAATCAAGACGTACTTGTTTTAAATGAGGGAATGAGAAAAAAGTATATCCAGGATCTGTAGGATATTTAGTGGCCCACCCATCGATTAAACCATGAAGCAGGCACATTTCTTTTAAAGCATTAAAAACTTTACGCTTCCTACCCTGATATATAAATCTCTGATCCGAAAGCCATATTTTGAACATCCTCCAGGATTTCACTCTTGCCATCGCTCACCGTCACTGAGGCTTTAGTCCATCTTCATCACCAGACACGCTCACTTCAGATCACAGATGTTCATTGTTTATTAAATAAAACCTCATTCAACAAAATTCTTATTATGAATGTATTTTATGGGAGCTTTCAAGAGCTCTAATGGTCATTTTGTGGATAATTCAGAGCAGAAGCCCTCCAAGCAAATGTTGTGCAGGCTGCAGGAAAAGGTATTCTTCCCGTAGCCAGGGCCCAGTCCCAGATGGCATGTGGGTGTATTCCAATGTTGTTGGCTCGGTTTGAAGGCTGTGCATCGGTTCTCTAGCCTACAAATGGTGACCATACTTAGAAGCAGGCAATAGTCTCAGTATTAGGTGGCATGAGAAATTACTATTCTACTGCTTATAACCAGGAAACATGAGCAAAATAAGGCTTTTCTCTTTCCAATCCACACATTATGCTGCTTTGGTGGATATGGAAGAAGATGGTCTGGAGCTAAGGCCATGCGCATGAAAGGATAATAAGCAGCTCTTCAATTTCACTTGAATGCACAGTAATGCCCCGTGTCAGACCAGTTCTCAAGTGCATGTGGGGGATCCAGAAATGTTCTTCTTTATTGAATAGCCATTAAAATATAAATCATTTATTGGCGTCATAATGATGATCAACCCTGTAATAGTCCTCTTTTCAAATTGGGTAAACGGGAATAACTTTCTGTAGTGAGATCAGACTATATGTTGAATCCCATATACATTCAGTATTGTTTGTTGATTATTCCCACCATAAGATTCAACTGTTATGGAAACAATGATGACATTCCATGGCACTCTCTGTGATTTCAGCATCTGTGGAGAAGATTGCAATTCAAGTGTGGCTTGTATTGTCCCAGCTCGCGATTTGAGCTTTTTAACAACTTTTTCTCAAAACAGATGATGTCATGAAATTCAATACATCTTTTCTTTCAGCATGGTAAGGTCTCCATTAGTATTTTCCCTGCCAGAATCAGCTGATTTCTCAATAAGCACATGGCTACAATTGATTTTACATTATATCTGTTTTTTTACCTACTCTTTCTTTGTGGTCCTTTGAGGAAACTAATTTGTGCATTAAATGATTTGCCCCATACAACGCACCTTTCCTAATGTTTCATATTGCTGCTGAGTGATGGGTCTCATTTTTTAACGGGTTTGCAGCCTGTGGTAGAGACCTCACTCCTCTTGTTCAAGTTGGATGAAATGAAGAAGGGAATACTAGGGCTGACTAAAATCAAGGCCCCAGGGCCTAATGGGATTCCACCTGATCTCTATCTGACTGATATTGATACTTGGGCTCTGGTTTTGGCACACACATTAAACACTGACATTAGTGTGGGGCCTCCTGGGCTACTTCCATTGTTGTCTCGGTCTTTAAAAAAGGTGACAGGGATAAACCCCAGTGTTACAGGCCAATCTCTCTGATCAACTCTGTTGTTAAGGTTGCAGGACGTGTCCTCTTGGATAGGTTATGGTCCTGGGCTGCCGAACACAACATCATATCCGAGCTCCAGTATGGATTCAGGCCTGGCAGATTGACTATTGACCAGTGCCTGAACTTATAGTCTTGACTAAATTGACAGTGGCTCGTAAAAGTTCTACCCAACTTGCTTTATTGACCACACTTCAGCCTTTGACCGTGTAAACCGAGACAAACTGTGAAGGATCATCTTAGACATGGGGGTTGACCTGGACATAGTCTATTTCTTGAGGGACTCTAAGCCAAACTGTAGCAACTGTCAGATACACCAATGACTCACACAGTACACACAGCTTTAAAACCAAACAGGAGTCAGACATGGGTGCATTCTGGCCCCTATCCTGTTCATATTGTACATTAATAAGCTCAAACATGTTCTGGTGGCTGCAAGGGCATAGTGCCTACAGATAAGAGCACGGCCGATACTAGTCATGCTTTAAGCGGGTGACGCAATGTTAATGGCAAAACCGCTAGGGGCCTCCAAGTCCTTCTAAATGCCATTGCAGGCTTTATGGAGGACCTAGTTCTTAGCATCAATACTCGTAAATCCCACATGATGGTGGTAGGACCCAGCTCTACAAAAAGAAAAACCTTCTAAGTTGGGACCCAGACCTTATTGAGGGTTAAAGCCTTCTCATATCTGAGTGTCATGTTTGACGCCGAGCTGCGTTGGAGCCCCATGCTAAATGAGAAAAAGTCTGACCTCATTAGAACCAATGTGTGGAGGTTTGCTTCCAGACTGGGCTGGAAGCTGATAAGGGCATTAATACAAGTTTGTTTGGCAAAATGTTTCTCAAAAGTCTCGTATAGGAATGACATTTGGGGGATACACCAAGCATGATTCTCTACAGGTGGCTTTTTGTGTCCCCCCCCAATGGATCCCCTCCTGTAGAGTCCACGAAAAACTTAGGGTTAACTATCTTATGGATACAATAGCCATTCGCCCCTGTGATGTTGGGTTGATATTAGGATCAAACGAGCCTCTCAGCTAAACAAAGAGGTGACCATGCTCAATGTAACCCCTGATTCGAATATATCAGGGTAACATTGCAGAGCTTTGGAAGGGGCTTGTTGTTTACCAGTCCGGTGGGATTGTCAAGGCTGATCAAAACTGAGTCAATGAAATTGTCTTGAAACAGAGAACATTAGAAAGAGAGCACGCAGCTCTTCAAAAGATGTTGGGACCCAGATATGTGTAGTTGAAAACCACCCAATTCACAGAGGCTTACCTCGCTATTGTAAATTCTAATTATGATCAGTATCTGGTTAGCAAGTTTAGGCTAAACTTGTTACCTCAGCTCCTAGCATCTGCATAGGACAAGCAGGATGTACACTTAATAGCACCCTGTGGCTGCGAACACGTGTCTCCATAAGATACTATGCATTTTGTTATGTTTTGCAGATACTTAAGCCTATATTGTTCCTTTTTTGGAGACCCGTAAATTTAAACAAGCTCAAACTACCCTCCTGTTTTTACAACTGCTTACCGGTGATATAATTTTTAATGTTGCTAGATTTTTTTAAGGTGCACTGAGATCAAGGAAATCTATGGGTGATTGAAAATATTTAGGTAAACAAGGATGGCTTAGAGACTATATTTTATCATTGTTATTAAAACTAGAGGCCTGCAACAAGCAGAAAGATGCAAAATAGAGATCAGAAAGAGCAGAGAGGAAAATAGAGGTGAGAAATAAGCAGGAAGAGACAAAATAAAGGTCAGCAATGACCAGAAAGAGGCAAAATAAAGGCCAGCAATGAGCAGAACGAGGCAAAATAGAGATCAGGAACTAGCAGAAAGAGTCAAAATAGAGGTCAGAAACAAGCAGAAAGAGGGAAAATAGTAGTTAGCAATGAGCAGAAAGAGGCAAAAGAAAAGACCGCAATGAGCAGAAAGAGGCAAAACAGAGAACAGAAATGAGCAGAATGAGGCAAAACAGAGTTCAGAAATTAGCAGAATGAGGCGAAATAGAGCCCAGAAACAAGCAAATAGAGGCAGAATAAAGGTCAGATATTAGGAGAAAGAGGCAAAATAAAGGCCAGCAACATGCAGAAAGAGGCGGAATAAAAGTCAGAAACAAGCAGAAAGAGGCAAAATAAAGGTCAGAAGTGAGCAGAAACAGGCATAAAATGAGAAAAGAACAAGCAGAACCCACGCAGGCACACATGCACCCACTCACAGAACAACTCAAACACTCTCACACCCAGGCACAGACCCAGTCAGACACCCATGCACCCAGTTACAGAAACACGTATACTCTCGCTCACCCACTCACAGATCTACTCAGAGACTCATGAGTAACTTACAGACCCACTCAGAGACTCACAGACCCACTCAGAGATGCATGCACCCACTCGCAGACCCACTCAGACAATCATGCAGTCACTCACAGACTGACTGGCACACTCATAGAGGCACTCACAAACCCACTCAGACACTCTCAGACCCACTCAGACACTCACACATCCACTCACTGACCCACTCAGAGACTCACGCACCCACTCACATACTGATGCACCCACTCATACAGGTTACAGTTAGAAAATAAAATTTAAAAAACCTTAGAAATCCACTTAAAAAAACAATAGTTAAAGGAATCTTATAGCTAGGAAATAGAATATAAAAAAAAACTTAGAAATTCACTTAAAAACCAAAGGTTACACAGACGTTATAGTTAGGAAATGGAATAAAAACAACCGTAGAAATTCACTGAAAACCCCCAAAGGTTACAGGTTAGGAAATGGAATTTAAAAAACCTTAGAAAGTCACTGAAAAACAAAGGTTACAGGATGCTTGTTTCCGGTTCAGGCAAGACCTGGCTTGGCAGTTTCCGGCTGGACTGTTCCCATGAGGCACAGCGTCAAGACTGATTTGCATATAGCTGGGTCTGAACAGAGATGGCAAAGTGAGCTAAAGAATGATGATGGATTCAACCCAGATCTGTGACTGGAGTGAGTGTCTGAAAAGTTTCAGCACTCACTCCATCATCTCCTTGTGTTTGCAATGTATAGTTAGGCTCAGATTTCACTCATGCAAAACCATAGAAATTTAGCAGTTATAGTTACCTGAGCTAACTATAATGCACACCTCCTGCAATGCACTGCTTATGACCTTATGAGTGTGTGTGAGTGGCTGTATGGGTGAATAAGTGAGGGTATAAGTAGCTGTATGGGTGAATAAATGGGGTTGTATCTGTATGGGTGAGTGAGTGGCTGTGTGAGTGGCTGTATCGGTCAGTGACTGGGTGTGTGAGTGAGTGCTGCATGGGTGAGTGAATCACTGTGTGAGTGGCTGTATGGGTGGGTGAGCAGGTATGTGAGCAGCTGTAGGGGTGACTGAGTCACTGTGTCAGTGGCTATATGGGTGGGTGGGTGGATGTGTAAGTGGCTGTATGGGTGAGTGAGTGGCTGTTTGAGTAGGTGTTTGGTTAACTGAGTGGGTATGTGAGTGGTTGTATTGGAGAGTGAGTGTCTATGTGAGTGGCTGTATGGGTGAGTGGTTGTCTGAGTGCTTGTAGGGATGAGTGAATGGGTATATAAGTGGTTGTGAGAGTATTTGACTGGGTGTGTGAGTAGTTGTATCAGCATGTCAATAGGTCTGTTGAGATGCTGTATGGGTGACTGACCGGCTGTCTGAGTGATTGTCTGATTGATTAAATGGGTGTGTGAGTAGCTGTATCAGTGATTGTATGACTGTGTAAGTTGTTATATAGGTGAGTGAGTGGTCGTATGAGTAGCTGTATGAGTGAGTGAGTGGTTGTGTGAATGGCTGTATGAGTGAGTGACTGGGTATGTGAGTGATTGCATATATGAGTGAGTGGGTTTGTGGCAACTTGTATGAATATGTGAATAGATATGTGAATGGTTCTGTGGGTGTTAGTGACTGTATGGGTGTGTGAGTGGTTCTGTGGATGATGTCATCAGTGATGTCATTTGAGATGTCATCAGTGATGTCATGAGTAATATTACTGAGCATGTCATGAGTGATGTAATATGTGAAGTCATAAGCAGTGCATTGCAGGGCATAAATTATAGTCAGCTCAGTTAACTACAACTGCTGAATTTCTATGATTTTGTGCTAGTGAAATATGAGCCTAACCATAATATCCTAGTAACCTTTGCTTTTTCAGTGAAGTTCTAAGGTTTTTTAATGTTAATTCCAACTATAATATCCCTCTAACCTTTGTTTTCTTAGTGAATTTCGGAGATTTTTTTCAATTTTATTGCCTAACTATAACCTGTAACTTTTGAGAGTTTGTGTGTGAGTGGCTGTATAGGTTGGTGAGTGGGTGTGTGAGTGGCTGTATGGGTCTGTGAGTAGGTCTGTGAGTATATGATTTGGTCTTTAAATTAGTGCATGAGTGTCTGAGTGGGTGTGTAATTGTCTGATTGGGGCTGTGAGTGGGTGAGAGAGTGTCTTTGTGGGTTTATGAGTGCCTCTATGAGTGTGTGTCAGTCAGTCTGTGAGTGAGGGAGTGCATGAGTGTCTGAATGAGTCTGTGAGTCTCTGAGTGGGTCGATGCAGCCACTCACATACCCATACATACACGGGTACATACACTCACACAGCCACTCACATAATATATGTTAGAAGTAGTATCACTCAGTAGTAGTGCACCTAGTATACTAATTAAACTTTTGTAGTAGGTTAATATATATCTTTAACACTTACTCTCTCTGGATGATGTCATCAGTGATGTAATTTGAGAACTTCATCCATCTGAGGTTGGTAAAAGGAGAACCATTGAGTTGGGGATCAATAAACATCTGTTATTCAGCGCCAAGATACCTATGGGTGAACGTGTGCTTTACAAATACACATATTATGTTATAAGCAGTGCATTGCGAGGGCATAAGTTATAGTTAGCTCTGGTAACTATAACTGCTGAATTTCACTGGGTTTGTATGAGTAAAATCTGAGTCTACCTATCATGTCCCTGCAACCTTTGTCTTCTTCAGTGAATATATATGTATATATTACCTACAGGCATTTGCCAGCAGGTAGTTATAGTTAGAATCTAGTTTCCATAGGAAGAGTGTTTTTTGTTTTGCTAATATCTTTGGTGCTGATTGACGAATCTTCATGACATTTTTAAAACTATTACAACGCACACTTCAACTACTGACTTGAAAGCTTCAGGGTGATCCATCAAGCGGGAGCCAGAAAAAGGGGTGGTCAAAAAATTGATTTTCCCCATGTTCATTTCCATAGGAAAATTAAACAGGGATCACACAAAAACTGCTGACTGTATTTACACCAAATTTGGTAGAAAGCTAGCTCTTGGCCCAGAAAGAGTGGGTATGTGAGCCTCTGAGTTGGTCTGTGAGTCTCTGAGTGGACCTCTGACACAGTGCATGAGTCTCTGAGTACGTCTGTGCATGGCTATGAGAGAGTATGAGTGGTTCTGTAGACCTATGTGTGTGTATGAGTGTCTGAATAGGTCTGTAAGTGGGTGTGTGAGTGGGTCTGTGAGTGTTTAAGTGGGACGGTGAATGGGTGTATCAGTGTCTGAGCGGGTCTGTCAGTGGGTGTGTGAGTGCCTGAGTATGAAAGTGGGTGTCTAAGTGTCTGTGTGGGTTGTCAGTAGCTGTGTCAGTGACCAGGCCACAACAGAAACTCACATGCCCCTTTAACCAACAAGTGCACACAGTTTTGCACAAATTATCTACTCAATTTGGGTACTTTCTTTTGGTTAATTAGTAACTGTTATCTCGTTGGGTAAATGTCCAGTACGTATTCTACACTACATCTGTGTAATGGACCACAAGAAAATGTCTCCAGTGATCTTGTGTGCATTTCGGGCAGTGCGATTGTTTCTTCTGCGTCTTTCGCCAGAAATATGATAATATGTATCCTTCTATGCACAGGACAAAGAGACCACAAAGTGGTAAATCTCCACCAAACAAGGGTACTTCTTCTTAGCTATATGAAGTACTTCTTTATTTGGTGGAGATGTCTTCATATTCCTCGTCATGAAGAACGCTTCACCAAAATCGTGGGAAACTGGGGGTCTTTTGGTAAGCTGTCCATAATGCTGGCAAAAAGTGGGAAGACCTTTGCATACTATAAAGGTGGGCAGGAAGGCCTGCCCAATCATCAGAAGGGGAGGGGGGCCATGTTTCCCTACTTCCTGGGCCAATTTTAGCCCCAGGGATCCCATCCCCCGGTGCCTGACCACAATACAGTGGGGGAGAGGGGCCGCGTGGCCACCATCTTCCGGGGGCCCATCCCCTGGAGTTTGGCCTTCAAATGCTGGGTGCCCTGAAACCCACTAACGGTACCCATTAAGCACCATTGGGGACCATGGGGGGAGCCTGAATGCCCCCGTAGTCCGTGCCAGCTCACCATCTCCAGTGGGAGCCGGCATTGCTCTCACACACAGGGAGGCGCTAAACATGCAGCTCCCACTGTGTGAGAGCAATCGTTTTGTCTGTTTCTCTGCCCGCTGTGAAACAGACAAAAATGCCACTCCCAGCAAGCGGGAACAAAGTTAGTGTTTGCTCTTACTTAGAGGGAGCTGTCACAGCTCCAGCCAAGTCAGAGTACTTTCATGGGGCTGTCCCGGGGAGTTGGAGGTACCCAGGGCCATATAAGGCCAGAGAGGGGGGCCGGGCAGCCCATCCCAGTTTAAGATATTTGATAAGCCCTGGGGAGGTGGTGGTCTCGGAGCCCACGCAGCCCCCTTTAATATGTTATTTAACTGCCCAGGTAGGTGGTGGTGGTCCCCACGGCGTCTACACAGCCCAGGAGGGGAAATGTGCACCCCCCTTCTACAAAAATAAAGCCCCTGGGAGGTGGTGGTCCCCAGGGATCAAAGAGCCTTAGGAGAAGGGCTACGTGCGCCCCCTCTTTTTTTAAAAAAAAAATGTCCCCTGGTTCCGGCCCTCCCAGAGGCTCTTATGAAAACAAGCACGAGTGCAAGCACTTGTTTTCTTTTTTTTTTGCTTGATTCGCGGATCTGGCTATGATTCCCACCAAAACATTTTAAAATAAGATTGTTTTTTGCCGTGGTGGGGTTCCACCTGAACCCCAGAACCTGGGCTACAGGGTCAGGGTATTCCTGCCCTTCCCCCTATCCTGTTTTTTTAAAACTTGCTGTTGGGACTCGGCTGAACCCGAGTCCCAAAATGACTGCCAACACTTCCTGGTTGAAGTGTTAGCAGCCAATCAGATTTCACCACGAGGACAGTCGGAACCGCCGAGGATCGGTGCCCCCTAGATATCCAAATTTGGATTTCGGTTAATGTTCCTAAAACTACTGAGCAAATTTACACCAAATTACAAAAAGACCTCTTTCTGGGCCAAGAGCTAGCTTTCTACCAAATTTGGTGTAAATACGGTCAGCAGCTTTTGTGTGATCGCTGTTTAATTTTCCTATGGAAATGAACATGGGGAAAATCAATTTTTTGACCACCCCTTATTCTGGCTCCCGCTTGACGGATCACCCTGAAACTTTCAAGACGGTAGCTGAAGTGAGCATCGTAATAGTTTTGAAAATTTCTTGAAGATTCGTCAATGAGCGCCAAAGATATTAGCAAAACAAAAAACACTCTTCCTATGTAAACTAGATTCTAACTATAATTACCTACTGGTGAATGCCAGTAGGTAATATATACATATATATTCACTGAAAAAGACAAAGGTAGCAGGGACATTATAGTTAGGCTCAGATTTTACTCGTACAAACCCAGTGAAATTCAGCAGTTATAGTTGCCAGAGCTAACTATAACTTACGCCCCCGCAATGCACTGCCTATTACATAATATGTGCATTTTTAAAGCACATGTTCACCCATATGTATCTTGGCACTGAATAACAGATGTTTATTGTTACCCAACTCAATGGTTGTCATTTTATCAGCCTCAGATGGATGAAATTCTGAGTGGACCCGCCGGGATTTGAACCTCTGCCCATGAGGTCGAACACAGGCCCCTGCAGTGGACATATTAGCCTACTAAGCCACCAGACCCGCTGACCTCACCTATTACTTCACTCATGACATGGTCAGTGACATCACTTCAAATTATATCACTGATGACATCATCCAGAGAGAGTAGGTGTTTTTTAAGAGTTTATGGGTGTTAAAGATATATACTAACCTACTACAAAAGTTAAATTAGTATACTAGGTGCACTACTACTGAGTGATACTACTTCTAACATATATTATGTGAGTGGCTGTGTGAGTGTATGTACCCTTGTATGTATGGGTGTGTGAGTGGCTGCATAGATGTATAACTGGGTGTTTGAGTAGCTGTGTGGGTGTTGCAAAGTCATCCTGTGCCCTGGGCACTCCCCAACGTTTTGCTGAATGGTACTGGTGGCAACTGACTCTTACTGACCCTGGGCTCTGCCTAACCAGGCCCAGGGCCAGTGCTGTGCCAAAAGAGACACATTTAGAATATAGTGAAAACACCTACATACACAAGGGTACACTATGGTTGGGGTACCTCTGTGATTGGCATGACCTACCCTATCAGACCCCATTAAATAATAGGGCTGGGGGATTAAAACTACCTAGAAGTCCTTAGCCCACAATAGGGCATGGTCATTTAGAGGCCAGCAGCTTTTCCTGCACTTGCATGTGTGCACTGCTGAAGCCTGAGGTCAGTTTAAAAGCAGCCCTGGGTGGCAGGACTGCTTTTAAAAAGTAAATTGTGCCCAAACTTGACTTTGGTGTTTGGGGCACTTGCAAATGGATAACCTACAATGTTGTGGCATATTAGGAACCCCCAGGGTCTCCCCTGGGTGTCCCAAGGGTGGGGGTCAGGTATTTATAAGGTGGACCCTTATTAAATGAGTTTTATATGCCCTGGGTTAAGTGAAATTTCACATTTCACACCCCACATTGTTATAAAGTGCTGTTCAAATTCGATGTTAATGCTAGGAGCACTCTGGAGGGAGGATCTGCAATATTTCTACAGATTCAGAACCCCTAAAGTCTCCCCTAGTTGTCCCATGGGATGAGGGTCCTGTAGATGTAAGCGGAGTACTTATAAAATATGTTTGTATAAGCCCTAGTGCTGGAAAAATGGCCCAAGTCATTTTTCCCATTGCAAATCCCATGCCACATAGGTTAACATGGCAAGAGGTTATTAACTAATAGGAGAATGATAGAACTTCCATTCAAAGACTTCCCAGAATGGTAGTGATAAATCCAACAATATGATATTGTTGAATTTCTCTCAAAATGTACAGACAAGAAGTTATAAGACTTTCTCGTTTATAGGTCCAGATTCAGCCATCCAGTGGTCTGTCCTGATTGGTCAGAGCTAAGTGGATTAGCCAGGCTGCTTTGAAGAGGTGACAAAGAGGCCTTGGGGTTAACCAGCTCTGTTGGGAGGGCAGTGTGCTGCTACACAGGAATGTCAGAGCAGGGGGAGGAGTCACACACCATGGTCTCCAAAGGAAAGGGGAGGCCTCAGTGTCATTTACAACTCTACTCTTTTGACCCCAAGCCAGAGCTAGGCTTATGTAAGGAATGAGCAGATGCAGGTGGGAGAGTCTATGGAAAGTAGCCATCCTAGGGGTGTGTTTATCCAGCTCTTACCTCCCTGCTGGAAAATCATCCATTATGAATTCAGAGGATTTGGTGCACTCTGGAACAAAATAATGTCACACTCTACTGGATGTGGTCATACCATTGGGAAGGTTACACTGCTCCCATTGGTCAGGAGTGACCTCCTGCTTGACCCAGAAAACTTGGAATAAGTACCTGAGAGGGGTAAAGTCTCTCAGATCTGCTGCTTGAAACTTAAGAATGCAAGACATTGCCATGCTGAGAAGTTGGGGTGCAAATTCTAAGGCCTGCCCTCTGAAGACTGCACCAGCTGAAACTACGTGGACTACCTTGCTGTAAAAGAACTAAAGAGTGGACTTCCTGCAAGCTACAAGTTAACAGAGCTCACCTTGATCATCACCATGAAGAATCCTCAACCTAGAGAATCACCAGTGGATTTGTAAGGGTTTTGTCCAAGTGGATTGTGGGAACTGAAGTCCTCAACTTTCAAGGACCATCTTGGAGCTTCCGGATCCTTGGAGTGAGTTTGAGACACTTTGGGACCCCTTGGGGAACTTCAGGAAGAAGTTCCAGAAGTTTGGAGAACTGTGGAGCAACTTTGGAAAAAAGATCCATGGGGGACTGACTCAAACTGGCCAGCCAAGCCGCCTACCTTCAACCGCGAGCTGGCCAAGCCATCCAGGTTCCTCCCGCTAAAAGCTCCGTAGTTCCGACTTCCAGAGTTTGACCGGGAGTAGAAGAATTCCAAGGCTGGCGAACCCTCACCGAATCCGGCCTGGTGAAGCGCATCGAGGGACCCCGCGAGAAAAAGCTCCAGAAAAGTTTTTACCTCCGAAGGTAAAAACTGTGACTGGGACCTACCGCGAGTGGTAGCCGCTCAGGGCTCCATCGCGTTCGGCCTAAACTTTGACTTTGAGCCGGTCTATCGCGACCAGATATCCCAATATGGTGCTATAGTTTCTAAGTGCTATATAATGCTAATTCTTTGAAAATTCATTTCACCGGTTCCCTACATTGGATTTTTGTCGTTTTAGTGTCATTTTAAAGATAAAAACATCTCCTATGTTTATAAATTGGTGTTGAATTTTTATTATGCATTGTGTCTTAATTATTTACTGAATTGTTTTTTTAAAATGCTTTACATACCTGTCTTTGAAGTTAAGCCTGCCTGCTCGCAGCCAAGCTACCAAGGGTTGAGCATGGGAATCATTTTCTAAAACCTATTCTGAGCCCTATACTGTATTAGTGGCCTTATTGCCAGTGGCAGAACTACATTTGCCCCTACCAGTAAGCCACTTTCCAACATTTGGTGCTCAGCCGTGTTGATGAGGACTTGTGTTTAAAAAGTACACCTCTCAGTAAAGTGATTTGAGATTATACAAATCCTCTAAATTGCCTTAGACAAAACTTTTTAGCTTGATTTTTGGAATTTAGACTAAACTGTTTTTAATCCATTGTTTTGATTTTTCCAATTTGTTCTAAGTCTTTTGTGACTAGTTGTTGTGACCCAAAACTAGGGAACCATGGAGCTGGACCTGGCTAAACTGTCCCAGTTCAGGATGGCTGATCTTAGGGTACAGTGTAGGCTTAGGGGGCTGCCTGCTTCCAACAAGATTAGGAAGGCAGGGTTGCTTAAGTCCTTACAGGCCTGTGCTGGGGTAGCTGAGGAGATTCAAGGGGGGATGGAGGGTGTTCCCCCCAACCTCACCCAAGAGCAGGGTGAGGATGGTGCCTCTTCCATTATCTCTATTGTTAGCCCTATGATTCCAGATGGTGGGGAAGGGTACCTTACTCAGGAACCACCGCTGTCCCTTGCAGAGAGACAGCTTGAGGCTTTGATTGCCTTGGAGAAGGAAAAAATGGAATTGGCTAAGAAGAAATGGGACAGGGAAGAGGCGTTCAAAATAAATGGTGGCAGTGAAAATTATGAAGATTGTGAAATGTCCAGGGGTGGTAGATTTGATCCCAAACTTCCCAAGGGTATAGTGCACAGAGGGGGGTGACATTGACAGGTGGCTAGCAGCTTTTGAGAGGGCCCCTTAGAATGAGTAGGGTCCACTCTAGATATTGGGGTACACTCCTGTGGGACTTGGTTCCAGTAGCTGGGAGGGATAGGCTTATGACCCTGAAGGGAGAGGATGCAGAATCATACCAGCAGATTAAGGCATGCTTAGTCAAGAGATTTGGTCTGACTCCAGAGCAGTACAGGGTGAAGTTTAGAGGCACCCAGAAATTGAGTTCAAAGTCTTGGGTAGACTTTGTGGACATTTCAGTGAAGGCACTGGAAGGCTGGATTTTTGGTAACAAAGTTGACCCATATGTGGGATTGTATAATCTGTTTTTGAAAGAACATATTTTGACTCATTGTGCAGAAGAGAAGTTACACCAGTATTTAGTGGACTCTAAGCTGACAGACCCCAGCGAGCTGGGGGAAGCAGCTAATGAGTGGGTAAGAACCCGGGTTTCCATTCAGCACCAGGGGGGACCAGAAGAAAGGGGGACAGGCCCCTTCCCAAGGAAAAGCCCAGGGACTAGAAGGTAAAAAACCTAAGGAGTCCTCCAAAGACCCACACAAACCAGCACAAGGGGGGGCTGAGCCAACCCAAATTCAAAGGGAGGGGATATCAGGGAAGGAATGGTAGGTTCTTTGATCCCTCAAAGGTGGGTAAGTGCTTTGACTCGAACCAGCCAGGGCATAAGCAGGGAGTTGCTGTCTGCACCGGGAAGCTCCCCCTAAGGGGCCATCCCCTGGGATTGCCAGTGTAAGTGTGGGGTTGGAGAGAGGTGCCCCAGAGAGGGATATTCAGATGGTGGAAGCAACCTTAGTGTCCCTGGGTGGGGTGAATATTGCAGCCCTTGCTGCCTTACCTCCAAACATGGACAAGTATAGGCAGAGGCCTAAAGTGAATGGGACTGATTCTGAGGCTATCAGAGACACTGGCTAGTGTAACTATGGTCCTGGATGAGCTGGTGCCTACAGAAAGGTTGCTACCTAGTGAGTTTCACCAGGTGACTTATGCAGACAGCACTACCAAACTCCAACCTGTGGCTGTGGTGCATTTGGAATGGGGAGGTGTGACAGGCCCTATGAAGATATCTGTGTCAAAGGTGCTCCCAGTCCAGTGTTTACTGGGCAATGATCTTGAAGCCTCTGTGTGGTCAGAGGTGGAGACAGGACTACATATGAAAATATTGGAGCTCCCTGAGTGGGTATGTCTGTGACTTGGTCACAGACTAGCCAGAAGGGAGGGGCTGGACACTTGGACCCTGGAACAAAGGGCCAAGCATCCAAGGACAAGGGTACTGGGCCTGGTGAGCCAGCCCAGGGAACTCCAGGGGTACAGGAAGAATCTAACCCTGATGGGGAGGATCTGGCCTCTGAGAGAGGGACTCCATCCCTGCCAGAGCTGTCAGATTTGGCAGAACTGACAGGAGCAGGTGGACCCTCCAGAGAGGAGTTCAGTAAGGGACAGCGTGAATGTCCCACCCTTGAGAGCTTGAGGCGGATTGCTTCTAAGCAAGAGGTGGGGGATGACAGTGGGTTTCCCAAACTCTACTGGGAAGATGGACAGCTTTATACTGAGGCCAGAAACGTCAAGGAGGGGGCCACCATGAGGTTGGTGGTGCCCCAGAAGTACAGAGAGTTCATCCTGACTTTGGGTCATGATATTCCCTTGGCAGGACATTTGGGACAAACAAATACATGGAACCGGTTGGTGAACCATTTCTACGGGCCCCAAATGTCTGAAAAGGTAAAGGAGTTTTGCAGCTCCTGTGTCACCTGTCAGGCCAGTGGCAAGGCAGGGGGCAAGACAAAGGCTCCATTAATACCCCTGCCAATGGTTGGGGTTCCTTTTGAAAGGGTGGGGATGGACATTGTTGGGCCCCTGGACCCACCTACTGCATCAGGGAATAGGTATATCTTAGTGGTAGTGGACCATGCCACTAGGTACCCTGAAGCAATCCCTCTTAGAACCATTGATGCCCCTGCAGTGGATAGAGCACTGCTTGGTGTGTTCACCAGAGTGGGGTTTCTGAAAGAGGTGTTATCAGATAGGGGTAACAACTTCCTGTCCAGCTATCTGACTGCTATGTGGGATGAGTGTGGTGTCAACTACAAGTTCACCACCCCCTATCACCCACAAGCAAATGGTCTTGTTGAGAGATTCAGCAAAAACCTGAAGGGCATGATAAATGGGTTGTCAGAGAAACTCAGGAGGAGATGGGATGTTCCCCTCCCATGCTTATTGTTTGCCTACAGGGAGGTGCCACAGAAAGGGGTTGGTTTCAGTCCCTTTGAGTTGTTGTATGGAAACCCTGTGAGGGGGCCATTAAGCCTGCTGAGAGAGTCTTTGGAGAAGCCTCTTAAAGAAGCAAAGGACAATGTGCTTGACTATGTGCTAGGCCTGAGATCTAGAATGGCAGAGTACATGTACAAGGCAAACAGGAAACTGGAGGCCAGCCAGGAGCTTATGAAGCACTGGTATGATCAAAATGCTACTATGTCTGAGTATACTTCAGGACAATTGGTGTGGGTGTTGGAGCCTGTGGCTCCCGGGGCCCTCCATGACAAGTGGAGTGGGCACTATCCAATCTTAGAAAAGAAGCGTGAGGTTACCTATTTGGTTGACCTTGGCACCCCCAGGAACCCTCATAGGGTCCTGCATGGGAATAGATTGAAACCCCACCATGAAAGGGCAGACATGACCATGTTACTGGTCACTGATGAGGGTATGGATGAGGAAACGGAGCCTGTGCCCGACCTCCTCTCCACTAATGAGGAAGATGGGTCAGTGGAGGGAAATGTGCTGTCTCCCAAGTTTATTTATTTATTTGAAAAGTTTTATATAGCACTTCAAGACCCGGGGGTAGCAGAGCGCTTTACATGAGCATTAAGATTCCAGTCTGTACAGTAGATTCAGCTGGATCGAACAAAGTTGACAGATCAGCAGCACAGAGACTGTAAGCTAATGCTGGAGCAGTTTGCTGGCCTGTTCTCTTTGACCCCAGGCATCACTGAGTGGTGTGTGCACCACATTGACACTGGTGACAGCCTACCTGTCAGAAATAAACTGTACAGGTATTGTCTGACCATGCCAGAGCCAGCATTAAAGCTGGCGTTGCTAAGATGCTGGAATTGGGGGTAATTGAACCATCTGAGAGTCCAAGGGACAGTCCAGTGGTGCTGGTACCCAAACCTAATACTCAGGGGGGACCCAAGGAGTTAAGGTTCTGTGTGGGCTACAGAGGATTGAATGCAGTCACAAAGACTGACGCTTACCCTACACCCAGCGCTGATGAGCTCATTGACAGGTTAGGGGCTGCTAAGTACCTGAGTACTTTTGATTTGACTTCAGGTTACTGGCAAATTGCCCTCACTGATGGAGCAAAGGAGAGGTCAGCATTCTCCACACCAGAGGGTCATTATAATAATAATAATCTACATTTGTAAAGCGCGAACAATCACCCGTAAGGGTCTCTAGGTGCTGGGGGCCGTCGGGAAGATTAAGCAAGCTATTGCCCAGAGTCACATGGTGCTGGGCTAATCTGCCGCCGGGGATCGAACCGTGATCCCCAGATTCCAGAGTCAGTCGCCCTGGAAACGGCACCACACCTCTTTCACCCATTATCAGTTCAAGGTAATGCCCTATGACTTAAAGAATGCACCTGCCACCTTCCAAAGGTTGATGAACAGGGTCTTGTCTGGGTTGGAACAGTTCAGTGCAGCTTACCTGGATGATATAGCTGTATAAAGTTCTACCAGGGGGATCACTTAAGCCCCCTAAGGGAAGTGCTTCAGGCCATGCGGCAGGCAGGCCTGACTATTAAGGCAAGTAAGTGTCAAATAGGGCAGAGTCCTGCGGTGTACCTGGGCCACCTGGTAGGTGGGGGCCATGTACAGCCTCTCCAAGCTAAAATCCAAACTATTTTGGATTGGACAGCTCCTGTTATCCAGACTCAGGTCAGGGCATTCCTTGGACTGACAGGGTATTATAGAAGGTTTTTTCAAAATGATGGGAGCATTGTGGGGCCCCTAACAGAACTCACTTCTAGGAAGAGGCCAAAGAAGGTGGATTGGACCCCAGAGTGCCAGAAAGCTTTTGACACTCTGAAAGCTGCTAAGTGTTCAGCACCAGTGCCGCTGGCCCCTGACTACACAAAAGAATTTGTGGTTCAGACAGATGTTTCAGAACAAGGGATTGGGGCAGTGTTGTCACAGCTAAATGAAGAGGGCTTTGATCAGCCTTTTACCTTTATTAGCAGGAGGCTTCTTCCCAGAAAGCAGAGGCGGAGTGCCATTGAGAGAGAGGCTTTTGCTGTGGCTTGGTCCCTGAAAAAGTTGAGACCATATTTGTTTGGGGCTCACTTTCGTGTTCAAACTGTCCACAGGTCTCTCAGATGGCTCATGCAGATGAGAGGGGAGAATCCTAAGCTGTTAAGGTGGTCCATTTCCCTACAGGGAATGGACCTTACAGTGGAACACAGACCTGGGGTTGCCTATGCAAATGTGGATTGACTTTTCAGGTTTTTCCACTTAGCTGATGAGGACTACCAGGGTGTAGGTTAGTAACCCATCATCTTTTGTTTGGGGGGGGGGCTGTTTTGCAAAGTTATCCTGTGCCCTGGGCACCCCCCAACTTTTTTGCTGAATGGTACTAGTGGTAACTGACTCTGACTAACCAGTCCCAGGGCCAGTGCTATGCTGAAAGAGACACATTTAGAATAGAGTGAAAACACCTACAAGGGTACACTATGGTATGGGGTACCCCTGTTATTGGCATGACCTACCCTATCAGACCCCATCAAATTATAGGGCAGGGAGATTAAAAGTACCTAGGAGTCCTTAGCCCACAATAGGGCATGGCAGTTTAGAGGCCAGCAGCTTTTTCTGCACTTGAATGTGTGCACTGCTGAAGCCTGAGGTCAGTTTAAAAGCAGCCCTGTAATCAACGGTCACAAACTTTCCTGCTCCCGCCGGAGTCCGAAGTCACTGCAGCCCCCGGAAGTGGATTTCCTGACTTTTCGACAGCCATTGTGAGTCCCTAGCAGAGCTGAGGCGAGTGGACCCCACGAGTAACAGGGAACAGCAACACCCGGATACCGTGCACGACGTTCAACGAACTTGTGCTTTGGACCACTTGTGGCCCAAGCCTCCAGCAGGTTGTGCAGTGAAAATCAGAGGTCTACCCCGTCCCGAGTGATTGTGGGCTCCTGTGAAGCATTTTCTCAAGAGGCGTCTTTGCGATCCCTTGCCCATTGGCTTGCGGGACCTCCGAAGACTTTCTTATCGACTAAAAGGGTTCCCCTGGTTGCTCCAGTCCTGCCCTCACTCAGCCTCACGGGGTGAGTCCCTCAGACCTTGCTGGTCTGCACCTTCGACTTTCTTCACTCTACACAAGACTTGCTGTTGCCAAGGCTTGTTGGCTCCAATCTGGTTGCTGACACCGCCATCAGCTGCAGACGTCGTGGGACACTCCAAATCCAGCTGCTGGTCATCGTCGATCTCTCCTGGACCTCGTGAGCGAAGAGTCAAAACACCCTTGATCACCTAAAATCACCCGACATACGTGGGCATCCATCTTCCTGGCCCCGGGTCACTGGCAAGTGACGGTGAACACTGTCCCTTCAATTTTCAGGTCTTCAGCATCTCGAATCACCCCTTGGATTCCACTGGACACTTCTTCAGTCACCGCAAGCAGCAAGTCTTCTTTGGTCTCCATAGAAAACAGCGACGCGACACGACACCAAAAGACACCTATGCACCCAGCTTCCCTGGGTGAGGTAACTCGTGCACTCCGGTGCCCTAGTGTGTGTTGGCCCTCAAATTACTTACCTTGTAAGTGGCTTGCTTGTAGACTTCCTCGAAGTACCCTAAAACTTTAAAAATCAAACCGCGACTTGCGCCATTGTAATCAATAGGGAACCCGCGGCTGTGTTGACACACTGCATGCGTCTCCCGTGGGTCTGTTACTTACCTGCTTTCACTGCAGTAGTGAAGCCCCAGCGATTCTACAGGCCCTAGGCCTTGTCATTCTGCAAGTCGACTTTCCTAACCCATTCTTTTAGTATATGGTCTGGTACACCCCTAGGGCCCCAGCCATATTTATGCTTAACTTACTGTGAAACGTTGATATTTGAATGTGTTCCTGGCTTCTGATCTCATAAAGAGATTAGTAGAGTGTGTCTAGAAATAAATACATATATATTTGATATATATACCTGTGTGGTGTCCTTTCATTTGGTAATTCAAGAGACTATAAGGTAAAACAAGCTGCTTTACATTCCTCTGAGACTTAGCCTGAAGGCTGCTCTCCACAGCTACCACTAGGATAGCTTTCTTTAAAAGGTTGTCTTAAACCTATCTACCATAAGAGTCGATTTTAACTGGTGCAAGGTGGCCACTATAACTAGTGACCAGCATATGCCAGGCCAACTTCTCACATTGGGGGGCAGCGTGAGGGATTCCAGCTTGCCATTGTTTTACCAGAAAATCTCTATTTGAATTACTAACTGAAAACCACTTAAGGTACTCAAGGTACATATAAAGTCAAGCTTAGTATCAATAAGTTCTACTGAACTTAGAGTTGTTTGTGAAGGGATAGCACACCCTTGCTACAGCTCAAGCTAGGATCAGTAGGCCACAAACTAGTGTAGGTAGTACAACACTGCACAACACTAGAATGTCCTCAAGGGATGGACCCAGTGGATCCACCCAACCCCAGTATAAGGACATGGCCTTCTTTGACTTGAAGGCCATGTGTGTTGCAAGACACCTGGGATTAGGACAGAGTTCCTCCACACAACACCTGATAAATCTACTAGTAGCAGATGATCTTAGACTGGCTCTAGAAGCTGGTGGATATGGATCAGGGGGTGGGTCAGCCATAGTCTCTGGGTCTGATGATAAAAATCAAGATGACCTGGAGTCTGTGATTGAAGGGCCAGGCCCAGAAGGGCCTGAAAAGAACAGAGGAATTCTCCCTAAGAGAGTTGACAGAGTGGGAGAGAGGCCTAGGTCCCCTTCAAGGGAATCTAACCACTCATATCACTCGGAGAAGGATTCCGTCCATCAGAGGAACTCATACGTCCATAGAGAGACCTCCTCTGAAAGAAGGTACAAGATGCTCCATTATGAGGAAGCTAAGCTTGCCCTCAAAACCAAGCAATTGGCCTTAGATAGAGAAGCCTTTGAGCTCCAGACAGCTTCTAGAAAAGAGGGGTTAGAGACCCCTGGTGGCAGCAACAGTGTCCCTAGAGGCAGCGATTACATTCCAGACCATAGGAACCTGTCCAAGGTTGTTCCTCCCTACCAGAGTGGGGATGATATCCACAAATGGATAACTGCTATGGAGAGGGCCTGTAAAGTTCAACATGTCCCCCAGAAACAGTGGGCAGCAATCTTGTGGCTCTCCTTTTCTGATAAAGGTAGAGACAAGCTCCTCACTGTTAGAGAAGAGGATGCTAATGATTATGAAGCCCTGAAGAGTGCATTAATAGATGAGTTTGGCTTAACCACTGAACAGTACAGGTTGAAGTTCAGAGATACCCAGAAAGCACAGACTCAGGATTGGACTGACTTTGTTGATTGTGCAACCAAGGCTCTAGAAGGTTGGCTGGTTGGTAGTAGAGTTACTGATTTTAAGGGATTGTATAATCTTATCATTAGAGAACAGATCCTTAATAATTGCAAAAACCAGTTGTTGCATCAGTACCTGGTGGACTCTGATCTGACCTCTCCCCAAGAATTGGGAAAGAAGGCAGACAAATGGGTCAGAACCAGGGTGAGGCAGAAAACCCAGAACCAAGGGGGTGACACTAAGAAGCAGGATCCTAAAGGCTCAGATAAAGGTGGGGATAAGGCAAAAGACCAGAAGTCTTCACAAGGGCCCCAAAAATCTGCATCTGGTGAGGATTCACAGTCTACAAAGGGAAAAGGCCCAAAGAAGCCCTGGTGCAAGTTCTGTAAACAGAAAGGGCACTGGACTTCTGATTGTACGAAGTCCAAAGACCAAACCACCACCACTCCAGCCCCTAAGGCACCTGTTCCCCCTAGTGCAGTTATTGGTGGAGGTGGTAACCAGAATAAGGGTGTAGTAGGGTTGACCCTGGGTTCTGATGTGGACTCTGGCCTAGTCAGAGTACCAACACAGGCATCGCTAGTTTGTGAGGGAGACCTTGCTATGTCCTTCCTAGTGAGCCCCAGTAATCTGGGCAAGTACAAACAGCAGCCTATAATAAATGGCAAACAGGCTTTGGCATTCAGGGACCCAGGTGCTAGTGTCACCATGGTGGCAGAGGATCTAGTGGACCCTGCACAAATCATCCTGGGTGAAATGTACCAGGTAACCAATGCAAGCAATGTCAGGACCAACCATAGTCTGGCAGTTGTGAATTTCTCCTGGGGAGGGGTAACTGGCCTCAAAAAGGCAGTAGTCAGTGCAGACCTCCCTGTCGAATGTTTGTTGGGCAATGATCCGGAGACTTCAGCCTGGTCTGAAGTGAAGTGGAATTATGGACTCATGCTGAGATGTTGGGCATACCTGCAGAGGTATTTGCTGTGACCAGGTCACAGGCCAAAATGCATAAAGCTGAACCAGCTCTGGATCCTGAAACTATGGACCAGATGCTACCCAAGAGGAGGAGCAGTAGGGTTAAGGCAGTGCCTTCCGATCTGTCACAGATCTCAGATTTCCCTCCTGAGGGAGGAGAAGCAGAGCCTGAAGAAGGAACTGCCCTAGAGGAACTTGAGCCTGGTCAGGTTGAGTTCTTGGGGCAGGGGACCTTCCAGGGAAGATCTGAGCAAGGAGCAACAGTGCTGCCCCTCTCTTGAACCCCTCAGACAGCAAGCTGCTGCTGACTGCTGGGAGTGCTAGTGTGTCCCATAAAGGTTATTGGGATGAGGGACTCCTATATTCTGGGGCTAGAGATACTACCCCTGTAGCCACCAGGAGGTTGGTAATACCTCAGAAGTTTAGGGGGTTCCTCTTGACCCCAGCACATGACATCCCATTAGCAGGACACTTGGGCCAAAACAAAACCTGGGACAGGCTTGCCCCTCATTTTCATTGGCCACACATGTCAGAGGACACCAAGGAGTTTTGTCGCTCCTGTGTCACTTGCCAAGCCAGTGGCAAGTCAGGTGGCACAACAAAGGCCCCCCTGATACCACTACCTGTGGTGGGGGTTCCCTTTGAAAGGGCAGGGATTGACATTGTTGGTCCCCTTGACCCTCCAACAGCATCTGGGCACAGGTCTATCCTGGTGGTAGTGGATCATGCCACCAGGTACCCAGAAGCAATTCCCCTCAGGACCACTACAGCCCCTGTTGTGGCAAGAGCCCTCATTGGAGTCTTCTCCAGAGTGGGTTTCCCTAAGGAGGTTATTTCTGACAGAGATACAAACTTTATGTCAGGGTATCTAAAGGCACTGTGGAAGGAGTGTGGTGTCAACTACAAGTTCACTACTCCCTATCACCCACAATGCAATGGGTTAGTTGAAAGGTTCAACAAAACCCTAAAGGGAATGATTAAAGGCCTCCCAGAAAAGCTTAGGCGAAAATGAGACCTTTTACTTCCCTGCATTCTGTTTGCATACAGGGAGGTCCCACAGAAGGGGGTTGGCTACAGCCCTTTTGAACTTCTGTTTGGACATCCTGTCAGAGGCCCATTATGTTTGGTGAAGGAGGGCTGGGGGTTACCCCACAAACCTCCCAAACAGGATGTGATGGACTATGTACTTGGTCTCCGCTCCCGGATGGCAGAGTACATGAAGAAGGCAACTAAAAACCTTGAGGCTAGCCAAGAATTACAAAAAGCTTGGTATGACCAAAAGGCTGTCCTGACTGTTTATCAGTCAGGCCAGAAAGTGTGGGTGTTGGAGCCTGTGGCCCCATCAACTCTCCAGGACAAATGGAGTGGCCCCCATACAATTTTTGAGAAAAAGGGAGAAGTCACCTACTTGGTGGATCTTGGAATTCCCAGGAGCCCCCTTAGGGTGCTCCATGTCAACAGATTAAAGCCATATGTGGACAGGGCTGACATTGGCTTGCTCATGGCAACTGATGATGACCAGGAGGGGGAGAGTGACCCTCTCCCTGACCTGCTCTCACAGAACCCTGATGATGGGTCAGTTGATGGTGTTGCTTTGGCAAGCAGCCTCACTGATCATCAGCAAACTGAATGCAGACAAGTTCTGCAACAGTTCAGACATATGTTTAGCCTGACCACTAGTCAGACTTCCTGGTGCACCCATGAGGTGGACACTGGAGACAGTCTGCTTGTCAAGAATAAAATCTACAGGCAACCTGACCATGTCAGGGACTGTATCAGGAATGAAGTCCAGAAAATGTTGGAACTAGGTGTTATTGAGCCTTCAGATAGCCCTTGGGCTAGTCCAGTAGTCCTTGTGCCTAAACCTCATACCCAGGGTGGTAAGAAAGAAATTAGGTTTTGTGTTGACTACAGAGGCCTCAATGCAGTCACCAGGACTGATGCCTATCAAATTCCCAGGGCAGATGAACTAATAGATACTTTGGCCTCAGCCAAGTACCTCAGTACATTTGACCTAACAGCTGGCTACTGGCAAATCAAGTTAGCTGATGATGCCAAGGCCAAAACAGCATTTTCAACCCCTGGTGGGCACTATCACTTTGTGGTAATGCCCTTTGGTTTGAAAAATGCACCTGCCACTTTTCAGAGGTTGGTGAATAAAGTTCTGACTGGTATGGAAACTTATTGCTCAGCTTATCTAGATGATATTGCTGTCTTTAGTTCCACCAGGCAGGATCACCTGGTCCACCACGGAAATGTATTGGAGGCCAAAAACATACACACAAAATTGTTTTCTCAATATTGATTCATGTTTTGTTTGTACATGCACCCTCTCTCTAGGTTTCAGTTATTTTGTACATGGCTTCCTGATGAAGGCACATAGCCGAAACGTGCGTAGGACACAGATTTTCAAGAGCCATGCCAGAAATGATTGTCCTCTGTATACATTGATATGATTATTTTGTGTGTATGTTTTTGATATTAATTGTATCATGCTAAATAGGATTTCATATATCAATGATTGACACTGTATATACTGCATTTGATATTTGGTCAATATAAGAAATGTATCTTTGTAATTTGACTCCTTGACCCCAATGTGAACACATACATAGAGGACTCTATGTTTTATTCCTTGTTTACGTATTCAATCTAATTTATTGATAGAAATAATGACAATACAAATATTTTTGATACTACTGAACAGAGGTTGCATGTATATGTTTATGATAAACATTGTTTAGGTCCACAATTATTTTCATTGTTCCTAAAAATGCGATATTCACACACTGAATATATACATTTATACATTTATTTATATCTATACCTATTTTAAGAAAAATGTAAAATATATATTATTGATATTATATAAATGTATAAATATGCAAACATATTTATATACTTATACATGCATACATAAATATATAGGTACATAGTCATAGACAGATCTACATTTACTTAAAAAATGTAATTGTATTTTATAGGAATGTTCAGAGTAGCAAACATTTTTTTATGAATGCCTACCTTTTTAAAACTTTTTAGGTGACTGTGCTTACCCTTTAAAATGTACTCAAACCCATACTGCATCCTAAAGGGCCATCAGATAAACATTACAAGACAGCACATATTCATGCACAAAATAACACAGAAAGAGCCTTTGACTTACTAAAAGTAGATTTGATGACTACATGTGTTCAGGCGGAGATTTATTCTCCTCCCCTGCAAAAGTGTGCCGCATAATACTTTTAGATTGCATGCTACTTAATGTCACAAGTAAACGTTAAGTTCTTCTACCACCAGATATAGACATTCTGCGAGGGGATACTGATGAAGTGCAGAATTATGTAAAAAATCAACCACAGCATGCAAATGAGGACGTCAGACCCGTGTTTCACCTATTGGCAACTGCTTTACTGCAACATAAAGATGCCTTCCAAACTTCATGGATATGTATTGAAGACTGAAACAACATTGATTTTCGATCACCTTGTAACATGGTTTTTCCTTAAGGTGACAAATAAAAAATTCACAATCAGAATGGAATTACAAAAATATGAATAATCATTTGAATATCTCAAGCTGCCTTCCATGTTTATGCCATCTTTTTTAACAATCAACAATTGACATGTTTATACTAATGTAACCCTGGCTAATGGTTGAAAAGATAGAGCATTCAGCATTGGGACTCTCTTTCTTGCATCATTAACTGTCACATATTTTATATTTGCTGCAGACGTAAAGGTAGACACTGAATCAGGAAACCTTCCGCCTGTATTTTCATATCTCTTGTTTTTTAAATGTTGGATCTTACTGCTCACTCTGCATATTTTGGCAATATTCTTCTTTCACTTTGGAAGTGTAGATCATATTTACACTGCATTCATCAGGTATAATCAATACCTCGCCATATCTTTTTACCCATTCAGACTGTTCCTTTAAATTTGTTTCTTCTTCCACTCTATTAAACAAATTAACAAAAGTTTTCAGAGGGCCACTGTTTCTTTTTACAAATTCTACCATTTTTCAAAACAGTTGAAGATGTTCAGCATTTGCCTGTTCAATTTTGGTGTGTCAAACCCCATTCAGAGGGACACAGGGCAAGCAGGAGGTAACTGGGCCCAACTATGGTGGTTGGAGCCTTTAACTCTGATGTCCTGGAACCCAACCTATTATTGGTCCTGAGTAACTCGGTCAAGTAGTGCCCCTTTTATCAGTTGACTGTCAATGGTAGCACGGGTTGAACAGTCCATGGCTGTTCAAGGGGGAGATATGTGTGAGAAAATACACAGGCTTAAGACGTAAAGTACACACAGTAACTGCAATAAGGTGATTGTCCAGCAAAATATTTGCTTTTATGAAAAAGGGAGTATTTTAATGTGACCACACAAAGGATAGAATGGACACACAAACTTCCCACAGGCTTCTAGGGTCAGAGTGCTACCACTGATCAGGGCGAAGTACCCTAGTCTCTTTGTCCTGTCTAGTTGAGTTCGTTATTCCCCATTCTATACGGAAGATGACTCTCAGAAACGGTCCACACTAGTCCCCAAGCAACAAAGTCTATTTCTCACCCTAAGAGTTAATGCTAGCAGTGTTTATGTGTTAAGTTCATGCAATTCCCGAGAAGGCCTGGTTGCCTGGACACCTTACCTGACTGATGGCAGCTGGCAATCCTGGGAGGACCAGGGTGCTCCTTCATTAGCTCTGATTTCTGACAATGAGGGCCCACGGCCCCTCGTGTTCTCTCCTCGATGATGTGCCAGATGGCCACTGTTGGAAACAGCCCACTCCCACTCCGCAGGGTGGTGGTGGACCTTCCCGACACAACGGGGTAGCTTGGCTCGAGTGGTCAGGAAACAGGCGCAGTGCTAAGCATACAATATACCCAGACAATAACCATGCGTGCATCCGTTCCAAAAACGACTCTACACCGTAAAAATTATGAAAATATTCCTCTTTATCTTTCTTCTCTTAGTTGCTGATTGGGAAAATAAATAACAATCACAGTATATACATTTTAAATAGAGCAGGTCAAATAAATATTTGCTGTTTGATGAAATAAATAGGGGTGATCATAAATAACAGGGCATAAATACAAGTGCAATATATACAGACAATTAAATACTTTGAGGTAATAAATACTGTACCAATAAATACTGTCCCAATAAATACTGTACACCAACAAGTCCTGTGGACCTATAAATACAGTGCAGCATTAAATAGATAAGAACTTAATAAATACAGTTTCCTCAATAAATAATTGGAAGTATACAGTAACACTCATGAATCAGATGACACTCCAATACTTAAGGGCTGATTTGGCCCAGGCACAGCTTGTAGGGTGTGGAAGGCTTGGGGGGTTCTACTCCCTGGCTGAGGCAAAGGCTGAGGCCTAAACTGAGGTAGATCAAAAGGGGGGAAATTCCAATGCCCTGGCTTCCCTCTTCACACAACCTCTCTAGGTTAGTCCCAGTTCACCCCAGGCACAGTCAGGTGGGTTTCAGCACCTCCCTAGCCCCTTAGAGTAGTCTCTCAGGTCTCCACAGGGCCTTAGGCGCCCTCTACTCCACTTACTGCCCTTTTCTGATGTTCCGACGCCGCTGGAGTCGTGTCGACGCCGTGAGGCGGTTCCGGTTCGGTCTCGGCGGCCTCGGCACAGTGTCAGTTCTTTGACGACGCCGGTAGGCGGTTCCGGTCCGATGTCGGTGGCCTCGGTTCGAACTCGACCTCCGATTCGACGGCGTCGGGCAGTCTCTTCACACGATGTCGACTTCGGGCGGCTCCGGTCCGATGGCGCTCTCGGCTCCGATGACGTCGGCCGGCCTGGCCTCGCTGTCGACTTCCGGCGACTCCGGGGTGCGATCCTCACCCCCGACCTCCGGCGTTCCTCCTTACAGGTTCCGGGCGACTCCGGAGTGCGATCCTCACTCCCGACCTCCGGTGCTCCTCGACCTCGGTCTCCGACGACTCCGGAGGGCGGACTTCACCCTTCCGATGACGCCGCTCACTCGACCTCGGTTCACTTCCTCCTCGACCTCTGGTATTCCTCTCGACCTCCGTCGGCGCCCTATTACGACCTCAGGCGGCTCCGGGTACGACGTCTGCTACTTCAGTCAGCGCCGCTTCTCCACCTCGGGCTCCAGGTCTTCGGCTACTCGACGCCAGACTCCAGGGAAACCAGTTTCCAGGTCAGGATCTTGCTGCTTTCTGCTTCTAAGGCCTGTTCCTGCTGTCCAGGTCCTTAGGTTGAGTTTTTCTGTCTTTTTCCCACACAGGGCTATAGGCTGGGATCCATCAGTAGGGACAAGTATCAAGGGTGGGTTTATGGACCCCACTCCAGGCACAAGTTTCCACCCCTGCTGCTTCACTCCTTCCTCCTTCTCTGCTGTGCTCCTCTCTCTTCACCAGTCAGGTGCCAACTGCCAGCTCCAACTGCCAACTGCCTCTCTTATCCTCCCAACATTCTAAACGGTTTCCAACTGTCACAGGGTTCTGGAAGCTCCTGGAATGTTCTGGAAGGTGCTGGTAGGTTCCAGTGGATGCTGGTGATGTCACAGGTGGCCACCATTTTGTGCTTCAGGCCCTCAGACAGAAGTTTCAGGGGTAGCTAAAATGGCTCCCTGAATCTGCAGCAACACGAAAAAGTCTGGTGGTTCCCAAAAAGGAAAAATTCAAACAGGGTTTGAGGCAAAAGTGGGACAAAATAAATAATGATGAGGAGGGACCACCCAAAGGGCTGACAGGTCTAACACGCGTCCCCCCCAGCTGAAAGTGGGGAGAGCTACCCAACCCCTTGGGAGTTCTCATCACTAAGGCGGAAATACCTTGAGAGACCGTCTGCATTGGCGTGGTCCACTCCAGGCCGATGTTCCACCTGAAAGTCCATCCCCTGTAGGGAAATAGACCACCTCAACAACTTGGGATTCTCCCCCTTCATTTGCATCAGCCAACGAAGGGGTCGGTGGTCGGTCTGAACTAGGAAGTGCGAGCCAAACAGGTATGGCCGCAACTTCTTCAGAGCCCATACCACTGCAAAGGCTTCACGCTCTATTGCACTCCACTTCTGTTCCCTGGGAAGTAGTCTCCTGGATAGGAAGACCACGGGTTGATCCAGACCCTCTTCGTTGAGTTGCGATAACACTGCCCCAATGCCATGTTCTGATGCATCTGTCTGGACAATGAACTTCTTGGAAAAGTCTGGGGCCCTTAAGACCGGGGCCTCGCACATGGCTTTCTTCAATTTCTCAAAGGCTTGCTGACAAGCCTCCGTCCAGACTACCCGTCGAGGTTGTTTCTTGGACGTGAGCTCCGTGAGAGGGGCTACGATGGTACCGTACCCCTTCACGAAGCGGCGATAGTATCCCGTGAGGCCCAAAAATGCTCGGACCTCAGTCTGTGTCTTGGGGGGTTCCCAGGCCATGATGGCCTCGATCTTCGCCTGGAGGGGCTGCACCGTTCCCCTACCCACCAAGTGTCCAAGGTACACTACCGACCCCTGCCCGATCTGGCACTTGCTGGCCTTGATCGTCAATCCAGCTTGTCTCAGGGCCTGGAGAACAGCTTGCAGGTGACGCAAGTGATCCTCCCAGCTGTTACTGAAGACGGCTATGTCATCCAGATAAGCAGCAGAGAAACTCTCCATTCCGGTGAGGATCTGGTTTACCAGGCGCTGAAACGTGGCAGGTGCATTCTTGAGCCCAAAGGGCATCACACAGAACTGGTAGTGGCCATTGGGCGTGGAGAAGGCTGACCTTTCCCTTGCTCCATCAGTCAAAGAGATCTGCCAGTACCCTGAAGTAAGGTCAAAGGTACTTAGATATTGGGCAGCTCCCAGCCGGTCAATTAATTCATCCGCCCTAGGGATCGGATGTGCATCAGTCTTTGTCACTGAATTCAGTCCCCGGTAGTCCACACAGAACCTCAGTTCTGGTTGGGCACCCGGTGGTGCAGCTTTCGGTACTAACACCACCGGACTGGACCAGGGGCTGCTAGAAGGTTCAATCACTCCTAGCTCCAGCATCTTAGTGACTTCACTATGAATGCTGGCCTTCACCTTGTCTGACATCCGGTAGATCTTGGACTTCACAGGTGGGCTGTCTCCTGTGTCCACGTCATGGACGCACAGGTGAGTCCTACCCGGGACAAGGGAGAACAACGAAGAGTACTGCCCCAGGGCCTGGCGACAGTCCTCCTGCTGTTCAGGAGTTAGAGATGGGGAGAGAATCACTCCCTCCACCGACCCATCCTTTTCTTGAGACGCAAACAGATCAGGGAGAGGCTCGCTTTCCACGTCCTCTCCTCCGTCAGTCACCATCATCAAGATGACTTCGGGCCTCTCGTGGTGGGGTTTGAGGCGGTTGGCATGCAGCACCCGCAGGGGCTGACGAGGGGTCTTCAGGTCCACCAAGTAGGTAGCCTTTCCCTTCTTCTCCAACACCTCAAAGGGTCCTGACCAGCGATCCTGGAGGGCACTAAGCTCTCCTGGTTCGATCACCCACACCTTCTGGCCAGGCTCCAACTCCACCGGGTGAGCGTTGTGGTCATACCACGCCTTCATCACTGCTTGGCTGGCTTCCAAGTTGTCAGAAGCTTGCTTCCACAACTTAGCCATTTGGCTCCGGAAGGCCAGCATGTAGCTCACCACATCCTGGGGGAGCTTTCTGGGAGTTCTTTCCCATCCGTCTCTCACCAGGTTAAGAGGTCCACGTACAGGGTGCCCATACAGAAGCTCGAAGGGGCTGAAGCCCACTCCCTTCTGTGGCACTTCCCTGTAGGAGAAAAGTAAACAGGGTAGGAGGACGTCCCATTTCCTCCGCAGGCTTTCAGGCAGACTTCTGATCATGCCTTTTAAGGTTTTGTTAAACCTTTCCACCAGACCATTGGTCTGGGGGTGGTAAGGAGTTGTGAACCGGTAGGTCACTCCACACTCCTTCCACATTGCCCGCATATATGCTGACATGAAGTTGGTCCCCCTGTCGGACACAACTTCCTTGGGAAAACCCACTCGGGTAAAGATTCCCATCAGGGCCCTAGCCACAACAGGTGCTGTTATGGTCCTCAGAGGTATTGCCTCTGGGTACCGTGTGGCATGATCCACCAGAACCAGGATAAACCTGTGACCAGCTGTAGTTGGTGGATCTAATGGACCCACAATGTCGATGCCCACCCTTTCAAAGGGGGTGCTAACGACAGGAAGTGGTTCCAGGGGAGCTTTCAGCTTCACCCCTGTTTTCCCACTGGCTTGGCAAGACACACATGTCCGGCAGTAGGTATCGGACGACACTTTCATCTGAGGCCAATAAAAGTGTGGGACAAGACGGGCGAAGGTCTTGTCTTGCCCCAGGTGTCCTGCCAATGGTATCTCGTGAGCCAACTCTAAAAGGAAGGCTCGATAACGTTGAGGAACTACCAAGGCTCGTGACGATCCATGTAGGGGTGCCTTGGGTTCACTGTAGAGGAGGCCATCCTCCCAGTAAACACTGTAGTTCCCTTCAACGTTCCCTGCTGCCTGGGCTTCGGCCTGTCGCCTCAGCCCCTCAAGGGTAGGGCACTCCCTCTGGCCCTGGCAGAATTCCTCCCTGGACGGGCCTCCCTCCACGTGCCACTCGGCCGGGATGGGTAGGTCCTCCAGGTTGGTAACGTCCCCCTCCGCAGACTCCTGGTCCACCACCTCCGGTGGCCTATCCGTCCTACGGGGTGGAGACGCCGAGGCAGGCTCCTCCTGTCCTCGGTTCTTCCCTTGACTGGCAGCTGGCTGGGCCTTTGTTCCAGGCTCCAGCCGGAATGAACTCCCTCTTCGGGTAGTCTCGGACCTTGTGCTAACACAGGCCCAGTCAGGTGTACCCAGCATCTCGGTGTGAGTCCGGTATTCCACCTCCTTCCAAGCGTTGTGCTCCATGTCATTGCCCAGCAGACAATCGACTGGCACGGCAGGGCTTACGGCAACTCGAAGTGAACCTGCAACCCCCCCCCATTCAAAGGGAACCTCGGCCACTGGATAGTGACCGGTTCTGCCGTCAGCCATCGCGGCTGGGTGGAGTACATCAGGAATTACCTGCTCTGGAGACACCAGTTGGCTACGCACCATAGTCATACTGGCTCCTGTGTCTCTCAGAGCCTCCCCTCTTTGGCCGTTGATGGTGATCCATTGCCCATACTTTGCGGTATTTGCGGGCACCTGGATCTTAGGAACCATCTCCCGTTCTCCCAGGGACACTAAAGTGACACCCGCCCACTCCCTTCCCTTAGTTAAGGGCATCTCCTCCCCGAGCACTACACTAGCTACTCCGGGGGGCTTTCCTCCAGTGGGAGGGGGTGATCGTTTCTGACACTTCGGATCTCCTTTATAGTGTCCAACGCCACCGCACTCGTAGCAATGGACAACCCTTGGCTGCTGACTCTGGCCAGGATTAGGGTTTCTGGGTGGGTTAGCCTTAGAGGTGAATCCTGTTCCCTTCCCTTGGAAGTTATTTTGGGGGCCTTTGGAGAACTCCTTTTTCTTTTCCCCTCCTTCTTTCTTCTGGGGGGCGCCCTGTCCGGCCTTTTGAGTATCCCCTCCAGTCCCCCTTGTGGACACCCGGGTACTAGCCCAAATGTCCGCCTCCTCAGCAAGCTTCCGGGGGCTGGTCAGCTTGCTATCCACCAGGTGTTGCCGCAGTTCAGGGAAACATTTCTCGAGTAGGTGTTCCTTCAATACTAGGTCAAACAGCTCCTCGTAGTTCCGTACTTCACTGCCCTGAATCCAACCTTCCAGTGCCTTCTTTGCATAGTCCAGGAAGTCCACCCAATTCTGTGTGCCCAGTTTGTGACTACCCCTGAACTTCTGTCTGTACTTTTCCGGAGTAAGTCCAAACTTCCTGATGAGCGCCAGTTTCATGGTGGGGTAGTGGGTTTGCTCATCCTCTTCGAGGGCCAATAAAGCATCCCTACCAGCTGGAGGCATGTATTTGTACAACCCCCCTCCCCAGTACTTCACTGGAACCCCATGGGCCCTCAATGAGACCTCATAGGCTGCGAGCCACTTGGCGATGTCGTCACCCGCCCCATAGCTTGCTACAATGTCCTTTGGCAGGTAAGGTTTGGATTCCCTAGTGGACTCTTGGTTTTGGCTGCCACCATTAGGAACAGTTGGTGCCCCAATTCTTAGGATCTGAAGCTCTATCTCCTTCAGTCTTATCTCATGAGCCATCCTCTCTTTCTCCGTCTCATGAGCCAACCTCTGTTCCTCCTTCTCCTTCTCCAGCTTTGCTAAATCCCATGTGAGTTGTCTTTTCTCTCTCCGATCTGCTAACTCCACGCTGGATAAGCCCCCACTAGAGGCACGGCTGCCCCCCCTAGAAAGTGTCCTGGGCCCTGCTGACAGGTTCCCCACCTCAGGTTGGTACATCTCAGCCCCCTCGGGGTCAGGCTCTCCATCCCTGTCTTCCTCCTCAGCCTTGCTTTCCCTGCGTGCCTCCCCCCAAGCCCTTAAGCTGGTTTGAAGTGCACCCTTCTTTGCTCCTGGGGGACAGTACACCCCCTCTCGCTGGCAAAACTCCCTGAGTTGGGCCACAGTGTATGTTTCTAAATCTTCAAGAACAAACTCCATCTTGCCCACTCAGGTTAGAGGATAGGTTTTGTGCAGTAACAATGCAGGGGGGTACCTTTAGTAATACCTCCTCCCACCACCAGAGTAAATTTGGAAAAAACAAAAACCCACAATTTGGAAGGCCGCTGTGAGAAAACTCCCGGTGTAGGCCTATGGACTACCCACAGTTATTGTTGAGTATACGTAGGCACAGCTCTATCCCACCACTGAACACCAATTTATGTTGGAAACAGCCCACTCCCACTCCGCAGGGTGGTGGTGGACCTTCCCGACACAACGGGGTAGCTTGGCTCGAGTGGTCAGGAAACAGGCGCAGTGCTAAGCATACAATATACCCAGACAATAACCATGCGTGCATCCGTTCCAAAAACGACTCTACACCGTAAAAATTATGAAAATATTCCTCTTTATCTTTCTTCTCTTAGTTGCTGATTGGGAAAATAAATAACAATCACAGTATATACATTTTAAATAGAGCAGGTCAAATAAATATTTGCTGTTTGATGAAATAAATAGGGGTGATCATAAATAACAGGGCATAAATACAAGTGCAATATATACAGACAATTAAATACTTTGAGGTAATAAATACTGTACCAATAAATACTGTCCCAATAAATACTGTACACCAACAAGTCCTGTGGACCTATAAATACAGTGCAGCATTAAATAGATAAGAACTTAATAAATACAGTTTCCTCAATAAATAATTGGAAGTATACAGTAACACTCATGAATCAGATGACACTCCAATACTTAAGGGCTGATTTGGCCCAGGCACAGCTTGTAGGGTGTGGAAGGCTTGGGGGGTTCTACTCCCTGGCTGAGGCAAAGGCTGAGGCCTAAACTGAGGTAGATCAAAAGGGGGGAAATTCCAATGCCCTGGCTTCCCTCTTCACACAACCTCTCTAGGTTAGTCCCAGTTCACCCCAGGCACAGTCAGGTGGGTTTCAGCACCTCCCTAGCCCCTTAGAGTAGTCTCTCAGGTCTCCACAGGGCCTTAGGCGCCCTCTACTCCACTTACTGCCCTTTTCTGATGTTCCGACGCCGCTGGAGTCGTGTCGACGCCGTGAGGCGGTTCCGGTTCGGTCTCGGCGGCCTCGGCACAGTGTCAGTTCTTTGACGACGCCGGTAGGCGGTTCCGGTCCGATGTCGGTGGCCTCGGTTCGAACTCGACCTCCGATTCGACGGCGTCGGGCAGTCTCTTCACACGATGTCGACTTCGGGCGGCTCCGGTCCGATGGCGCTCTCGGCTCCGATGACGTCGGCCGGCCTGGCCTCGCTGTCGACTTCCGGCGACTCCGGGGTGCGATCCTCACCCCCGACCTCCGGCGTTCCTCCTTACAGGTTCCGGGCGACTCCGGAGTGCGATCCTCACTCCCGACCTCCGGTGCTCCTCGACCTCGGTCTCCGACGACTCCGGAGGGCGGACTTCACCCTTCCGATGACGCCGCTCACTCGACCTCGGTTCACTTCCTCCTCGACCTCTGGTATTCCTCTCGACCTCCGTCGGCGCCCTATTACGACCTCAGGCGGCTCCGGGTACGACGTCTGCTACTTCAGTCAGCGCCGCTTCTCCACCTCGGGCTCCAGGTCTTCGGCTACTCGACGCCAGACTCCAGGGAAACCAGTTTCCAGGTCAGGATCTTGCTGCTTTCTGCTTCTAAGGCCTGTTCCTGCTGTCCAGGTCCTTAGGTTGAGTTTTTCTGTCTTTTTCCCACACAGGGCTATAGGCTGGGATCCATCAGTAGGGACAAGTATCAAGGGTGGGTTTATGGACCCCACTCCAGGCACAAGTTTCCACCCCTGCTGCTTCACTCCTTCCTCCTTCTCTGCTGTGCTCCTCTCTCTTCACCAGTCAGGTGCCAACTGCCAGCTCCAACTGCCAACTGCCTCTCTTATCCTCCCAACATTCTAAACGGTTTCCAACTGTCACAGGGTTCTGGAAGCTCCTGGAATGTTCTGGAAGGTGCTGGTAGGTTCCAGTGGATGCTGGTGATGTCACAGGTGGCCACCATTTTGTGCTTCAGGCCCTCAGACAGAAGTTTCAGGGGTAGCTAAAATGGCTCCCTGAATCTGCAGCAACACGAAAAAGTCTGGTGGTTCCCAAAAAGGAAAAATTCAAACAGGGTTTGAGGCAAAAGTGGGACAAAATAAATAATGATGAGGAGGGACCACCCAAAGGGCTGACAGGTCTAACAGCCACATTAATGACAGATATCCTTGCCTAGCTCCTAGATCGGTAAGAGTCTTCCAGGCTTCTTTCTCATGTTGAACTAGGGTAACAGCCTTAACTTATGGTGGCCACCTCCAGATCACAAGGGGTGTCGCTGATCTCAGTCTGTACGCAGGCTACGGCCTTTTCTTCAGGGTGGCTGTGTTCTTGGGGACAAGGGGGAAGGCAACCTTGGCACCTGCATGAGCAATGTCCTGCACTCCACAGTTGCACCCTTCTTGGCCACATGGGGATTGTCAACTGTGGTATACGCACTGGTGATGGCCCACACTGCACTAAGGCCCACCATATGGTCACAAGTGAGCCGCCTACTTTTGCACCGCACGGGTGATGGCCCATACTTCGCTGTGGCCCCCTTCTAGATGACACTGGAGTCACTTACTTTTGTGCTCACACGGGCGATGGCCCTCACTTCACGGTGGCCCCCTTCCAGGTGACACGGGGTTGCTGACTTGGGCAAGCTCCAGCAGGCAGCCTGAAAACTTGCAGCTGTCTGACCAGACAGGGCAGCCCTCATTTCACTCACCAAGATCCACTCGCTACAACACCAAACAGGCTGAAGGCAGGTGCTCCAGGCTCAGGGCAAGTGGTCTTGACTTTCTGGGTAATGTGTCCCCACCCAGCAGGGGTTTTAGCAGACCTTGATCTCTAGTCCTGGTGATGGAGCAAGGATTCAAGAAAAACTAAACTTGCATGGAGCAATCCTCCATTAACTGTTATTAACCGTTAAAACTATAGATGAGACTAAACTAATACACACCAAACACCGACACATGGGAGAAAAGCTTTTACGCATGCTTAATTAATGTGGAATAAAATGCAACGCGACCAAAACCCGCTTTAATTTGCAAAAACGCTTTGTGCATGTGCAAACCTGAATTACGTGGAGATAACTTGACTAACTCACTTTGAGAGGGAAAACCCCTCATGCATGCGCAAGAAAGACTAACATGTGGTCTTGAGGTACCACATGCCCAGCATCTGCTTGCTTGAATTTAAAAGAAAGCTGCTGTTGTTAATGCTTTTGCCCAGAAAGATAATAATAACATGGGATAGAGTAAAAGTGGGTGGTGAACAGTGAGAATTATATGTTTAAGAAAATAACATCTGTTTATGATTCTTTTTGTAATAGTGTGCATTCAGACCTGCTAAGCATATAACGGAAAAAGAAAATGGCGCCGGATAACCAGAAGTGGCGCATGCTCAGTGAATGTATGGTGTGACCTGATGACTGAAAGAGCTGAATGACTGCCAGATGTCAAGGACAGAAGACATGGGAAAAGGAAGACGTGTATCACTCGCCTCTGTAGCCTGAGTTGAATGAAATATTACAATGATAACAATATATGCATGGGAAGAGGACAGCATGAATGAGCTAAAGGAGAAGGGCTAGCAAACAATAAGTACCTTAATAAAAATAAATGAATATCTCAACATGGTGTGATGAAAGCTCCCCTAGCCCCGTCCAATCATATTCCGTATTTTAGTAAGATTTGCAACTCTTGAGGGTGGGACATGAAGAAATAAAGACTATAACTAGAGTGACTTGAGATAAGCTAGGACGCTGAGAAGAGATGAATATACTGCATCGAGAGAGAACATCAAGAACATCATAGAGAGAGAGAGAGAGAGAGAGAGAGAGAGAGAGAGGGGCGAGAGCAGACTGAGAAGATTCAGAATCCAAATGACAGCCTGATTAGATTTGAAGATTGCAGAAGAATATCGAAGAGGGAGAGAGTGTAAGAGAGGGAATCGCCCTGGTTCGTCGGGTTTGTAGAGAAGTCTAGTAAGTATCAGCCCTGTCCTGATCCTGTCCTATAGTCTTTGTCTCCTGATTCTAAGTCAGGGGACCCTGGCGAGAGGGGTGGTTTTCAGTCATCTCTATTAGGTAAATGTCATTCTGTCTCAAATATTTGCATATTTCTTTTCAAATGTAAATTATTATGTGCCTTTTGTCTCTACATCTATCCACTCTTATGCATTGATGTGTTGAATAAAGTTGTGTAATTGATGTATTTGCTAAATTAATTTTTCTCTCCCATTGCAGAATGATGGAGTTTGCCCTGTGAATCTGTAATGATGAGCGTTCAACTTTATGACTGAAATCTTAGATAAGGCTTATGAATCTTATTCAGAGTCGGTGGTTATTTCACTAAGATCTGTGAATTAGTTAAGAAATTGTTAATATCACGATCAACTAACTCAACTAATGGTCCATCGACCAGAGGAAAGAGTGTTGATTCGTGAGGATTAGTTAGGATTTGAAATGTTATTTTTAACCGATTTGTGGTTGCAGGGAATTAACTAATCACAAATTAGGAGAATTATAAAACGTGACCCTGAGCGGATCGACCAGGGAGTGTGGATGAGCATTTTAGATAAATGCATATGGGCCCATTGAAATATTTAGTTTTGTGGAAATGTTCAACCCTGGCCTTCTGCTGGATCACTGGTACCAGCAGCTAAAGTCTTCATGACTTTCTTTCTCCTGATAATCCATCACTTTGTTTTTGATGCCCTAAGTGTAATGTTATGCCAAGACATGGGTCTCATGCTCACTGTGTCAAGCTGTACCTGGCTGATAAGCCCTAATAAGAGCTAAACCAGTCCTGGGTTGCTTGTGTTCTGGTTCAGGGAAGACCTGACCTGGAAGTTTGGGCTAAACTGTTCCCATATAGGTAGGTTCAAGAATGATCTGCATATCTCTGGGTCCAAACTGAAGAGGTATGGTGGGCAAAAAGGGATGGACTTGGAGCTCAATGCTTTTCCAGTGGCTGAGATTAATTCAAGCATTCCATCCATCACTTTGTTTTTGATGCTCTTACCTGGGGCACATATAGACTTTCACTTTTATAGCAACATGGGAAGCCCACTCCAGATCTACTTTTTACATTTTATTTTTTCAATGTCTGGTGTCCTCGTCTCACCTGGCGCTCCCATGACCATTTATATAAATGCACATTGCCCAGTAAAAACACCCCATCCTGTCATAAATAAATATATATAAACACACAAATAGTATTTGTGCTTGTGTAATATGCTATATATATTGACTCTGTTGAGTGAGGGTAAGGGCCATAAATCACAAGAGGCGAATCCTCGATTGGGTCAAAGTGCACCACCTCTCCCTCAACAATGCTAACAAATAGGATATTACATTCCACACATCGGCCATGGCATTTTTTCATGTATATTTATTTAAAAATATATATATTTATTCAAATCTGGGTTTCAAGGAGTTAAATTAAGGCAGTAAGGTAACATCACATTGCCCGCTGTGGTGTAGTAAATATGTGAACGTGTTTATTAGTACATCTGCTCTAAATAACATAACTTATTGAGCTTTATTGAGCCACATTTATTTTCCATGCCATGGCATGCATGTATATCTGTGGATATCACCCTGAGCTGTCAGATTATAAATTCGTTTACAAGGATTATTCCAAATGAAATTAGATATTGATTTTATTTAGAATTGTCATACCTATCTTTTCCATGAGAGGGTGATAATGTCCTGTTCATTCATACCCGTACCACTTTCACTAGTAATCCAGCTAAATGAGAGCACTGAGAATTATCCTTTGCTGTTGCAGGGTGTGAAGATAACATGGACTCAAATGGATCTACTAGTTCCAGTTTCAGTATTTTTTCTGCCAGGAATGTAGTAAACTATTTTGAAACGTGAAACAAACTAATTTCACACTATTTTACAATGTATATTTAACAAGTAGACTAAACATAGTGTTCCAATTTTCAGTATCATTGGGTCTAAATAATTACTTTTAATATTCTTCATTGTGTAAATAATGAAATATTGCTATATATATATATATATATATATTCACTGAAAAAACCATAGGTTTCAGGCCTGATATAGTTAGGAATTAGCATTTAAAAAACCTTTGAAATTCACTGAAAAAACCATAGGTTTCAGACCTGATATAGTTAGGAATTAGCATTTAAAAAACCTTAGAAATTCACTGAAAAAACAATAGGTTTTAGGGGTGTTATAGTTAGCTGGACATTTCACTCGAACAAAACCATTGAAATTCCTCCGATATAGTTAGTTGTACTAACTACATCTCGCGCGCCCGCAATCCACTGCTGATGATGTCACATATTACATTATTCATGACATGGTCAGTGACATCACTGAGAGCCCCCCCACCTATTTTAAAGTTGCCCTGGGGGGTGGAGGTACCCGGAGCTGGGGGGGCCTGAGAGCCCCCCCACCCATTTTAAAGAATCCCCGGGGGTGGCGGTCTCCGGGGCTGCGGGGGGGCTGTGAGCCCCCCACCTATTTTATGTTAGTGCCCCGGGGGGTGGCGGTCCTCGGGGCAGTGTGGGGGGGGATTGGGACCCCCCCACACCTAATTTTTCAAAATGCCCCTGGGATTTGGCCCCCCGGGGGCAAATTAGCATATGTAGCGCAGGAGCCCGCGCTGAATTTTTTTTTCTATCGGGAGGATGCGCGCTGGTTGCGCGCATCCTCCTGTTGGGCCTTGGGGGTCCTTGTGAGACCCCCTGAGCAGGCCTAGGGGGTCAGGGTTTTTCTACCCTGCCCCCTTTTCGCGTTTTGCGCCTTTTTTGGGGGGGTTTCTTGTGCCTCAGTTCTACCAAGGCACAAGATGGCGGCCAACACTTCCTGATTCAGAGTGTTGGCAGCCAATTAAAATTCAGCTTGTGATCGGGTGGGTGCGAGGATCCTCCGAGGCCATAGATATATATGTACTTTTAACTCTAATTTTCTGAGGAACTACTGAACGGATTTACACAATTTAAGCAAAAGGCACGAGTCTGAACTGAGGACTACCTCTTTGCCAAATTTGGTGTAATTCCGTTCAGCAGTTCAGGCTGTAGCTGCGGCTAAAGGTCCTATGGGAAAATGCATGGGGAAAACGTGTTTTGGGACCCCCCTAATTTCTCGGCCCCCGCTTGACAAATCACCGTGAAACTTTCAGGATAGGAGCGGACCAGAGCTGGGCAAAAGTTTGGAAAATTTCGCGAAGATTCGTCAATCGGCGCCAAAGTTATTCCAAATAGAATGTTGCGGATTTCCTTTGGAAAATAGGTCCTAACTATATCTACCTACTGGCGACCGCCAGTAGGTAATATATATATATATATATATATTCACTGAAAAATACATAGGATTCAGGGATGTTATAGTTAGAAATTAGCATTTAAAAAACCTTAGTTGGACATTTCACTCCTACAAAACCATAGAAATGTTGCCGTGGTCCGAGCCCATGCTCCTTTTTACACCTCTCTGCAACGCAGCTCTGTGGCGCTTACTGGAGGTACCTGGTGTGCCTGTTGGCCCCCAGGGACCCTCAGGATTCAAGGGGACTTAATCCCCAACTTGAAACAGGCCACGGAGCGCGTTTGCACACTTCTCACATGAGGCCCCGCCCCCTCCCTTCACCACTGTGCAAACACGCCCTGTGGCGCTTTTTAAGTTGTGGGATTAAGTCCCCTTGAATCCTGAGGGTCCCTGGGGTCCAACCAGCCCACCAGGTACCTCCAGTAAGCGCCACAGAGATGCGCTGCACAGAAGTGTAAAAAGGGGCGTGGCCTCGGACCACCTCTCTGCAACGCAGCCCTGTGGCACTTACTGGAGGTACCTGGTGGTCTAGTTGGCCCCCAGGGACCCTCAGGATTCAAGGGGACTTAATCCCCCAACTTAAAACGCACCACAGGACATGTTTGCACACACGTCACATCAGGCCCCGCCCCCTCCCTTCACTACTCTTCAAACGCACCCCGTTGCGCCTTTTAAGTTGGGGGATCTAGTCCCTTGAATCCTGAGGGTCCATGGGGTCCAACTAGCTCACCAGTTACCTCCAGTAAGCGCCACAGAGCTGTGTTACAGAGAGGTGAAAAAAAGGAGCGTGGCTTGGACCACCTCTCTGCAACGCAGCTCTTTGGGCTAGTTAGCCCCCAGGGACCCCAGTATTCAAGGGGATTTAAGTCCCCAGCTTAGAAGGTGCCACGGGGCGCGTTTGCAGAGTGGTGCAAGGTGGAGGTGGGGCCTCCAGCGCGATGCCGGTTTTTGTTTTTAATTTTATTTTTTAGAAGGGGGGCTGTGTGGCCCCCATTCTTTTCCTATTTGTTTGGCCCTGGGGTTCCCATCCCCCAGGGCCTGACCCCTATTTTTTTTTTATTTAAATACTAGAAGGGGGCCGCGTGGCCCTCCTCCCGAGGCCATTTTCGGCCCCGGGGACCCCATCCCCGGGGCATGGCCAGTATTTATTTATTTATTATATTTGGAGGGGGCGCGTGGCCCCCTCCTCAGGCCATTTATGGCCCGAGGACCCCATCCCCCGGGGCCGGCCTCTCTTTTTTAAAAATTTATTATGGGGAGGGGGGCCGCGTGGCCCCCCTCCCGGGCCACTTCTGGCCCCAGGAACCCCATCACCAGGGGCATGGCCACTTCGTTGGGGACCATGGGGGAAGGCCCAATTCCCCCATAGTCCCGCCGGCTCCCCGCCTGCTGCGGGAGCCGGCATTGCTTTTCCACACGGGGAGCTGCTGACATGCAGCTCCCCGTGTGGAAAAGCAATCGCTTTGGATTTTGGAAGAGAGAGCAGGTTTCCCTGCTCTCACTTCCAAAATCCAAAGCAAGTTTGCTATGACACGGTGGAAGCCATCCCTGCCATAGCAAACATTAGTGTCCCGGGGGTGGGCACCCCGGGACACTACAGGAGCCAGCCCTTGGGGGTGGCGGTCCCCAGGGCCATGGAGGGCTCACGGAGGGGGGCCGCGTGGCCCCCCTCCGAATGTGTTCAAAGCCCCGGGGAGGTGGTGGTCCCTGGGGCATGGGGGTCCATAACAGACCCGCATTTAAATTTAGAGTTCCCTGTGGAGGGGGTGGTCCTTGGGACGTGTGAGGGGGGCTCGAGCCCCCCAACACATCTTTTTTAATTAAAAAAAGAGCCCCAGGTAGGTGGTGGTCCCTGGGGCTGCCCCCCACGGTTTATTATCAAAGCCCCGGGGAAGTGGTGGTGCCCGGGGCAGCATGGGGGGGGATTGGGACCCCCCACTTTTTTTTCTACAGCCCCGGGGAGGTGGCGGTCCCCGGGGCTGCGGGGGGCTGTAGTGCCCCCCACATACATTTGTAATAAGCCCTGGGGAGGTGGCAGTCCCCAGTGCTCTCATTTCAAATGAAGCTTCATTTTTAAAAATAATTTCGGCGGGATTCACGACTCTTACGCAAATTCCGCCGAAATTTAACAGAAATAATGCTTTTTTTGGCCCTGGGGGCTCTTATGGGACCCCCTGAGCAGGCCTAGGAGGTCAAGGTGTTTCTACCCTGCCCCCTTTTCTTTTTTTCTTGTTTTTAAAAAAAAAATTCTACTGTTTTCTTGTGATGCGGTTCTACCTCTGCCCTAGATATCGAAACTTTTCCTTTTTCTAATTCCTCAGCAACTACTGAACGGATTTACACCATTTAACAACAAGCATTTACAATGCAATGGTCTCGGCATTGTTAAAGTTAGAGCTATTGGCATTGCTCATGACATTATTTTTGTTTATGTTTTTGTTTTTAAAACATTTAAAGAAACGGCATTGTTATTTACAATGTCAATAGCTTAATCTCTCTCAAATGGTGCGTTTCAGTAAATGCAGCCTGCTACACTCTTTTAACAATTACATTGAGCCTCCACCGCAAAGATCACACCCTGAGACGGTCACCTCTTCAGCTTTAAGAATACAGATTGGCCTATGTGTTCCGCTGCCAATAACTGTACTAAGCGCAGGGCTTTAAGTGGGCCAGGTCCTGCCGGTGGTCAGCACAAGTAGTTTTAAAAAGTAGATGCTGAGGTGAGGCTATCGGGCTCTCCATGTTTGCCCTCACCATCAGGGTGAAACAAAATGATAACTCTGCAGCAGGAACATCCTTCACTGTCTGTGATGTAACATCAAAGAGACTTGTTATAGTCCTTCCACAGCCTCATCCTTTCAGAACTGAAGCATTTTCAACATTATATACAACGAAGCCATAGTTGTTCCTTATTTATCTTATGCAACTAACAACCATTGACAAAGGCAATAGTCATGGCTTATTGTAGGTGTAAGTAACATGTTGTATTATATATCTAGATACAATTAAAAATGAGACAAAATACTAGTCGGGAAGAACACTATGCTAAGCACAGATGAGGGGCGGGTTTATAGTTTTCTTTTTTGGGTTTCATTATTTTACTGTTCTATAGGAAAATGATAATGTAGTATTCTCATGTTGTATTTTAATGTACTGTGTTGTCTTGTTCCTAGCTGCTCAGTCTGTGTGAGTGTTCTGTGCGGAATGTTGGTGTGTGGGCTATGAGTGGAATGTTGGAGTGACTGGTGTCAGTGATGACAGTTGGTGGGTGGGGCTGAGCAGCTAGCAGGCTGCTCCTGGTGGGGCTGCTGATGAAGACTTACAGACTATTATACATAGGTCTTATGCTACTTGTTACTTATTTCAATAAACCTACTTGAACCTCATCATACAGCGTGGACTACATTACTACAACTTGTGCTATGAAATCTGAGCTGAAGTGGAGTGTGAAGCACATTCAACTTATTTGCTGAAATGTAGACTGTATTATATTAAAAGAGGTGAATGTGTTACTTAAACCTATTGTCTTCCATACTAATAATGTTTGCTCCCATGTATAACGTAACCGCAGACTGAACCTGAGACTTCCAGACTGGTGATGGGTAATAATTCAAGCTTTTGAATCCGAAATATGCCAGCTATGGAGAACTGTAGTTTCCAGGGAGAAAATGTAACAACTCTGCCAGTGTATGAAGGATGTCTAAGCTTTGTGGGATGTTCCAGGAACGTATGACTCGTGTTTTGTTTGTGTCTGTGTGTGTTGGAATGGCTTTGCAACGGTGGTCTGATATATGCTTTTCCTCTTCTGCCGAAATGCTGCATTGTGCCAGATAACCTTTTCGTCTTTGTTTTCAGCACGTGTCTCGTGTGTCCACCAGATGGTGCTGATGTACAGCTTATTTGTTGCAGCGTCCTGCTGTTTCGCGAACCACCGTCGAGGGTTTCAGTCTGGTGATGGTTTTCTTCATTCAGTGCAGGGCCCTTTGTTACCCAGAATTATCGAAGTGCCAGTTATTCGTAAATCCTGACGGTTGAAGCCGTGTTGAGCATAGGTATAAACGTGTTATGTAGTGAAAGCTGAGATTGGAATGCCGTGATTGTATGCCGTGGTGTAGGTGCACAGCCACTGCTAATATCACTACTGCAGCTCTGCCTCCGCGCATAGATGTGTCTTATCCTGCCTTAGCTTTCATTCTCTGTTTGCTTGGAGAAGCTGAGGCGCAGCGGGTAGATCCACAGCCCCTTTGCTATTGACCTTTGGAAAATCTGTTTCAGCTCATGGAAAAAGAAATCTTTAGTGGGCCAATGAGCGGCCTCTCGTCTGAACTCCCCCCCCAGATTAACTTCTCGCGAACACCAACATCCCCGATTTACTCCACTGGCCATGCAACGAATGCGCACTGAATTGCGAACATTGACTATTTTCTAGCCGAACTAGCATGGCTCACTCTTTCAGGCGAGCACACATTGTACTGACGAAACGGACGATGCCAGGCGTTGCTTTTGCCCGCAGACTTCAGGCACCAAAGATACCTATCCCTATTTTTCATAGCCGTTGGTTTTAATGTCCTGTAGCACCCGCTCTGTGCAGACACCACTGCCTTTCTCCGAGGCGAAGCAGAAATGCCTCGGTGAAAGGCAGCGGCGTTTTTGGATTCGGGGGCGTGTTTCTTTTTCTCTCCTCTTGCCATTGGCTGGAGGAGATAATTAGAAAAGTAGCAAAAAACACGCCCCCGAATCTGAAAAGGACGGGGCCTGTTTTGCGAGACGAACCTCTTCTCCAATGGCTGGCCAGCATTTAAGAGGCCAGCCAATGGAGAAGAGGAGAGAAGAGGGGCGGGTTCAAGCCCCTCTTCTCCAAGACATTAAATCTCGGAGCGAGACTGCGCAAGCGCAGCCTTCGACCCGAGACCTAAAAAGGGATCTTTCTGAACCAAGGGCTACCTTTTTGCCAAATTTAGTGTAATTACGTTCAGCAGTTCGGGCTGTAGCTTTGTCTAAAGTTTCCTATGGAAAATTACATGGGGAAAACGTGTTTTGGGACCCCCTTTTTTCTCGTTCTCCACTTCACCTATCACCCTGAAACTTTCAAGACAGGAGCTGACCGGAACGGGCCACTAGTTTTGCGAAGGTTCGTCAACCGCCGCCAAAGTTATTGGGATAATATATATATATATATATATTACTTGCTGTTGCAGCACAGCAAGTGAGTTAATTTTAACCAGCTCTGTACTCTGGGTCCCACTAAAGGAAATAATGAATTTTAAAAGCGTGAATGGCTAAACAGAACCTACAAAGGACGTGATTGACATTGTACTGAACTACTCATTCCAGCATGCACTGAAAAGAAAAACGCACTGAGCAAAGCAATTAACAAACAACATGCAGCTGTGAATAAAAAGCTCTCTGGAAACATTCACATCTTGTAAGTCGCCTCTGAAGAAAAGGCAGGAGCCTTGAAACGCGTCAGGCGCTATGAATGCTAACTGGAATGCAAATGCTGGTTTCTTGGTGAAAATAAACCCTTCGGTTTTCATTTGCTGTCGAGTGCTTCCTCAAAAGCCTTGGGCCATTGGAATACATATATATATATATATATATATATATATATATATATATATATATATATATATATATATATATATATATATATATATATATATATATATATATATATAAATGTGCAAATAATAGACGACGTTTTATTTGTTAAAGTCTGGATTGCTTACTGTGGGCATGGGGACAGAAGGCTCTCGAGGCAAGGTCTTTGTAAAGCGAATTTAATTTTTATTGATCGTCTTCTCCTGAGAAAAGCCAGTGTTAGGACACTTGACAATCCGTCTTGTCCGGGTCCGCTGCACTCTGACTTCTTCGGGATGTCTCGGGCTCGGGGTCTTGATCCAAAGGCCTCAGGTACATGAAAAGAGGAGAATATGTGGGTCAATGTCCTGGACGGATGACGATATGGGGAAAGGGAGTGAGGGACTCAAGCGTGCTCGGTGCTATACAGTGGGGGTGCCCGTGCACAAGGAAGGAGCGGGTGGAGCAGAGAGGGATGACAGAGTGAATTGAAGACACCACTCTATGGGCCTTCCCTCTCCCGTGTTCCAACCCACCCGCAACCTTGCAACGTACCTTTGTGAGCCACGCTTCTCCTGAAGCGTGGCGGGGTGCAGCGTGGATGCGGTGGCCTCCTGGCGTCTGCAGCACGTCGGCTCCTCCTGTGGTTCCTGGTATCGCCTCAGCTACCTCCAATGTCATTCCTCAGTCTCCCGTTCTCACGCCACTTGGTTGTTCTGTCTCCTTCACTCCGGAAGCGTACTTCTCTCTGGTGTCGGCTTCCTCGCTCCTTATTGGCCCAGAAGTACTGATGTCATGAGTAGGAGTGACTGGAGCTTGATTCGTGGTTGTTTTAAAGGGTCCGTGTCCCCAATCCGATGCATCTGATACAGCCGCGGAAAAGCTGGCTCCACTCCAATCCGTCTGTTGGGAGACAAGAGGCATGGTAACGGCCGGCGCAGACCACCATCCGGTAGCACCCTGGTACACACAAGGCACATTGTGACACTTACATAAAAAATATACGTCTATCATATGTTTGTTTCCATAACCATTCCTCTCCCATGCACTACTGCCAAACATGTTCTGTTATATGGACTGCTATAACATTTCTTTGCACTACTTCTTTTAAACAAGCATGACAAGCATTTGCAATGCAATAGGTCTCTCATTTACGCAAGTTTGAGCTATTGACATTGCAAATAACAATGCCTTTTATTTTTGGTTTTAAAACATAAATAAAAGGCATTGTGATTTACAATGCCAATAGCTTAAACTCGCATAAATGCGAGACCTATTGCATTGCAAATGCTTTTTTTTCCTCAAAAAGTTCCTCTGTCCAAATGTTGCATCTACCCTTGGTGCTTTTCTAAAAACTCCTTAAATCAGATCAGATCTATTGCACGGAGGACCAACCCCGATTATTAAAGTGCTTCTACCCTGCTAGTGGCGCTGAATTTAATGCTGACTTGAGCTGTGGACCCAGAACACTCTAGTTCCAATCTGGGCATCCCCACCTAAAGGGAATTATCCTGGGCAAAACCTTCTGTCTTCTTTCTCACCCATTCTCTTTGCTGCCAAAAGGCAATGAATGTGTGTGTCCAAACACCACATGGGGGGGCAGCGGAGGGGGAGGGGGGTGTTGGATGCTGGCAGGCCCGTGGCAACAGACCAGTGGAGGAGGAGGGCTGGCTTAAAGTCCATACGAGTAACTATATATTATATGAGTAACTGTATTAAAATAGAAAGTCTTCGCTGATGCCAGGCCTAAAAGAGAGGTCTAGTGAGAGGGTACGGATGAGGACGATTTGAAGCTGGAAGTGAACATAGACAGGACGGGTCAGAAAAGTAAAGGAGAACAGTAAGGGATGAGTGAAGTAAATTTGGCATGGGCAGAGAGGGACTTGCAGGTGGAAAACAGAGAGCGGAGGCAGGAGAGGGGGACATTTGAAGGCAGGGAAACAAGATAGTGGACATAAAGAAAACACACAGACAGCACTCACCCATGATCAGCCACTCCGAGTCGGGCATTCTAAAATAAATCTTCCTGAAGTCCTCGTTCCTTTGCTTCTAGGTCAGGCTGAGCTTCTGCCAATGAGAATTGACATCCTCAGAGAGCTGCCGTTTGAAGAAGGACCTGCGGCGGGCCCTACCCCTCTCAGAGCCCCTTCCTGTTAATGTTAATGTTACTGGGTATATATAGAGTGCGCGGCTACTCCCGGGAGTGTCCCGGCGCTAAAGACAAGAAAGACCAGTGACAAAAACACAGCTGTGGAGCCCCAAGGCCGCCGATCATACAAACAGCCAAGTTTTGAGCTTGTGACGAAAGCTAAGAAGATCCCCCTCCTGACGCAGATCAAGAGGTAGGCTATTCCAGAGCCTGGAGGCCACTACTTGGAAGGAGCGACCACCCAATCACGAGCAAAGAAACCTTGGGGTCTGTGACAAAAATTAATTTGAGGACCGCAGGTGTCGAGATGGAACATAGAGCTGACATCTATTTCTCAAATACGGAGCCCCAATGTTGTGTAATGCCTTATAGGCCAACACCAAAGTCTTAAAGTTCACCCTCTTGCGTACTGGGAGCCAGTGCAAGGACCTGAGGTGTGGGGTCATATGGGTCCTGAAGTCAACCATAAGTATGGCTCTAGCCGCGGCATTCTGTACTACCTGAAGGCGGCTAAGCAGATAGTCCGGCAGGCCAAGGTAGAGAATGTTGACATAATCAAGACGCGACAGGATCAATGCTTGCACAACTATCTTCCTATGGGATACTGAAAGTAAAGGGAGAAAATTACGCATCATTTTCAATAGGCCGAAACAAGTGCCTGCTACCGTCTGGACTTGGGATTTCATGGACATATCCTTGTCCAGTTTGACCCCCAAGTTCTTGACCGTAGTGGCTAAGGTAGTAGGAGGAGACATGTTTGATGGCCACCATTCACGACACTCATCCCCAGGATTGCAGCCGAAGAAAATGATTTCAGATTTCTCCGAATTGCAGAGAAGTTGGTTCTGATTAAACCACCCAAATACTGTGGATAAACAGGGATTTATCATCTTCCCATTAAGAGCTTCGCCTTTGCCACAAGTAAACAATAGTTGTGTATCGTCGGCGTAAGAGACAATCTTGGCACCGAAAGGTTCAATCAGTGATGCCAGAGGGGCCATAAACACATTGAACAGGGTTGGACTTAAAATAGATCCCTGAGGGACGCCAACATTCATAGGTAAAATAGATGCCGCGAAAGGAGGGGACCAGACTGTTTGCTGGCGATTTTCCAAATAGGACCTGAACCACTGAAGGACCGTGCCTCCGATACCGCATTCTTGAAGGCGACCCAAAAGTAGTTTGTGAGGAACGGTATCGAAGGCCGCAGACGGGTCAAGCAGTATCAAGACTGCCTTCCCGCCTTTATCCAATGTGGACTTAATTGATTCTGATATCTCAAGGAGAGCTGTTTCCATGCTGAAATTAGCACGGAAACCAGATTGGCTCGGATGTAAAACACCATTGGTTTCGACAAACTCCCCCACGACCTGATTTACAAATTTCTCCAAAGCCTTGGAGAAAAACGGTAGGAGCAAAATAGATCTATAATTGCTGGCTATCGAAGGGTCCGCAGATGTTTTTTTTAAAAGTGGGAGAATTTTCCCATGCTTCCAGGTATCAGGCACCATTCCTTCAATTAATGATAGATTCAGAACCTTATTAACAGCTGGGTTTATAACCTCAACAACAGACGCGAGGACCTTCGCAGGACAGGGATCAGAGGGAGAGCCTGATTTCAGTGAGCATAGGATTTTTAAAGAGTGTTTCAACGTAATCGTGGGGAATTTCAATAGAAACCTCCCAGCCTTGGGTGAGAGAGTTGGGGTATTAACCAAGTTGCCTACTGAAAGTGAAGATGCAACTCCAAAGGAAGCTTGTGTTAAAGAGATTTTCATATAAAAATAATGTGCAATACTTGCTGTCCATTCCTCTGTGGGGGTGAAAGGATTCTTTATTGCACATGGGGACGCGAAGTTTTTGACAATTGTAAAAATGTCCTTGCTTTTATTGCCTGCCTTCTCTACTTTTAAATTAAAAAAGTTCTTTTTTTCCAGGCGAACTTTGGCATAATGGGCTTTTAATGCCGCCTTATAAGTTTGCTTATCCGTGGAATTAAAATCCTTCCTCCAGATTCTCTCCAAACGTTTACAGAGACCTCTACTTTTCCTAAGAGCCTCCGTGAACCAGGGGGCTGATGCTCTGTCCCTATTGGCAACACGGAGCTTGGGAGGGGCAAGCTCATTTGCACAGGTTTCCAACCAGCTCTCTAATGCAAGGACATCGTGCGTTAGGCTATCATTAAAACAAAACGGATGCGTTTTAAGAAAATCTCCTAGTGCCGCCGAAGTCATCAGGTTAAAAGGTCTAAAACTAGTGGTGCGCTCCACACAATGCTTATAAGACTGAACCAGTGTTTCCTTTACTTTAAAAGTGAGTAGGCAGTGATCAGACCATACAAGAGGGCGGGGCAGATCCAATTCAATCTTGTCAGTAGAAAAAAACCTGATCAGGAATATGACCCCTTTCATGCATGGGGGAGGAAACATAGGGAGTAAAGTTTAACATATTCAAAGATTCATAAAGTTTCAAGGAGTCGTGATCAAGGCCCTGGTCCATATGAATGTTAAAATCACCTAATACCAGACATTGCTTATATTTTGCAGTTAAAGGAGCAATGACATTATCTAACATCTCCAAAAAAGCTTTTCACCTGACCAGGAGGCCGGAATACTAATATACCTGCAATTGACTGGTGAGCCGATATTTTTAACAAAAAATCTAGGCTTTCAGCATCCGCCAAGGCATAGTTAGGTAAAATAGTATAGGTAAATGAACTTTTATAAATAATAGCAACTCCTCCACCACGTCCACGTTGTCGATCTTTCCTCAATATTAGGCAGCTAGGGGGATCGCGTTAGCAATAGTTGGGTTAGAGCCCTCATGAAGCCATGTTTCCGTTAGAAACAAAACATCAGGTTTTAGTTCAGAGAGCAAATCATAAATTTGGAATTCATGCTGCTTCATGGAGCGTGTATTAAGGAGCATCATAGTAAGATCACTATTAACCAACGGGTTAATAAGCATAGAAGGGCCGGGAGCATGCTTTCCAGGCATAGTTTTATTAATTAGAGCAGGAGGGGGAGACAGTGTCCAATTGCACATCCCACAGCTAAATTCCCTCATGTTACCAACTGAAAGGGTATGTGGGCGACAGTTCTCACACCTACCGATAGCCTGGAATCACTACTGGTGTAGCAGATACGCTCAACGGTTTGGCGCCCATTCATAAGCGCCAAGGGGCCGGCCCAGCCGCCATCCGACGCCTCCGGGACACCTCTGAGCGCAGACGGGCTTGCCTTAGGCGCTCCTTTGGCACGCCAGTGGCGCACCCGCGGGGCCTTTCTCTATACTCCTCTCCGCGGGTTTATCCACACTCGTCTCTGAACCCCTCGCTGGGCCCTTTTCCATACTCCGAATCTTCTCTAAACTTTTCTCTGGGCCCTTCTCTGAATTCTTCTCTGCACCCCTCCCTGCAGCCTTCTCCAAACTCCTCTCCGGGTTTTGGTTTGCACTCCTCTCCAGGACCTTCTCCTGGCTCTTCTAAGCATCCATCTCTGGGTCCGACCCCTTCTCTGAGCCTTTCTCGTAGTCGCCAATCTCCAGGATGGAGCGGTGAGGACAGCCCGCCCCTAAGTCCAGCTGTACCCTGAGACGAAAGGGAGGACCCCTCCCCACTCGGGACGATAAGCACAAACGCAGTGCCACAGGCACTAGGAAAACAAGAACCAAATAAACGGGGTCTACACGCTGTGTAAAGGATACACACTGGCACACAAAAATGCGCCTTTGCACGGGGATTATGGAAGCAAGTCTCGGCGTCGGCTCGAGGCATCCTGTGTCCTTGTCTAACATAACTGGTGCTCATGTGAAGTGCTCCAAAATCTTCGGGTCGAGTTCGCGCTATATAAATCTAGAGAAAAAAAAGTAATAAAAAGTTAACGTGACCTTGTGTAATGAAACTTGTGCTCATCTAAAGCGCTCCAATACCTTCCAGTCTTGTTCTCGCTATATAAAACTGCGCAAAGAAATTTAAAACTTAAAACCACGGACAAAGGAACCAGGCAAAAAACACAATGGCACTGGTCGAAATGCAACACCATACCGCAATGTTAAACACCGATTACACGAATGGTAAAAAAAAAGTGCTTACCCAATAATTAAAGACTCACTGTACTGCCGCAAGTAAGATATCCAGTCCGGGTGGGCGGGGCGAAAAGGAGACAGGGCGGTAACAAGGAGGGACTAAAAAGCCTAGCTGACAATGGAAAGCCAATGTTTACCATAAACGATGACGCAAGCCAATGAAAACAAGGGGCGGAGGCTACACGCAACTACTGAAATGTTATCGATTACAAGAAGCTTCGCAGAGCATACAGCGCATGCGCGCTGCAACGCTAGGCGAGACCTAAAAAATGGTGCAAATTGTCCTGCATGGTGGCTTGCACCAGTGATACTTTTCTGCAGGATGGTCCCAGGTGGTAGACTTAGAAGAGTATTTTGCTGCATTCATTATAATTATTGAAGCATTGAAAGATCCTTAAAATTGTCAGTGGTTGTTGGCTCCCATGCATTAGCATAAACGTCAGTGTGATAGGGTTAGCACGCGTGACAAATAAACCAGTCAAGTGGTAGCAAGAACATCTCAGCAGTCACAGACCTGGTCAGTGCTAAGGGTGAGCGCAAGAATTTTCGGAAACCATAAAAATGATATTGAACCACACGGGTTCTGTCTTTTCCCTAGCAGCAAAGGATTTTTTTAACCATTTGTTGTAGAATGGCGCCATTTTGAGGCCATCTAATGAGGCACTGTAAGAATGGCCTGCAGTGTCCTTGGCATGTTAGGTATGAGCATAAACACATAAACAACTGCCTTTCACTCCTGTTGGACTCACTCTAGTCTGAAGCACAGTTACAAGTTCACTGAGACACGCTAGCAACTCCCCTCTGCACCTCACGCCTAACACCATTATTAATCTTGACAGAAAAACCACACTGCAACCCACTCATGCTAGCAACTGTAATGACGTTAGCACCGCCTCGCGCTGCCAAGCTGACCCGGAAACCGCACCTTGTACATCCGCTGGCCAGGCGTGCCCAGAGGCTTTATAACAAAGGGGCTAAGACCGCACGTGGCCTTTAGCCTATAGCCTATCTATGTGTCTGTGGTTCAGTTACTGGCGTGCACTGCGACACGGCCCTAGTTCACCCACACACACAGGGCCATCACATCACCGAACAGAGGAGCATGCTGCTAGTCTACTCAGAAGCACTTTGGGAGGTTGTCGGTGGAATTGGGTAGACCAGCACGCCTGCCTGTTTCTATTAGTTTCCTTTGATGCAAGCATTTATGCTCTTTCATTTGAGGAAGCTTTGTGTCGGAAAAATGAAAAAAAAGACATGTAAAGCGTGGGTCACGCTTTGCTTCCTTTTTTTAGAGCTGCTACTTTACACTAAGTCTCGGCACCAAAAATACTGCTATGATCAGAAGATGAAGTGCATAAAAAAGTATGAGAAGTGCTATCCTGAGTACAGTATGGGTGGAGTTAGTGAGTACTAAGATTTGCCACAGTACTTTTGCATCACATGGTGAGAGCAAGACCGCGCCATAGCTACTAAGATGTGGAGACTTTTAAAACATGATCCACTGTAACGTCCGCTTCAAGGCATTGTGTATTTTGTGCACCACCCATGGTATGGCTACCTGACTCAAAGTAGCAGAAAGTGATACATTACATTACTTTAGGAAACTTTCCAAACAAAATCATGATTTGTGTTGGAATGTAAATTGGACCACACCACTTTGCGATGGGCTTGCGTTACTTCTGTGGAAAGGAAAATATTTCGAATTCTGGACGGTACTGTTTAAGATAAAACAAATGCCTCAAAAATATATATTTTTAAGACAGGCAACCATTCTCTACCTAGTATATAATTGTTTTATAAGTTTCCATTAGAAGGATATACCCCAGAACTCACCTGACCAAAATCTCACTTAACACCTCAAAAAGAAATAATATTTCAATCAATCAATCAGGGAATTGTAAGCGCGCTACCCACCCATGAGGGTCTCAAGGCGCTTTTACGCAGATCCATTCAGCTGAAGAGCCAGGTCTTGAGGGTCTTCCTGAAGCTGTTCAGGGAGGGGGCGCGTCTGATGTTTCCCGGTAGCTCGTTCCAGGTCTTGGCTGCAATATGAGAGAACGATCTTCCGCCTGCTCTGGCTTTGTTGATGCGCAGGGTTTCAGCTAGTGTGAGGTTGGTGGATCGGAGGTTTCTTTTGGGTACGTGGAAGTTTATTCTGTCGTTGAGGTATTTGGGTCCGTTGTTGTGTAGGCATTTGTAGGCGTGAGTGAGGATCTTGAAGGTGACTCTCTTCTCCACGGGGAGCCAGTGGAGCCTCCGCAGGTGTTGGCTGATGTGTTGGTGCCAGGGGATGCCGAGGACGAGTCTGGCTGCAGTGTTCTGTATTGTCTGGACTTTGCGGAGTAGGGACTTGTTGATGCCGGCGTAGGGAGCGTTTCCATAGTCCAGTCTGCTGGTGATGAGTGCGTGGGTGACTGTCTTCCTAGACTCCGGGAGGATCCATTTGAAGGTCTTTCAAAGGATGCGGAGGTTGTTGAAGAAGCTGGAGGTGACGGCGTTGACCTGTTGGTTCATGGCCAGTGGTGATTTGAGTACGATGCTGAGGGGGTAGTTGGGCTTCTGAGGCTGATGGGCCACCAGGTGTTGTCCCATGCTGAAGGGGTGGTTCCCAGGACGAAAACTTCTGTCTTCTTGGCGTTGAGTTTTAGGCAGCTGTTGGTCATCCAGACTGCAACGTCTTGCATTCTTCTCTGGAAGTTGAGTTTTGCGGTGGTGGGGGTCTCTGGTGAGGGAGAGGATGAGCTGGGTGTCGTCGGCGTAGGATACGATGTTGAGGTCGTGGTGTCGGACGATGACTGCGAGGGGGGGGCCATGTAGATGTTGCAGAGTCTAGTTAAATGTCCACCTGTCCTTTCAATGTGTTTAATCTGATTGTATTTCCTGGCAAACGTAAAGATTCTACCAGTGAACATAAGAAATATGGACAGAGATAAAATTGCGGAGGAGCTCTTTGAAAGTCGCATCCACACATAGCGGGAATCAGTCACGTAAGGAAGGTCTTAGAGACACATTTACTAAGTTAGAGAGGTAAAAGAAAATGCTAAATGGTGGGATTGGGTAACCCTGAAACAATATCTCAGATTGAACAGGATTCCCAGAGGCCTAAGGGCCCAGATATTCCCAACATATGATGACCTGGACGAGGACCATCTTAGACAATGGGAAGAATCCCTAACACAAAATTCCATGACTTTAATGGGCATTTTAATAGAAAATGCTGATCGTAAAGTCTCCCAACTCCAGATAGAAATAAGTATTTTAGAAAAAGAGATAACAGATTTAGGTTTACAGGAAGCTACAGACAAAAATTATGCTATTCTAAAGGATGTCCTCCATAAACATCAAGAGGATGTCAAACAGAGGAAAGCACGAAAACTGAAAAGAGACGAGATAGAGTACAGAGATGGTAGAATCTTTACGTTTGCCAGGAATACGATCAGATTACACACATTGAAAGGATAGGTGGACATTTAACTAGACCCGAAACTAACTCTATCTCGTCTAGCTCAACCTCACTCAGCGCTCCTATAACCAGCGATAGTGATTTAGAGAATGTTGCTAATGCTGTAGGGGATAACATTGTTGGAAATTCTTTTTTACGGGAAATACGGATGATCAAGAAAGGCAACAAAGCACTACCCAGGCGGGGAGACAATACTAGAAAACCCGTAGAGGAAAAAGAGCAGGTAAGAGAGGATCACAGAATGAACCTAAGATCAGGGAACAGGAAGAGACAATAGGAGCGCAGGACATAGAGGTATCAGTTGTAAATCTATCATCTAAAACACTCACTAATGATATGACATTTTTATTAAAGAAAGGACTGAGCTTTAGTCCAGTGGAGGAAGGAGACTTATGCAATACAAAAATTGATTTGTTTAAATTTATTAGAGGTTTAAAATTGAAAAAATTATTTGTTAACAACCCTACAATGAATAAATGCAGTAAAAATATTTCTGATTGTCTGGTATCAAGTGTTCAGAGCATAAGAGATATTTATGATACACAACTGTTATTATCAATCGCTGAAGTGGAACAATCCCCGATAGATATGGAAAGATTACTTTGTGACTTGGATATTGAGACAGACTACAGTATAGCAAGCGGTCTGAAAAACAAGTCAAAATGGACCCCGGTATTAGCAGGGGGAAATACCATCGATACTTTTCATAAATTGGTAGCGGATGATTTAGACATGATATGGGATAAATACCATGGCAAAAAACAAAGATATATAGACAACTTAACCAGAGGGGAACGTGCTGCCATGGATGAATTAGCTACAGATGACCAGATTATAATTAAACAGGCCGATAAAGGAGGCAACATAGTGATTATGAACAAAATAGACTATGATAATGAGATTTTCACACAATTGAAGGATGTGACTTGTTACGAACAATTGTCAATGAATCCTATAAGCCCACTGACACTCAGAATCAATAAACATTTGAAAGAATGGTACGAAGAAGGATTGTTGGATAGAGATGAATATTTGAATCTTCAAGTATTTAGGCCCACTTACCCTTGCCTTTATACCTTACCTAAAATCCATAAGGATCTCCCGTTTCCTCCTGGGAGACCTATAGAATCCAGTATGGGGGGTCCAGCGGAAAGGTTGGCAGAATATGTCTATTCCTTCAGCCCATGGTACAAAATCTTCCGTCCCACATAAGAGATACTAAACATATTCTAAGTATTCTATCAGATGTAACATGGGATGAGCACATGTATTTGGTCACTCATGATGTGGTGTCATTATACACCAGTATCGCACCAGATATAGGACGTACAGCAATTAAACATCAGCTTGATAGGAGGCCTGCACCACATTGGAAACACACCATTATGTTACTCACTATGATAGATTTGATTCTGCAGAATAACTTTTTTTCTATTTAATGGCACATGGTATAGACAGAAACAAGTTGTGGCGATGGGTTAAAAATGTTCCCCATCATTCGCTAACCTCTTTATGGGGTATTTGGAAGACATTTGGATATGGGGTGAGAATGGCAGTACTTGGAATGACCATATTATTTATTGGGGTCGATACATCGACGACTGCCTGCTACTGTGGTCTGGTACAGAACAAACACTCACTGAATTCTGTCATTATCTGAACTCCAATACGATGGGTATCAAGTTCACATCCAAACATAGTAAAACTCACATTGATTTCTTGGATATAGAATTATATGTTAGAGACAATACATTACACAGTAGGCTACACCGCAAACCAACCGCTTGCAACTCTATTCTTCATGCCACCAGTGCACACCCCCCACACCAAATTCAGGCCATACCTTTTGGGGAATTTATTAGAGCAAGAAGACATTGCAGTGAAGATTCAGAATTTACTTCATGCTTAACTGAAATGAGAGACAGGTTTAGAAAGCTGGGTTATGATCCGGGGACAATTAAGAAAGCTGAGCACAGAATAAGGAGTGTTGTCAGGACTGACACTCTTAAGGATAAAAAGAAAAATAGCAACTTGGTACAACCAGTAAGACTTATTACAAATTTCAATGGTTTGACGAAAACTTTAATTAAAATTTTGAACAAACACTGGAATGTATTAAGGGCAGATGAAACCCTAAGGGATTACACAACAACTAGGCCACAAATTACTTATAGAAGGGGCAAGACCTTGAAAACTATTCTTAGCCCTAGTTTCCCTCGAAATAAACTAAAAAAGGACTGGCTCACACAACAATTGGTGGGTTTTCACAAATGTGGGTGCTGTGGTGTGTGTAGGTGGGCGGCAAATAATAAAAATAACTTTAGTGGACATGACGGACGTAATTACACCATACGGTATAACATGAATTGCAATTCTAAATTTGTGATATATGTTATTGAATGCAAGTGCGGCAGAATGTACGTAGGAAGTAAAATCAGAACTTTAAGAGAAAGAATAAGTGAACATGCGCGGGCCATGAAACAGGGGGATGAGAGATACCCTATGGCTGTACATGCAACAACCTGTACAGCACAGGGATCTTATAAACAATTCTCTTTCTTTGGTATTGATCAAGTGACACAAAATCCCAGGGGTGGCAACAGAGAATTAAAACTGAGACGTACTGAGGCACTTTGGATCATGTGTCTTAGAACGGTTGAAAGGGGTCTTAATTCTGACCAGGAGATGGAGTATTTTTTGGGAGACTAAAATAACTAAAGAATAAGATTGAGAATGGAGAGAACTAAGTATTTAGTATTTAGTAACCAAATGGGTAGCAATTACAAATACATTTTGTGTTAAAAAATGCTAGGATTAATTACAAGATGAAGAAGTATTAGATTTGATGTTTTCAGAGGTGAAAGCAACCAAATGGTTAGTAATCACAAACAAATTTTGGTTTTAAAAAAAATGGTATGATTGATTGACAACATGAAGAAGAATTAGATTTGATATTTTCATATGATGTTCTATATTTTAATGATGGATCTATGTAATGTTTGACACAGATTGTCATTGATGAACTTATTGTAGATACTGCCTTGTACAGGTGCATTATATTTTGAGACGTTGACACTATGTCATTTACATACATACGGAAGTGTGGATTAATTTAGTCACCTCCTTGCAAATTATTTTGAACCCAAATTGCTTTTATCATGCGAATCGTGATTCACATAATAAGAATCCCCTGCATAGCCCACTGGAGACATTCATGATTATATTTAAGGGGAAATTGTTTATATCTTCCCAATTCTTCTTTTTATTTATTTCTTTGTTGGAATCAATAATCTAATAGTTGCAGAGAATTCAAATTATTGCAACAAGGGGTTGTCTGATTTAACCTTCTAAGGTGGTTTTGTAGGCTCATAGTTATATTAATGGTGATCATAAATCTGTGAATGACAGTTGATGAGTTGCTTATATCCTTGAGACTATCATCCTGTAATAGGGTTTGGTGGTAATCCCTAGTAAAATGTAAACATGGATTAGGTTTGTTGTAACCTGTATATTTAGTAGGTGACTGCGATATAAACGCACCAGTTCATAATAATTTCAAGCATTATGACCGATGTGGGAGAAAGTCGAAGCTATGTAATATGGTACCAGAAAATGGTGTATCACAAGCCCACATACTTGGTGGGTTGACGCTCTAGTCTTGAGACTGGATTTCATTTCTATAGACCGGAAGGTTCTTAGCGAATCACTTCCGGGTCAAAACGGCGCTCGTGAAGACGGAGGAGGGTGGAAACATACTCGCTTCGGTAAGAACTCCCGCTACACCATTAGGGTTTTTAAGATGGGGATAAGTTAAGCGGGACAGATTTACGCCTGGGTACACAATTACATTTAAACAATTTCTTTTATTGTCGTAAATATGAATCGTAGTACTTAATGTACAAGGATACTGACTATTGAAAGGAGTCCATACATAGGAAGCGTTTATCTCGACACAGAGAATATCAAATATAAATAAGAATTTGCCTCTCAACAAAATAAGCTCGTGTCTAAGTATTAACAGTAAATTCGTTAGAATTGATATGGAGTATAATGCTTTTTTAATGCAGATTCGCCGAATCAAGAAAGTCTTTTAACTTAAACGTGAGGAAGAGATAACCACACAGTAGCCGGGACGGAAGTAGAACCGGCAGGGAGGTTAGTGTTTACTCACCAGACCGTCTTCTCTGGTTCTCTTGATCAAGAATACAACTCCTAATGTCTTTTTGTCATGACATAAGAATGATCGTTTTTATTTTTAGAGCGCACAAGATTCGTGTTTTTTGCGGACAGGTAGTACATGGTTTCTTGACTGAATTCACGTCACCCACGATTCTCTAGTCTATAAATATAATCATGAATGATCACCACAATTGGGACATAAGGGTGTCACAATAATATTAGATATGCACCTTCTGGTTTTTCCCACACTGATGGATAAGATGTTAAATTGCAATCTAATATGTGAATATGTCTTTATTTAGATAATCAAACCATATGTATGAAATACAATAAGAGAGTGCATGTAACCTCTATCCCATCACTACAATTACACTAAGAGGTGATAGACATCAATGATTAATGGAGGATACCAGTTTAGCTGGTAATAGGGCGGTTTGTTTTCTTGAGGGGAAAAGTCACATTATGTTCACTACTGATTGATTTTTGTACTTGTTAAACTTTAATGATTTGAGAGTAGTAGGGGAAGGACTGATTCCTTGTATTTGATTGTTCCTTTATATCCCTGAAGAAGTCAGGTGGGAGTATTCCCCACGACGAAACACGTGTTGTCTGGGCAAAGACTGGGCAATATCTATAATTAAAGAAACAAATAACAATATAGAATCACGATTGTATTTTTCTGGAAGAGCTCAAGATATATTTTGTGAACGTTGTATACTGATTTTTAAATGTGTACTAAATGTAACAGCATGTGCTTAGTTCAGACATAGATGTTAAAGAGGGTCGGGCTCAGTGATGAACCCTGTGGGATTCCACAGGTGATTTCCGTGGGGGTGGAGAGGAAGGGTGGTGGTCTGTTCCTTTGGCTTCTTCTGGTGAGGAATGATCGGATCCAGTCCAGGACAGTTCCTTGTATGCAGGCATTGTGTAGTCTGTTGACTAGTGTGCGGTGAGAGACGGGGTCGAAGGCTGCAGACAGGTCAAGGAGGATGAGGGCTGTGGAGTGGCCCTGGTCCAGGATGGTGCGGATGTCGTCTGTGGCGGCGAGTAGGGAGGTCTCGGTGTTGTGGTTGCTTTGGAATCTGGATTGGGAGGGGTCGAGGATGGCGTTCTCTTCGATGAATCGTGTCAGCTCCCTGTTGACTGCTTTCTCTGCCACTTTAGCTGCGAAGGGGCGGAGCGAGATGGGCCAGTAGCTCTTGAGGTTGGTGGGGTCGGCCGTGGGTTCTTGAGCAGGGGCCTGACTTCTGCGCGCTTCCAGTCATCTGGAAAAGTGCCTGTTGTGAAGGTGGTGTTGATGGTCCGTTGCAGTTCAGGTGCAATGGTGTCTGTGGCCCTGTGGTAGATGTGCAGGGGGCATGGGGCAGTGGGGGCCCCCGAGTGGATGCCTTTCATGATCATGGCGTTATCCTCGTCATGATTGGTGCCCAATTGGAGATGGTGGTTTGGCTGGTGTCTCTGGGGGGTGGAGGGCCGGCTATGACATCTTGTGGGTGGTCGACGAAGTTTTCGTAGAGAGTTCTGATTTTGAGGTAGAAGTAGGTTTCAAGCTTGTCGTAGAGGTCTTGGGACGGGGTGATGTTTGTGGCTTCGCTGCGTGGGCTGGTGAACTCCTGAATGACACTGAAGAGTTCCTTGGCGTTGGTGGGGTTGGCGAGGATTTTGTTGTGGATGAAGTTCCTTTTGGTTGTCCTGATTTGGTTGTGGTAGTCCGTCATGGCGTCCTTGTAGGTGGAGTAGTTATTGGTTGTCTTGGTGTTTCTCCAGTTCTTCTCCAGGCGTCTACAGGTGTGCCTGGATTCCTGGAGATCAGTGGTGAACCAGGTGGCCTTCCTGGGGTGCTGTATGCCGGGGTTGCGTAGCGGGGCGAGCTCGTCCGCGCAGCTGGAGATCCAAGTGTGGAGTCCCCTGGCTGCGATGTTTGCATCATATGCCCAGGTGGGGTTGTCTCGGGTGAGGGTGGAGTTCAGTTGCTCATTGGTAATCTTGCTCCAGTTCCTTCGTGGTGGGCAGGGGGGGGTGGTTTTGATGCCTTAGGTTTGTCGATGGTGAAGGGGACCCAGTGGTGGTCCGTCCATGGTGGTTGCGTTGTGTGGCTGAAGTGAATGCTGTTACCTGCAGCGAAGATGGGGTCAAGGGTGTGTCCCGCTCTGTGTGTCGGTGCGGTGACGAGTTGGTTGAGTCCGATGTTGGCGAGGTTGTCAAGGCAGATGGTGGATTCGGGGTCGCTGGGGTCGTCGAGGTGGAAGTTAAGGTCTCCGATGAGTATGTAGTTCATTGATGCCATGGCGTGGGGTACGATGAAGTTGGTGATGGCGAAGGGTGTCCGGGGGCCGAGGGGTCTATAGATGAGGGTTCCTCGGAGTGTGGTGTTAGGGCTGGTCTGAATCTGGAAGTGCAGGTTGTGGAAATATGGATTTTTATGATCAGTTATGTCCCCTATCTTGGACCCCAACGGTTTCATGTATGAATCACAAGTACATGTATGTTCCCTCCAGTTCCAGTTTTGAAGACGCAAACACATGTGCGTCCACCGTCAACATGTCCTCTTTCAGATCCGCCATGAATAGGCCGGATATTCCATTCCTAAGTATGAAAGGCCACCGGCTTTATATGGTTCACTTACGCCATTTTACAGTCCAGGCAAGTAGGCCCTGATTCTGTCATCAAGCTTTTCTTGCCTTCTGCCTCTGAAAGCTCCAGTCTGAGCCTGCATCTGTGACCATGAACTTTGTCTCATTCCCTGCGCGGCCCACGAAGCCTGACATCAGCCTGTTGCCTGCCAAAAACTGTATTTCACCTTCGAAATTATCTGCTCCGTTCCCTGCCCAATGCATTCCTGTCTAGTAGTTTAAGTAAACATTCTTCCAGCTACCGAGCAAAGGCCCGGCTTCTCTGTCTTTATGCAAGTAATTCATAGCCCTATTATTATGGAAGATTTCCGCCCTCGCATCTAGTGTAGACACTTAGACGCTTGTACACGCACTAACAGTCAGTATAGTCAGTATAGAATAGGATTCTACTCTAAGAGACCTCTCTTTTGGATAACATAGTTCTTTAAACATAGGATGTTAGATATGATTTGGGATTAGGTTGACTTGACCCTCCAGATTTCTGTCGCCACATGTAGAGCTAAATGTCAAGTCCCCTTCACCCCCTAGTTGCACGTCAATCACACGTCATGTTGCTGCGCGCGCATTTCTGCCAAGTATTTCTGCTGACATTGCGAAATTCTTTCATGGAACCACCCTATTATGACATCACATCTGATGACGTTCTTTAATCACACCCAGTTACGCCTATTTTTGCTACGTATGTATCTCTTATCTACACTATCAATTGTTACGCCTCTTGCATTTGCTTCACTGTAATGCCTATTGTATAAAAGTGATTAATTATCAATAAAGTATGTACTTCACTTCCTGAACCTTCGTGGTGATGGAACTTGGAGCAACCGATTCGAATCGTCCGTTGGAATAAAGCCCATTCCGAACCTCTAATACCACGGATTCTGCCTCTTATTTACTGAGCTATTTTTATTATGTTTCTGTATCAAATTAAGTCCCGGTAATTAAATTATTTACCACATGAATGGCGCCCGAACAGGGACACTTTCTCATCTCACGCGCCGGCGGTGCGTTGCAGGCCCGGTCTCCTGCCACAGCTGGACGGACAACAACGCGTACCAGCAGGATTTCCTGTATCTCCCTCCGGTCAAGCGGGGGCGACTGAGGCTGCGATCAACACCCAGACGAGGCGGTGAGAAGTGCGAAGTATCCCGACCAGAGCCTAGCTGAGAGAGCAAGATCCGAGGTATACAGAGGCCCGCCAGGTGTCCAGAGTGTCCGAAGTTTTTGAGTCGAGTCCAGTCCGGTCCAGTTCAGTTCCGTTCCGAGGCCTTCCGTTCCGAGCTACCCGGTGAGTACCATTACTGGGGAGGCGTTCTGACGTGCACATAGGTTGTGCCGGTCAAGACGGGTTTGGGTACACAAATCCGGTCTGCACTGTTTCAGCAGTGTATCTGTGCTGTTTAGCAGTATATCTAGTATATCAAGTATATAAATTCAGAATAATCCAGATAATGCCGAGTATTATGTTTAGTGATTAAGTTTTCCTTAGATCGTCATCATCATTGTTGCTCAGTTAAATGTTAAATGTTAAATGTTTTAAATACGTTCTGCATATTGTGGTGTGAATGACTGTTCATTATTGTGTTTATTTGTATTAAGTTTGTTCAAGATCAAGTATCAGATCAGTTCTCAATATGCCGCTCTTTTCGAAATTAAGACAGATCACAACAAGAAAAGGGGTACTCGAAGAAGCTGTTCCTATTCCTCCTAGAGACACTCCAGGGTACTTCATGTATCATAAACATGGCTTAGACGCTATATTATTTCTTGATTTAAGGGTAGACTACACCAAGGAATTACCAGAAAGTCAGAGGTGGCCCGCAGCTGGGACCTGGGATGCAGAGTGCATCATGAAAGTAGAGGAAGAGTTATGGAAAAGGAAAGTCAGACAGTCACAGAAAGACGCCGTTGAGTTATGGCGTAAAGAATCTCATAGACGTACAGAAAAAGCACTCCGACAGGAAGAGAAATATAAAGAGAATTCAAATAAAGTCCGAGAAAATCTATTAATTGAAGAAGGTACACGAGTGAAATCAGAACAAGTAGACAGACAAAGAAATGCCCTTATGAATGGTATGTATCCCCTCCTGGCCGAGGGATTACCTAAGGCTACTCCGGAAATACCAAAAGACTTGCCACCCCCATTGTTTCCAATAAAAATACATCCTAAGGGGCATCCTAGAACCGCAGAAGATGTTTTTCTTTCCTCATATTTAGATGACGCAGCTCCCGAGTACGCTAATCCCGCCCCACATAGACCGCCTGCCAGGGAGGTTCAACGCCAAGATCCAGTATCTGTATCTCTACAGCAACAAATCCTGACACAAGTTCCGGCAAGCACATCTGTTTCTACATCTGTTCCTACAGCTACTTCTATAGCTGTGTCCACACCTATAGTTGCTGTATCGCGTTCAACGAATCCTTTCACGCCCGATACCCCAGATGGGGCTACGGGAGGTGCTACCAACATTTTTTCTACGCCACCCAGAGTAAATAAACTTACCTTTCAAGAATCAGCACATCCACGTACCCCCAAACTCATAAATGCCCGCACGCTTAAGGAACTTCTTATAGATTGTAGATATGACCCTGTGCCCGGCAAAGAGGACGAAATGATCATGGCATCATTACGTATCAGACGAGCCGCGGTGTATTTAGGGAAGATACCAGGAATGACTGTGCATCTAGATAATATATATCATTTTGTCCAAACAGGGCGAGATTCTGAATGTATTAACAGAGCTATGGAATACCAGAAAGTGGAGATACAGGGGGAACTGTTACGTTTCCTCATAAATTGTGTGATCAGAAATCAAGACCGACCGGGGGTAGACCCGGAAGCAATGCAAACTCTTACCAGATGGAGCCAGAATATATCAGAAGGGAGACATGATAAGCAAAATTGTATAATAGCCATGTGCCGAAAGATCCGTAAAGAAATAGAACGCCTACACGAAGAGAGATTAGCGGTAGACCAGTTCGAACAAAGCGAGGAGGAAGGATCAGGACTGCCCACAGGACAGTCAGACACCATAGCCTATGTAGGTAGAGGAAGATCTTGTAATAGTACTAGATGTTTTATTGACCCGATACGTCCGATATGTCCAGATAATAACAGGAATTTCCAAACACCTATAATAAATATAAGGTCCCCCGAGCATTCGTTCCAAGCCGCTGACAAATTACTCCGAGAACGAAGGGGTTATCATTTTCTCGATTCTAGGGATGAACAAGAATTAGCCAGGTCAGCCGTTCATTGGGTTGACAGTCCCGGAAAGTATGGTGATGATACAGTAGCACACACATTTTTGAATCTCACCCCAGATGAACAGCGTTTAGCTGGGATTTATATGATTCAACAACTCCTTATACTATATCAGAGTCAGCATTCAGATCCTGGTCCCTTACCTGATATATTGACTGAATTACTCACAAATAGATGGAGAGGTTCAGGTACTAAATTAATTAAAGAAATACTAGAATCAAGAAAGCAGTACATTCTCTTTGTATGCCCAGAACATGTCTCACTGCCCATCAAGGAAAGAACCACGTATTACATGGACAGACAGAATCCCTTACGAGAAGTACACCCAATAAAAGGCGAGGACAATGAGTTTAAACGTGTATTTGTATATACGCCCATATCGAAAATAGAATTGTTACAAATGAAGAAAGTGGTACCCAGTCATGACAAAGACCCAGCGGGTTTCCACCGAGAAATTAAAGACATGTTACTCATGGGAGAGTATACCTATCCCGACATTATGACAATATTAAAGGTATTGATGCCTGCTGGCATTTATGAAAAACTCAAGGAAAAAGAGTGGGAGGTGGGAGACCAAAAGATAGACTGGTCAGTATTAGAAGCAGAAGAAAAGGCCCGAACTGCAGGAGCAGGGCTTGGGGATAAAACTAAAGCACTACCAGGTTTACTAGTACAGGTACTGCCACGTTTATTAACTACGAAAAAGGAAGACTGGGGTACAATTTCAGCCTGTAAACAAAAGCAAGATGAAGACACTAGTGATTTCTATGCCCGATTTGAAAAATGTTTTGGTATAAATAGTGGCATAAAAGCAAGTAGCGAATCATACCCACATCTGTTTGTGACAAAATTAGTTGAAAATTCCTTACCCCAAGTGAAGAATAGAGTATTAAAATTCGAGAGTACCTGGCAAGGTAACACCCCATCACAAATGTTACAAATGTTACAGTATCATCACAATAGAATTAGAGAGGAACAAGAACATGAACAAAGACGCATGAAAGACACGAAAATGAAAATGCTAGTCTCCCAGACAGTTCCAGCTGAAGGACATAAAAAGGGTACGACACATTCCGGTGATTCAGCAGGACCTGTAAAAGGGACATGCAACTATTGTAAACAACCAGGTCATTATATACACGATTGCCCAGTCCTGAAGCGTAATATCGCCACAGGTATTACAAAAGAAAGACCACGGCCACTTAGACAGGATCAGAATGAACAAGGAGCCCCGCAGCATGCACAGTCCATGCCAGCTCCACCACAGTCTATACAGTTTGTGCCAGCTGCACCAGCGCTGCCTGTTGCTGCCACACAAACCACGACACGACAGCTGTACCAGACCGCACAGTACGACTATCCTGATTATCAACGATACGCATGAACCAGCCTAGAGAGGGAAGTTGACTTACCCCTTATCGAGGTCCCTGTAGACCAAGAAGGACCTTATGTACATAGTGAATTATTAGGCCAAGATAGAAAATTTTTACTCGATACAGGGGCAAGTCGAACAACCATAAAACGTAGTGAAGTTCCAGGGGCACCCCTCTCAGGCTCACAGAATATTTCCCTTGGTTTTTCAGGAAAACCTATTGTTAATGAAGTATCACAGCCTCTTCCACTTACGATAGGACCTTTGACCCGAACTACAGATTTATTGCTTACTAAATCATGTCCAGAAAACTTGTTAGGTATAAAAACACTGAAAGCTCTAGGAGCTATAATATGTTGTTCTCCGGAAGGAGTAAGATTGTTTTTACGTGATTTTAAAGGTCACTATGTGTCTAGAGACATGGATCCCCGACTGCAGACTTTACCTACACATCTATGGGCACAAGGCCCTACTGATGTTGGTTGCATGAATATTACACCATATCGAGTTACACTAAAGGCAGGAGTGGTACTACCACGAATGCGACAATACAAGTTACCACCAGATGCTGTAGTGGCTTTACTGCAAATCATTGACGAGCTCATTGCCCAAGGAGTGGTTGTGGAAACAGACTCCAATGTATGTAATTCACCGATAATTCCGATTCTCAAACGAACAGATCCAAAGGCCCCGCCAGTATATCGATTGGTTATTGATCTGCGCGAATTAAACAAGTGCATTGTGCCACAATTCCCTGTGGTCCCAGATATCTCGTCATTACTGACAGCTATTGATTCCGAAGCAACATTCTTTACTGTAATTGATCTCAAGAATGCCTTTTTCAGCGTCCCAATAGATCCGGAAAGCCAATACTTGTTCGGATTTAGTTTAAATGGACGTAGCTTTAAATTCTCACGCGCACCTCAAGGATTTACAGAAAGCCCCAGCATCTATAGCCAAGCACTGAAACGAGAACTCGACAGTATCCACATGCCAGTTAACACTGCCTTGCTTCAATATGTCGATGATCTGCTGATCACCGCTAGAAGCGAACCCGAATGCGAGAAAGCATCACTGACAGTTTTACAATTTCTAGCCGAAAAGGGGCACAAGGTGTCCCCTTCTAAGCTGCAATTCTGTGTCCAGCGAGTTGTTTATCTTGGACACTCGCTGTCCAAGGAGGGAAGGCAGCTTACACCCGACCGCATTCAGTTAATAGCTAACATGCCAATACCCAAGACACAAAAGGAGGTGCGGGCTTTCATAGGCCTCACTTCATATTGTAGGCAGTGGATCCCTCAATATGCATTTCTAGCAAAACCACTCATTCAATTGACAACACAGGAGGCAGCCACATCGACTGTTCTCCCTTGGACTCAGGAACATACACAAGCTTTTGAAAGCCTAAAGAAAGCCTTATGCCAAGCACCTGTTTTAGCAACACCATGTTACAATAAACAGTTTACACTCTTTGTTACAGAGCGCGAAGGTACTGCCTTGTCAGTACTCACACAGGAACAAGCAGGATCACACAAACCATGTGCTTATTTTTCTAGTACATTAGATCCCGTAGCTCAGGCTTTACCTGCGTGCCTGAAATCAGTGGCAGCAACAGCTTTAGCAATCAGACAAAGCGATGCCATAGTGTTAGGACATCCATTGACAGTTCAAGTACCACATGCAGTAGAGGTTCTCGTGAATCGAACGCAAACACAACACTTAACTATAGCGCGACTTACAGGGTATGAATTAACATTGTTTCAGCCACATATAGAAATCAGACGTTGTAACACATTGAATCCTGCCACACTTTTACCTGTAATCAGAACAGACCCACTAGCTCATGACTGTATTGAAGTTATTACAATCACGACGAAACCCAGACAAGACTTAACCGATGTCCCATTGTCAGACCCAGACCTGACGTTGTATGTAGATGGTTCATGTATGAGAACAAGTACAGGAGAGTTAGTGGCCGCTTACGCAGTCACAACAGATACTGAAATCATTGAAACAAATTGCATAAATACCTTGTCAGCTCAAGCCGCAGAGCTCATCGCTCTGACACAAGCCTGTATTCAAGCCACAAATAAAAAAGTCAACATATACACTGATTCACGTTATGCATTCGGAGTTGTACATGACTTCGGCGTGCTGTGGCGAGAGAGAGGTTATTTAACTTCTCACGGTGCCCACATTCAGCACGGACCCCTCATCCATGCCTTATTAGAGGCAATACATCTACCCACTGCAATATCAATTATGAAATGTAAAGCTCATACGAAAGTTACTGATATCATTTCCCAAGGCAATGATCTAGCTGACAGAACAGCTAAACAGACTGCTCAAACTCAAACATCCGACCTGACAAAGATAATAGTCCTGACGCCAACACATTGTATGACGATTAAAGATCCTACTCTTGACGTAATTGACATACAGACACATGCTACACCAGATGAAATAAGGAAATGGACTGAATTAGGAGGGATCCAAACGGATCAAGGATGGATGACGAAGGAAAAATCTGTGTGGTTCCTTCCTGATTCAATGGTCCAAGTTATAATTAACACTATACATAGTCCAGCGCATCTAGGAGAAAAAGCTATGCTAGACAGCATTCAACACATTTGGTTCAATAAACATTTACGAGCAGCAGCTAAACAAAAAGTTCGTACCTGTATGATCTGTTGTCAGTTCAACCCAGGAAAAAGCGTTCCCGTAGAACAGGGTGGATTTCAGCCTCCTGATCACCCTTTTGAAGTCCTCCAGATGGATTATATCCAGATGGAACGATGTCGAGGATTCAAATATGTTCTCGTAGTTGTCTGTGCTCTTTCCCGTTGGACAGAGGCATACCTGGTTTCAGATTACACTGCCCCGACTACTGCCAAACAGTTGGTTCGAGAATTCTTCCCACGATACGGTTTACCACGTGTTGTCTACTCAGATAACGGCCAGCCGTTCTCATCCGAACTAATGAAACACGTTTCACTTTTGTTAGGCTATCAGTGGAAATTCCACTGTGTCCGACACCCCGAGGCAGCAGGTCTCGTAGAAAGACATAATCAGATCCTGAAAATCAGATTGTCCAAAATATGCAGAGAGAAAGGTGTCGACTGGGTAGTAGCGTTACCAGTTGCACTCTTTTACATGAGAATGGTAGCACACTCTCGAACAGGGCTATCCCCGTATGAGGTGATCTTTGGCAGACCACCAAATATGTGGGGGACGCCCATACCACGCAAAATAACTGATATTGACTGTAATATGCTGACAGATTACTTGGCTTCCTTGATGTCTGCACTACAATCTTGTCGTTCACAGGTAGCTGCAGCTTTTCCTGACAACACTGAGGTGAAACCCCATGACGTAGTTCCGGGGGACCTGGTCCTGGTGAGGAACTTTGATCGAAAGACTCAGCTGGATCCTAGGTGGAAGTCGCCGCAGCTGGTCTTGCTCACCACAAGGACAGCCGTGAAGATCGAGGGCAGGAAAGGCTGGATACATTCAAGTCATATCAAGAAATTTCATGGACTACCATCGGATGTAAATACCACACCTCGTGTGTCTTCACCCATTGACTCAAAACTTCCTTTGGTTGAAACGAGTAATCACGAACATTATAAACTAAAACTCAGGTCTAATCAGTCAAGCAATTTGATTGTTTAAGTCCTCTCCAAGGTGAAGCGGTTGAATTGTCTCTGACATGTATCCCTTAGACCTGAATAGAGAACAACCCCGAAAAATGTTGAAACGACATGCGTACTGTAAATCACTGCGTAGTCATTGCACAGTGACGTTATTAATTTTGTCCTTCTTAAGTCTTTTAATAATTACTGCAAGTATATTGTTGCACATATATTATCCTATTTCTAGACATGTTTATAATATTACTGCTGAACATTCTTTTAGTGAATTACCTCCGCTTGAGGTGTCTTATAGATTTGCGCTGCGCAATAACACGTTTATTAGTATGTTACATCATTCCCATCAGGTTAGCAATGCTACAAATTGTTGGATATGTGGCCGACTCCCTCCCTATCAGAATTATAAAGGAATTCTACCTCTCTTTCCATACCCGTTCACACACAACGGCTCCTGTGGAGCATGGTTTAGTTTAATTAATTCCCTAGATTCGAATTCTGCAGTTTATCAAGATAACTGGGTATGGGGAAATTTGAATTTAGTTTTACTTAAAGTCTGCTACCCTAACAAGGAGGGACTTCCCAGGAGAACAGGAACTGATCTAGAAAATGAAGTGTATGGATTAGGTAATTTTACGCTTAATCTTATGATCCTAAATGTCGAATCCGAAGCTACTCCAATTTTGCCCGCTATGTCAATATTTCCAGTAAAAGGTGAATTATGTGTAAGAAAGAATGGTTCCATACATATGGGCCATAGTAGATGCACCACTGTAGTAGAATTTAGTGATCAAGGCAAGTCTACATTTAGAGCTTCCCGCCATTCCTATTTCATATGTGGTCAGACGGCATATGTACGTTTGCCTCTAGATTGGGATGGTACCTGCTACATTGGATTTCTTTTGCCACCCGTTTTCCTAGCTCCTCCTGATTATCACAGAAATACTCATTTAGTACACAATAGAGAAAGGAGAGATCTCCCAATAGTCGATTACACTGAAACAGCATGGGAAAAATACACAGATTTCAATAAAGGTCTCTTTCCCTATATAGGTACCGTTACTAATAGTAAGCTGATACGTAGATTAACTAGAACCCTTGAAGCAGTAGTGAACGAAACTATTTCCGCCTTAGGCAATTTAACAGAAGAGCAGTCTGCTATGCGGATTGTTGTGCTTCAAAATCGTCTTGTCCTTGACGTCATCCTGGCCGATAGGGGCGGAGCTTGTAGGGTCATCGGATCAAGTTGTTGCATTTTCATACCAGAAAATTCGCCATCTGTATATAAAGCCATAACTCGCCTTCATAAGATTGTAAGCCAGATACACCAGAACCCAGGCACCTGGACTTGGTCCGGTTGGTTTTGGAGTGTATTATCTACCTTTGGATGGAAGGTCCTATCCTTCCTAGGTATTGGCCTTCTCATACTATTCAGTTGCTGTCTATGTCTACAATGTGGACCAGCGATCTGTGGTCTGTGTGCCACATCGTGTATTCCACCACCAAGATTTCATTCATCCCAGAAGAAAAAAGAAGAACAAATGATGCTATATGAACAGATCAATGGATTGATGAAGATTGATATCTCTTGACGGGCAAGTAGGGGACAAGGAGGGAATGTGGAAATATGGATTTTTATGATCAGTTATGTCCCCTATCTTGGACCCCAACGGTTTCATGTATGAATCACAAGTACATGTATGTTCCCTCCAGTTCCAGTTTTGAAGACGCAAACACATGTGCGTCCACCGTCAACATGTCCTCTTTCAGATCCGCCATGAATAGGCCGGATATTCCATTCCTAAGTATGAAAGGCCACCGGCTTTATATGGTTCACTTACGCCATTTTACAGTCCAGGCAAGTAGGCCCTGATTCTGTCATCAAGCTTTTCTTGCCTTCTGCCTCTGAAAGCTCCAGTCTGAGCCTGCATCTGTGACCATGAACTTTGTCTCATTCCCTGCGCGGCCCACGAAGCCTGACATCAGCCTGTTGCCTGCCAAAAACTGTATTTCACCTTCGAAATTATCTGCTCCGTTCCCTGCCCAATGCATTCCTGTCTAGTAGTTTAAGTAAACATTCTTCCAGCTACCGAGCAAAGGCCCGGCTTCTCTGTCTTTATGCAAGTAATTCATAGCCCTATTATTATGGAAGATTTCCGCCCTCGCATCTAGTGTAGACACTTAGACGCTTGTACACGCACTAACAGTCAGTATAGTCAGTATAGAATAAGATTCTACTCTAAGAGACCTCTCTTTTGGATAACATAGTTCTTTAAACATAGGATGTTAGATATGATTTGGGATTAGGTTGACTTGACCCTCCAGATTTCTGTCGCCACATGTAGAGCTAAATGTCAAGTCCCCTTCACCCCCTAGTTGCACGTCAACCACACGTCATGTTGCTGCGCGCGCATTTCTGCCAAGTATTTCTGCTGACATTGCGAAATTCTTTCATGGAACCACCCTATTATGACATCACATCTGATGACGTTCTTTAATCACACCCAGTTACGCCTATTTTTGCTACGTATGTATCTCTTATCTACACTATCAATTGTTACGCCTCTTGCATTTGCTTCACTGTAATGCCTATTGTATAAAAGTGATTAATTATCAATAAAGTATGTACTTCACTTCCTGAACCTTCGTGGTGATGGAACTTGGAGCAACCGATTCGAATCGTCCATTGGAATAAAGCCCATTCCGAACCTCTAATACCACGGATTCTGCCTCTTATTTACTGAGCTATTTTTATTATGTTTCTGTATCAAATTAAGTCCCGGTAATTAAATTATTTACCACAAGGTGCTCAGCGGAGGGAAAGGTTTCGCTGGAGGTGGTGAAGCGGAGGGTGCTCTTTTGGGCAGTGGCGAGGCCCCCTCCCTGGCGGTTGGGGCGGTCCCTCCTCTGGATCTTGTATCCATCCGGGATGGCGGATTTGTCACTGTGCAGCCTCATATGAAGCATCGATTAAAGCATTTTCTTTCTTTCAGATAGCAGGCACCCTAGCAAGAAGGCTTTTATTCTTCTATTCTTTTGTGCCTTTACCTTGGATTCACTATACAGGAGACCCCCTCCATTCACTTTCAGCCAGAGACACCGCAAGGTCGTCACTCATCATTCAGAGACAGTTGTTTTCTAACAAAAAGTAGGGGAACTGTGTTTATAAAATTTTTAAAAGATTGGGAACATCCTTTCAAATAGATCTTGCAGACTTCAACCACTGACCATAATTATGCTTTGTGTTTCCACAGGCCAATGCTGCTGGCCAGAGCCCAAAAAGTGATGCACATAAAATGTATCTTGTTAATTGATTTGTCATGCTGACAAAACTTCTACATAGAGAAACATTACTGTGATTGTTTATCTTTTTAAAGACAAGCGAAGCCATTTTGAGAGTGGTGGTCCTAATAGAAGAAAGAATTATTCAATTATTGTTTGCATGGAATCACTGTAGCTGTAATGAGAGTTCAGCATTGTGAAAACATGTGCATGCCTCTTGCTTGGAGCAGCACTATGGGGCAAGGAGCCGGGAAGCCTTGCACATTAATGTTCTTGGTGGAGGAGAAATCAGACTTTCATCTTACGGAGGTTGATAAAATGAGTACCAGTTTCATTTGTAGTAACTATCACTGTGCCTTTCTAAAGTTAAAAAGCTACACCAGCAATAAAGTGCAAATCAAATTAAAAGGAAATATGCCATCTATTCCATTTGTGATTAGTTGCATTATACAATAATTAGTATTTTAAGCGGTGCGGCTTCCATTCCTTAGAAAGCAAATACTTTGAAAACTGACATTTTCGAATTGGGAAAGATGGAAGGCTGAGCCAGACCTGCCCGGACTTCAATTGGTGCCCTATAGATCACCAGAGCTGGCAAATAATTAACTAAACCATCCCTAAAATAAATGTATGCATAATGATAGCCATCGGTCTTGCTAAATAATATTATCCTGGGGACCATATGCACTGCACAAAACATTTCTCAAGCCATATCTAAGCAGTTAAGTTCAGAGAACAAAGTATCACTTAGTTTTGCAAACTGAGCTGCATTGCTTACTAGTGACAGTTGTAGTACTTTTTATCACCATTTTCAGTCTTAGTACTTATCTTTTCAGAGATAGTTATACCTTTAATTATTCTACACTAGTACTTGTTACCCTTTGATTCTAGTTGTTTCGCGTGTGCTCATGCAGAGTTGACGTGCATGGAATCAGTGATAGGTTTTGAGCAAAGATGACAAAATCAACAAGCACTGGCAAAGCTGGTTGGTCTGGCTTACATTTTGAGTCCTGGATAAAATATATATATTTCTATATGTGGCTGCAGTATAAAAACACAAAATAAATAATTGCTTTCTGTACACAATACACTTAGGAGATAAAAATGTAATATGAGATGATTCAGTGTCCATAGGAGGCTGAATGATAGACCGAGCTGGGTGGTCTATGTATCTGTTAATCAAATGCTTACAGTAGTTTGCACATTCTGTCTTTTGTGCCTTTCAACTACTCAGACCACTCTTTGTGGAAGACGCCTGACGCAGTTACTTGCCTGCTTGGCCTATACATAGAAATGACCCTCACTCAACCACATATGTTTGCCCTCATGTAAGCGTTTGTACTTCCAACTTCAGGGTTGGCAGGGTGTGCCCAGACGTGGGTCCCTTGCTCACTTTGCCACTGGATTCAAGCTAACCTGGCTGATGAGGGATGTTACCCCGAAACTGGTCCCAGGATGCTTGTTTCCAGTCCAGCGAAGACATGGCTTGGCAGTTTGGGGCTGGACTGTTCCCATGAGGCACAGGGTCAGACTGATTTGCATATAGCTGTGCCTGAACTGAGGTGGCAAAGTGACCTAAGAATGATGATGGATTCAACCCAGATCTGTGACGGGGTGAGTGTTTGAAAAGTTTCAGCACTCTGTCCATCATCTCTTTGTGTTTGCTTACTTCCAACTTCAGCCATATGTAGACTACTTTTCTGTTACATCTCAAACTAGTGTGTGGTATTAGCATGACACAAGAAAGAAAACAAGCTATTGGCAAAACCAGTAAGTCTGTCTTAAATTGAAATTAACCAATGTGTCTTGCAATAAAAAAAAGATAGCTTTTTGCGCCCAGTTAATGTAGTAGATCAAGAACTTAATATGAAAAAGGTGAAGTGAATGAGTGTGCTTTTCAAGCCTAAAATAATCCTCATGCCTTCCAATAGAACATTTTCTAGGAGGCAGAATGATGCGCCAACTAGTCAATAGCATGGTGGGAAGACTAAAATGCTCATCTTGGCTGATCCTGTATGCTAATGACAAATTATCAGGCCAATGTCTCACTGATGAAAACCAATGATTTGAACGGGCTTCTCCAAACGACACTTAGGGCTTCATTTACAATGATTTGGCAAAGGGCAACGCTGCAAGAGTTTTTGCTACGCTGGCCTATGTCAAATTGAAAGGGCAGGAATGCACCATATTTATGAGATACTTTCCTTCCTTTCCTTTGAGCCAGCACCGATGCACAATATGGTGCCTACCACCAACGCAGACATCCTTGCACCATACATTGTTGGCAGGATTGCTTTTGTGCAGAAAGGTACATCTTCCGGCACAAAAACAATCCATGGAGGCGTTTTCCTCTTTCTATGCGTGCTGCAGAAAAAACATATTTCTCCTCGTTACGCCTGCCCTGGGGAGGCGTACAGTTTTGACACATTACCAGATTTACAGTTCCTTGTAAATTTAGGAATGCATCAAAACCCAGGGGTGTTGCGTGGGAGCACCCACTGCAACGCCCATTGAAAGCCTCCCTGACGCAGTGTACGGCAACGCAGTGACTTGGGCTGCATTGCCTTACAGCATATACACAAGGTCATGAAAATGCACTCAAAGCCACTTTGCGTGGCTTCTCATGGCCTCATAGATAAAATGAACTCTGCACCGCCAGAGCGCCCTAAAAGTCTGTCACAATTCAAGAGGGATGTCCCGACTTGCATTTGTGGCCTATCCTGCCTCAACAGCACACATTCTCCATCTCTGCAAACTTGCCAGCTGCCAACACTAGCAATAATTCCACAACTTTTCTGTTGCACTTCCACCCCTTGTGTTTTGGTTGTGGTGGTCACAGGTCTATAAAAATAAGTGGGGGATGTGCCTGGGAATTCATTTAGGCAATGTGCAATTACTCCATGTGGATTGAGAACACAGGAAGTGATGCCACAACCCTATCAAGTCCCAGACCTTTCCAGCAATGGGCCTACTTTACAGTTATATCACAAACATATACACTATACTATGTAACGAGCGTCCATTGTATGTTTTTTTATTTCAGACTCATGCATCAACTTTAAATGATTGTGAATTAAAAACAGGAATGCAGCACTCTGACTTTAATAACTAAAGCATGTGGTTATAAATATGTAATCACTTACATTACTTGTACACACTAGATATACATTTACACTTATAACAAGAAATTCAGCGTTTGATTAAAAAAACTGAGTATCCCTAAACCGTTGTCATTTATGCTTCAAACTCATCTAGTTGATGGAGTAAAAGAGATGTTATGTCAAAAACAATTATTTTAGTTAAGGTACATAATGTACAGTTTTGAATTAACGCTATCAAGTGGCCTATTTACCATTTGAATAAATAAAAAAAATATAGCCACAAAGTAATTTGAAAGGAGCTGTCTGGAAGTGACAACATCTGCAATGACATGAGTTGCACTCATTAGCTACTTTTAAAAACTGCAGTTTTCCTTAGGTAAGTAAGTGTGGAAGGTGCCTTTTTGAAGACATAAGTGTTAGGTGTTTAATGCCTTCTTAACTCACTACAGCCATTTTAACCCATTTAAACAAGTAATAACAAATTATATGTAAATAGTGGGCAGTTCCTTTTGTATTTAGGACCTAATGGGCTACTCTAAAATATAATTTTTACAAAGCTGATGCTGGGGGATGGAGGGGGATACAAATATGCTGTGAGGCTGCATAGTAAGTGTATGCAAGTCTACCACAGCGTTCACGAGTTACGGAAAGGTACATCCTTTGCACTGGGTCCCAAAGGGAATTGTCTTGCCCATCCTCAAACCTTCCTGCACAAAAACAATCCATGGAGGCATTTTCCTCTTTCAATGTCAACTTTAAAAATAATGGATGGATGCTGGCCACTCGGGGACACCCGGAATTGTGCCTGGGTTATTGGGATCCCTGCATCAGTACCTCCCCATTCTTCATGGAGTCATTACTTCCAGACATTTAATTCACCATAAACTGACCCCTGGTCAACCCCACAAAGCCAGCATTCATTTGTGAATGCCAATCATGTTTAGTAACTTCCTGATGCGATGATCGTTTGACAAAAACATGATTTTCACATTAAAACTTGGGTGCAACAGATTTAAAATGTGCAAAATGACATACATTTCACTTCTGCAAACTACTGCTACATTAAATATTTAACAAATTCTCTACTACCCTGCAGGTGCTCCCCCATCTGATTCTTGAAGATCAAAAGGTCTCTGTCCCTGGTTGTAATACTTTTCTTAGTATCGGTCGGCTTTGATGAACTATGGAGATTGTGAAGATATGCTGGGCGTAAGTCTTCGTCCTAATTTTTGATCTAGAAACAACATTTAATTCTCTGGGATGGGAATATCAGTACATCATGTTGGCCCGCTTTGGTTTTGGACGCATACCGTCAAATTAGTTTGTCTATTTATTCGGGCCCCACCATCCGAGTCTTTTCCTGGGAACTGACATCTGCAGCATTAGTAGGAACCAGTTGGTAAGGGCACCAGGGAGTGATGCAACCCTTCTCTACTTCTGTTTGCATTAGCAATCAAACCAGTTGCAGCTCGCACGTGTCTGTGTAGGAGGGACTAGGGTACCGGATAGGACCCTGGCAATCTCACTTTATGCAAATGACATGCTGTTCTAAATCCAAGATCTGGGTGACGACCTTTCCAATGTTTCAGAAGTTGCAACATCCTTTGGATTGATTTTGGTGCAGTGGGTAAGCTGGAACAAGTCCTGTCTTTACCCTTTGACCCCCTCTGTGGCGCCGGTGCAATTGTACCTGGGGAGGGCTGGCTGAGGTGAGAAGTCACGTCCTTCCGGTATGTGGGGGTTTGAATTCTTCACACTGATCAGGATTTCCTTGATGGTAATCTTACCGCAAAGGTGACCTTCCTAAGAATCCAAGTTACCTTCGGGCAGTCACTCCCACCATCCATCCTGGGCCACATCACGGTTTGAAGATGGTGATGCCTTCACAACTTCTTGACCACTTTGTCAATCTTCTAACAGTGCCCTTTCAAAAGTTCTTCCTGGACCTGGACAAACTGCTGGGGGAGCTTATTTGGCATAGTTCCCGTCACCAGGTGACCCCGTCGAAGCTGCAGCTACCTCTGGACCAGGGTTGCAGATTGCTACTAACTTTGGGTTTTAATACTTAGCAGCCCAATTGCAGTGGTTGTCCTGCTGGCTTGCAGCACATTTTCTAGGGTACACAAGCACCCTTGGTTCCCACCTGGACCGGACAGCTATCTTGGCCCTGATGGCCCAGGTAGCATGCCACTGTGATAGCCTTCCCCACCTCATACCGGTGGCTTTGAAGTGTCAAACCAGGGGATATGGATCACCAGGAGTCTACCACCCTACGACTCTCAGGTCTCCCCACAAATCGGGGGCACCTGACCTGGCGGAAGTTGGGGTGCTGGGACCAAGTAGGAATCGCCACCCTGGGATATCTGTTCCAGGAACATCAGCTCCTACCTTTCACAGTCCTAATGCAGCCATTTGATTTCCAGGGAGGGCAATACCTTACAAATGGTCTTAATTACCGCATCTTCTGCAATGCCTGCGCACGGGGAGAGTCTGAGCCTGCCAACTAACTCATAAGTACTCTACATATGATAACTAAAGGGCAAGCTTATTGCATGGTTGTATAGCACCCTTGATGTAAATGCTCAAATCCCTAGAGGAATACCCGGGAGAATAGGCTTTGGCAGAGCCCTGCATGACAAGGAGTAGTAGGAAGCTTTGGAATACCCTGGAAGATCTCCCACAATGCTTGTCTAAAGGGAATACAGCTATATATATTATATCGGGTTTGCCTGTCCTCCAAATGGATATACAGTAAGTTTTCCGACGCCCCTTACACATGCACCAGATACAGTACTCCTGCAGGGCACTTCAAGCATGTGCTGGGGGGGCTGCCCAAATCTATACTTGGCGAAACAGAACATCCAAGCAATCCCGGGCATTTAGGTGGTGGGAGGCTAATGTTCCAGTTATCGACAAATGATCTAAAAGCACAAAACAGCCACACACTTCTCCGATTTAGCCCTGATCATAGTGTAATGTTTAGATACCATGAAGTCGAACTACCTGGTACTCCATCTAGCGAGATGTGCAGATGGGCTTTGGACCTTTGAGTCAGGGCAGAAGCCGTAGCTTTGAATTGGGAAGAAGCTAAGGGTCTACACCGCTGCACTGAGGCCCATAAATGGGAAAGGTTGGTCTCTAAGTTATCGGAAACGCACAGTAGGTCTTCCACACCCTCTTGAGCCCGCATGAGTTTCTCTTCATCCTTCTTCTCCTCACAGTATAAGGTTAGCTGTGCAAGGCTTAAGTTCTGGGACCTTCACACACACCACTTATATCCACAGTAGGAGGCCCGCTCCAGTTTCCTATGGGCTGCCTCATACCTTACTCCCTTCCTTAATATTAGGACCTATCCCTCCATCAACAAGCCGCTAGGTCTAGTTACTGTTTCTTCGTTGTTTTGTACAGTTCGCCGGCCCATCTTCTTTATTCAGTACCCCAAATTCTTGGTTACTACTCAGTTTGCCAGGGTGCTCTCCCACCTTCTGCTCCTCGACTTGCCCAGTATGCCAAAGTCTAACCTACTTTTCCATAGGCTTATAGTTTTACATATACACAAATGTTTCCCCCAATATTTTTACAGGTCTTGTACTTGCTTTGAAATTCCAAGTTTCTTAGATGTGATCTCACTGTATACTTATGGTGTAATTACAATGGTTATGGTGGCTGGGATTTGGCACTTATCACCAAACTTAAAGTTGCCATCCATCAAGTGTGTCCATGTTCATAAGTGTCCGGTGCTGCCAAGACATGGAAAGCCACCTGATCATCTTCTATTGGACTGATTCCAAATGTGATGAGGGTTTCTCCGAGCACTCAGGAAAGAGATAGTAGAGGACGCGGTTTCCACAAGTGTTCTTTTTACAATCTTATGATATTTTACAAAGTTTATGCTTGCATTTATTGCCATGACCTTGGAGATTGTGAAAACTAAAAATTATTAGAACATTAGACTGTTGAGCACTCTGTTGCAGACAATGGAGTGCTCCGAGCTTCTACGGGCCGGGAGAAGCCCGGAGAGCAACATTCTAATGTTGTTTTTCATTCACAGCGGCTGCTGTGAGCAAAGGCCTCTCGGGACCCGAAGGGATTTAAATCGTCTCGGTCTCCCAGAGTCCTTTGTTTATACCAATTAGAACATTCTGCCTTCTAAGGGGAGAATGTTCTAATAGCCTTAGAGGCCAACCTAGCAGGATCTACCAGCCATTGAAAGGCCCGCTCCCTTGTTAAACTTTAACGCTGGAGTGGGCCTTTAATGGCCGGTAGAGCCCGCTAGGTCAGGCTCTGAGGCTAGAATAAAAAATTATTTAAGAAAACAAACTCTACCAACCGCACATATTTGTATATTAGCAAACAACAGACACAACCGCTTGATGGCCTCTCAGACATGCATAATAGTGGAGTAAGACTGAAACTTCCCTGCAACGGCTTGCGAAAAACATTCAACTAATAATTCCATATATTAAGGACTGCTTGATGTGCAATTTATAATTTTGAATCTACATGTAAATTTTGTTGAAACTGATATCAATAACCTAAGACCTGATTGCCAACGCCTTTTCTACCGGTAGTTGTTTCCTATTATAGCTTTAGGTCTGAGTAACTCCTAAAATTCTAGAAGCAAACCATACTTTCTCTTGCACAACAGCTTTGTGAATTAGGCAACCAAACGGTAGAACAGGTGAAAGAATTTGAAGGAGTTGTTGGACAAACTCTGAGAAGATAGTAGAATCTAAAATTCTGTGTTAGTTGAAAAGGGAAGTGTGGGTGGGGCGGGCATTACCAAGTATGCTGAAGTCACACCAAACAAAGTACAATTCCTGTTACTCAAATTCAAATCAAACAAAAGCAGTCCAAATGTAGTGCATATGACCCTGGAACAGTAGCTGGCAATTATCTGCTCTTCACAATATGCAGTGGCTTCAACTCAAGCTTTCTAAGTCATCATTATCATCATCTAATAATTGAATGGAGGGATATAGTGAGTACAACTATGATCAAAGTGTTTGTTATATATTAAAACTCACATTCACGCATTGTATGCAGACAAAAGAGTAAGAACAAGTTTTAAACCACAATCTAATCTCTGGGAAATGAATTAGATGACCATTCGGAAATTAGATTATTAATGTTTGGACCCAAATTATAATTGAACTGGGCATTTACTGATTGAATAAAAGTAGTATGGTATTCTATAAAGAATTCCCCATTAGATTATTTCTTTAACTTTTTAAAGAAAGACAAGTGCAGTGGGCATATACATACATTTATTCAATAGGGATTGTAAACTGGTTGTTAGTTCCTTGCCAAATGGCCCACAATAAATCCAAATTGAAATTAACCTTAATTTGATAGTTAACTTGAGGCTTAATTCCCTTGTCTCTTAGATGAATTGAAAACTTTCCTGGTATTTCATTTACATATACAATATATCTTTATAGGTCAGGATTTCTACATTAGTATATGAAGCATAGACATTTGAGATTACTCGGCTCCAGTCTCTACATATCTCAGCTATATCGTTTAGTGTCCCATCTCTGAAAAGCTCAAGAACATTTGGAATCTATCACCTACCTCCAGTTTGGGGGAACACTACAAATTAGATGTGTGAAAATCGTGGCGCAAGGATGACACCTAGTAGTGGCCGGCGTTTGTGACGAGTGGCGGTTCGGCCGGGATGGTGGGGTTATGAGAGGGGACATGGGGTCGTGAAGGGGGCGGTGGGGGGAAGTTAAATAAATGAAAACTTATCTTCAGCCGGCCGCGTCGCACTCCTCTGCAACTCTTCTTCGGCAGAGACTCCCAGACTGCCTTGCGGCCAATCCTGAAGCTGCTCTCAGATGAAAGCAGCTTCTGGATTGGCCTGAGCACCCTCGATTTGCACTCCAGGACAGACTGGGAGTCTGTCCCTGCCTTCTCCGACCCCAGAAATGCAGCTAGGGTGAGGGAGAGCTTCACTGTGCATGACAGTTTGGCCGGCCTGAGACGGCCGACCAAACCTTCATGAGTAGTGAAGGGAGTGCACTGCCACTCCCCTCAGTGCTGTCACCCCCCAGGCCCTACCCGCAAGACAAGGCAGTAAAGGAGAAATAAAATGAGTGTTATTTTATGTTTACTTTCCTGCTGTTTTTTGTGAGGGGCGAAGGCTCTTACGCCATAGCGAAGGTGCCGCCACAGGGCACACTACCCCGGATTAGACCAGACTTCTGTTGTTGCGATCCAGGGAGGTTTATTCAGGGACCACAGGTTTCCCCCTGCATAGGACTAGTGGTGGATGAAGTTTTACTTCTTCTGGCTGAATAGAGAAAAATGCAACAAGCTTTTTCTGGAAGTAAATTCCTTTTAGCATTTTTTGCTGAAACACTCTTCAATAACTCTAGTGTTTACCTTTCCCTTTTTGGATGCATACTTTCTGAACTTCAAGTGTGCAAAAAAGTTTGCCAATGAAGATCCTTGAAACTTTGCCCAAATCCAGTCTCCAAGATACCAGCTGGCATGTCCAAAAAAAGTAACTTTGGAAAGCAAGTGCACATGTTATCACGTCCAGTAGAATCATCTTACTCCTTACCATTTTGACAATTACATTTGCTTAAAAGCTGTCGCACTCTAGTGCATCTTGGAGAATTATCTCTCACTCCTGCCTCTGGAGGAAAAAATATAAAGGTCCCATTCTGGAAATATTTTGTTAGTTTTTGCTATTTTTTTTTTTTTGTAAATATTTTTATTTTGAAATAACCAGCAAGCAGTACACAGTTATGATATCGTAGACAGTTTAGCTACTTATCACAGGTGACCATACATTGTCGTATCAATTGAACATCATCAATAACTTTATAATTGTGATACAGACACATAGTTCCAGAATGTAGCCGTGGACTATAGATCACTGTTTCTGCGAATGTCCTTAGTCGCTAACATCCACTGGGTCTCTCTCTTGTGGGGGCTCGCATATATTCCCGCGAAAGGTATTCCAACTACCCCAAATCTTGTTCCATTTTTTGGGGCAACCCCTGTGTATATACACTGGCCTCTCTATAACCATAGCAGCATCCATGTCCAGGTACCAGTGTTGCAGTGTGGGAGTTTGTTGCAGTTCCCAGTTGCGCGCTATGTTCCGTTTCGCCAGCGCCATACCCAGGGTAGCCCAGTCCTGCTGCATGTGGTTAAGATCTGTGGGATCCCAGATATTGATCAGGCATTGCTTGGGCTTGGGAAGGACCTCCACCCCCAGGGCCCGTGACATTGTATTCATGACCGCCCCCCAGTATCCCGCAATCTTGAGGCATTCCCAAATTATGTGAAAAAAGGTGCCCGCATTGTCGGAGGCAGAGTGGCGTGTCAGCTCCTCCTATTTTATGTATGAGTGTTCGAGAATAATATATTCGATGTAACACTTTCAATTGTATTAATCGCAGTTTTGAGGGAATCGCTATCTCTGGCGGAGACGACAGTGCTTCCTGCCAGTCAGAGTCCTCCAGGGAACCCAGATCTGGTTCCCAGCGTACCTTAAGGCCCTGCATGGGATCCGGCAAGTTGTTTATAATTTTCTTATAGACCATGGAGATGGCTTTCTTACTTAAGTGGTCTGTGAGGAGGCGACCCTCCAGGGGCGAGGCTTCCGGCAGTTTTGTGCCTGGTGGAATAGCAGTCGTGACTGCATGCTTAATTTGAGCATATCTAAAGGTCACCGTCTGTGCCAACCCATACATTGTTTGCAATTGAGCCAGGGGGATCACCTCGCCCTTTTTCCAAAGGTCCCCGATTTTGGTGATGCCTATCAGATCCCACGGTTTGAAGCCCTTCGTGTTTTTCAATGTGCCTAGGCGCCGGGTGTCCCATAGCGGTGTGGCCTGTGTTAGCACTCCCTCCCACCCCATCTTACGCTGAGCTTCAAACCATATTCGAACCGTATGTGACGTGGGTCCCGTGAGCGTTGGTCGGCGTACGTTATTATAAAGTGTCCCCATGATCCTTTCCTTGTCAAGGAGATGCCTGTCCATTCGGAATGCCGGTTCGTCCTGTGGCACATGAAGCCACTGGTTTATAACCGCAAGATGTGATGCCCAGTAGTACTGTTGGATATTGGGGAGAGCAATACCGCCATCATACCATCCCCTCATTAATTTATGTAGGGCAATCCGACCTGCCTTACCGTCCCACAATAAGCATGTTAAGTCTGCATTTATTGCCTTGAGATATGCCGGAGCTACTGGAAAGGGTGTGTTTTGTAGAGCATAAAGGAATCTGGGGAGCGCCATCACTTTGAAGAGGGCTGCTCTCCCGAGCAGTGTCAATAGCAGGGAGCGCCAGTGTTTAATATCGTTGTGCAGTCGCGTCAGGGCCGGCGTAAGATTTTCTGCTACAAATCGTGCATGGTTATGCGACACAGATACCTAGGTATCTAAAACCGTCCGTCGTTATTTGCAGTGCGCAGTTACGTGGGAGCTGCGGGGGGTCCGCTAAGAACGTATAGGAGCGACTTCTCCCAATTTATCGTATAGCCGGAAACCCGTCCGTATGCTGCGCATATATCTAGCAGCGCATTTATGGAGCGTGCAGGGGACGCCATGTATAAGAGTATATCATCCGCATAAAGCGAAATGCGGTCCTCCCAGCCCATTGTCCATTTCTGTCTCGAATCACCGGATCCTGTCAGATCCATGCCGCCAAGGGCTCTAGTACTAGCGCAAAGAGTAGCGGGGATAGGGGGCATCCTTGTCTAGTTCCCCTACCCAGGGGGAAATCCGCCGAGATGCGGCCATTGACCACCACGTGTGCCAGCGGCTTCACATACAGGAGCTCCACCCAGGCACAGAACCGGGGGCCAAACCCCATATGGCGCAGCACTGCAAAGAGGAAGGACCATTCAACCAGATCAAAGTTTTTGCTTTTTAATCTTTCTTTGAAGTTATTCTGTGAAGTTTCAGTCATGAATAGTAACTCTCAATTCTGTTCTGTATTCATTTTTCTAAAATAAGCTTTAAAAATAGGTCTTACTTTCTTGAAAGGTTCAGTCGATTATTGACATTGCTTTATGTCATCTCCAATTAGGGATAACTATTTCTTCACAACAAAATTCACTACAAGTAATCGATTTGTTTTGACAAACGTCTCCAATGACTACATTTTACTGATATCATAAATGTCTCCCTCTTGCAGGAGCTTAAACAAACCACTGAATTTCATAGCCTGCCCTCTCCATCAGGATTCCTCTCTTGTAAGATTTCTCTCCTCTTTTTGCAACCAGATTTTTAAATGTGCACAGGAAAGGTAGAGAAAACGCTATTGTTATGAATTTCATTGCAAGTTACATAAACCATCATAAGAGTATAAGCTTCGAAAATGGATACAACCATAAAAATGATGACTCATGGAAATGCTGAACAGTATTCAATCAATTCGTATAAGTAGCCAAAAGTTAATTATTGACATACTGATATTTGTAACAAAATAGTTCATTCACCCATTAACAGGATGTGTAGCCCCAAAGTTCATTCCTAGTTTTTGGAAACCATCTCAAGATAGTCTTTTTAGGTCTTGCCTTAGACAGTACAAGTGCTGTCATTTGCAAGAACTTTTGTCAATTAAGTTAACTTAAAAGGGGCTTAGAGCACGCCTGTTACTTACTATTGTTTGGCTCATCGTCACCCTCATTCCCTTGCATCTCATTTGTCACTGCATTACGGTTTCACTTTCTCTTTGTTTATTTGGCGCTTCCCTTAACCCCTTCCATGCGGGGCGGATTCCCCCGCGGTGCTGACCGTTGCTTGCGCGGGCGTGGTCATGACGGAACGGTTCCGTCATGAGCACAGCGCAACCGACGCTCATGACGGAACCGTTCCGTCATGAGCGTCGAAGGGGTTAAGCATCAGATAAGTAATGATTTCTCTTTTGGATTGGTGTCCTTCTGCTGCTCATGCTTGGGTAAGGTACTTTTTTTATGGTCGATTCCTTGGTCTCTGTTGCTGCTTAACTATTGTTGTTGCTTGCCCTCCCCCCTTCCCCTTTCTGTGTTGTTGCTTGCCCATTGTTAGTGCGCAATCCTCTGTCCTCCTCGTCGGTGCTTGGCTGTTGTCGTTGGTTGCACCGTCCCCTGTCTCCTCCCAGGTCATTGCTTGCCGGTTGTTACTGACCCACTCCCCATCCCTATTGTAGAAAAGGTTACTTTTTTCTGGATGGATTGCAGTAAGGGAGGATCCTCCGCTAAGGCGGAGGAGCGTCGCACCACTGCTCTCAGAGCAGGAAAAATAAAATGATAATAACGATGTTATTATCTTTTTATTTTTTGTAGGTTCGAGGCTGAGTTAGGGCGGGGTGGGGCTGGTGTCACAGGGGGAGGAGTGGTTTTGCACACTCCAGGTGCACATGACGGTTTGGCTGGCCATCTTCGGCCGGCCAAACAGTCAATCGCACTTTGAATGTTACCCACCAGGCTGTTAGGCACAGCCTGGTGAGGAACATGCCCAGGCTTCCACTGCCTATCTGAGCACCCAACCATGGTGCTCAGACCAATCACAATGCTGCATTGCAGCGTTGCGATTGGCTTAGGGGAGCCTGGTGGTGCTTTCTGGTTCTGGCCGGAGCAGAGGGACGAGGGCGGAGAGACGCGGCGAGGAGGTAAGTGTTTTTTTTGTTTCCTCGTCCCCTGCCAGCCGCTACTGGATTACAGTAACGTAATTTTATTTAAAACAGTCGATGAAAGGATTTCTTGTGCATACGTGGAACATGTGGCACTTTCCTACATCTTGTCCATTAGGTATGTTTGTGTGTTTTCATTTGAACTCCCAAAGCAGTAATATGCAAGACCGTTTGTTATTTTTTTATTTGTTTTTCTCCAAAATATGATGCCCCTGAGGTATGACGAGGCAGTTGGTGCTGCAAACAAAAGCAATGTAAGGTGTAAGGACCTGTGTGGAAGGGGGCCATGCACATATCTGTACGCTGCAAGGCAGCTTTCAGAGAAACATTGTTAGCAGGGGGCTCAGATATTGTGCATGGCCATGGCCATAATGGTGTCAATGTGGGCATCTAGAGTTAATTTCTGCTGCTGTTTAGGTTATGTTGTTTTAGGTTATCTGCATTTTTATAGCATGCTAATATCCCTTGAGGGTATTCCGTCGCATGTAGCAGATGTGAGTGGCTAGCGTGGTGGGCTAGCTCGAAAAGTTAGGTGTTCAGCTTACTGCTCAAGTCCAGAAGTGAGGCGGGGGCTCTGATGTGTTGTGAGAGGTTGTTCCATGCTTTAGGACATAAGTCTTTCAAAATAAACCAAAAACAAAAACGATTTCCCTTCAAATCCAAAATACTTTCTCGTAATTCTTTCAACTGAAAAAAATACAACAGCAAAAAGGCTGAAATGTTCCAACCACTGCTTCCTGTTTCTCTGTGAACTGTGGTCGTGTTGGTCACTCAGTGATGTTTCCATGACAGCGTGAAGATTGCCTGCCTGGAGGCTGCTGGTTGTAGCGAAACTAAAACCACACGCAGGAGTGGCCAAACAAGAACTCGCCCTCAGATACAAGAAACCCTATTTTAGCTTTACAAGTCAAACCCTACAGAAAAAAACAGTTATCAGATCAAGTAGACAGCGTCTATCCCTCAGATGGTCAGTGAGTGATGTCCTTCTCAACCTTAAGGATCACAGTCAAGACTGCCAAGGTCTAAGTCAGGCCCTTACACCTACACGCCCCTTCACTTATGTTATTTGAAGTGGCATGCCTTAACTTGTGTTGCACTATTTTGTGGTAAACAGTAGGATCTAAGGAGCACAAGACCTCTGTTCCTTAAGCAAAGTCAACATACCCCTATGGTTGGGGTGTGAATGGTAATCGACCCGAATATTTGTGTTGAGGTTTCTCAAGTCATGCACCCGTGCAAGAAGCCACTCAGGTTCCTTGCCAACATATTCGAGACACGCCTTTCTGAACTATGTTCTTCCACAACATTCCTCTTCTATGCACACTGGTATGCTTCCCTTTCCTTACCATTAGACAATGTTACAACGTGGCATGGTCCGTTGTTGGTGCTCAAAGAAAACAAATCTGACAAAAGCAAAGAAAACTGCAAACACATAAATCACACATTAAATGTATTCAGCAACAGCACTAACATTATATGTATACTCGTTGGCTAAAACCACAAATAAAGTACAAAAACTGTTTCTCTGTACACTAATGTGCAGCAACACATAGGGCCCATATACATAGCCTGCTCAAGAACCATAAACTAAGCATGTTTATCATGACAGAGAAATAGGGCCTGGTTATGATGTTGGTGGGTCTGACACCGATGGCTCGTCAGTGTCGGACCCACCGATATCTTCCCGCCGCATTACGATGCGGCGAGCGGAGGTATCTAGGGGAGGAGCCCTTTGGTGTGTCGGAGGGTCAGTGATCCCTACAATGAGGGCAGGGCCTGCTCAGGCACCGCCGTAGGGATTACAATATCCCTTTCTGCCTGTGCTTTCACGGCTGTTCACCCGCCATGAAAAGGCAGGTGGAAAATTACTTTGGGGGCCCCTAGCCCACCGCTATGGGGGCTGGGGGGGCACCTATGGTGCCCCCTAAACATCCCTGCACCATGTGGCAGGCGCCGCATTGTGCCTGCCACATAGTGCAGGGATGTTTTAAATGTGTTTATATTCTTCTGGGGTGTGTGGTGCAGCCCGCAGCACACGCCGCAATAGAAAATATACACATTGAAACACCGTGAAAGTGATCGCATCGTAATCAGGGCTGTGGGACCACTGACTTCTAGTAGGGTGGTCCTGCTTTCGCTCCAGTGCCGAGCGGACGAGAGTCCAACCAGCATTGTAATCAGGCCCAAAGTTCCGTGACACATCAGGTACCTCAGCTAATAGGTTTCTTGCTCAAAAACGTCATATTTACATTGGGGATAGACATTTACATCAACATATCTTGGTTCCTGTATATATTTTCTATGGTATCTGAGATAAAAAGCAATATTGCACTCTTGTGCTGATCTTAACAATGTACTGCTGTTAAATGTGAGAGCCTTGGAAGTATTAAACACTATAAGCTTAATGTATATGGTGGCGAAGAGTGTCCTCTGTGACAACGGCGACAATGTTTACTCCCTGCCAACATACCAGTATGCCCGCCAGATTTGAATGCGGGTGGACCTTAATTTTGACCATGCCAGTGACTACTCCATCACTGCTGTGGCAAAACTCCAACAGCCCCATGGAGTAAGGGCCATCAGAGAAATGGCTTTATGTCCATCCGCCCAATTTGGATGGGTGGACATATAGCTGTTTTTTACTGTCCATCACCACCAGGCAAACCCTGGCTGTAAGGGGCAGTAGAAATCAAAAAATGTCCCCCTCACCATGGGAGAGCACTACCATTGCGAAGGGGGGAATTACCTTTTATTATTTTCAAAAAGAAAACCCCACATCAGGACAAAGAAAACTGTTTGACGGAGCCCTGCACCAAACTGGAAAAAACATTGCTGTCACGGCGGACAGCTTGGCGGTCAGTTCTAAATGAAGGGGGCAGCATCTTCATCAGGGTAATGGAGTAACTTACTCTTCGCCCTGGCTGCCTGCCTACATATAACTCGGGCCATAACTTCACCACACCTCAGCTCTCTACTCACAGGCCTATTTATGTAATGTGGCTTCATCAAGGGATCTGCTCCATTTCGTTACAATTCCATTCCTGTGCACAACAATGCATCTTTACCACATTTTGGAATACCTTACATTTCAAGTGAAATTTATTTTTACCTTTACATAAATCTTTGATTTTAAACTTTCCCCAAACTCTCACCCTAAATTTAAGCCAGGTGTTGCTGTTCTCTGTTCATTAATACCAAACAATGAATTCCCTCTCTTTTCCTACTCACAGAACAGTCACTTTTAATTATAAACTGATTTCATACAGCTTCATGACAAGTTGGCTGGAATTGCATATCCTTTAGAAGGATATCAACACAATTAATTCTGTGTGGCATGGCAGTCCTGTGTCAAGGATTACCAGTTGTGGGCATACTAGGCCTGGGTATACCAGGTGCGGAAATGTACCCAGTAAATCCCCTGGGTCTCCAAGCAAGCAGAGGAAAGATAGGTTCCGTCCTGCCCTCACCTGACTCCTGCCCACATCATGGGGGAACAACCCTCCCACATCCAAAATAGTGTATGCACTGTCCGCACACTCCCTCTGAATTCCTGTGATTGACATAGCCCCCTCGCTTTGATTTACCACCTGTTCATGGCAGGTGGTAAATCTGAGTGGAAAGGACCCCGGAATTACGGATAACTTGGGATAAAGGACCTGGGATATTCACAGTTACGCGACAAAAACTTGCAATGCTCTAAGTTTAGATGGAGAGTTACCAACTGGAATTGTTCATTTCTGCCGCTCTAAACTCCAGGCAACTCATAATGAGGTGAAAACCTGATTACTATGGCTCATAAAGAGGAAAATAATATTTTTTATTTCCTGCTCTTTTATTTGATTCAATCGTCGTTTCAGGAGGATCCTTTTGTTAGTCTTCCTTTAAAGCAGACTCCTCATCCACACTAGGGGCCCCATTAGTATGGCGGGCGGACACCCTCGGGAAACGGTACTGACCGCTGAGGTTGCGGTGGTCCCGCACTCCCGATTAGTATGCGCCCGCCACACTGGCGGGCACATGGCGCATCTGCAACATTGCAGCGGGCGGTGCAGAGAGCACCGCCCACCGCAATGCCACGAAGGCAGGTTGTGCGTGTCAATGCACAACGTGACAGGCACCGTGCGGTGCCTGCCACGTTGTTCATTGAAAGGCAGGGGGGTACCCAAGTGCACCCTCCCCACCCCCCAGAATCCCTGGGGGCCCACTACGGGCCCCTAATGGCGAAAACCGCCTGCCTTTCCGTGGCGGCAACGCAACATCCCGCCTGCATACTAATATGGATGGCGGTGTCTACCAGACACCGCCACCATATTAACTGTTTTTTCGCCCGGTAGGCAATCGGGCGGATTGCCTACCGGCGGAAAACCGGCGGATGGTCCCCCCTGCCATGGTAATGTGGCGGGGGGAATTCATATGCGGGCAGTGATTTTCTGAGGGCAGATCGCCACCGCCATACGGGTGGTGGCAATCCGCCCGATATCTTAATGAGCCCCTAGGTGTCATTCTTCATCCTTAGAGATGCACGCCTTGTGGGTTGTCGGCTTTTATCTGGACCCCTCAGATATCTGAAGATTTTCCCGATCCCATATGCTTAGCCTACTGCACATGTGTTAGGCTCTTGGTCAGAATAGGATCTTTACACTGGTTTCAATGAGGTCTCTTCAGATTCTGAGAGGAAATATTTACTTTGTAGATTTCATTATGACAGCGACAGAACACAACAATTAAAATGACATTATCCTATGTAATGGGGCTTTATTTATATCGTTATAGGCTCACAGTTGCATGATGTTGGCAAATTCAGTGCTATCTTGGCCACACTTCCATAATTACCACCTGCTCTGTAAATTACTTCTACTTGGATTAATTGTGTACATCTATCGCAAGTGGAGGAGTTGAAACTTTGATCAGCAACAATTTCCTAACCATTTGTGTCCTAAATAACAATATAAAGTGGATATTTGTAACACGACACACCAGTGTGATGCAACAAAGAGAACAATAATGCTGAACTTGTTAGAGGGGAAAATAAACAACCTTAATGAAGATATTCTTACTACAAAGAGTTTGCACTAGTTTTCTTTATTGACATATAACCTCTGAGTTCCATCAATATAAACATAAACATCAATATAAACATAAGGCTGTGTTAATTCCCCCTGACTGATTTTTGGCTTCTAGAGGTTTCACGGATGTCTAGGTGTTTCTGATGGTGTATTTATTTAAACAATGAAATCTACTTTTTTTTGCTATGATTTGCATATAACATATATTTTTAAAACATCATGAGCCACAATTGGATCCAGTAGATGCCATCTTTAATTGGTGAACTGGAAAGTTTACAAAGTGTGCATGGATGGAATATGGCATTTCATCTGAAGCATTTTACATCATGCATGGCATACCAACAAGCATTAAAATCACAAATAAATCACACACAAAACATGTAAATGTGTAGGTCACATTGCAGTCTCTATATTGTTGGGAAGAAGATGTTTATTTATAAAATATTTTAAGCAAAGGAATAGATATTAACAACATATATATATGCCAAGCTCATTAACAACAGAAATTGTCATGTACAACGCAAAAACTCTTATCATTGCCTAGCACCAAGTAAGCTAAGTATTCTTGATTGTGTGGCAACTTGCAGTAAAGCAGAATAGGGATAAATGATACTGAGCTTCTACTCCTGCTAAAATACATGAACAATGAGAGACCTAACACTTGTGGCTAGAAACTATGTGTTGCGTACTCTAGAATGATAATGCTTAAAATGTATTCTTTTTACGTACAGCCCTTAAGGATACAGAAAAATTATTCAGAATTGAATATCAATTTAGACTAGAGCCTACTGCTCAAAGTAGAAAAGCGTAAGAAAATAACAATTTTATAGAGACGAAGAATTGCCTCGATGTGCATTCCCTTTAAAAATTTCACTTTTTACAAGATTGATTTTTTTATCACATCTTGACTAACACATCCTTCTTCTTAGTCCAGAGTGGTATAGAATCTGCATTTGGCAGAGCTGTCAGTTGCTTTGCGGACATAGTGGCTATTATATCTGATAAATTACTGCCCGCTTAGTATCCTACAAAGAAATGCTGACTTTGTGCAGGAGACTGAAAAATGTCATAGCTTTTCCTTCATGATCTCTTCAACAACAAATCTAACTAGACAACATAATCACACCTTATTATCCGAAAAAAAGAAAAAATTGTTATTGAGGCTTTTATACAGGAGGGTATTATACCAGGATATTGTGGATTAAATATCATATAATAATATTGTGTCCCAAATATTGATTACAACCATATTGACCTATTTAAGTTAATAATATAAAAAATATCATGGGACAGTATTTATGTTAGGGATACTCTAGGAAACAATCTTTATGACGAATTACATTTTATTGACAGTTTTATGACAAATAACCAAATAAGTTTTAAAATGATTTGCCTGCTCCATCAAAGTCTCCTCAATAAGACATTTACTGAATCCTTTTAATATTCATAGTAATATAATTGAGAACCTTTACAATAACCTGAGCAAGCATTTTACTGGAAATTATTGACAAGCAGAATTCACACACTACAATATTAAAACAAAGACATTAAAAAAACAAAACATAAAATAAATTGCAAGTGTAAAAAAAAGCATTGTTTCTAGGAGATATAATTTGGGGGAATAGGAATTGGAGCATAAGTTTAAATGAGCAAACCTCGGCTACACATTTGTTTGAGTGAATAGATTTCAAATATTGAAACTTACTGTGTTCAATTGACATCGGAACATTTGTCTGAGATTCACACTTTAAATCAAATACACAGTTGAAGCTGTTGGTCAACAATTGCTCAATGAGTTTGACTCCGTCAGCTGTCTCATTCTATCTTAGGCACCTACATTGGACAGAGGATCTTAAGCAAACGTTTATGGAGGCAATGATGGAAATTGAATGCCTACACTAACAAATCCAAATGCCTTTCTAACAATAAATATTTGCCTCTGGCTCTCCAAATGTCCAGGCTAGACGTATCCATTGATATACTCTAATTAAGTATTTCGGAAACTTCTTGGCTGAATATTAAATGGTTTAAGGTAAACAACAAGTTACACCCAGAAGCCCCAAAGACCCATGACATAGTGTAGAATAAGCAACTCTTGAGTGTAGAATAAGCAACTCTTGAGTGGGGCAGTTTGTGAAATCTGTAATCTAGTTGGGCTTCTCATGCATCTGGAGGGTTTCATAGGTTTCTTGCTTCTGAGGTTGTAGACCCTGGTGGGACAAGAAAAGGAAAGTTAGGTGTCAAATACTTTGTTGCTATGCCCATGACAATAGACATACCCTGTAAAATATGATTTATTTCAACATCATCTTCCCTTAGTGACTGATTAGTCTATTGTAAAAGTGTTCCTATACAAAATATGAGAAATTAGAAATGCGATCTGATGATGATGTTAGTGAAGAAAAGTTGATCATCTGTTATTCTACCAAGACTAGCTTTCACTGTATTGGTCACAATTAACTTATGGGACACTTCTGTATGTATAATCCTTTTCATTACTTCAATACAGAAGTTCTTTAACAAAGAGCACCGTGCCAATCCAATCCAATCCAAAAAAAGCTTTATTCGACTTATTAGGTCATCAAAGCACACAATATACATATAAAGGAATTACACATAATTTCCAGATTGAATTTATAAAAGAAAAAATCATTTTAAAATCAATGTACACAATCTAAGATGAATTTATAAAATCTTTTAAGAAACACTATATACAATATAAAATATGATATAAAATGAGTTATTTAAAATTTCATGGGTACTCTAAACAAGCTGTCCAATTGAATGGAAGGTGAATGGCTACTCAAAAATTGATATGCAGCGAGACAGATGTATTTATTAGGCTATTCTCTCCATGAGGGACCGTGCTCTAATTGCCCATACCCACCCCAAAAATTTCGCCAGGGCAACAACTATCACTTCAGATGTGTTCCTTCTTAAGATTCTTTCTGCCTCCTGCGCCCTTCTTGTTCCTAAGAGTTTGCATATAGGGGACAACCAGATGCTGCGTGGAGCTGCTGCGTGGAGCTCTGTAGCCATTGCATTCAAATAGTACATGGGATAAAGATTCATTTCCGGACTGGCACACCAAGCACAAATCATCACAAGATATGGACCATTTGCTAATAAAGCCTCTTATAGGCAATGTACCAACCCTGAACTGGAAATATAATTTCCGCTCGAAGGGCTTTGTTATGATGTCCCAATACCGATCTAACTCAGGTACCAATTTGCCACATAAGAAACAGTAAGGGAAGCTATATACTAATGGTCTTGAGAAGGCCTTATTGGAAGGAAGTCAGGACGTTCCCCAGGTTCAACAAGATTTGGCCCCCAGACGCATACCAGCACTACTTTATGCGGACGACGCTGTTATCTTAGCTAGGACCCCCTTAGCTCTTCAGCAGGCATTGGAACTATACAATAAATATATGCAAGATATTGATCTAAATATTAATGCCTCAAAAACTTTTGTGATGAAATGTGGTAAAGGCAGCAAAAAGGGTAAAGATATCTATTTAAATGGGAGCAAACTGGCTACCACATCCACTTACTCATATTTGGGAATTCTCGTAGACGACAAGGGCCTATGGGGCCAAGCAATCACATCAAGAAAACTTCTTTTTACCAGAGCCACTACTGCCCTTGTTAACTTTGCCCAAAAACTAGGAAGAAGACCGCCCCTGGAATTGGTCAAAATATATAAGGCAAAATGCACGAGTGTAGCAACATATGGGGCAGGGATATGGGGTCATCGGAATGTTTCCGAACTGCAAAAAGTGGAAAATGCTTTCCTTAGATATCTATTGGCGGTTCCGGCTTCTACGTCTACCTATGTCTGCCACGCTGAGTTGGGAGTTCCTTACATTACGGATATTATAAAAATCCAACCCCTAACTCTGTGGCATCGGATCTGGAAGTCAGAGACAAACTGCTTTAATCAGGCAGTTCTTCAGGATGCTCTCAAATTGGACTATTGCCTTGACATAAAATGGATCAAATATGTGAAGGATTTTATGACAGACATTGGTAACCCTGAATATTTTAATAATCCTTTTTCCATGTTAACTATTGCAAGGAAAGATTTTAAGAAACGCTGCATGAACCACATGGAGAACCTGAGATTCACGAGTGAAGCTACAAAACTGTCTGTGAGCCACAATCTCATGATATTAACTTCATTTGGCATGCAACCATACCTACAAAAATCTGATAAAAGATACGACAGATTTGTTCTCACTCGCTTTCGATTGAACATTTTCCATAGGCTGGTGACATTTCCAACTGTTAACAATTGGTCAAACGAATTACCACACTGCCCATGTGATTCTGTTTCCGAGCAATCAACCATTCATGTTATTTTATTTTGCAAATTTTATGAAGAATTGAGAAGGAAATGGATAAAACCAATTCTTAAAATTTGGGGCATTCGCCAATGTCGCCCAGCATTCACGGCCCTCCAATGTCTCGATAATGACTGCATAAATTATAATATCACTGCCTTTTTAAAAAATCTGATCAAATGAAGAAACAATATTGACTTAGGTTCATCGTGATTAGAGCAAATATAGAAGAACGCCAGACATTTGATACCAAACGTTGTTTTGGATTTACCCCCCAAAGCAGCATAATAACGCACTAGGGGGCGAATGTTTCTGCTTTCCTGCCCTAAAGTCGCAATTTAATCCCATTACTCTAACAAAATGAATGGTGAATATGGGAATAATGTTTCGTATACACACTAGCTGCATCACCGTTATCGCCTACATTTCTTTTTTAATGTTTATTTATTAGAACGAAATGCTTTCCTCCCATCCCCACACGCTGCTATCTTTGTGGTAATAATGTCTTCTATACCTATCATTGTTATCGCCCACTCATTATTTTTTTATTTTTTTATTTTTTTATTTTTTTTTAAACCGTTTATTGCAATCTCAAATATATACAAGTATGGGCCTACAACCTTCTGGCCGGCCGCTAAAGTGACAAAAGCAAATGACATACATACAATAAGGCACTTGGCGTTGCATAGACGATAAAGCAGGAGGTATCAACAACGTGGGCCACATAACTCTGAACCCACAATACGGTTTCGTTTTATACAACACAACAACATAAAACCACACCCGCAAGGCAACCCACAATCGAAAATGACGACACGTGCTCCTCAAGTGGGGAACCCCAACCATCCGAAGAAATCCAGAGAGGGGGAGGGAAACTGATCCGGGACTGGGAGAACAATGTGCCCAGGGCTGAGGGAGGGGGTCAACTATGGGGATGGAGCTGGTGAAGCGGGAGGCAACAACGGTGGCTCGCAAATACCCCCGCGGTAAGCGTTCCAGGGGCCCCATATCTTCACCCATGCCCCAGGCTTACCCCGCGCCACATATACCACCTTTTCTCGGAACATGCACCAATCCATATGTTCTTTCCAAGCCGACACCGCCGGGGGTCTCTGAGATCCCCACAGCTGAGCAATGTCACGTTTAGCTATCATATATCCCAGAGTCACCCATCGCGTCTGCGGAACCGAGTAATCAGTCGGTTCCCACACATTCAGCAGGCATCTCCTCGCTTCAGGCAACAGCGCGACATGTGTAACCGCTCGCAGGACCTCATGCACACCACGCCAGAATCGCTCCACCCTCGGACATTCCCACAGAATGTGTAAAAAAGTCGCCAAAGCACCACACCCACGCTTACACAATCCATCCTCGGCATAGCCCATACGCTGAAGCCTTGGCCCCGTCATATACACCCGGTGGAGTATCTTGAGCTGGACGAAGCGAAGGCGAGCCGGGATGGCCACCTCCTTCGGAGAGGCCACCGCGGAAATCCAGTCCTCGTCGTCCAACTCCAGCCCATCGGCAACCCAAGCCTCGCGGAGGCCAGTCAGTAAGCCCGAGCGGTCATTTATCAATTTCTTATAAATGAGGGAGATCGTGCTGTCCGGAACGTGGCCATCTAGCACTCTATCCTCCAGGGGGGAGGACTCCGGGATGGAGGCCACGTCTGGGAAGACGGAACCCAGTGCGTGACGGACCTGCAGGTAGCGAAAGTATTCACTGCCCTGCAGCTGAAACTCCGCCTGCAGCATCTCGAATGTCTTGAATCCTCCCCTCGTCCAGAGATCTCCCACTGTACTGATGCCTATCATGTCCCACCTCTCGAAGCCCTTCGAGGTCCACAAAGAGCCAAGCCTCTCCGACGCATACAACGGTGACGCCCGGGTCAAGCGGTCCTTCCATCCCATAGCTGCATTAGCCGCGTGCCATACTCGCACCATGACACGCGTGGGTCCCGTCAAGCGGGAATCGGGCACGCTAGTGTAGAGCGCTCGATTGTAGTCGCCACCGGGCAGGAGCATTTTGTCCATTTCAAATGCCGGGTTTAGGGCGGGCCCATAGAAGCCGTGATTAAGTGCAGCTAACTGGGAGGCCCAGTAATACCGCTTAATATCCGGGAGGGCAATCCCTCCGTCGTACCACGGGAGCGTCAATTTTGCCAGGGCTATACGCGGCCTTCCGTCCCAAAACAGACGGCGCTGTAAGCCTTCCACCTCACGGAAGTAGCGCACCGGGACCAAGTCCATAGTGTTCTGGAGAGCGTACAAAAAGCGGGGCAATGACATCATCTTGAACAATGCCGCCCGGCCGAGCGGCGAAAGCGGCAAGCGCCGCCAGCGCGCGACGTCCTCCTTCAAGCGCTGGAGGGGGGGAAGCAAGTTTCGCTCGTAGCGGGCCACCGGGTCCAGCGTAATATAGACCCCCAGGTATCGAAATCCCTGCGAGGCGATCTGGATCGGACAGCCCCGAGGGAGGACAGGAGCCTCCCCGGAAAGCACATAGACACAGGATTTAGCCCAGTTAATGACAAGGCCTGAATTACGGCCAAAGGAGCGCAGAACATCGACCAGGACAATCAGTGATTTGCGCGGGGAGGCTAAGTACAAAAGGATATCGTCAGCGTAGAGGGACACGCGATCCTCATACTCGGGGGTCCAACGGAGACCTCGGATGGATGGGTGCCACCTCAGCCACTCCGCCAGGGGTTCCAGGGCCAATGCAAAAAGGAGCGGCGACAGGGGACAACCCTGTCGCGTGCCCCGTCCCAGCACGAATGGGGCCGAGACTCGACCATTCACCACCACCTGTGCCAATGGGTCCGAGTACAACAATTTGACCCAACTGATGAATCCCGGGCCAAATCCAAATTTCGCCAACATCGCCCAGATGTAGGGCCACTCGAGCGTGTCGAACGCCATGGTGGCGTCCAGGGACGCCAAGATGGCCGGCTCCCGCACGAACGGAACACGCGCGAGCACCCCGTGCAAGCGCCGCAGATTAAGGGCCGTATTGCGATGGGGAATGAAGCCGGACTGGTCTTGGTGGACCAAATCGCCCACCACGCCGACCAGCCGGTTAGCGAGCACCTTGGCGAGGATTTTAGGCTCCGCGTTCAAGAGCGAGATAGGCCGGTAGGATGTAACCCGGTCTCGCGGTCTGCCCTCCTTGTGGATAACCACGATGGTAGCCAGACGCTGGTCCGGCGGGAGGGAGCCCCGCGAGTGAGCCGCAAGGAACATAGCGCGGAGGTGGGGTGCCAGTACGTCCGGTCGCAATTTATACAACTCGATAGGAATGCCGTTCAGGCCCATGGCCTTGCCAGAAGCGACCGAGCGGATGGCGAGGGCAATTTCGTCCGAGGTAGGGGCGGCATCCATTAACTCCCTGTCCTCCATTGAGAGGGAGGGCAGCGCGATGTCACGCAGCAGGGCATGGGAATCCTCCTCTGGGCAGGGAGAAACCGGGGAATATACCTCGCGGAAATAATCCGCGAAGCAGGAGACAATGCCTTCCGGCTCAGTGACACGTACACCATCCATTCTTTCAATCAGCGGGACCACACGATTAGCTCTCTCCTTCCTATCCAACCACGCAATCAACTTACCAGCCTTATCACCCACATCATACAATCGCCCCTGTTGCTCTCTGCTGAGGCCCCTGGCCGCCTCCGCGACGAGGGACCTATAGGCCGCCTGCTTAAGGTGTAGAACGTGCAGCGCAGCGTCCGTCACCCCACTCCCCAGATCACCCTCCAGTTCAGTGATTTCGGCCTCCACCCGGGTCACCTCCTCCTGTGCGCGCCTCCGGGCATGGGAAATAAAGGAGAGGGCCTCCCCTCTAAGCACAGTCTTGAAAGCCTCCCACAGGGAAATGGCAGACGGGACAGACCCCACATTCTCCTCAAAATACCGTTGCAAGGATTTAATCAAGTCAGCACGAATAGTGGGGTCGCGCAGGTACCAGGCATTGATTGGAGCTACCCTGCCCTCCCCCCTCGGGAAGACATCAAAGTGCAACAGGAGTGGGGAGTGATCTGAGATACCCCGCGCCAGATGGCGCACCTCCCCCACTCTCCCGGCATAGGCCGCAGGGACAAGGACATAATCAAGCCGCGAAAGGCTACCATGGGCCCCCGAATGGAAGGTGTACTGCAGCTGAGTGGGATGCTTCAGACGCCAACAGTCCACCAATCCCAGCGTGTCCAAAAGGCCAGACAGCCACGCTTGTGCCCGGGGGAGGTCCCTAGGGGGATAGCGATCCAGAGTCCCAGAAGCCACCGCATTGAAGTCCCCCCCAACCACCAGAAGCCCCACCGGAAGGTCAAGCAGGAGGCGTCCCAGGTCCGCAAAGGTAGTGGACTGTAACCCCGGTGGGACGTACACTGAGACAAAGACGACTACCTTGCCCTCCATTCTCCCCACCAAGACAGTGTAGCGTCCCCTCTCATCATGGCGCACCTCGTCTATTTCTAGCGGGAGCGAGGTCTTGACCATAATGCCCACCCCTCGTGAGCCTGATGTGAAGCCCGAGTGGGCCACCAAACGATAACCACGTCGGTTCATGGCACAATAGGAGTTACCAATGAGGTGTGTCTCCTGCAAAAAGACCACATCAGGCGAAATCAGTTTCAGATATTGCAGGACCACACCCCGCTTAATCCTATCACCCAGTCCGTTGACGTTCCAGGACAACAACGTCAGGTCCCTACCCCCCATCACATACAGAAACCATCATTTGTCCCCCCGAGAGCATCTCAAAAAAACCAATACAATAAAGGGTTTGCCTTGCGGTAGAAACGAACCACACCCCACCCCAACCCACCCATCCCAACAGAACTCCCCCCACCCTGCACCCCTGCATGAGCCCGAACAGCCCCCCCAAAGTGCAGTGTGCCTGTCGCCCCATGGAAAGAAAACTAACTAGTCCCCCAGAGGAGGAGGGAGATCCCCCGAGAGACCCCACACGACCTCCGCAGGAGGGGAACTTACCCTAACAGTCAATGGTGACAATAACACAGTCCAGAGCAAGGCCTACCATTAGTCCCTCAGTCCTGATCCGGCGGGCCCTCCCCACCAACCGCTCCCCCCCCCACCCCCCCGGCCCCGATCTCCGGGCAGAGTGTCCAGCCAGTCCCCGGCCGCCTCGGGACGATCAAAAAAGTGTGTGCGGCCATCCACCTCCACCCTCAGCTTAGCTGGAAAAAGCATCGCATATTTGAGATTCAGGTCCCGTAGGCGACGTTTGACACCGAGAAAACTCAGTCGCTGCTTTTGGACCGCCGGAGTAAAGTCAGGATAGAAATTGATATCCATATTGTCAAGTCTGACCGGCCCTTGTAGCCTGGAGGTCTGCAGGATAGCGTCCCTGTCCCGAAAATTGAAAATCCGGGCGATGAGAGGCCTCGGAGGGGCTCCGATCTTAGGCCTACCCCCGGGGACCCTGTGGGCACGTTCCACTGCAAAGAATTTGCTCAGCCCCCGAGGCTGGAGATGGGTGAGGACCAAGTCCTCCACAAACAGATCCGCTGCCTCTGCTTCGCGTCCCTCCGGCACCCCGATAATGCGGACGTTATTCCTCCGGGCCCGACCCTCGGAATCCTCCAGTCGACGATGCATCAGGGCGCTCGCCTGGCCGAGCCTGCGCACCTCCTGTTGGAGGGCCGCCACGTCGGACGTGAGGCCCGAGGTAGAGTGGGCCAAAGAATCGACCCGGTCATTTGTTTTTGAGAGATCGGCTCTCACGAGGCCCACGTCCACGAGGACCGAGTCGATCTTCTGCGCCAGAGTGTCAAAGCGCTGGTCCACCGAGGCCTTCATCTCGGCGATGGCGCCCATGACGTCTCGGAGGGTCAGGTCCGTGGGCAGAGCAGGAGCGTCAGTCGGGCCCGTGGGGGAGCTACGCAGCGCCTCTGGAGATCCCTTCTGGAGGGTGTAGCGGTCCATATTGTTGGATTGATGGGCCGCGCCACGACGGGTCGACTTCACCTTAGCCCGGTCGCCATCTTGTTTTGTGGCCATGGTCGCGGTCCCAAATCGAGCCAATCTCCTCAAAAAGGGGGTAGACAATCCCGTTCAAGGGCTCCGGGGGGGGCGACCACCGCTCCGAAGGACGGACCACAGCCGGCGGGCCGGCAGGGCACCCCAACGAGGCCACACCACCGCACACCGCTTCGCGACCCTACCTCGCCTGGCAGCAAGGAGGGCGCAAAAGCGAAAGTGAAAGTGCGGGGTGCGCGAGTCGCCCAGCCTTGCCCGCCGCTGTTATTCACTTTGTCGCCGGATCGCCCCACAACTCCAGTACGGGGGGCCGGCGTGGAGAAGGCCGCAAACCTTAATCGGTGCTCCCGCCGGTGTCCGAGGTCCAAATTGAAAACGGAAAACGGGCGTCACCTCAACTCTGGTTCACAAACACAGTCCCCTCATCTAGGACAGGATTCGGTCAGGATTTATGCAGGAGGTCGCGGAGGTCCTCGGGAGCCTCGCACCTACGCGGCCATCTTGGGTGCGCGCTAGGCTCCTCTCACTCATTATTTTTAACTGCCTATTTATTAAAAAGAAATGCTGTCCTTCCGCGCCCACTTGCTGCTATTTTTGTACCTACATTAACTGGAACCATGTAAATGAGCTTTTGCCGACACATGCTCTGTACATATATTTCCATAAAAATTATTTGTTTTAAATGTTTTAGATGACATGTTAAATTGCACATGCTTTTATGGATCGAAATTAACTTTCCGAATAAAGCTTATTTTGATTTGATTTGATTTGACTCACAGTTCCTCACCAGATCCGTGTGGGCCATTTCCCAGTATTTAGCTTTCAAAATCTGCTTTGGGGGAAAGATAGCATTCTCTGGATCATCCCACAGCGAGCTCAAACCTATATAAAATAAAGTGGCTCTAAGCTGTTTTAGCCATCTTATTTTGCGTAAACTATCCACCCTAATTACATCTAGGAAGCTGGCCGCATACTCTGCTAGCTCTGGGGTGGACCACAGTCTCCGCCAGTGCAACAAAGGGCGCAATTTTGCAATTTCTTCGATTGGCTTTCGCCCAAGGTCAATCAGCAATGGGCGCATCGGGGTGCTCTGGGGCAGTCTCGCTATATTTCTAAGGAACTTATTCTCTGAGATGGTTAGTTTGGCTAGGTTCTCGTCGCCCCAAAGTTCAGCACCATATAAGGCAGAACTAATTACCTTTATGCTGTATATCTCCATGGCGGGGCTGATTATCATAGTAAAAGAGGAGTTATATTCTTTTAACAAAACCCCTGCCAGTTGCCTATGTTTCAATTATGCTAAATCAACTTGATGTGACCATCTTAGCCCCTCCTGGATATTAACCCCCAAATATGTGAACTCCTTGACCTCAATCAAGCTTGATGTTATTTAATCTGATGCCTCCTTTGAACGCCCTATGTGGGTTAAAGGTCATCAGTTTTGTTTTGGACACGTTGACCTTCAATCCCCGTTGAGCACAAAACTCTTCAAAGATTGAGAGGGCCCTCTGGAGCCCACTCGGAGTTTTAGAGAGTATCAACGTGTCGTCCGCAAACATCCGTATAGGAACCTTTTTGCCTGCCAGTGTCGGTGCATCAGTGTTTGTTAATTTCATGCAGTTCACTATCCCATTTAGATACAATGAAAATAGGGTCGGGCCAGCACACAACCCTGACGTACTCCTTTATCCACTGGAAAAAATTCTGTTACTTCTCCCTGTTTACCCCAACGAATCCTGGCCTTATTACTTTCATGCAGTCTGATAATAAGAGGAAGCAAATCAAGTGGTAGCCCAATATCTTTTAGTGTCGACAAGATCACATGCTGCCCGAAGGTCAACAAATACGGCATATAAACTCCCCTTACCCAGGGTCACTGTTTTCCAATGCAATAGGGTGAACCTGAATACTTGATCTATAGTGCTAGTAAAAGCACGAAATCCTGCTTGGAGGGGGGATAAAATACCGTCTTCATCGATCCAATCTTGCACTTTATTTAAAACCAACCTGCCCATTACCTTTTGGAGCGAGTCAATGAGGCTGATAGGACTGTAGTTCCCTGGGCACGTTTTATCTCCTTTTTTAAAGACGGGGATGATCTCTGCACCTTTCCAGGAATCTGGAATTGGCGACCCCTGAGCTATAGCATTTGACAATAAGAAAATATATTTGCCCCACCTTACCTTATTGGCAAGAAAAACATCCCCCGGTATTCCATCCAAAACCGGGGCTTTTTCTGCCATGATAGATTTTAAAGCCACCTCAACATCCACCCTACTAAATGCTTCCTCAATAAAAAACTGCTTAGCGATACAGACTTCACTATCATGCTCACTAGCTGCATATTGAAGTTTAAAGTGGTTAACCCACTCTAATTGTGAGACATGGTTATGGGGCTCAGCAGCCTGCCCTCCTCTGTTCCATTTATAAATATTCCAAAATTGCTTTGGATTCCTGTTAACGCTGGCCTCCTTCAGATCATCCCACCTTTTGCTGTCCCAGTTCCTTTACGCTTTAAGTATTGCCCCCGATAGCTTGCCCTTGCTAATCGTACATGTGGAGGGTCCCCTAATTTTATAGCATCTCCCAACTCTGCACGCGACTTTTTGCAGTCGGCACTATACCATTCATGCACTTTAAGAGTAAATACCTTTTTGGGTTTACTATTTACTACAAAGTGCTTACGCAAATGCCCAAAGAATTCATTATGTATGGTAGTTGGTAATTTGCGATCAAGCAAATTGGGCAAATTAGATGCACTAACGTTTAAATCGCTAATCGCCCTGTTTAACTCATTATCATGCTAGACAGCACTAGGGGTAATTCTTTTAATTTGGTCCATTTTAATTGTCTTTGGTCATTCGATGGTACCACATCCTTAGACATATAACTGTCTTCTATTTCTCTGCAAGACTTATAATTAAACAGGTCCATATCTACACAGAGCGGATTATGGTCGCTCTCCAATCTATCATATATTATCATATCCCTCACTGTATACCACAATGCTAGGCTAACCAGAACATAATCAATCCTGCTTGTGCTATAGCCATTATTAAATGTCACAGCCCCCAATTTATCAGACTTTGTACGGCCATTAAGTGCCTGTAGCCCATTTTCCATACATATGGAATTGATATAGATCGCCACATCAGTCCATCTTTTTATTGGCTCTAGCTTTGGGACTCCCCACCTTACATCTTCCTCATCTACTATGCTGTCCTCCTCATTCAAGAGTGGCTCAAAGGTTGTGTTAAAATCTCCAGCAATAATCAAAGGTAGGCATGACTGATCACTCTCCAGAAGATCGTCAAGTGCCGCTAAAACACTCGACCTTTTCCCTCGTGAGCCACGCACATACACATTGTGTATTACTGCAATCCCTTAGGGCCCCTAGACAATCTGACTGCCTGGATGTCATGATTGTGGGTTGGGATAGTTTGAATATTCAGCCCCTTATCTTGCCTCACCCACATTGTCAGACCTCCTGATGGTCTCCCTCGTAATCCTTTGATAGCTGGAATATAAAAATTCAGAAAGCCAGCACAAAAAATGGGGGCCTCTGACCAAGTCTCTTGAAACAGACAGATGTCAAACTTCTCAATGAAAACATGCCACTCGGGGGATCCCACCTTAGAACCTAATCCTGCAATATTCCATATCATGAGGGTATTCATTACTAATGTCCCTTTAACCGACGATTTGGTGTTTGCTATGGGTATGCTTAAGCTTAGGGTGCCTTCTTGTATAGTCCCTCTACTTTGATTGATTATCAAGGGTTCCACTCCTACAACTTGTTCTAGCTCTACTAATTGGAAATCTAACCCAAATGAAACAGTTTTGGGGGCCACCTCCCTAGGCAGTTTGCCCTGCTTCCCCTTTACCAAATCGTCCGCAAGTCAGTCAATAGTTTCCAATGTTGATTCCCCCCTAAACCTAGGGGGGTAAAACCCATGTTGCTAAACATTATCTCCTCCCCTCGGTGGGCGCCTGAAGTGTATATTTGATAGACCTGGTGCACTGGAGCGAAATTCTAGGGCAAAAAGATTTTCAGTTATATGTGCCTTAGCCATCGTAAGCTCAATGCTATCCAGGGAATTTGCTGTTGCTACTAGCCTACGGGCTTTGACTTTATCTTCCCTAATCACCGACCGGCACCCTCTCACATGCCTTATCCAGTGGATTTATTTATTTATTAGGGAATCCTCACTCTCTGGCCTATTGGTCACGGGAAGTTTTGGAACATTCACTATGATAATTTTTGATGGACTTTGCATTTCCGTAGGACTGCATGCCCAGTGCAAATTTTTCTCCCTAGGCCTTAGCTGAGTAAGGTGTAATGCCCTAGTATCGTTCTGATGTACCTGAGCCCTGGCAGAGTTTGTTGAAACATAGGATCCAATATTATTATTAATAAGGTTAGTCTGAATAGGACTTGGGGCAGCACGCTGATGTATTAAGGATGACAGTTTAGCCCCATCCCATAGCCTACCTGAACCAAATGTCCCTTGTGACCCGTGGGTGCAATTGGCCTGAGGTCAAAGATTTCACTAATATAATTAATTCCTCAATCTGGCCTCTCATTACACCCATTTCTTTCCTCATTGCACCCACCTGTAAGGTTAGATCTTGGTGACTCTTACATGGGTTTGACCCACCCTGGTGTGAAATATTCGGGGGATAGATGGTGTACTTGCCCCTCCCCCCCCATCGCCTCCTAATTCACTATTATCAATGTCTTGTAGTGGGAGGTACCTATTTGTACACTGCACCGCTGGAGCAATTTGGTCTATTTTAGCTATATCATCATTGGGCATTTCCCCCTCCTTACAACTTTTATCTGCCCTTCTTACGTTAGTTTTCTGGAACATAGCCGGAATGGTAGTAATGGGCGTTTTAACCACATGAACCAACTTATTAATCGGTGGATCACTAGATACTTGCTTCAACGGCTCTAGCTCAAGGATACCCTCACACTAGTTTGCACTAGGTTGCTTTATTGGCATATAATGTCTGGGGCCTGCACTTGGTTGCATCAAAATAAAGGTGAGCTAATTCCCTTGACTGATTTTTGGTTTCTAGAGGTTTCACTGATGTCTAGGGGCTTCAGCTGGTGTATTTATTTAGACAATGAAATGTACTTTTTTTCCCATGGTTTACATAAAACATATATTTTTAAAACATGATGAGTCAGACCTGGATCTAGTAGACACCATCTTTAACTGGAATGGTTGCAAATTATGCATGGTGAGAAGAAGGCATTTCATCTGGAGCATTTTACACCATGCATGGCATACCAGCCATAAAGCATTAAAATCACAAATAAATCACAAACAAAACATGGAACAAGTAATTATTTCGGCCTCATTGCAGAGTTTGGCAGATGCAGGACATGCACACAATAGCGGCAGATGTGCTGTCTGTCCTATTTAGATGTCATAGACATGCGCATATTCTAAATAGGGTGGGCTGGACTCCACCAATTTTTGGCGGATGTCCTGCATCAACCAAACCTTAAATCAGGCCTTATTTTCTTTTAAAAGTTTGAAACAAATGATACTTCATGTTGCATTATGTTTATTTTCACAGAACCGCAGAAATTTCCCAGCTCTAGCCTTACAATTTATTTGAGACAGGGCTGTGAATAATGTTGATGATTCAATAGACAAAGGGCAGCAACAGGTTTGAATTGAATTAAGCACACAGTTTAATGTGATAACCCATCTGATTGATTCTGCTATCTGGAGGAAGTGGCCTCTTTTGCTGATCTGTGGTTCTTTGCATGATAATCAATTGTTTTGACTCTATGATCTGCAGACTACTGCTCCATGAAATAATTCACTTCAGAAAATATCTCTACAAAATAATGTAAAAAAAATACAGGCCTATGAAATGACACCTCTGAATATGACTACCAGAGTATTCTCTAATAAACTAAATCAGAATTGTGTTACATAGAATAATGCCAATCAGAATGCTCGTCCATTGAATAATGAGCATAATGACTGTTTCAATTAATATTTGCTGCCACTTTTCTGATTCATGAAATCATACCTACAAAATGGGGTTCCATTCAATAATATTTAACGGAAAAATATCATTAGGGTAATGTCTATTAGATTAATGTTCCATGGAGTATTGCACCCCCAAATCCATACTGATTATATTAGCTCCATTGCCAATCAGAGTAATATCACCTGCAACAATACCAAGCGGGATACTTTTCCTGGAGTAATGACACTCTGGATATTGTGGTTGTTTTGAAGAATATCTCCCTCATTTTTTTTTTGTGTAAAATATGTTTATTAACATTTGAGATCATGCAAGCACATTACAGTCAGCAATCAACACTTACGTAAAACCTCCAAATGGACAGCTTTCCTAGTACAGCCATGCCCAGTGGTACCTGATGACATACTCTCTGAATTATCGCTCCCCCTCGCAATATAGCCTCTAGTAATTCCACCATCAAATCTCCATGCAAGGTCATGTTACAGGCATATGAATAGTAGAGCCCTCACTCAACAGGTCCAGTGCATAATCAATACAACTAATCCTAAATCGATCAAGAATATCTCCCTCATTAAAAGCATCTTGCTAGACCCACTCAAGATTGGATATCTCCTGACACTGTAGAAGAAGGCTGCCCCGGAAAATAAGCTGCAACTCTAAATATCCATGGCCATGCACCTTCCCTTTCTTGGCAAGATCATGAAGAAGGTACCTCTACCCACTTAAACAAGTAAATCAATTGGCGGCCTGCCTACAGCTTTATCAGTCACTTTTCTTGTCATAGAGCAATATTGAGACAGCCACCATTCACGTGGTTGACAATGCCCATCTTATCACCTGTAATGACTATTCAATTTTCCTCATCCTCCTATTTCTGTCCTTACACTCAAGACACTTAACCAGTAAGCCTTTATTAACACTATAGGCTCATGAATGCAATTCAGTTGCTGTGTATAGCTTCCTAGACAGCCAACAAGCTGGAACTCCTGAATGATCACCTCAATGGAAGTCATGGTGTATACCATGACCTGCAACATTATCTGACGCTTGATCCTGTCATTGGTCATTTTCATCCTTTACATGGAACCCCATGTTGTCCTCCTGCCCAGCAATAATATCAATACAGAATAATAGGGGAGCAATAGACAGTTCTACTTCAAGGTATCATCTGGTAGTGATATCTGGTAGGACTGGCTTTCTAGCACTCAAACTAGGATTTTAATATGATGTCCAGAACTGAACCACCTGAAAATAAAGTTCCTCCTGATTGCCAAGTAGCGCAGTATCTCTTAAATTAAAAAACAGCCTAGAGAAACACAGCTTTAAGAGGTACCAGACTGTTTGGCGCACGCTCTCTCTCTTCTTTAAAGTTAGACCTCAGGATTCCTGTTCAGACATTGATCCTTTCCCAAATAACGTAGGCAATTCACTACTTGCAGATATCTCAAACACCTGGCCACACTAAGAAAGTACAACCAAAGATCTCCCTGCAACATCACAGATGAGATCTGTGGTATCGCTTTAAAAGTATACATTTCCACCACACTGCGCCTTCCTAGTAGGCAAGCTTTTGTTGTCCAAAGCAACACACATAACAAAAGAAGACTAGAAGCTGTTTCTTTCCATACACGTAGGCTCTGGAGCTCCAGCCCAACACAAATAATAGCCATTTTTCTTCTATTCCTTTAGGGAGGTGAAGACACACTGCATCGAGGAATACTTCATGCACAAGTAACGACGACTACGAAACCTGCTTATGGAACTTCTATTAAGAATGACTCCACTTCACTAATTATGAAAGTAACTGTGAAATCAACCTTTTCAAGAAACATATTTCCTGCTAATAACTAAAGTCATTGTATCCTCATAGGTGCTATATGAAAAATGATCTGTTACCCAGACACACATATACTTGCTTCTCCACTTTCATCTCAGAATATCATCAAATGCAGTCTCCAATATTAAATGGACCCCAAATATATACTCATACCAAGATGTCCATCAATAATTAACACTGTTTCACTATGTTCTTTTCTGATACCAGCCCCTTCATATCGGGTGGTCCTGTTCTATTACTTAATAAAGAACCTCCCATTTCTTCTTTTCAATTTTTGTAGCATTTCAAAATGGTGGCCCTCAACTACATTTTGTCTTTTCCTCATTTATTGCTGACCCTAATGACACTATCTCTAAATGCTCACCAACGTTGATGCCTTAATGTTCTCTCACTGTTTGCACTACATCATCTTAATCTTCATCCTTCTAAAACAAAGTTTCTCTTTTTCTACTGCGCTTTCAGTCCATGGTTGTCTCTTTTTTCCACAATTTACCTTCTTCCCGTCTGCCCATCTTCACTAATTTCTTACAGTTAAAAACCTTGGAGTAATTTTGACTCTTCATTTTCACAACACATTTCTACCATCTCCAATTGTGAATTCCATCTTCAGAAATTCCTGAAAATGTGTTCTTTTATTGCAGTCAATGTCACTTAAAGCCTTATTCTTTCTTAAACTTTTTCTTATCTTGTCTAATGTTCTTCCTTACTTACTAGTCTTAAGCCTTTTGATTCTATTTTTAATTATTCTACACAGCTCTTGGGAGTATTCTTCTTTTTTGTACACAACAATCTGATTTCTATTGTTTACGTTAAAAGTTTCATCTAATTTTCCAACATCTTATCAATTAATTTATGGCTTGTCACTCTTTAGCTATCCTCCATTATCCCAATTTATGTACCCTTGCCTCAAGGCCACTTCTCTCTCATTCCCAAACTATCTTTATCCAGTCTTTCCCTCCTGGTGACTCTTCCCATTTCAAGAATATTTTGTTCTTTCCTTCACACTTTGGCAGTAACTCGCTTTTGCTGTATATTCTTCCACTACTGTTTCTACCTTTCATATATCTCTGGCACTCTTGCCTAAAGGCTGTCTGATTTTCGTCTATTTGATAGACTACTAAACATCATTTGATATTGTACAGTTTGTGTACGGTAATGTCTTCCACTGCACACTGTGCTAAGATATGAGTTCCTTCCAAATTAAATACATACATGTATTGCACAGATAAAGAAAATGCCAGCAGTAATTCAAACAATGCTTTCGCATTATCAATGAACAATTTGCACTCTGCACAAACTGCTTCAACTTGTGGTTGAGATAGCTATTTATATTACACATGTTGTGAATCAAATCTGGTCTAGTATGTAGGATCATTCCACTTGACTACTTACTTAACTCGCTACCTACTCCAGTGCAGCTGTGTTGTTATTCACTAAATAGCAATTAATATTGTATACTTGCCTGGAGACATGCTGTCCCGTAAAAGTGGCTGATTCCACCACAAATGCCCTAACTGTGCATAGCACAGGCAGGCTGTTAGCTTCCATGTGTGTCATTAAGGTAAGCTCCCATAACAAAGCACTTGGTAAATCATAGACTGTAATGAGTAATAGAGTAACCACACACACTGCAGTGAAACTCAACAATCTAATAAAATGAATGTTTAGTCGCTTACTGTGTAGACACTTTCCTCTTTCTGAAAACCAAAAAGAAAAAAAAGTTGTAAAATCAATCAGAAATAAGATAGATCTTAGAGATATGCAGGCATACAAAATTACCTCACTTCATTAAATTATAATTTATTTACACTTCAGGAAAAACACATCCAACTCAGATTTAAAAAGTTAAAAAAAGGTTTAAAATGTAAAATGTCATCATAAACTTTTCAAAAACTCTTTCCTATCTTAATTTACTTAACGAAACATCACTTACAGATATGGGTTCCTTAGTTTTTTCATAATTACATTTTCATGGTGCAACTCTACCAAAGTGACACCCAGTAACATGCTTGATCTTGACTGTTTCAGTTTCTAAACCACGTTACCAACAGTAGCTCTTCCCCTTCGCTTGGCCATACCATTGCTGAGTGTCAACCGGAACCGCATTCAAATTTAGCAGTGTCTTCATATTCATAGGCCAGTCATTTAACCAAGAAAATCCCCAAAGCATCTTGCCTTATGTCAGGGAGAATTTCATCCTTACCTGTAGTGATGATCTCTGTTCTAATGGTACAGCATAAATATCAAACTTTTGTTATGTTTTTAAAGCCTTTTCCACCTTGTTCTTGAAAGACACTTTCAAAACTCATTCTGTATGAAGTAAATCCTTTATTTACACTATGTATGGGGAGGCCCAGTAAGGTTCTCCCACTATCATGTTTACAGTCCCTATCAGTTTTCACAGTTCCTTCTAGAAGCAATCTACTTGGAAGGTAGACTACAGACCACATCCAACTAAGGACCAAACAAACTGCCTTCCGGAAAGGTCAGACCCAATGCCATCCCAGTGGTTAGTAAGGTATGTGCAATATCAAATCAACTGACAAACTAATTTTGTGCTTGAGAGTAATTCTTAGCAGGCAACTGTTTCTGAGAATATGTTCTAACATTACATAATATATTGGGATTAATTTCCATACAACATTGGGAAGTGAGTTTTGACAAACTTAGGAGAAAATCAGGGATTAATGCCTGGAAATTGTATGAGACACGGGTACTGAGTGTTTTGTGTTCATTTGAGTTTATGTTATGTTATCTTGAAGGGCATCCTTTTTAGGTCAGCTTAGGGACAGTTTTAGTTGTCTCACTTTTCACACTTAATTTAAAAAAAATCATAAATAAAATGTTTATACATAAATACATATGGAGAGGCTTTGGGTCAGCTCCCTGCATCCACTGGTCACTTCAGCAGCCATTTGTGTTCTGCTTCCACCCAGCACAACAAAACGCATGGACCAATCAGTCAGCTAACTTCAGACATTGGCCTTGTTGCACTGGGAGTGACAGCATTTTACTGATCACATGTACACATAAGTCTAAAAAGAAGTGCACTTCAGCACCAGGGTTGGTAGGCCAAAACTTCACGTTGCCAGTGCTATTATCTTTCTATTCTTTATCCTTTTTTATTCTTAGTCATCCTTGTGTACTTAAACTACATCTCAGGTTACAGTAATTCATAGTCAATGGTACACTTGCAACAATAAAAACAGTGTTGTCCTCAGATATGTATTAAAACTGAAAACAGTTCTATTCCTTTTCTAGGTAAACCTATTAGTTTTGCAAATCTTTTATACATTCATGTCAAAAGTGCATTCATCTCGCTATGTATCCAATGCTTATCAAAGAGTTGCCTTTATTTAAATATTAGCTAAATACTCATATCACAATATTAGTATAGCTGTATCAAAATGTAAGCATTAAAACAGTGCCTTTTTTCATGTCTTAATTGTAATTCAGTTTTACCACCATCTCAATATTATCTACATTTTAAAATGAAACAAATAGTACCTACATGTAAATATTAGTTTGATATTACCTTTGACTCACTATTTTTTCAATAGCACTGCCAACTCAAGATTAGACCAATAGGGATCAATGTCAGTATTAATCTAATTGAGTCTCACTCTCAATATTAACAATGTACTCCATCCATATCATTATTAATTCCATATTCATCTGTTTCAATGGGAACTCTAATAGTGCTTCAATTACACTTTTAGGGCAACAGTACCTCATTTTAATTTTGATTCTATTGAGTCATCTTCTCAATTGTATTGGATCACTGTTGCAATTTAAATATAATAAAATGGCAACCATCACAGTAATAGCCTGCCTCATGTCAATATTGATCCCGTAACAACCCTCTTTAGGAACGCGACACTTTCAATCACATGGACCTCTGTTAATACCATATTATATGTAAACAATAATACACGTCTTTCCCGCTTTTGAAGTGAACCTCGGATCTGCTACTGAAGATCTGAAAAGGTATAAAGAAACTAGCAATTGGATATGCCCTGACTGGTAGAGAGGGAATTCCGAATACTTGTTTAAAGGTAAGAAATGGTGACCACTACTGGCCTCATTTACAGTTTGGCAGATGAGATACTTCGTCACAAATGTGAAGTTTTCCAATCTGCCATTTTACAAGTGCAAATAGAGATAATACATTTGTAATACAGCAGACGGGAGAACAGTCACAGTTGAGAGGGTGTATCCCATCTGCTAAACTCTACATTAGGCTCTAACAGTCTTTAGCGCAGTAGAAGGGACGTTAAGTAGATTACATGTTTTAATATGAAAAGATTTTTGAAGGCAGCAAAAGCTTTCAAATTGGACCCCTGGGATGGCCGTAATCCATGGAGGGACCAATGGGATGTAGAGTATTAAAGTCATAAAGTGAAAAGACATGCATCATCTGTGGGTTTTTTTTAAGAAGACCGAAGAAAGTACTACATATACATAGACATAAGTAGCATAGTTAAGCTCAGACTTGACTAAAGCTCTTGTTATTATTGGCAGAAAATCCTAATGAATGGAATGAAGACTACTTTGTATTTGATTGAAAACAAATGGCTTTGGTGATAGCTTTTACTTCTTATAGGTGATTACATTAGAAATCAAAGATTAAGTCAGAATACAGATATTGGGAAGAAATGGGACATCAAATAAGGAAATCATATGGGTAATGGGAGCTTGAAAAAATGTTGGTAAGGTCCTGGCTCTAAATATAGACCAAGACTTTGGTCTTATTCTGATTGAGCTGAAGAAAATATATGTTATACATGAGAGACAATAATGACATGAACTGTTAACATTGATCCTGAATCCCAATAGGTTGGATGTAGATTCTCGGACTGACAGGAAGTCGGACTGATTGTTACCATGGATATAGCAATACAGATAGGAATATCAAAACTAGGCTTACTAGTTGGGAAAAATGTGGACTATCTATGCATTTGTGAGACTAACTGTGCTGTTTCATGACAAAATGGAGAGATTCGAAGACATGTGGCTTTCCTTCCAAATATTTATGAAGCGAGACAGACTGTTGGAATAAGCCTCTAGTCGTTTTCTGGACTTGATTCGTAAGCCTGGGCTCCACATAATGGAGTTCACCTTCAGCAGTGTCACTGACAGAGAAGCATGGCCCTAATTCTCACAGCAAAGCTCGTATGTGGAGTTCAATGCGTTGTATATGTATTGGCCTGCGGTGACTATGCGATATGCCAAAAAGTGTAAACCAAAGGTCTTGGATTATTGTTTGTTTTTGTCTTTTGAAAATCAAAATAAAGTGGTTAAAAAAACTAGGTCTAGGTAAAATTTGTGCAATTTCCTCTGCGGAAATGACAAAAAATGCCCCGAAATGACATGAATTTATGTGAAATGCTGATATGGCATTTTGCATTCTTTTTTAATCGGAAATATGTCCCTTTGTCCCACGACCAGTTTTACTAAGGATACCTGAATGTGTAATTGATTGGTCATTGAATTTTCCTTTTGGATTCCCCTCCTTTATATCTGTCCTACTTCACGAGCACTTTCCTTTTTCACACTCCCCTTGGAGCAACCTCTTTCTCTATTTGGAGCATTGAATATGGTGATCTGTTATAAAAGTAACTAAATAATAAACAGTCACTATTGGAGCGATAGTTTGTGCCTTTGTGTCTTTTGAGGATATACTTGTTTGCATTGTAAAGAGAATGGTGGTACATTAATGATACAATGCTAATTCTATATGTACCAGATGCCCTTTGACTAATGAATGTTTTTCATAACTGAATTGTAGCTTTAAAGAAGTCTAGGACCGTTGTTTCCTATACCAATCGTTGCCCAGGTCCGTGGACTATTGTGGGTTGGTTATCCCCATTATATCATAATGGATGCTCAACATAGCACCACGGATGCCTGGATTATGCCAATAATGCCCACCATTATACTAGGGTCACAGTTGAGCCAAGGAAGGATCAGGGATAAGACCACATATCAGTCATGACCATTAATATGCCAGGAATAGGTACATATAGGCCAGTCATGCTCAGAGTAGGTCTATGATGGCTGCCAGCATACCACAACTAGACCAAACATACTAAAATAGTCAAGGATGACCATAATTATGCCATTGGCACTATTATGTCAGGAATGGACACAATTATGCCAAATATAACACTCTTATGATGGGGCTAGCATATATATTTGGTGGTTCTTGGCACCAGGCATAGTTTCAGGAAGCAATAGTGATGAATCTCTTAATTTGTTCTGGTCTGGATCATACCCTCTTCTCCTCAGGTCTTGAGCTGATCATGCATCTAACTGACACATTTTCACTCTGACTCCTGCACTCCCGCACTTTGGTGAGTCAGCACTGATTACAGCTCAGGCTACTGCTGCCATACTTTTTTGATGGTGCACTGTTCACACACATGTTGTGACTGATAAAGGAAGCACAGCAACATAGTCGATCTCCTTGTGGCTTAATTATATTGAGATTGGATACAGACTGTCATGTAGCTGGTCCTATAAGCTGGCACAGTGTGTGTTTGAGTGTTAGTATGAGTTACTGTGATAAGTTTGTCTGGCTGTCACTCTTAGGTTCTTGAGATGATCAGTGCTGCCTTCTTTAATAGACACCTACTCTGAATTGATACTGGGCTTGACTTCACCTCAGAGAGCTACTTTGAAGGTACTGGTGAGCTACCAGTAGCTCCCGAGCTACTCGTTGGAGACCCCTGCTCTAAATGTATAAGATGCGGGTCTAGTTTTCAGTAGGTTTTCTGAGTTTAAATCATCATTTTATTATTGTTAATGCATAACTTCCTTTTTAGGTCTCGCCTTGCTATCGCGTAAGCGATCGCGTAAGCGATCGCGAAGCGAGACTATTGTAAGGGGGTTTTAAAAGTGCTCCCAAAAAGCAGATTGCATGGCTAGCACGCGCACAATCACGCGCATCGTGCCGCCATGCAATCCGTTTGGCAGCGCACTTCAAAGGGTCCGCTCCCACGCCTGGAATGCGCTCCCCCGCCCCCGCCAAGCACGCGCGCCACGCTCCGCCGGGCTTGTTGTCCCGGTTTCTTTTCAGATCTCTCTTCCCATTACTTTTTCTGCTAACCATTTACCTTTTGCTACTCCTCACAATCAAGATTTCATTTTTAATTCCTCTTGGAAGCATTTTGATGAGAAGTCTGCTGGAGCTTAGGTATGTTGTTACCACCTCTTTAATATTTGCAAGATTAAAACTTTGTTTCCTTTTTCAACTATAAAATACATTTTCGAAACTCTTGCCTGTTATCTATTGTGTCACTGCTCATCTGACACTGACTTACTGAAACGCATAACCGCCCTACCAGTGCAGAATGAATGTGTCGTTGCTATACAGTTTGCTGTAACTTCAACCCCACCACTGTATTTACCAATGGATTAGCTTGATGTCTCTTTTGTTTTCAGTTCACCTTCTCTGCTTCATGTTCTTTGGAATCCCTGACCATTCCTTGTTTGTGTTCCCTTATCTCGGTTTACATACACCCTCGTGGCCTCTTCGCTCTGCAGATCACAGTTTATCTGTTCCGCTGCCGCCTTGTGCTGCGTCTTGAATCCACTCTTACACTTGTGGCGCCCACACTCTGGCCTGCTGACCCGTGACTTTCTCCCTCATTGTTTATATGCACGCATATCCGCCCTACCAGAGCAGAATGAATGTGTCGTTGCTATACAGTTTGCTGTAACTTCAACCCCACCACTGTATTTACCAATGGATTAGCTTGATGTCTCTTTTTTTTTTTCAGTTCACTTTCTCTGCTTCATGTTCTTTGGAATCCCTGACCATTCCTTGTTTGTGTTCCCTTATCTCTGTTTACATACACCCTCGTGGCCTCTTCGCTCTGCAGATCACAGTTTATCTGTTCCGCTGCCGCCTTGTGCTGCGTCTTGAATCCACTCTTACACTTGTGGCGCCCACACTCTTGCCTGCTGACCCGTGACTTTCTCCCTCATTGTTTATATGCAAACCATTTTAAGCCGCTTGATCAGAGCGTGTCAGGGATCTTCAATTATACCAGCAACTAATTGTATTATGAAAGGGAGAAGTCTGAGATTGTTTTGCTTTGGCAAATGGAGTTATTCTCCTTGTTTATTCCAATAGGCAGAAAGCGACTGTACCGGGGGAATTGCTGTGCATACTTTCAAGTGAGTAAATGTGGCCTTGTTTTAAGGGTGTGTGAAATAATCATCATTGGCTTCTATATGATTATGCAAAATTTCGGAAAATTACTCAATTATACAAAATTACATGTAATTACAGGAAATGCAAATCAATCCTTTAGAGCCATATTTTAACCAGAAATGTGCCCTTGGGTTAATTTTTGATGCGAGGGGAAAAAAATTACGAGCACCATCCCAAGGCTCTACTCACTCAAACATGCAATAAAATGTTGCTGCCACGGCACCTACTGACACAACGGGGCATAATTTCGGGGGCTTTGCTAAACAAGGCATAACCCTAAATTGGCAGATTAGCCCGCTGTAATTGAAAGTTCACTAGGACCTACTTTATTCCGGGAGTGCATAGACAGCCGTCGTCGTAATTCTGGGCCACGCTCCTGCCCCGTTACTAAAGAGGGCTGTGCTTCAGTGCGTAGTAAACAAGCATTTGCAATGCAATAGGTCTCGTATTATTAAAGTTTGAGCTATTGGTGATGCATTATTTAGCAATGCCAATAGCTCAAACTTTAATAATGCGAGACCTATTGCTGTTAAACCCCAAGCCTCGTGCATACTTCAGTGCAGTTTAAACAAAGAGTAGGTGTTTGCTCTTGCAGAAATTGAACACTCTTTTGGGACGGTCCCTGACTCCTGCTGGTGAGGCGGAGTTTGTTGACGCTCCCTCCCTTCAAAAGACACATCAGCTGCAGAAGCCGTTGCTTGGCTTACTACCGTGGTCGAGTGATCCTGCTTTTCAGAGTTCTTGACTTGGTGTACCTCCTTACTGGATTTCCTTACCTCGTAGCTCCCTGATGTCCTCCCGTGTATACCTTTTGTGGAACCAGCATTAGCTCTCCCTGCTGAGTATCTTTACCGAGAGCCGGACTTCATTGCTGCTGCACAGATTGCCGTCATTGCCCTTCAAATGCCCCCTTAAACCTGAGCGGAACAACTACGCTGTAACGCGCAGTTTCTTTATCTTTTCCTTGGTTCCTGGAACTGACCAACCCCCCATTTCAGTCGCCGCCTCAGCTGCCTGTTACACGTTGGCCAGAACCTAGAGTCTTTAACCTCGTACTCGTTCCTGTCGAGGTTTCTTTATGTTTGTTGGAAACATTGCTTGTTTATCCGCTGAAGTGAAGCGGTTTCAAGTGACAACATTGTTGCAACTCGAAGTTGCTTGAATCCTGGATATCGCGTTCTGAGAGAAATAGACGCGGTTAAGCGAAGACATTTCTAGAGAACTGTTACGTTGTATCTCCTGACATTTAACGCTGAAAGAGAGCGTAATTCCTTTTTTATTGTCCACAAGGAAGATTTCATTTCTAATTTTGCACCGTGAAGAATCCTTGCAACTGTGACCTCAAGACACCGAAGACAATACAGTCGCCCCTCGTTTGCTCTCGCATTTCCCAATCCTACAGAGTAATTCACGATCTGTTTATTTTAATTATTTTTGGTCGTTCCTCTTCCCCGGATTCCAGTAGAGACTTCATTACTGGTGTTTCTTCAAGACTGCAACAGGGCTCTGTATCAAGTGCAACGGAGATGTCCAGCTGGTAAGAGTGTTTTATTTCTAAAAGAGCAAACGCCTCAAAGAGTGTAGGGAGTGGGGAGAGGCTATAGTTTGTAGGAGAGTGTACACTTTTTCTAACTGACCTCTTTTTTATTTTATATAGGTATTCCCCTTCCGGTGTCCCGGGGTCTTCATATAACCAGCTGAGGGATTAGAAGGTAGACCTCCAGGTTTCTAATCCTCACATCTCTTTGGGTCAGTTTATGTGTGTTGATGCTATTTTGTGGAGCTCACATGCATACCTTGATTTAGAGAGAGTGGGGAATTTATCGTCGCTCCTGTGGATTGAGCCTCGCTGGACTCAAGGTTAGTGGCATCGGCAACAATTGCATTGTAAATGCTTGTTAATGTTTGTTACTTTACAGAAATGTTCACGTTTTGCTTCACAATTTTACAATTTTACAATTCCTTAACTTGTGTTTATTTTTTGGCACATCAAAATACATATCCATTTGGTCCTTTTGGCATAGTATTCACCATAGAAACAAAGATGACAAGATTAAAGATCTGTCCAAAGCCTCATACCATTCCTTACATACACACCTGCAAATATCCACCCAGTTGATATTTTCAGCACATAAAAAAATGGTCTAATAGTGCCAAAAATATGTTTGTATAGAATAATGATACAACATGTATAGTTTCTCGAAATTTCATGAAATGTTGACATGCTTGAAAGTATCATTTCTCAAATCTTTTTTTTTGCGTAACACAGAATTATGCCTTTCATAAACTTACCTATTGTTTTGAGTCAGTCACTAAACATTAATGACAGTTTACCAGATAGATAACAGCTGAGGCTATGGACAGATATTTTCTTAAAAACATAAACACATGTGTACAAGATCTGTTGGGGAAGTATTATTTAGAGGAAGTTGTCTCAATAATCAAGCTGTGGTCTGCATGCTTGGCTATTACTGTTCTTTTCCATGTTTGTGTATTATTTCTGTAAGCTGTGCAATGTCATGTAATATTCTAGAATTGAGTTATGGTTGAAAAAACATATTCCTGAATAAAACATTGTTTTATTACCTGTATTATAAAGGAAGAGATGGTACAGCAATTGATGACCCACTAATTAATTTCAATAAACTGCAGACAACAAGAATTTGCATTGTAAAATTAATCTTTATGGATCAAAATAGAAAACATAAATGTGATAATTAAATATCTCTACCCAATGATGAGCACACTACTACTTATACTGTTTGTCTGTTGTCCCAAATATATACATACAAATGGCTTGTGTTGTAATTAATAGCATCATATGGGGCATGAACACACTGAAGTATGCAGTCAAAATCTTTTTAAAACATGTACAAAACAAGTATTTAAAAAGAAGGAAACAATAAACCATGACACCAGCTGGGATTAGAACTTAAATAAAATGATCTAAATATTCAGGATTTTCCACTAACAATACAAGATTCTGTATCGGCGGTGTAAGTAGGAAATTAAAGGCAATCCTTTTAAAAATAAACATGTTTATAATATTCTTGTGCAGTCTGAATAAACAGTGTTTGTGTTTGCACATGCAAAATGCTTGTATCCGGTTATCCTTGTTTCTGTTGGCTAGGTTGTGCAGGCTGAAATGACCCAATAGGGAATTTGGACATAATACTCATGCCCACATTGTCTACTTCATATTTTCATCAATGTGTAACGACATGATACATTTGAATTAGAATTAATGACAACCGTGAAGTTTGCCAAAGGTTATCAGAAGGCCTGAATCTAAATGGGCAATGAGAACCTATTTTTGCCTGAACGTTGAGCATATGGCATACTGTAAGTACCATGGTCACCCTTCATCCACAAGCCCATTGTTTTGTTAGTATTGCCTCTCACTTGAAATTCATAACCAAACCCTGGCTGATAAGTGACACCGGCAGGTGACAGCGGTCACCAAGGTATTCTGGAAAGTGTTTTTAGCATACTTTGACCTCCAGTTACAAAAATTGGCCTCATGTTAAATGGTCATAAATAATATCTGTTTGTTAGTTGTTTTTGCTAAAGGTATTTGCAAAACGTCCATTGCCAAGCTAGAATAACTAATGGCTGCCTTTCAAAAAAATGTAGTACACAAAATCATGCCTTTTTTAATAAGTCCTAAGATTGCATATTTATTGCATTGAGTAAAATATGTCAGTGTAGGTATTGTAAATTTGATGCATTTTTAAATTAAGTTAAAAAAAGTTCGCCCCCTGCTGACTACTGTGTGTATCCACACCTCCTCCAGCACCTCTGATGTGAGGGATGATCTGTGCACCTTTCCCTAGTTTCTACATCGGTTATGTCAATGGCCCTCAGTTGTAAAAAGAAGATAAGTAAGTGTGTAAATGCACTTACACATTTTTTATAAAGACCCACCAATTTACTCCTAGATTGCATTGCATTTTGCCATTTCACTGACACCCATGGGATCAGCCACAAAGTATGTTTAAGAGACAATGTATTAAAGTATCAGATACAGAGACATAAACTCTGCGCTCAGGTATCACCCTGGGTCTTAAACGTTTGTAAATATGGTTATGCAAGCGTACAGTACTCCTATTTACTGGTGTATGTCTCAATCTAATTTTTTGATATAAGAACCTCAGTACATTCAAGGATACCCTATGTTTAAAACAGATCTAGTGAAACCCCACTATTTTATAAAAATCGGCATACATAATTATAAACTCATTAAAAATGTAAACTCCTTTCAATAAACTTGATTAATTGAAAGTTCATATTGATCTCTAGGTTTGATTCCTAATGTACATTTCAGTATTTATTTCTTGGCTGTTGGCTGTTACCTAGGTGATGCTATTTGTGTTTGATGTCCTCTGGTGATCATTTTCAACTCTATAAAATCTTTCATAAAAATATTCAAACAAAAGGAGAGGATTGATTGTGTGTATAGCTTTTCCTCTTACAAAGGACCACTGCCACCTCCTTTGCCTGCCCAAATGGCCCAGACGGAGAGCAGCAGATAATGCAGATCCTTCCTCTCCCACAGCTGCAACCCACTATCACCCACCATCACCCACCATCTGTGTATTTAATTAAACCACCCCAATGCTTCTAGAACTACTTAAGTCTAAACATACATAGTTATGTCATCAGAACAGAACATATACCCTTTGACGTTATATTCATAGTATGTTGGAAATAACATATCACTTATAAACATTTAAATTCTTAGATGAAGGATAATCAACCGTGATGTAGGTTTTAGATAACTGTAATGGCTGCCACATACATACAATCATGTAAACAGTAGTTGACAGTCTAGTAGATTACTAGATCATATGTTTTTGAAGAGCACTTTGAATGAACTCCCTAAAAGCATTTAGAGGATTTGTAACTTGCACTACTTGAAATGGTAATAAGTAAAAATTGGTAAACCGCAACATTCTGGAATTTTTATTTCATCATCAATTGTGTACAATAATTCAGATATCAATACTTATGATGCAGGTAACCATCCTAATGTCTGGTAACCTAATAAAATCCCGAAGCGAAGATGGCCCATCAGGTACTGGCAGCGTCCATGTGGATGATGCTTATTCAGCTGGAATTCGTCCACCGTTTATACTGTAGCCCAATTTGACTGAGCAAAAAGAGGAAGGGCCTTGACCACCACTGTCTTAGATGCAGGACGGAGACGGGCACCTTGTAACATACCTTGTGGGGATGTCATATAAATAATCCATCACTGGTCACACACACATCCCACCATGTCCAAGATCATGGGTGAACCAGCCATGCCTGACCCAAAGATTGTACTAGTTGGCTTAATGGATGAGTAGGTGGTCGACAGGTTACTAGGGTGCTGGTGGCAATGGACTTGGTAATTGCTAAAGGAAACTTTGCAAGTCATTGACAATCCAACAAAGCTCTCTCTATACAGGAATGGACTCATGGTATGCACTGGTGTGTAATTCGGAGGAATATGTATATAAATCATGGAGGTGTCCTAAAAAATATAAGCAGTGTATGGTGGACCTATTCCCAAGGTTTAGAGGCTTAAAGGGCAGAATAATCTGTATTTGAGATAAACTATCAAATGAAAATGTGTTTAATAATGAGTTGCATGATGATGATTAGGCCAAATAGGGACCCGCGTTTCCACGTCCGGGAAAACAAGGTCACCTTCTGAGATAGCCCCCACTCAACCCCCTTGGTAGCTTGGCACGAGCAGCCAGGCTTATCTTCAGGGCAAATGAGTAAAGTATTTGCAACCACGCTCACAGCAACCCAATGATGACACCACAAATAGACTCCACATGAGTTTTATAAAAACGAGTATACATTTTATGTAAAAAGATATATGATAAGACCACACGATATACATCCAACATATGAGTATGTTGACTAGTTCTCTCTAATACCATGTTATGCCGTTCATAATGCTAGAATCAGACTCTTTTGCAATGTAACAATAGTGCAATGCGTAATACAACAATCAGCCACTTTGCAATGTGAGAATAATGCAATGTGTAACGCAGCAATCAGGCACTTTGCAATGCAAGAATAATGCAATGCGTCACGCAGCAATCAGATACTTAGCGATGTAAGAATAAGGCAATGCGTAATGATACAACCACCAGGTACATCGTTATGCAGAAATAAGGCAGTGCGTAATACACTAATCAGGTAGTTCATTATGCAGGAAGAATGCAATGCTTAATATGCTAATCAGGTAGTTTGTTATGCAGAAACAATGCAATGCGTCATACGGCAATCAGGTAGCTCGTAATGCAGAAATAATGCCATGCATCATACTCTAATCAGGTACTCCGTTATGCAGAAATGAGGCAATGTTAATACAACAATCCGGTACTTGGTTATGCAGAAATAAGATAAGGCGTAATACACTCCGGCACCGATCACAGTGCCTCAGGTGGTCTCTCCGCCACTCCTTCTGACTCGCAGTCAGCCTTTGTCAATAGCTGCCCCCAGCACGGGTATGGTGAAACAAAAAGTGCAGCTCCGCACTACGGCCCTTGTACTGCCACTCCCTTGGCAATACGGGCCCGCGATACGAGCTGAAGCAGAGGCTCGTGCTGCGAACAAGAGAAAGGCCGAGAGCATCTCACTCCGAGCCTGCACCCCGCCCCAGGAGTCGACACACGTTACCTGGGGGGGGGGGGGGCGCAATCCCACTCTCCTCTCCTCGTCTAGAGACTTGGACCGCCGATGCAATCTTTGTGAATTGGCAACGGTGGGCTCGGGCTGGCGGCTCAACTCCTCCGGGGCTGCCGGTCCGGGCCACTACTGCTACGAAGATCTCAGGCTGCCACAGGGCACACGCACACCGTGTCGCTGAGACTTCATTGATCTTCGGGTGCACGATCACTGGGCACTCCATATGAAGGTCTCAGGCTGCAAGAAGATCACGCGCACAGCATCGCTGAGACTCACTTTAACTCCGGGGGCACGTTAACAAGGCATTCCTCACAAAGGTCTCACGTTGCACAAAGCATATGCACACAGCGTTGATGAGACTCACTTGGATTCCGGTGCACACGATAACTTGGACAATCAACACAAGGGGTTCAGGCTGCAAAAAGCACATGCACACAGTGTCGCTGATCCTTGCTTGGACTCCAGGTGCCCACGATCACAAGGCACTTCTTAAGAGGGTCTCAGGTTGCAACAAGCACACGCACACAGCGTCGCTGAGACTCCTGGAAACCTTTGTGTTCCTGAGTTTCCGCAACAGGGAACCAGCTCACTTTGGGCCCTTGGGGATAAGTTAATTAAGGACACAGCACAGCAAAGTCCTTTCAAGCAGGGGGACACAGCAAAGTCCCTTTAGCTTTTCCTTGGTTAAAACAGCAAACTGCAGGCCAGCCCCAGAACACACAGCAAGGGTCAGTCCTATCCTTCAGTCTATTTAGTTGTTTGTTCCTTGGCAAAGGTTCCTCTTGACCACGAAGTAGCTCCAGTCTTGTTCAATCTTGATCAAGCCATTCTCGAAAGTTCAAGGGCTTCAGCTCTCATAGTTATACCCCTCACTGGCTTTGACGTCTTTGTGTTCAAGGGGCACTGACCGCTGTTCAAACCAGTTCTGGGTGCCTCCCTGCCAGTGACACCTTCTTCCTTTTAATTAGTGGGTGTCTGGATTCTCAATCACTCAGCAGGAGATGGGACAATTATTTTATAGCAGCAACTCAGTCATCTTCCCCTCTAGGGGCTACTCCTCCCCCTACACTCCAGATGCAGGCCAGCCTGTTGCTGTCTCACCTCCTCCCCTGGGTCAAGACATTCCGCCGATCCTATCGCTTTCAATCCATAACCAGGTAGAGACACACAGAAATGTTAGAGCACAAAAATCCAGCCACTTCTAAAAGAGTGGCTTATAAACACACAATACAAAAACCACCTTCATAAAAAGATGTGTTATTAGATTGTGAGTTAAAGCATGGTAAACTTCACCTTTCCATCTTAAGCCTTTGGGAAGATAGGCTGGAAAACATATTACACAGCCTTCCCATTCTATTCTATGGGGAAGATGGCCTTTCAACAGTGAAAAACGAAATGGAGATTATTTCACTGTCAGGACATGGTACACACCTTAGTACATGTCCTACCTTTCACATGCACGGCACCCTGCCCAGGGGGTACCCTGGACCTACCATAGGGGTGTTTGATGTGCAGAGAAAGGGAAAAGTAAGGTCTGGCAAGTGGATGCACTTGTCAGAACAACATGGCAGTTTAACAAACTGCGCGCAGAGTTCCCTTTTTAAGGCTACTGTTGTGGGTGGCACAATTAGTGCTGCAGGCCCACTAGTAGCATTTGCATTACTGGCGCTGGGACACATAGTGCACTTTACTAGGGACTTTACTAGTAAGGCAAACATACCAATCATGGACAACCAATTACCATTACACTGTATACAGGGAGCACTTGCACTTTTACACTGTTTAGCAGTGGCAAAGAGTCCCAAGCATCTAAGTTGGCAACATAATGTCAGAAAAAAAGTCTAGGGGGAAAGCAAGAAGTTTAGGGAACTTTAGTCAAAAAGGGCCAAGTCCTACAATGATGTATGCATTTTTAAAAAGTTTAAAAGAAATAAAAAACAATTGAAAACAATTTATATCATCCCAATGAGGTTAGCAAGTACCTTTCCTGATCCTGGGGATACTTTTAAAATAACTTCCAATGTCTGCAAGTTAGTGTGCAATTGAATTGAACCTCAATGTTGGATGCCATGTTATGAGACTACCCCAATATTTTGGGGTCCACACCAGGGTCGATTTTCCGAGTCTCAAAAGGAAACTGTGACCTTTGCAGAGTAAAAGAAAACAGACAGGTGCTTATTCTCACTCTGGTATATGCGTACAGATGTTAGGCAGGATTGAAATGTACCAAATTCAATGGTGGCCGGCATGGCTCGGGGGTTGGGGGAGGGGCTAAGAAAATTAGTTACCTTGTCACCGCTTCCTCGCCGCGTCTCTCCTCCGTAGTCCTTGGCTATGGCCGGAACAGGAAGCACACCCAGGCTCCCAGTCAGCCAATTACAAAGCTGCTATGTAGCATTGTGATTGGTCTGAGCGCTGTGTTTCGGTACTCAGGCACTATCTGGGAGCCTGGGCATGTTCTCCACTGAGGCTGTAATGCAGCCTGTGTGGAGAACATGCAAAGTGTGCATGAATGTTTGGGTGGCCCAAAACGGCTGGCCAAACATTCAAGCGCACTTAGAGTGTGCTCACCACTCCCCCTGCTCCTGTCGTGAGAGCAACCTTACCCAGCAAAGCTGCCCGACATCAGGACCAAAGAAAATTATAATAACACAAGTATTTATCATTTTATTTTTCCTTAACATCACTGCTAAAAATTAGTGGGGTGACGCTCCTCCGCCTTAGAGGAGGAGCTGCCACTGAACAAACATGTCACAGTCTTCAGCTCTTCCTGGTGAAAGCTAAGAGACCCACACAATGAAACAACATACTTACTGTGCCCACAAACCTTCTTATGAGAGTTACAGCGAAGGGGAGTGATTCAGTTAAGGAATGGAGAGACTGGAATCAGGTTAAATGTCAATATTACAAAATACCTCTCCAACCAAAAATCAAACAAAAAACAATTCAGCTCGGAAGTTACGTTTATTAACTCCAAGATTAATTACTTGTTTATCTTTATATTGTTTTATAAGAGTTTTTTTAACCCTTTTTTATATAAGACAATTTAAGACATACACCTCTATGTAATTTGTGATATTTACAGGGACAGTGTGAACAGACAATAAAATATGTACATAATACACAACAAAATAATAAAGTGTTCACAAAAAATTAGAGCATTTATAATGTCTATGTTATTTGCTATGCAATATAAACTTCCTCGGATACCTATAGTGCAGAAAGGCTCAAAATCGGTGTCCCATTTGACAGCATTCCTCACGGCAACCGGTCTTTTTCTCTTCTCCACCCAAATCTTTAGCAGGAGTAAACTAGGGCATTTTATACATTTCTTTCCTTATGTATTTCATGAAGCAGGTGGGGCTAATTAAGATAGAACCCATATTTGCAACATAGAACTGAATGATGCCTCTATTATAAATATTAAATAAATATTAAAAGTGCAACTGAAATAGCCTTGATTCTTTTGAATTTGACCGGTAGTGTCTGAGGGTCTCTAGAAGGTCAATATGGAGAAATCTCTTTCTTACAACCACCATAAACATTCAGCTGAAAAAAGGAAAACACCCGCCTAACTGAAGCAATTTGAGCAGAAAATGTAATTTTGCACACACACACTAGAACCAAAAGAAGCCAGTTAGCCATGTTAACCGATGCCCAAAATTGAGACCAAGTACACTTGATGTTATTCAAACCCTTCATTAAGTTCAGGCCAGCGCACAAATATGGACTACGTTAACTAGCATTAAGGGATCTAATGCATGCCAACATTATCATATATATATAGAAATGTGTGCCCACACACAACAGGACATATATCTGCTGTCACCAAGTTGGTGCAAGGTTGATTAAAATCAGAAATTGTTCGTTTTTTCAAAAACGTAATATTCACAGATGGTGTCATTTAAACAATAACTCACTTAAAAACTTGGGGGTCCATTAATATGTCGGGTGGATCGCCCGCATGCAAATTTCCCCCCACCACATTACCATGGCGGGGGGGGACCCCGGCAGACGGAAAGACCGTCCGCCCGGTCGATGAGTCGATGGGGCGGAAAAGCTGTTAATATGGTGGGGGTGTCTGGTAGACACCACCATCCATATTAGAATACATGCGGGGACATGCCGTTGCCGCCACGGAAAGGCATGCGGTTCGCAACATTGGGGGCCCATAGCGGGCCCCCAGGGATTCTGAGGGGTGGGGGGTGCACATGGGGGGTACCTATGGTACCCCCTGCATTTGACAGTACAACGTGGCAGGCACTGCGTGGTGCCTGTCATGTTGTACTGTGAAATGCACAACTTGCATTTCCGGCATTGCAGGATGCGCCCGCCAGTGTGGCGGGCGCATCCTTATGGGATGTGCGGGACCGCCGCATGCATTGCAGGCGGTCCCATTTCCCGGGGGTATGTCCGCCCGCCATGCTAACGACCCTCTTAATGTAGAGAACCTAAAATCTATTTTGACCTTGCCAATAAATAATTTAAGGGCAATATCTTCCTGCATATTGGGGATTTGGGGGGGGGGGCGCCGACCACAGGGAGGTCCGCCTCCTGGTTTTTTTGGGGGAATTGGTGCAGTCCAGAGGACTACACAAGGCTTTGGGCTATCTTTGGGCTATGCTGGTAGTCCACCATATATAGGGGCTGCCATTTTATCATGGTAGCACGGTGGCTGGAGTGTGTACCGACCTTGGCGCCAGGTAAGAAGCCGAAACATGAGGTGCACATTGCCAGCTGGGGGCAGAAAGGGAAACAAATACAGGGAGTAACAACACGGGGAGAGGTCCACAAGACATGGGTGTCTGTAGGGGTCGGGGCAACAGAGCCTACAGACAGTGGGGAGGACCACTCACAAATGGGAGTTGTGACTGAGGATGCTCAAGATAGGTGGGAGGCCTGCTTATGTAAGGAACGCTTCGTGCAGGACACTGGTGTTGGTACGAATGGCCACCTGGTGCGCACGGACAAAGACGGATCAGTGTATAAAGGGAGCGATACAGAAAAGAAAGATGTAGGCTTGACAGGGGTAGGAAAAACGGTGACTGATAGGATGACAGAGGGAGGTCTAGAGAAGGTTACAGTGAGTGATGTGACATCAAGCACAGGCGACAAATTAGAGAGCAAAGAGGTGAAATTCAAGAAATTGCCTTACATGGGCACTTCAAAACCATTGGGGGCTCAACTTATACAGTCGACAATGAAAAAGATTTGGAAGGGAGAATATTTTGAGATGTTGAAACTCTTGCATAGGGAACTGAGGTCAAAAGAGATCTCTAAGGAGAAGGAGGTAGAACTGTATAAGGGTCCAAGGGTCCCAGTGGCAGCTGAGAATTCGACAGCTGCTTTCCTCATTTATGCAAGCGTCTATTGTGAAACGTTCCCAGAGAAGTCAGTGGCGCTTTTCAAATACATAGATGTAATTAGGAAGGCGCAGTTTAATTGCGGGGGTTATGCTTGGGCCCAGTATGATGAGGAGTTTAGTGAAAGGTTAGCAGTGGACCAAGATGCACAATGGGGGGAGTCAGACACAGATCTGTGGCAGCACACGATGGACCTGGCGAAGTTTGGCAAAACCTTTTCTACAGCTAGCGGTCCACCCATTGTGTACAAGCGCTTTCAAGGGCACCCCATCAAGGGTGGGGTGGGTGGACTTCAAAAAGCCAGAGGAACCAGGGTGGGGAACGTTGGGACTACAACAAGGGCCTGTGCACCAGGGAGCTGTGCAAGTTATGACACAAAAGATCGAAATGTGCAGGCAGGCACCCATTGGTTGCATGCCTCAGCGCAGGGGGAAACAGCTCTTCCACAGGGTACGGGCAGCGCTACGGGGCATCTGGTAGTCAGTCAGGGTAAGGTCAGGGACAGCAGTATGGGCAGGCAGGGGGATTTAGGGCTGGAAAGGGGACACAGGGACCTGGAGGGAAGGGCTCATACGCCCATTCTGGATTTGCCGTTATGACAAGACTGATGCTGCTGAGTTACTGTTGCGAGTCTTCACTGACAGTTTTAGACTAGGTAACAAAGGCCCGAGAGTGTGCAGTATGGCTTCCAATTTTAAATCTGCATCTCATCATGCACAGGTGGCCAGGGAGAAGTTACAAAAGGAAATTCAAGAAGGCAGAATGGCGGGTCCTATTGATGGCTGGGCAATGTAGCATCTCATTGTATCTCCGATTGGAGTGGTATCGAAGAAAGAACCGGGTCAGTATTGCCTGATACAGCACCACTCATGGCAAAAAGGTCAGACTATGAATGATTTTATTCAAGCAGAGCAAGTCTCAGTAACATACTCTTCAGTGGACATGGCCCTAGCCTTGGTGGAGAAGGTGGGACAGGGGGCACTGATGGCTACGAGCGACACTAAGTCTGCCTTCCGTCTCCTGCTGGTACACCCTGCTGACTTCCAGTTGCTAGGCTTACATTTTGAGGGCCAGTGGTTCGTAGACAAGGCACTTCCCATGGGATGTTCCATCTCCTGTGCATCGTTTGAGTGTTCAGCACGTTTCTTCAGTGGTTGTTCATCTGGTACACAGGACAGGAAGGGATGAATCACTATTTGGATGGCTTCTTTTTTGTAGGTTGCTGTATAACTTTCAGGATTTGATGACTGACTTAGGTGTTCCCCTGGCCCCAGAAAAGACGATGAGCCATAGTACAGTTGTGTCTTTTTTGGGCATTGAGATTGATTCCAAAGCAATGGAGGCTCGACTGCCAGAGAAGAAGAAGTGTGGCATGCGGGCTCTATTAAGTACAATGCTGGGAGAACAGAAAGTGATAGTAAAGGAGGTGCAGGTATTGCTGGGACATCCAAATTTCTCCTGTAGATTAACGAGAGCGGGGAGGACTTCCTGTAGACCGTTGGGATTGTCTATGTTAGGTTTGCCTTTACCTCACCAACATGTTAGATTGTCTGCAGGGGTCAAGGAGGATCTCAGGATGTAAAAAGGCTTTCTTACAATCATTTAACGGTATTCTGTTGACTTCCTTAACAGACTTTGAATGGGATGCATGGATATTTTCTGATGCAGCTGGAGGTTGCGCCTTTGGCATTTATTGGCAAGGCCACTGGTGCGCTGAGGAGTGTCCAGAACTATGGAGGGCAGGGAAGCGCAGCATTGCCTTTTCGGAATTCTTCCCTCTGGTAGTGACCGTCTTGCTCTGAGGGCAGCAGCTAGAGCACAAGAAAGCTCTTTTCCGCATTGATAATATGTCAGTAGTACAGATGGTCAACAGGAAGTCCACCAAGGAGGCCCAATTGTGGCAACTGCTGCGGATATTTGTATGGAACTATTTGAGATTTGACATAAACTTTAGAGCCCAATACATCCCCAGTATGCACAATGACATTGCTGATGCTCTGTCTCATTCACAGTGGGTGTGGTTTCATGGGCTGGCCACAGAAGCTGATCAGGAGAAGACACGCATGCTGTAGGAGCTGCGGTCAGTAGGAGAGTTGGTAGCCAATTCCATAGCCCTTTCTACGAGGTGGGCTTACCTGTAAGCCTGGGTGAAGTTCTTGGAGGGGGATGCTAAGAAAAGCCATCAGAATTGGCAGAGGGTGGAAGATGTCCTACTATTCATGTTAGCCCTACTAGGAAGATCCCAGTCTAGGGAGACCATTGCGGGGAAGTTGTTGGTCATCGCCTTCATGGGTTAGATGCTATGGGGATATGCCCCCTCTGACGGGGAAGTGGGAAGAGATTGCTGGAGGGATGGGTAAGAGAATCTGGGCCTGAGGGGAGGGTACGCTGACCCTTGACATCAGAGATATTGGCAAAAATCACCTTCTCCCTCCAAATAGTCTGCATGGGACATGACCTGGAAGTTTTTTGGGGCTGTCGAAGTCTCGGAACTGTTAGCGGTAAATGGAGTAGGGGACTGCTTTGGGACAATGTACTTTTCAAAGAGGATGGGGTACATGTGTGGCTAAAGTCCAAGAGAGACCAAAGGAGAGAGGGGAAAAATGTGTTTTTGCGGTATTATCCGTCAGTGGACATTTGTCCGGTCAGATGAGTGGAGACTTTGCGGCACGGGGTGGACATGGGGGGAGGCTGGTCAAACACAATGACGGCAAGCCGGTGTCTGCTTTCCAGCTACTAGCTGTTTTGCATTGGGCCTGGATCCAAACACATTTGGGACTCATTCTTTTAGGATCAGAGCAGCAACAGAAGCAAGAAGGCGGCGTTGGACTCCCAGGACAATCTTGCCGATGAGTAGATGGTCTTCAGGTTTCTTTCGTAGTTACATCAGGGGGGGAGGTAGATGGGGGCGAGTAAGGTATGGGTTGTCAACTTTGTTTCTTTTGCAGGTTCTGGCCCTGGGCCACAGTTGCCAGGGATGAAGATATGGATTGTGGGCCACTCCTTTGTGAAGTGTGGCGGAGCGACAATCTAAGGGCAAGCAGTCATGAGTTGAAATTTGGTTTTAATAAAGACTTGTATTCTATCTCTTGGGTAGGGAAAGGGTGGATGCATTGGAAAGAGCTAATTCCATATTTATATAAACTCTTAGTGGGAGGGGGTTGCCCGGATGTGCTAGCCATTCATTTAGGAGAAGATGATTTGGTAGTTCAGAAAGGCTTGGCACTTATCAAGAGCATGAAGGAGGACCTAAATGAGATACACAGGCGTTGGGCAACCTGCCACTAAATGTGGACGGAGTTTATTCCCAGGAGGGTGTGACGCGGAGTGGTAAAACCATCTCCCATTGACAAAACAAGGGAGAAATTAAATAAGCAAATGCGAGCACTCTGCAGGGACAATGGGTTGGGTAGGATCTATCATCCTGATCTTTTGTATAAGGACTTTGAATTTTTTATAGGGGATGGGGTACATCTGTCGTTCATGGGGATTGAACTATACTTACTCCAGATGAAGTTGGTGTTGGCCAAAGCATTTGGCACTGAATGATCCGGGACATTTTGCGACAGGCATACCAAAACCTGGAGGCGGGGGTAGATAAAGGAGGGGGGTGGGGGTGTCCCCTTCCCCATCTTCCTCTGGGTGGTGGTGGGCTGAGAATTTGCCATGATTTACAAAAGTTTATTGTTTATCAGCTGCAGTTCAGGCGGATGGGAAACAGGTAGGAAGTTCACGCCTGGACGACATAGGAAGTTCATGGTTAGGTAGGAAGTTCAATGAGGTTCAAAGGGTAGTTGAGGTAGGAAAAGGGAATGGATTTTAAAGGTCCCACTTACAGTTGAGCAGCACTGATTCAAGTATATTATTGAGGTTTGAACTTGTTCTGGGGCAGGGTTAATTTAGGGGTGGGTAGTTTATCTAAGGCGATTGAAGATGAACAGTGAGGTGATAGTTTTACAAAGCAAATGCCAGGTTATGTTGTAATGTGCACCTGTTTCAATAAAGCGGCCTTTTTCACAAAATCATGGTGTTAGTGGTCTGTGCTGCCCCTCTTCCCTAAATTGGCTTTGAAACATAAACCTTTCTCTTTTGCACTGTGATGCTGTTCTGTGAAATAGAATACAGCATCGTGAAAGTGCACTAACTTAAAATAAATTTTGTGTCCCATATGACTATTGACCTTCACCATACAGCTTAGGCTCAAAATATATTATGTACCGCTAACACAGAGGAAACTGGGGCCCTTAAGTATGCTTCACAGCAACTGCAGGATTACTTGAATTGAGATTTTTTCATTTTTAATAATGCAGTTTATGTAAACAGTTTAAGTATTTGTATAGTTTAAAAAAAATATTATTGTTGAGTCAACGAAGCCAAATATGTTAACTTTACTCTTTAAAGGTGTATTACGTAGCTGTCTCAACTGTTTGTCCTACAGAGCTTTCAAAGCAACCATCATTTTGCAAAAACAAACAGAGAGGCAATAGTATATCCCGTAGGTGTGTTACAAATTTATGAAATTGTATTTTTCATAATAGGAGAACATTACCAGAAAATTACGTCAAGCACGATTGTTCCCATCTCAGATGAAAATTGGACACAAAGACGTCTCATGTGCAATTTGTATGCAAGATTGTGGCAGGGAAAATTTCTGGTTTGAGGAAAAAGTATATTTTGTGGCCTAAATGAAGTGAAGTTTCATGTTACATAAAATGCTGAAATTCTGCAATAATATACAATTTTCAAATTTTCAGCTGAAAGATGCCACCTCAGCAAATGTATGACACAGGAGCCTCTACCACTCAACACGTATGAATTCAATTATGTCACTAGAAGTGACAGGTGCTTTCCCAATCTCTTGACCAAGTCGAACCCACTGTCGTTACTTCAGGAGAGCTCAAAAAATATCCCTCTCCTTACCCCAAAGTGTTCAAAAGTAGAATGACAACAGTGCAATAAAAAGCTCCTTGGCAACCAATTAGATATAACACAATAAGACTATGTAGGCCAAAAAGAACATGTAAATAGAACTCAATATTTAATTTATATTCACAGGCAATTTAAAAGTCAAATTGCATCCCCTATGTATCTAGGGTATAAAGACCACACAATTATTTTATGAAATTGTCTCCTCACAACACATCTACAATACATTTAAAAAGGAAATCAATGTTTCAAGTTAAAAACCAATATAAAAAAAACACTAGTTAAACAAATGAAACAGACCAAAACAGACTAAATCTAACACAATATACATAAAAGCCATACAATATGTACAAGTTAAAACTAAGGTTGTGGCTAAATTCATAATTCATTGGTAATCATAATCATCTCTCTCTTAATTCATAATTCGCTGATAATCATAGTCATCTCTCTCTTAAGAAATATTTAGTTTCATTTACATGTTCATTTTCCTTTTGTGTTATCTAATTAGTTGCCAAGGGGATTTTCATTGTACTGTTGAATTTCCCAGGGGGTCTTTTTCTCTTCACACCAAAAGTAGAATAGAGACATGAGGAGGTAAACTGTACAAACAACCCTAGCTAGAATTCACTTTGTGTAAATAAAAAACATCTTTATAGCTATATGGGTTATGGACATTCATATTGACATTATCAGACTTACAATAGCTAAGGATGAAAAACGTTCTATTGCCTTCTAAATAATTTAATGCACCAGCAAACTATATCATTTTCAAAAATGACTGCAAGGAGAACCTACCTTGTCAATTCCCAGATCATCCATCTTTGGAATTTCACTGTAAATTTGCTTGTCGACTGACTGTAGTGGCTGCAGAGATACAATAGTCATTGTGACCAATGAGATTGATAGGTTTGGGATCACACAATATTTTCTGTTCAGAAGCTCTTGGGATTGCTAAGCAGGAGGCACAAAGGGAAAAATTAAGGGAAGCCTCAGGATCGACAAGGTTTCAAGGCTTGCAAAAGTCATAGAGGATGGCTACCCCTTAGCTATCTAACGTGATTGGGCCAAACAAGAGCCTCTTGAAATAGTGGGGCTCCTCTACAGGCTGTAAGGGCCTTCATAATGGTGTACTCATTCGGTAGTCTTCATATTACCCCTTTAATATGTAAAGCGTGGTCCTGAATCTTCAGGCTAATGATGATTGTTCAAGTAGTTGGTTGGCACTGCTCTGTGGATTTTTTTGTATTATGGTCACATCGAATCTTGCAAGAGAAAAGAGTTTTTCTTAGTATCTTTGGATAAAGTTGCTTTGAATTATCAAACCCAGAAGGTGGAATTCACTTCTGGAGGTGAAGAAAAGCTCCGTGCTACAATTATCTTGTTATAGCCTAAGAAATAATGAGCCACAATTTTTGAATATTTGCAAGCATTAGTTTGTTTGATCAGGCAATAGAAGAAATGGACTCCTAAGTCTTACGCTACAAAGCATAGAAGAATCAGTTGATGCAAATGGAGCTAAGAAAGAATGGGATTATATGTGAAACAAAAGAATAAACATCGATCAGAAGAGATGAGGTGGAGTCCATGGAGATCAGAGGAGCACTCTCAGATGTTAATGTACACAGTCAATCTATGACAAAGCATGGATATGATAGTGGTACCCGAATAAATATATGCACAGGGATCAGAATACCAGATAGTTCTGGCAGGAGTTTAGAAAAGCGAAATCCCAAATTATAAAAGACACCACACCGCAGAGTGGACTCTGGAGAATTGATGCCAAACATGTACAAAATTGAAGTATTAAGACACAGGGACTTACAAAGTGAAAATAACATGGATGGATAACGTGAGTTACTAAACACAAAGCAGAGAGGGGGCACACTGCAAATTTATTGGGGTTCGTAGGCCAGGGCAAAATTTCCATTATGCTGGAGTAATATTGTGTTCTTTCTGGAATTTTTCATTTAGCTTGTCATGTGAAACTCCTGAAATTGCTCTATTACGCCACATTGTGTATTCTTGTGTCATTCTGGGGCAAATAGCACAAGAGAACTGGAACATCATAAATGACCAGAACATAGTGCTTTTGTTGTTTGTGCTATTTGTTTAGGGACAGATGCATTCTAGTGTCTGAAATGAACTTGAGGGTGCACTTTGAGGATGTATGTAGAGCACTAAATGACGGGTTTACATTTAGGCAAATTTTGCATATTTTTCAGAAGTTTTGCTTAATTATGCAAAACATCACACAATGTGAATCTCACACTCCCCAGAGGTCCAAGATGCACGAGACAAGAGTAAATTAGACAAAGATCTGAGGGATTAGAAGATGCATGTCATTAGGAAACCTATTGCCTTAAGAGATTTGTTAATTAAAGAGAGAACAGAGATGAATCAGAGGAAAAACGTGACGTATTCCGAGATATAGTAAACCACACTGAAATATATAGGTGTTAAGACAGACCTTTGAGACAGGTCCAAAGCGCCAATAGGATACAGAGAAGAACAGACCAAGAACACTAAATTGTCCATGAATACAAAGTGTAGAAAAATCACTGTGGCTGAAAGTATACTAAATGGAAAACATTGTGATGGACTAAAACAAATCAACTGTAAATGTAGTAGAATTGGTGGATTCACACATTGCTGGATAGTCAATGACAGCGAAAAAACTGCATTAGTAGAAAGTGCCACATATTTTAAAGGGATATGTATCCATACATACACGTCTACTCAGCCACTGGGATATTGCACTGCATGTAAATCTAGAATGTTTGAAGAGTTGAAGAATTAATTAATTAATATTAATTATTAGAAGTGGAGCCGAAGCGAGGAAGCAAAAACAGAAATTGCAGTTAGCAAAACTGTCCATCAAGTGAGCACCTGAAACAGACATGCGATAATTTGGGAGAAAATGCCAATGGCAAAGGCAACTTTGGCTTCTAAAGGAAGAGAACAATCACATTAGTAAGTTATTGGCTTCCATGGGAAAAGATTGATCTCCTTAGTAAATTATCTGCTTCCATTGGAAAAGATTGATTTAATTAGTAAATTAACGGCTTCCATAGGAAAATATTGATTTTGTTAGTAAATTATCAGCTTCCATAGGAAAATATTGATTTTGTTAGTAAATTATCAGCTTCCATAGGAAAAAATTGATTTCATTACTAAATTGGCGGCTTCCATAGGAAAAGATTGATTTCATTAGTAAATTATCGGCTTCCATAGGAAAAGACTGATTTCATTAGTTAATTGTCGGCTTCCATAGGAAAAGATTGATTTCATTAGTAAGTTATCTGCTTCCATTGGAAAAAGACTGATTTCATTACTAAATTGCAATCAGAAGAAAAAAGAAAAAATTATATTTAGTTCCTTGAGCTATTCGTGAATTTAAGACTCTGGAGTCTCAGTTCATCTTTCCACCCTTTTGCTCGTACAGTATTGATGAAGTGATTGAAATTAAGGTGCTTAGAAAGAGGGAACTTTAATTCAGTGTTTATGCACTGCACCCAGATGAAATGAAGCTTTTGCGATAGCTTCCCACAACTTGATGGAGCATGGCGATGACACAACGTGGGATCTTACTCGTTTCTTCTTCAACAGGAAGACCTTGTACCTCATGGGTCCTTCAATCCGTAAACCAGAAACTGTTCAGTATTGGTGGTGGTGGTCTTTGTAAAAATCATAGTTCTTCCAACATCAGTTACAATCTTTGTAGTCAGGTACACCTTTGCATAGGTGCTATAAACTGTAAAAATATTATTATAACAAAAGGAATAAAAGTGAGTTTGGTACCTGGAAGAGAACCTGGAAAAAAAGAAAACCTGAAAAGCAAGGGCAGTTAGAATCTAAATGTCAAACAAAATGGTAGATAATCTATAATGTGTGTTGTCTGAAAATTGCAATGTAGTGTAGCCTTCATCTTTGATAGCGGGTGACCCACTGAGCGGGATTAAAATAACACCCATTGGCACCAGGATCCGAATGCAGAGATTGACTCAGCCAATAAGAAAGCTTAAACCAAACAGCATTCACAACTTCTAGGCACAGTGGTAGACACATCAAGCAGACAGAGCTATTTTGTGTTTAAACGGCGATTGAATTACTGGAGGGAGTTTGTGGAGAGCTTGATACCAAAATCAAATTCAATCAATGTAATTATTGTAGTTAATAAAATCATTGTCCAGATTTAAAAAAGACAAGGATATCAAATAGATAATAAGGTACAATTGGCACACAGGAATACATTATCCTTAAAATTGTTAAAAAGTCAGATCCAGCTTCATTCTCCTTATTGCCCTTTTATAAAAGTAAATGAAAAAGGTGATTTTGGTAGTGAACCAAAGATTTGGTTTAGTTTGTGTGGAATGCAGATGAGAAAGTGACTGAACGAGAAGATGATCGAGCTTACACTGTGCTACCGAAATGTGTGTAACCTGCATACTTCCATGTAGATTGATGTTACTTCCTTCAGCTGGATTGGGGTCTTAGAAAAGACCCTCCTTTAAGTATCCTTAAAAAAGCAACATGCACAATGGTTCCTGGATGCTACACTCTCAAACGTTATTTCGCAGACACTGATGCAGGCCTGCAGATGTATATAGAATAACCACAGCCGCCTGGATGGCAGATACATGCGGTGAAAAGGGGTACGCTTAAGCAATCATTCTGCACCTCCTCCTACAATCTCTAATGTCATGACAGTGAGGTGACTACCTTCTCATCTCCTTGAAGGTCAGGAGCACCTTCTTCCTCCCTTGTGTTACAACACACAGAAGTGTTTTACATCTACTCTGGGATGAAAGCTAAATAAGCAGTGAGACACCATGTCCATCAGGCTCACCGCTTTTAGGCCAACCCTTCCATGCTCCTCTTGGCTCCAACAGCTTGTCGGGCTATACTTGGAATCCCTGTCATAGAAATGCAAGATGAGTTGTAACAGCTGTGACTCAAAGTCTATAGCACAGTTTTGGTTTTCCTTCTGAGAAAGTAAATGGCTATCAAGTGTCCTAAAACTGACCAACTCGGTCTATAGCCCAAAATGGTGATTCATTGTGTGGCACCCACTTAGTTTCTCTGCAAAAAAAATGCAGGTCTTTGACTGCCACATTTTCTCCACCCTCTGCATCACTTGAGCCTAATAAAAACAAGATGCATCACATACCTGTCAGTGGCTCTAAAAGGAGGGGACTGGCTATTCCACTAGGGTCCGGTCCCCCATTATGCAAGGACCCAGTCTAACACAGCACCTCCGAATGGTTGAGGCATGATCTCTACTGCTCATATTGGGCTTGGCAGGGTAGTATCTCAGCAGGGTCTCTCCAATGGGTATGCTGCCTGCCCAGCAGGCGCCACCCATAAGTGCCATTCCTTCATCTTGGGAGAGCAGCTCTCGACCCCTCCATAGTCTAGAGAATTCAACATTTGTAATCTCCCATTCACACAAGTTTAGCCAGTTAAACACCAATGGCTCCTACTCACTCAACCAAAATAGGTTACATTACCACTAGTTGCATCACCCTTCCTTCCTAGAAGCTTCCCGTAGGGCTTCAAAACACGCGGATTGCCTCATGCTAAACCGCCAGTGCCCTGATTCAGGCACATTGTTCATTCAAACTCACAGATAATTGCTGTGAAAGGGGCCAAAACATGCTTATAAAAAATGGTAAGGCTTGATGTTTGTGGTAGTGGAGATGGATTTGTTTAATCTAACTCCATACGGGAAACATACCTCATGTTCCTGTCCCCACCTCGCAGTACTCTGTGACTCTTTGTTGAGAAATGTAACTATCAGACTAAAAGACAAACCTTTCACTGGGAAATGTCTCTTCTTAGATTAATAAATTCCAAACAAAGTTACCACCAAAGAGTGACCCCTCATAAAGATCACCAGAGCCCTGAGAATCCTGAAATGTTCAGTTTACATGACCGTTTCGGTCACTACTCATCATACGACTTGGCAGCATTCTGCCATTAATTCTGATTACCCACATGATGCTGTTACTCGCCCAGCTGTGCCCGCACAGCATCTTAAGTGTTTGTCTCATCTTTGTGTGAAAAACTACTGGTTGCCACCTCGCTCTGGGGTAGAGTCCATGATCCTACATCATGACCCAGAACCACTGTGTAGCTCTTCCTCTACCTGCTAATTGAGGGCTGTCAGCGCAAGCAGCCTAGACCCTACCTACCTCAAACTCTCAGGGTTCCACTACCTTCCTCAGGAGTCCCAACTATTGCACCAACAGGTCTAGACTCTTGGGTTGGATTTCACTTGTGGGTATGGCTCTGATATGTGGTCCTCATAAAGATGCTGTACATATTTCTGACAACTCTATCCTTAAGTAAAGGGAATGAGGAAAAATGTATTTATATTTCCTGTTTTATAAGGTCTATGTGCTACTGAGGTATTGCTTATGATTACTATATTATGTCTGTTTCTTCTAAGGCAGGCAGCATGTCATCTGTTTTCTATTCTCTAGGCTTCACAAAGGTTCACATCTCAATTTGAGGCCTATTTACTCCACAGTCGCCATGGGGTGCATACAAAAACTGACAAGGAGGCACATAGCAAAACTCCTATCCTTTCATACCCCGCATCCCATAATGTCACAGATGCAATTATTCCCAGTGAGAATGGGGAGCTGTACCGCTGACTCATTGTCAGTGAAATTGCTCTCCCACCCTCGCAGCTCCACCAGTAAGTGAGGCCTGCCCCTGCACTCTCGAGTGTTGATTTGAGGCCCTCCTCCACCCACAGGTTTTCCCTGCGCCTCATCCCTGGTGGTCCAGTTGACCTCTGTCTCCTTCCCCTAGCTCCACTTTTACTCCCTTTCACTCGTTTTTTTCTTTACCCTCTTCTTTCACCTTTCTGCATTTCTCTGCATTTCTGCTGTTTTCTGCATGTTTTTCTGCTTTATTTCTCCCTTCTTACTTTCCCTTTTCCCTTTATTCCTTTCCTCTATTCCCCCCTTTCCTGCCTGCTTCCATGGCGCTGCTGCCCCCGCGGCCCCTCCCCCCCAGCACGACAAATCCAACTCCCCTCCCTGCTCCCGCCTTCCAGCTGTCCAGCCCTCCCCGACCCCTACTTAATGGCGGCTGCTGTGCGGCCGCGCCGCTGTCGCGCCAAAGGCAAGCCCATCTGCGCTCATCCACGACCCGACCACAACCAGCGCCAGGAACCCTGGACCTCCGCCCCGCCAACGATATGACCCAGCAGCACTCTACGCACTCAACCCAGGCTGCAACAACAAGTGCAAACTAGCTTCGCCGGCCGACACCCACAAACCCTTCAGCTGTCACCACTGCCATCAAACCAACAGCACCGCCAGGAACAAGGACCCAGCACAACCCGACCGCAAGAACACACCCAAACCGAAGACCCTACAATGCCTCCACCTCAACGTCCGATCCCTCCACAAACACACCACCGAAATCTGGGACCTCCTCGACAGCACCACCCCGGACATAGCGTTCTTCACCGAAAGCTGGACCAACACCACCTCGGGACGGGACATTGCCATCACCATTCTTCCAGGGATGCAAGAGCTCCAGAAAGGACCGCCACACCCGCCAGGGAGGAGGAATCGCCATCGTTCACAAATCCACCCTCCGCCTCAGCACACTCCCCGACAAGCCCACAGACATGATGGAGCACCTACACTTCAGGATACAGACCAACCATACCACCACCCTCCGAGGAACCCTCATCTACAGACCCCCTGGACCGCGCGGACCGTTCACCAACTCCATCGGGGACATCATCTCCCCTACGAACTACACCCTGCTGGGAGACCTCAACTTCCACATCGACAACCAACTGGACCCCAACACCACATCCCTCCTGGACAACCTCCACAACATTGGACTCCACCAGATGGTGACCGAACCCACGCATTCAGCAGGACACACCCTCGACCCCCTCTTCACAACAGGAAACTCCATCACCTTCAGCCACACCACCAAACTCCCATGGACCGACCACCAATGCATACACTTCACCTTCAGAACACCCACCATCCACAGACACCAGCATCTGCTCCCACGAAGAAACTGGACCAGAATCAACGAAGACCAGCTTACCTCCTCACTCTGCAACTCCACCCCAACCATCGCAGAAAACGACGACCCCCACACAGTAGCCCGAACACTGCACAGATGGATCTCCGACAGCGCCAACACCATAGCCCCCCTCAAGAAAAACAACAACACCCACGCCAAGAAAGCCAGATGGTTCACCACTGAACTCCGAGAGTTCAGATGCACCTGCCGCTGCCTCGAAAAGGCCTGGAGGAACACCAAATCCACAGAATCTCACAACAACTCAGAGCCGCTACCAACGCCCACCACCAACTCATCAGAAAAATAAGAAAAAAAGCGATTGAAGACAATCTCCGCACACGCACACAACAGCAAGGAACTCTTCAACATCATCAAGGAGTTTGCCCAACCCACCAGCGAGTCGACTGCCATCCCTCCCTCACAAGACCTCTGCGACAAACTCAGCACCTTCTTTCACCACAAGATCAAGCGCATCTGCGACAACTTCGACAAAGTCAACCAACACACGGAACCCCCACCAACAACCCCGACACCCTGAAGCCAACGATTGACAGCTGGAAAGCTCTTATCATCGAAGACACACTGAAGACGATGAAGTCAATTTACTCCGGGCCCCCACGGACCCCTGCCCCCACCACATCTTCAACAGAGCCGCAGACACCATCGCACCCATGCTCTGCCACACCATCAACTGCTCCCTGGCGACCGCCTCGTTACCCGATGACTGGAAACACGTCGAGGTCCACCCCCTCCTGAAGAAACACTCAGCGGACCCCACCGACCTCAAAAACTACAGACCCATCTCCCAGCTCCTGTTCCCTGCGAAAGTCATCGAGAAAGCCATCAACAGCCAACTTGCCACATTCATCGATGAGCACAACATCCTCGACTCCTCCCAATCCGGCTTCAGGAAAAACCATAGTACGGACACCGCCCTCCTCGCCGCAACAGATGACATCCGCACCCTACTGGACAAGGGAGAAACAGTAGTCCTCATCCTCCTAGACCTCTCAGCGGCATTCGTCACAGTCTCCCACCGCACCCTAATATGCAGACTTCACGACGCAGGGATCCAGGACAAGGCCCTCGACTGGATCAGCTCCTTCCTCTCTGGCAGAACACTGCTGGTCAGACTCCCCCCTTTCCTCTCGAACCCTACACTGACCATCTGCGGAGTCCCTCAGGGGTCCTCCCTCAGCCCGATGCTCTTCAACATCTACATGGCTTTGCTCGCCCCCATCATCAGAACCTACGGACTCAATATTGTGTCATACGCAGACGACACCCAACTCATCCTCTCCCTATCCAACAAACACAACACTGCCAGGCAAAAATTTCGAGAAGGCATGCAAGCCGTCGCCAAATGGATGAAAAACAGCTGCCTACAACTAAACACCAACAAGACGGAGGTACTCATCATGGGCCCAAATTCTGACGCCTGGAATGACACCTGGTGGCCCCCCGCCCTTGGAAACCTGCCCACCCCCACGGACCACGCACGCAACCTGGGAATCATCCTGGACTCCAACCTCAAAATGGACCGCCAGATCAACTCCGTCTCTTCCTGCTTCCACACCCTCCGCCTCCTATGTAAGACCTTCAAATGGATCCCCCTTGAACACAGAAAGACCGTCACTCATGCACTGGTCACCAGCAGACTCGACGTCGACAACACTCTACATCGGAATAAACAAAAACCTCACCCGCAAGCTAAAGAATATCCAGAACGCCGCTGCAAGACTGGTCCTCAACCTGCCAAAACACTGCCACATTCCAGCACCTGCGCACACTCCACTGGCTCCCCATCAAGGGAAGAGTCACCTTCAAGGTGCTCACCCATGCACACAAGGCCCTCCACGACACCGGACCAGCATACCTGAACAGCCGACTCAATTTCCACTTACCCCAAAGGACCCTAGATCAGCCCAACTCTCCTACGCCGAGGTCCCACGCACCAGTAAAACCAGATCAGGGGGCCGCTCCTTCTCCTTCCTCACGGCCAAGGCCTGGAAAGCCCTTCCGCTCCACCTCAGACAGACAACATCACTTCCCATCTTCGTAGGAGACCTCAAGACCTGGCTCTTCGACGGACCCCCTACTTGATGGACTGGAACCTGCACCCCACCCCACCCCCAGCACCTTGAGACCCTTACGGGTGAGTAGTCGCGCTTAACAAAGACCTGATTGATTGATTGATTGATTGATTGATTGATTGTCAACAATGTCAGATTTCCTACCAACCTCAAATGCCTATAAGGATTTACTCATGCAGAGGTTTGAAATGAGGTTGCAAATGTTTTCTTAACAAATCTGTATCACACCCCACCAGAAATGGATGACACGTATATTACTGCCTGGCTGTACAGCAAGAAAGAAGAACAAAAAAATCTGACCAGGTCACCACATTCTCCTTCATAGCCAAACAGAAACTGTCAAACAGCAGATTATGACCTTTCAAAGATCAGCACCTCACATTACTAAAGTTGTCATCACAGTGTGCAAGAGGTTGATTCTACTTTGGGTCTGGTACAGAAAATAGATATGAAGTGGGAGTATGAATTTCTCACATGATGTGTGCAAACTCTGAAGGAACAACCTCCATCAAATGCCTGTGTTTCTACCAGCGCTGAAGCAGTGCAGGAAAGACTGACACTTTTTTGCAACTGAATATAAAACAGGAATTTGCTACAATTTTCAATAAGGTGGTTGAAATCTTTTGGCAGAAAAAAATGATACTTTGTATTTGTATTGTATTTATGCTTTGTGACATAGATGGAATGTGGGACAGTGCAGTAACAATGCATTAATTTGTGTATGTACAAAACATACGTTCCATTTTGTCTACGAGCAGATCAGAGCACGGGATACTCACCTTGTTGTTTAAGTTTGGATATGTGTGCTTTGAAGACAAGTTTCTAGTTCAAATTCACTGAGTAGAGTTCTACTGTGAGGACCTCACAGTTGGAAAACATGGAGGGTGCACCGGAAACAAATAAATTAAGGGTGAATGAAGACATCTGTGATCAGTGTCTAACAGATACCCAGCAGATCTGTTGAGATATTGGCTTGATGGTGTGAAAGTGGTTAGGTTGTGCAACCTTATTCTTTTGTTGAGGGTTGAGGAGACATCACACAGTAGTATGACTTGGTACTTCCTGAGTGCACAAACTTTCTCAAGCAAAGGGTGTTGATCAGAGAGAATGTTAGTCAAAACATCAACGGAAATAAAAATTGACCAGCACAAATATTGCATCTACTACATCGAATAATGGTACATCGTCAAAGTAAGTATACGTAGGGAAGTATATACTTTTTATTCTTATCTCCACATCTACTTATTGTGATGATACAGTGGCAGTTGATGTTATGGATGCAATATTCCAGCAGGTAACTGTTTCAACCACAATATAGTGATCCCACAAATCTAGAAAGAAGTAGGAGCAATTGTACAAATGTTTAGTTTGATGGGCAACATTTAATTATATTCTTTCACTCTTTCTAATTTGAAGAGCTACTGTTAGCCCATTGTGCTCCCTCAAACCAAAATTCAACATGCTAGGAACAATTTCTCATTGCCCATGGACCTACAATAAAAAATACTAACTAAGCATAGACCTGAATGTTGTCATTTGTAATAAGCACATAATTAGTTACCTAATCTCTTACATAAATTACAGTTCATTTAGACAAAGAAGTGATACCGGTCAAACCCATATGTGTGAGATTGTTCGGAGGAAGGGGAAATGGTACATCATTTTTTTTTATTTTAGACATAATTGTAATTATTGTCATTGAGCAAATAATATTATGGGTGATAGTGTATTTTATCCTACACCAATGGCGTGTATGTTTTATTTAAACAATCATTAGCAAAGCCAGTGCATCTGGCTTTTTTGTTAAGGAGCATCTTTAATGAAACTTGGGCGAAGCTGTGTATGTTGTCCTAGAAAGTCAATCTAATAAGAAAGCAACATCTTTGGCTAAACTAATGTGTAAGTTGGAACTAGGGCTCCTTTGCTCAACAGAATGAATTAACAGAATTAAGATGTTCAATGAAAGTTGTCCGAAAACCTGTAAAAAAAGGAAGTTTTTTATTTGATTACCATAAAGGGCTTGCAAATGAACATTTTGAATAGTAGAGAGATTCTGACAAAAGGCAAGTATTGTCATCGCATCTTCAAGCAATTGTATGTGCATGCACATTTACTTTGTGAACAAAAAAAATCTGTAAATACAACATGTAATCCAGAAAGTAGAGTAATCAAATGAATGAAGAAGGGTGATTAGTGAGTACACGTCTCTTTATGAACAGTTAAAGAATTAAAATAGCGTCCACTTTCCAAACAAAACAAAATCAATATATCAGCAGTTAAAATAGTCATTGTGTTAGCAAAAGAAAAACATAAAATAATACAGACTAGATTCCTCATTACGATGAAACTCGGAAAGCCTCCGAACGCATTTCAGAGACTTTCCGAGCCTTATTGCGGTTTCAAAACCAACAGCCTCATAACAATAGAGCGAGACCAAAGGGGATGATGGACCGAGCATTTGAGCAAATCAAACACTCACCCCAGTCAACTGAACTGAGTTTAATCCATCATCATTCTTTAGCTCACTCCACCACCCCAGTTCAGACATAACAATGGAGGCTGTCTGTTTTCAAACCGGCCGGACATTCCAGCTGGCTTCTGACAGGCTCAATGAGCCCATATGCCAGTCTAAAACGGCACGTAATACCTATGGATGGCGTTTTATGCCGTCCGGATTACGATGCTCGGTTTCTGACAGCATCTCTATGCCGGGCTTTTTGACATGGAAAGCCTGTCGGAAAGCAAGTTTTGGGGCCACTAGCAGGGCCCCCTTCTTACTGTGGCTTCCAGTTAGGGGCCGTGCCCCCATGTTGATCCCTGCACCATGTGGCAGGCACCTTGAGGTACCTGCTACACAGCGCAGGGATGAACACAATCTCTCATTTATCTATGGGAGCTTGTGCTGCGGCCGGTTTCCGACAGCAGCACAAGTTCCCATACAGAAAAGGGACCTTGCGACCGCACCATGTGCGGTCGCATCAAAATGGTGCGGTCGCATCAAAATTCCGCAGGTCGGTCGGACCCGTATTCGCAATGGTATAACCGCTCGACATCGTAAAAAGTACTTAGATCTCAATTGCAAGCTACACTTCAAGTCTCATCTGCTTCTTACAAAAGGACCACTTAGTACCCATCGGTAAAACCTACAAATGTGATAATGTACCCATGCACCCGTTGCCTAGGCCTTGATGGGCAGCCTATCTATCCATGCACTGCCGAACCATGAAAAACACATGAAGGGCAATGGCTAAAGAGGGCTGAATGCAAGTCCATTCTTTTTCTGTAGCTCTTCTTATTCTTGATATTTTAAATAAATAATGGCACAAGGCTATACTAGGATGACCAGACGTCCTGGATTTCCCCAGACACTCCTGGTCTTCAGAGGACTGTCCCAATGCTTTTCCTAATTTTTGATGAATATCCCAGTTTTTGTGACAAAGATAAGGTCATTCTGAGAAGTAAAAATGAAACTATGCTCTCCTTTCAAGAGACGCCTCCAAAGTGATTTAATTTGTTATCTGTTTATTTCAGGCAGCACAGGAGGAGGTCTGCTGCGTGCTTGCAGCAGAGGAAAGACAGAGTGGGGAGGAGGGCAGAGGGGCCCAGAGTGGAGGTCCTGCCAAAGACAATTTTATATAACGTAGCCTTGTAAATTCATGAATTCATGTGAAATAAATATATATATATACACACACACACACACACACACACGCGCACACCCACACACACATGCACATGCATGCATATATACGCAAGCAATGCAAAAAACAGGATAGGCCAGCCATAAAAGTAACCTGAAAAACTTTAGTCCTACTTTTATGCCTGACCTGTCCCGGTTTTTGCTTCTCAAAATCTGGTCCCCCTAGCCCATACAGAAGCTAACCTATCTGTAACTAGTGAAGCTTGCGGGATACCCTGGGACTATGGGGGTGAAGCTTGATCTACCCCTCCTGCTGGTGTCCCATGGTACTTCACGATTTGGCTATGCTGAGTTCTGCAAGAGTACAGCAGTACCCGCAGCCCCAACCTACCCATTTTCTTTTTATATTTGGCTTTGAAAGTCATTCCTCTGGGTCCCGCCCACAGGCAGCAGAGGATTAGGATGCCCCTACCCTGATCCAAGGTACTCAATATTATAAATCTTTTTATTTGACAGAAGGACCGAGTCCACGAGTCCTGTAATGGCAGCTGCAACATTGTCTTCAGAATTGCGGCTAGCCAATCATATTGCTCAGTACCGAGAGACCTTAGTCAGATCTGTGGAACCGAAATAGCCCACGGGTGAATAAGCTCCCTCGTCATCAAGAAGGCCCTATTTTTTTAATTTTCTGAACTGAGAGACTCCAGGAGGATGAACTATCAAGATATATCTAACTTTTGTATATATATATATATATATATATATATTCACTGAAAAAACCATAGGTTTCACACATGTTATAGTTAGCGGAAATTTTACTGATAAAAAACCAATGAAATTCCCCCGTTATAGTTAGTGCAGGCAACTATAACTCACGCGACCGCAATCCTCTGCTGATGCTAATACTGTATTTAGACACTTATTTGCCCATGTCTTCTTCCATACATTTTTAGCTATACATATATTACAAATATTTTTTTTTCATAAAGACACATATGTCATCAGCAGAAGATTGCGGTCGCGTGAGTTATAGTTGCCTGCACTAACTATAACGGGGGAATTTCATTGGTTTTTTATCAGTAAAATTTCCGCTAACTATAACATGTGTGAAACCTATGGTTTTTTCAGTGAATTTGCAAGGTTTTTTAAATGCTAATTCCTAACTATAACGTGTGTGAAACCTATGGTTTTTTCAGTGAATTTGTACGGTTTTTTAAATGCTAAGTTACTTTACGCCATTCGTGGCGTGCACGCCCACTTAACGCAGTTCGTTCCGTGCGCGCACGGTGCGCTTCGCGCACCGTGCGCGCACAGTGAGCACGCGGTGCGCTTCGCGCACCGCGCGCCCACTTTACGCAGTTAGTGCCGTACACGCAAGGTGGGCACCGTGCGCACATGGAGGACATATTATGCGCTTCCTTGTGATAGGTAATCTGTTAAATTTAATTTGTAAGTGATGACAATAATACGCCATGCACAGAGAGTGTATTTTTTTTTAATTAAAATTTTTAGCGTAAGCGCACCGTACGCGTACGGTAAGCGTAATCGGCGAAATTTTCAAAAAATAAAAATTTACCGTTTTTGGCCTTAGGGGATCTTTGAGGACTCAACTAACATGGCTATGTGCATGGGCGCTGTCTAAACAGCCCCTTTATATGTTTTTTGCCTTTGTTTACAGCCCCCTCCTCAGAGTGCGAGAGAGAAAATGGCGGCCGCCGCTTCCTGGTTTCGACCGATTCGAATGTTTACTTAGATGTAACAGCCAATCAGAATCGCGCTCGCGCACGCCACCGTACGCTAAGCTTACGGTAAGCGTACCGTAAGCTGGCTCAGATATATATATTGATTTAAAGGCTATTTTCTCAGAATCTACTGAACAGATTTACACCAAACCTACAAAAGGCACTTCCTTGACCTGAGGACTACCTCTCTGCCACATTTCTAGTAATTCTGTTCAGCCGTTCGGGCTGTAGCCCTGTCTAAAGGTCCTATGGAAAAATGCATGGGAAAAACGCGTTTTGGGACCCCCCTTTTATCTCAGCCCCCGCTTGACGAATCCCCCCGAGACTTTCAGGGTAGGAGCGGAGCGTAGCGCCCCACCTATTTTGAGAAATTCGCGAGGATTCGTCGACCGGCGCCAAAGTTATTCAAAATAGAATGTTGCGGATTTCCTATGGAAACAGGGTCCTAACTATAACTACCTACTGGCGACCGCCAGTAGGTTATATATATATATATATATATATATATATATATATATATATATATATATATATATATATATATATATATATATATATATATATATTTATTTATTTATGTATGTGAGAGTGGTGTGTGACTGGCTTATCACACCATAACATACTTTATGAGTAACCCACGCCATTAAAGGTAGGCAAACGTTCACCTACCTAATAGGGCTAAAAGACTCCAGCACAATCTGGGATATCTAAGTTTTAAATTGTTTTCCTATTTTGTGAACATAAATCTTATGATATCTCTGTTAAACAAACAGGTCAGGTAAACGTAAAAGAAAACCTGAACAAATGAGTTATGCTGTAAAGGAAACAGGATCTTGATATCCATTGGAAAATGACAACCTTATGGGAGGAGAATAGATTATCATGCACCTGAAACAAAGAATTGTGTATGTTTTAGGGAGATACTGATTTTCAAATGAAGAAATTAAGTTGTGTTTCATCACACCTTATGTGTCAGTCCTTGTTTGACCTCCTTGTTCTGAAAAATGAAAGATGGAATCAAGATATTTAGTTAAAAACAGTTCCCATATTGAATGACTCCTTTCTAAGCAGCACAAAGATTCCAATTAGGTACACTGGTGTTCAATGTGCATAGATAGATAGACAGATCACAGACTACCATGGATAAATAATAAAATATGTACAAGAGTTGAGGTATACAATATGTTCTCATTAACAAGAGATTAACTATATAACTTATTTGTGGCACCTAAAATAAATATTATGTGCAATTTTGTCTATCTCTTGATTCAGTAATCAACCAGGAATATTCTGAGGGTATAATTCCTACAATTGTTTAAGGGTGACCTTTTAAAAGTACCATAATAGTTTACCTGACCCTGTATTTGAATGTTTGAATCTGGTCAGCCGTTCAAAAAAGCTTCCTGAGCGGGTGATAGTTACTCTCAAAGAGCATTCTGAGACTGTCACCCCTCTGTGTAAGCTCCTGCATGTGTTATCTTGTCCTGCTGAATTCATATGCCTTGACTCTCTGTTTGTGGTCTTTTCACAGGAGATTGGGCTCATTTTCTCCCATCAGAGAGGGATGGAGTAACTCCATGAAATAATGTATGGTGAGAACTTAGCCACACCAGGTTTCATTTTTTGGGGGGCTTTTGTTCCCCTCAGTTTCCCTTCACTTGATCCTTAAGGGCCTACCCATGGCGGAGGGCAATGTCTCGATCGCATTCTCAACTCCAAAATCTCTGGATGATGCATGCGATCTTGGACAACTTCTGTTCCATAGTTATACCAACCTTGCCCTACTAAACAGAGGCTGTGGGCACATTATCACCCCTAGCTGTGGGAAATAATGACTATGAATCATATGCCCCATCTCCAGGGAACATCTCCAGCCGCTCCTTAATATTTGCTATCTAGCCTGTCTAGAGAGTGCTGTATATGGTTGTAGATCATTGATAGGTGTAGTGCATAACATTTTCCAAAAGAGATGTAGATATAAAATGGAGTACCTCATAAATTGCTCGCTGGGTCCCCTGTTTCAGCTGGTGTTGCTGTTTCCTCATTTTCATCTGAATGGGGCAAAAATGAAGAAGAATGTTATTCTGTGCATAGAGAAGGATATGATGCAGTCTGAAGCTGCATTTTTGTATCATGTACGAAATGCCAAATATATATGATTGTCAGCAAAACTGAGCAGGCCACAGAGTCCCTAAGACCCAGAGGTTAGAAATCCCAGAGCATTATTTTCCAGGTAAGAGCTAGTGTCACAAATATATATTAGCAATTTTATTTTATTTACTGCATTTGGCAATGGGAATCTTGCCCAAAGACCAATATCTCATTGCAGAAAGATACAATTTAACAGATGCCACCACACAAACCACCCAGGTAGAGTTTATTCTTTATTAACTTTTTGTGGTACTTAGAAGGGGTTGTGCCTGAAAGCTCTGCTGAAACAAGTAATTCTGAGCCCAAAATATGGATATTATGATCTTTTAGCAAGATGAAGGTAGGTAGGGGGCGTGGCTTACAAACATGGCAGAGTAGACGCTTTTCTTTTGAGCTCCGCACTGCAGTCTGCATTATCTCACCATCCTGCATAATCCTGATATCAGCAATCAACAGACAGGTGGCGTAGATCTGTGCTTGTGGAGTTCGGGACACAAGACGAGTGGGGGCTGCAGCACAGTGCCGTAGTGAGGTAGCCAAGGTCTCGGGAGCCGTGAGGCGCCATCTTGGGCCAGCGCCGGTGGTTGGACTGGAATGCCGGAGAGACCTGTGGATCGACTGGGAAAGCTCAGGCTCAGCGCAACCATAGCTGGCCATCTGGGGACTGAGGCTGGAGGAACGGCGGAACATAGCGGTACAAAAGGGGGTGGTGATGGATGGAGCATCCGAACCAATCAAACACTCACACCCAGTCAACAGATCTGGGTTTGATCCATCACCATTCTTTAGCCCACTCTGCCACCCCAGTTCAGACATGGCCATATGCAAATCAGTCTGACCCTGTGCCTCATGGGAACAGTTCAGCCTGAACTGCCAAGCCATGCCTTCCCTGGACCGGAAACAAGCTTCCTAGGACCGGTTTCTGGCATTTCAGCCGTCTTCAGCCAGGCTTGCTTGAATCCAGTGGCAAAGTGAGCAAGGGACTCAATGTCTGAGCATACCCTGCCAACTTATGGCGAACAAAGCGGTACAAAAGGGGGTGGTGATGGACGGAGCATCAGAACCAATCAAACACTCACACCCAGTCAACAGATCTGGGTTTGATCCATCACCGTTCTTTAGCCCACTCTGCCACCCGAGTTCAGAACGGCGGAACATAACAGAAGGTGTGGCCTCCCCCGAGACATCGTACCAGGAGACGGAGGTACGCAGCAGCTGCCGAGCAGTTAAAGCAGGGAAGAGAGGAAGTGTGCAGACGGCCGGATATATTTGGAACCGTGTTCCCCGATCCCCGCAGTGAACTCAAGAGCTCACATCTGCGGTGCTCTCCACTGGGCTGCTGGTGAGTATAGTAGGCGGCGACGGAGAGGTCCCACTGGGACACGACCTGGCGGAATCTGTTAGTGCTGGGTCGGGCTAATTTGGAGGGACTGCTTGGAGGCGGCGGGGCAACAGCAGGGCCGTGGACTGCAGGACCAAATACCTAAGCTGGGGGGCTTCTCAATATACCAGATACTTTGCTGATAGGGTGTAGTTGCCTTCTTCATGCACTGAGGATGGAGCCATTGGTCTGGAGGGGCTCCTTGGATTACAGGGAGTACACGAGGGCACAGATCAATTTATGGGGGCTTTTGTTATGCACCTGGGTCCCTGAAGGCACTGGCACGGATGGCTGGAAAGTGAAGGCGCGATCATCCCTGTGGAGGGAACCGAGATGAGGAAAGTGAGTGCGTGCCCTCGAGCGACTGGTAAGGAGGCCTGTGTGCATCAGGTTTCTGATAACCAGGGTACTACAGACCATACTCCCAGAGGGAAGTGCGACCCAGCCGTCCACAGACATGGGGAAGGACAGAATCCACAAGCCACAAACGCATAAAATCTCCAACTATGCACAGCCACTGGTGCAAGGACGGGTGCAGCGGTAGGACAATAACGGTGATGACCCGGTGCATTCGGATGGACAGGATGACGGTCTCCCCACGTTCGTGGATGTGATCCAAGCCATCCAATCAACCAGGAACGACATGGGTTATAGAACTGACTCCGTGGCTATAGACGTCATCTTGTTCCGGGCTGATCTGCGGAAAGTGTCGGATAGAGTGGCCACCAACGAGAAGGATGTTAGTACACTACAGTCCGAGATCAAGTACCTCAGTGCTACAGTGATTGACCTGAAGAGGCAGGTGGTGCACCTGGGTGAGAGGGCGGAAGACTCAGAGGGGAGATCGCGAAGGAATAATTTACGTTTTGTGAGGTTCCCCAAAAAAGCAGAAGGCCCCTCCACAGAGTTATTCCTGGACGAATGGCTCACTAAGTTGATAGCTCCCAAGACCCTCTCCAAATGTTTCAACATCGAGCGCGCACACAGGGCGCTTTTTCCTCCTCCAAGGCTGGGGGCGCCACCGAGGGCTATTATTGCCAAACTGTTTAATTACAGAGATAGCGACTACCTACTGCAGTTGTCACGAAACCGTGGGCAGTTCCTTTTCGAAGACCATTCTATCTCCATATACCCGAACTATACGCAGATAGTTCAAGATCAACGGAAAACATACACAGCAGTCAAGCGCAGATTGAGGGAGTTGACCTTGAAATACAGCCTCATGTTTCCCGTGAAACTGCGGGTTGAAAACGAAGGACGCACTCTTTTCTTCCATACAGCTGGGGACGCTCCAGAATGGTTGGATGCCAGGGGACCGAGAGGGCGACGATTGGTGTCCTCTACAGAACCGACTGGAAGTTGCACCGGGCCAAACACACCGGACGACCGTCGGCGGTCGCAAAGACAATTACAAATGGCCTCACAGAAAGACCCTGGCTGTATCCAGGTTCTTCAGGGTGGCACATTGCATACATCCGGCTCCGAGACTGTTCCAGAGTCTATTGTGGTGACTCAGGATCCGGAGACAGACAACGGGGATCAGGGGAGTGAACAGGAGTGATGGAGCCAGTTCTTCGATGGAGCAGAAGGACAGATAAGTGCTGCCGCTGGCGCATAAGCACTATTGGGGTATTAGTCTTGCATGGTCTGAAAGGTTGCTGAGGGTCATAAGAGACTCATGCATAAGGACTTTTCTCATTGGTTAAATAAGGTAACAGGAGTGGGCTGCCGCAGGGTAGCGAAGCCCCCATCAGAGGTTGACCACACGAAGGACGCTTGAGGGCAATCTCGCACCTCTGTCGGGTTCCAATCTTTTGCACAGCATTCAATCTCATATACTCTTTCAGGGCTGAATTTGGGTCCGGATCAGAGCCAAGTTTTGGCTCTGTTTTTTATGTTCTAATTGCTATTTGAAGGGTAGGTGTTGGGAGGTAAGGAGCGATAAGTGTTGAATTCTGCACTGGATGCATTGCTAGCAGCAGAACTTTTGTGACTGCCCAGGGGGATTGGAGGGCAACAAGACAGTTCAAGTTACAATGTTTTCAAGGTTAAGGAGATCACACACGGTCATGGTGGGAGTTGGCTAACAGGTGAAGTACATTGCAGAGGGAGACGGGAGATGAACAATATCCTGACACATCTCCTTACACAAACAGACAATAATGGAAGTACAAACTCTGAAATTACTTGGTTGGAACATTAGGGGAATGGCGGGCCTGGAAAAAAGACGGAGAGTCTATGCCTTTTTAAAACGGTATAAAGTTAGGATTGCAGGGTTGCAGGAAACGAATGTCGGGGGGGATGATTGCGAGTATACGCAGGAAATGGAAAGGATAGATGTATGCTACTTCCTACTCAGGGTTTGCAAGGGGGGCTATGATTTGGGTGGCCCCCAGAGTCCCGTTCAAGCGTATGAGTCAGGTTTTAGATCCCGAAGGGAGATATGTTATTCTGCATGGCAAATAGGAGGGTAAGGAGTTGTGTATTATCAATGTTTATGCCCCGAATGTGGACTGTCCTGATTTTTTCCCGATAGTCCTCAAAGCAGCGCTCCCATACACAGGGGCAGAGATTGTCCTTCTAGGCAATTTTAACTGTGTCTTCAACGCAGATCTGGATAGGGACCCCCTAAGGCCGCAGGCTGCTATCACTAGATCGGCTGATGCAGGGTCTGCAACTTAGGGACGAGTGGAGGGCTAGGAATCCAACAAAGAAAGTGTTCTTTTGTTACACCACAGCGGCTAATACATTTAGACCAAGCTCATCAAACGTCTGCAACGCATCCAAAACGCCTCTGCACAACTGATCCTCGACGTACCACGCCACAGCCACATCACCCCCACCTGAGAAACCTGCACTGGCTCCCGGTCAACAAGCGGATATCCTTCAAGCTCCTCATCCACACACACAAGGCACTCCACAAGACCGGCCCAGCCTACCTCAACAGACGACTCTCCTTCTACATCCTCAACCGCCAGCTCCGCTCCACCAACCTCACACTCGCCACCGTTCCTCGCATCCGTAGAACAACCACCGGCGGAAGATCCTTCTCCCACCTCGCTGCCAAGACCTGGAACACCCTCCCAGTGAGCCTATGACAGACCCAAGACCTGCTGACTTTCAGGAAGCTACTCAAGACCTGGCTGTTCAACCAGTAGTGCCACCCCAGCGCCTTGAGACCCTCACGGGTATGTAGTGCGCTCTACAAATTATTGATTGATTGATTAATCATTGCTGCCTTACGTTGGGACTGTCGGCAAATACGGAAAGTATTTTGTACCTCCCTCGCTACATTTCAGACCACGCACCACTGTTGCTCCTTCTGCAGAGTCGCCCCGGCCGTCCGGCTTTGGACACTCAGAGTGGAGGTGCTAACGGATCCACCATACGCCGCAGTGGTGTCGGAAACTCTACAACATTACTTGCAGGAGAACTGGGGGTCCGCTTCTACCAGATCACTTGAATGGGAAGCTGTGAAGGTGGTTGTAAGAGGGGTGTGTGTGAAGACCTCTTACGGTGTGAGACAGCATTTAAATAGGAACATCACAAAGCTTGAAAGCCAATTGAAGGGACTGGAGGACATGTTACATGAGGGGCAGGAACACTTAGCTGAGTGGACCAAGGTGTGTGGGGAGCTTTTAGACTGGCTGGAAAAATTCACGTATACATCCTATAGGCAGAGGCTGCACATGCAAGGGGACAGGTCAGGTGCGCTACTAGCTAGGCTAATAAAAACGGAACAGGAACATACGCCCATCTTACAATTACAGACGGGCCATGGGACCCTACTGCAAATGCAAGGGGCGATCCTAAAGGAATTTGCATTGTATGTGGAGTCCACATGCACGGGTACCCGGAGCAACACTTCAGGGGGGTTACTGGAGTTTTTGGCTGGGATTGCACTTCCCACACTAGATGATGAGGAGGCAGAAGCCCTTGGGCCCTGATCTCCAGGGAGGAAATCCTGGCATCGATACGGAAATTGAAGTCAGCTAAATGCCCAGGAGGTGATGGCCTCCCGGCAGAGTTTTATCAGCAGTATGCGCCTGTAATGGTGGATCGTTTTCTTGAAGTGTTCAATGAGGCCTTGGACAGTAAAACGCTGCCGAACACAATGTCGGAGGCAATTATATCTATGCACCCTAAACCTGATAGGGACCCCCATTTGGCAAGCTCCTACAGACCTACTTCGTTCCTTAATGTGGACGCAAAGATTCTGAGTGGGATATTGGCGGCCCGGTTACTGCCCTACATGTCTAATCTGATCCATCCAGATCAGGCGGGGTTTATTCCCAAACGCAATACCACTCATAATTTGCGGGACTTGGCGCACGTCTGGCATGCACCGAGTCTGGAAGCAGAAAACTGGGCACTGGGGCTACTGGATATCCAACAGGCATTTGACTCTGTAGAGTGGGATTATATGTGGGCAGTGATGGCCGGGATGGGGGTAGGACAATCCTTTATAAAAATGGATGCAAGTCATATATAATAGACCAACTGCAAGGGTTTGCATTCGAGGGCAAGTTTCAGAAAGCTTTTGTTTGAAGAGGGCCACTCGGCTGGGGTGCCCCTTTTCCCCGCTCCTGTTTGCCATCGCAATGGAGCCGCTGGCCATCACTTTACGTACAAAGCTGGAAGGATGGAGGATTAAATTGGGGAAGTCAGTGCATGTGGCCTCTGTAGGAGAGTAGGATCTGCTTCTTATAGTTACCCCCACTTTTTGCTGATGTTTCGCTGTTTTCGACTTAGACTGACTGGGATCCTGCTATCCAGGACCCAAGCCTAGCTCCTATAAATTGATTGCATGTACTTTAGGTACACTCCAGATTGGATTCTGGGGTACCCTTATAAGTCTCTAGTATATGGTATACTATGTACCTAGGGCATAGGTACCCCAGAGGCCTCTCAGGGGCTGCAGCATGTATTATGCCACCCCTGGGAGACCATTCAAAATGACACACCAGGACTGCGACAGCAGCCTGTGTAAGGTGGTGCATGCACCCCTTACTTAGATATAGGTTCACTAGATCTATCCTAATAACTGCACATATAAACCTATCAGTCACCCCTATGGCAGGCCTTATCTACCCTGAAGGCAGGGTGCTGGGTTTTATGTGAGAGGGTGGCCATGCATGAGCAGAGCCCCTCTGCAGCTTTCGGAACCTATATTCCGGGGTTGTTTGTGATGCAGCCAACCATATATACTTAAGTGCATTATAACCTCGCAGTAAATGCTAACTTTAAAAGGGCTGTATGGAAACATGTTGTGTTTGGTGTCAAACACCTTGGAATCATACCTCCACACCAGTAACTAGTGTGGGTGTTATGATTCCACCCTACTAGAGGGAGAAATATGACAGCGCCGGTACACCCAGTACCAGCTTTACAGACCCTGGCATCACAAAATGGATGCTGCCAGCCACAGACACGAGTCTGCCCTCCTGCTGCTGGATGAAACTCTGGCAGGGGACGGCTGGACAATAGGTTTCCTGTCACAGGGAGGTGTGACCACCTCCCAGACAGGCTTTAGTGTATTGGGGCTGGGTGGGTGCACTCCGAGAGTGCTTTGATGTCTGCACTGGGGGCACATTTGGTGTCCCTTTGCATAGTCCAGTTCAAACCGGTTGCAGGGGCTATCAGCCCCTGCTCGGGCGTGAAACTGGACAAAGTACATGGGTGTAGCCACCCCTCTATCCTGACCCTCCCACAGAAGGGTACCCAGAGTTTGTCCCACCCCTTCCTTGGGTATAAAGTAGGAACCCCTAGCTACATGACTTTAGATTTACCTGGACGAAACTCTGCTACAGAAACCAAGTACTTCAACTATCTACACTACGTTGGATGACCGAAGAATCTCCCTTGGAGTAAAGGAGTTACTGCCCTGCAAGGCAGGCACCTGAATCACATCTGACCGGTTTGCATCTATGCAGCTCCTGAAGGACTTCGAAAATTTTGCAACACAGGAGGTGAGTTCCCAAGCTTCCCCGAGGCCAGCCAGTGCTCTCAGCAAACCTGAGACCCGCAGCCCTCGTGGGGACTGTGCAACCTGTACCCCTGGACACCGTGCACATTTGCAGCAGCATTTGCTTTTTGGCGATCCGTGAGGCTGTGCTTTGGGCTACTTGTAGTCCAGACCCCGAGCAGTGATTCCACCAAAGATTACCGGCCTACACTCCACGAGTGTTCCGTGGGCTGGTATTTTGTGATTCCTCTTGAGGTCCCTTCGTGATCCCTGGTCCGTCGACCTGTGGGTCCCTGCGATGGGAATTTTAACTTTCAGTTGGCTTTCCTAGTTGCTCCAGACGTGCCCTGACTCTCCATCGCTTGGGGAGTCCCCAGGATCTTGCTGGTCCACACCAAAGTATCTTTTCTCTAACCACATGGGTTGCAGTTGCCAAGGCTTGTTGGGCTCCAATCAGGACACTGAACCCCCAGCACTCGACATCCTTCGTGGGACAGCTCGTTTGCGGACTTTGGTCATCATCGATGTCTCCTGGTCCCCGTGGCTGCAGAGTCAAGCTTCACCTCATCTCACCTGAAACACCCGACATTGGTGGGTATTGGTCTATCGTGCCCCTGGTCACCCTGAAGTGACCCAGACTCTGTCCCCTCTGCTTTCAGGTTCTTCTCAGCTCTGATCCAGGCTTGCATCACACGGGACACTTCTCCTCTTCCCGGCAGCAGCACTTTGCAGCATCACGCCATTGAAAACGACAAAGATTCCCGACACCATTTGACACCTATGCACCCGGCTTCCGTGGGTTAGGTAACACGAGTACTCCGGTGCTCACATGGGTGCTGTCCTTAGAACCTTATAAGTTTGAAAGGGTTTGCTTAAAGTCCTCTCCTAAGTGTCCTTAATCTTTAAAATTCCAACCATGATTTTCCCATAGGATTGTACGGAGTTCGTGGCTGTGTTCTCACACTGCACGTGTCCCCCGTGGGTCCCCTGTGTCACTACCATGGGTGGTTCCTTGGGGTCCCAGCGATTCTACATGCTCTAGGCACTGTGTCTAGTCAAGTTGTGGTTGTTATACCACTTTCTTAATATATGGTTTGGTCTCCCCCTGGGGCCCACTGTGTATTGTGCTATTTACTGTCATTCTAGTACTGGAATATTGTGTGCCTTGTTCTCTAATCTCATAAATAGGTTAGTAGAGAGTGTTTAGAAATAAATACATATATTTTATATATATTGTGAGAAGTTGGCCTGGTATATGCTGCTCACTAATTCTAATGATCACCTTGTACCATGCCAAACAACCCTCATGGTGGTGGTTGAAGTCAACCTTGATAGACTAGCTATCCTAGTGGTAGCGTGGACAGTGCAGTCTGCAGGCTAAACTCTTGAGGGCATGTGAAGCCAGCTGTTTTACCATATGTAACCTCTTTGAATACCAAATGAAAGGACACCACACGGATATATATTCAAAATATATATGTATTTATTTACTTAAAAGTATCCCCTATACTCTTTATGAGCACAGAAGCACATTCATTAAATCAAGGCAGTGTTTAAATATACAAAAGTTGCACAATTATGGATGGGCCAGGTGGCCAGCTAAACCATATACTAAAATAGTGGTATAAGAACCACGAATAGAGAGGAAGGAAGGCCTAGGGCCTTGGGAATCGCTGGGACGACAAGGAGCTAACCATAGTTAGTGACCAGGAGGCCCACAGGATGCGTGTGCAGTGTTAAAAGTTACACGCGTGCACCTATTGATTTCAATGGGTGCGTAAAAGTCGCAAAGTTAAAGGAAAAGGAGTCTTCCGGATGGACCAGAACCTAACAACTTGAAACCTAGACACTAGAGATGTTTCTCTACCCAGGAGCACTGGAGTGCCAGCATTACCTCACCCACAGGAAGCGGGTGCATAAGGGTCAAATTGCGTCAGGTTTCGTAATGCAGGTCTATGGAGCCTGAGGATGAAGATGCTGCAGGCGGCCAGGCAAGAAGAGTTCCGGTGGATCCAAGGGTGGATCTGAAGAGTAGACAACCTGTAAGCAGAGGGGACAGTGTTCAAAGTCACTAGCCAGTGACCGGCGTGGAACCAGGAAGGAACCAGGCGATGTCGGGTGCCAACAGGTGAAGAAAGGAAGCTTGTCTCCGCAGCCACGTGGAAGTGAAGGGATCGACGACAACCAGGAGTCACTCACGAGCTGTCCCACGAAGGCTCTAGCTGATGGCAGTGTCGGCTTCTTGATCGGAGCAAACAGGCCTTGGCTAATGCAAGCCACGCAGGAATCGATGAAAGTTTGGTGCTCTAACCAGCAAGGTCAGAGGGGCTGCTCCTTTTCACAGGAGCAAGGGCCAGTCTGGAGCAACCAGACCAGCAGTGTTGTTCGTAGATTTCGTCGCTAAGATGGCCACTAACCAACGGGCCAGTAACCGGGATGACGCGTCGAGTGGCAAAAAGCAAAAGGGCCCCACGCAGATCTCGTGGATGCTGGAGGGCTGGTCTTTGGTGCAAATGCTGCTCGGTGTTGGGGCTTCTCAGGGCCCAGAGCACAACATTGAGGATATCTCGGGTGCTGCGCAGTCAGCTTGTCGTGGACGTTCCAAGATGGCCGGTCCCACGTCTCTCGGTGCCTCCACGGGTCTTTTCTTTGCAGGGACTGTGGATCTGGCTCAGAGATGTCTGGGAGTCTGGGTCTTGTCGGGCTCTGGGCTCGGTCTCCAGCGGGAGGCGGCGGCAAAGCAATCGTTGAGTTGCTGGATGGTGCCTGTATTCACAGGGTGATCACTCCTTGGCCACAAGGGAGATTCTTTTCAGTCTTCTGTGCAGCAGAACGTCGAAGTCCAGTAGTTCTTCTTGTTAAAGTCGAGTTTCAGGATGATCTGAAGTCTTGGGACACAGCTCCTACTCTTATTCCAAATCTAGGGGCCGGATTACCTGCTAGGTCCCTCCTCTGGGTGGGACCAGGAAGGGGGGTGGTTACACCCCCTTTCCTTTGTCCAGTTTCGCGCCAGGACTGGGGCTGGAGAGCCCCAGCTCCGGTTTGAACTGGCATATGCACAGGGACACCTTGTGTGCCCCAGGCATGTCTCAATCTATTCAGCCCTCCCTAACCCACTACACAAAATCCTGTCTGGGGTGGTGCAAGCACCTCCCCTGACAGGAAACCCTTTGTCCACACCTCCCAAGCTGGAAGGACTCCCAGCAGCAGGAGGGCAGACTTGTGTCTGTGGTGGCAGCATCCATTTTGTGATGCTGAGGCTCTGTTTAACTTTACCCGGGTTTCAGGTTAGGTACATGTTGTGTCCCTCTAGAAGGGTGGAATGCTACCCCCGTCGCCAGAACTGGCGAGGGGGTAGTATTCCAAATCATATCACACCTTACTCGACATGTTTTGATAAAGCCAAACCAAAGTTAGCATTTGACCGTGAGGTACATAATGCACTTAAGAGTATATGGTATGGCAATGTCATGAAACAGCTAAAGGACGTTGTTCCGAAAGCTGCAGACAGGCTCAGCTCATGCCAGAGCACCATCTCACATGAAACCAAGCACTCTGCCTCCAGGATTGTTAAGGCTTGCCATAGGAGTGGCTGATAGGTTACCATGTGTCCATATATCTTCGATATAGCTATACTATATCTAAGTAAGAGGTGATTACACCAACTTACCCCAGCTGAGTGATCAGCCAGTTGTGTCAAATAGTGAGGCCAGGCCAGGGGTGGCATAATACATGCTGCAGCCCCTGGTAGGCCTTGGATACACCTATGCCCTGGGTACCTGGGGTACACTGTTACAGGGTCCAATAAGGTGAACCAGTTCCAATTGGTAATGCACCTAGTGTGCATTGGCATTAATTTAGGGAGGAATTTAGCAGGCCCACAGCCACACTAAGTCATAAAACCAGTGAAGCAAAAGCAAAAATTTGGGGTGACCATAGGATAGCAGACCCTACTCTCCTACATATATACCTTGTGTGGTTCTCCTTTCATTTGGTCATTCAGAAGGTTATAATCTGGTAAACCTAGCTGCTTTACATTCCTTTGAGACTTAGCCTGAAGGCTGCTCTCCATAGCTACCACTAGGATAGCTTTCAATAAAGGTTGTCTTTAACCTAATCATCAATAAGGGTCGTTTGGACTGGTGCAAGGTGCCCACTTAACTAGTGGACAGCATATACCAGGCCAACTTCTCACAGTCTCCGTGTATGCCGACGACACGTTGGTATATTTACCTCAGCAGGAGGAGGCAGTCCAGGTGCTCAATGCGGAACTGGAGGAGTTTGGTATGTGGTCCGGTCTACACCTCAATCCGGGGAAATCGAAGTTGCTTCCCATGGGGGGCTTAAGAGGGAAATCTGAGACTGATTTGCCCATGGTGGGGATGAGATGGGTTCCTGAAGGGGCACGGTACCTAGGGATTATGCTAACACACACCAGCGAGACGTACTTAGCCGAAAATATAGGGAGGAGAATGGACGGTATCAGAAGATCTGTGGCTTTCTGGAAGGAACTCCCATTATCATTAATGGGGAGGGTGGCGTTGACTAAAATGGTCATCGTGCCGATATGTTTATACACACTACAGAATTCCCTGTATTTGGTCCCGCCAACGTTTTTTCTCGCAGCTTGATAGCTTGATAGTAGAGCTACTGTGGGGGCCTAAAAGAAAGAGAATAAAGTTGAGCACTCTACAGAGAGGTTGGGGGTGGGGAGGTCTGGAGGTCCCTCAGCTACATTACTAGTACATAGCTGCGCAATTGCAACACAGGGTGCACTGGTTTGATTAACATGACAACTGGGAGAAGAGATTGTTGGCGGGCACGCACTGGGGGGTTCTGTTGCCGGAGCTTTTTCTGTTGGGTTCTAAGATTCCAGACTCCTTTCCTTATATCATACGTCACGTCACATTGGTCTGGGCAATGGTGGTGCGGAAAGTACTCAAGAGAACGCCATATGCCTCGGATGTTCAGTTGTGGGCGGTTACGCCCTTCAAGCAGATAGGGCACACACTGAATGTTAGCAAATGGAAGGAGGGAGGTTGCCTTACGATGTGAGACTTGTATGTTGCAGAGCGGTTTGTGACCAGAGAGGAAGCAGATAACACCTTCCAGCTGGGTAGTGGGCAGTTTTTGCAATATGCTAAGATCTCAGCCGTGGCCAGAGAAATATGCCCGGCATTTCCACAGGAACCACAGGTCGCAACGGTACTGCGGATAGTGACCACGTTGGCAGGGGGAAGAAGGTTGGTTTCTCACATATATAAAGCATTAAGGGAGGATACCCACGCTGCTCCCCTTCCGATACATACAAAATGGCACAATGTACTGGGGGAACCCCTTACGGAAGCGCAATGGCAGAAAATACATGAGGGGATCCAGCAGATAAGTTCTAATGCATGCTTCCAATTAATACAATATAATGCGGTGCATCAGACATACCTCACTCCCCGAGTATTACATAAAACATATCCGGACCGAGTAGACACATGTCCTAGATGTAGACGCTCGGATGCACATTTTATTCATATGCTGTGGGACAGTCCTGAGCTGGTCCGATACTGGGAGGCAGTTATTGATACCCTGCAGACTGTAATGGGATGGATCATACCAGCCACTATTAAAGGAGTAGTGTTGGGGTTATTACCTACGTCCAAAACTAAAATGCTCACTTGGAGGTTTGTGCAGCTGGGCCTCGTCTTAGCGAAAAGATGAATAGTAATTCACTGGTTAAGCTCAGAACCGCCCATGCCTAAGAAATGGATCAGAGATGTGCTGAAGTGGGCCACTGCGGAGGTAGTACGGATGCAGAAGGTCAGGAGGGACGACAAGCTTGAGGATGATGTGAGGCGCTTAAAGCTCTCAGAATTGTCCAAGGAGACGGGTCCCCCAGAGACGGACAGGCTTTCACTGAGTGCAACTCAGGTAGAGACCGACACGTCACGCTCACCAATGGTTTCGCACCTGTCAGAGAATAACTTAGATAGTGGAGGTAATCCATAATAAATTAGTCTCCATGCCTTGCACTGCACATGACCACCCATGACCCGGGGAGGAGGGGAGGGAGAGGGAGAGGGAGGGGATGGGTGGGTGGGGGGGGGGGGAGTAAGTTTACAATTAATGTTACCAATGGTTGTAGGAATGATAATGACATCGGTGATTTGTGCACAATGGTTGAATATCAAACAGAGTAATGCTAATTATCTGTGGTACAGGATTGTATATCCTGATCGACTGAACATAAGATTATTGTATTTGGAATATTATGCTTGTTTGGAAAAGTGTTATTGTCATATAAATGCCAATAAAAAATATGTTAAAAATAAAATTAAAATAAAAGATGAAGGTAGGTAGTCATACAATATCTCAAGATGGGAAGGGAATACATTATTCACAATGGAAAAATCACATAGATCAATGGCTTAAAAGTAAAGAATCTTGAAGGACAGGCTTCCATAGAAACAAATCAGAAGGGGGACTTTTGCTGAAAGAAGCTGCTAGAGGTTATAAACACATTGCAGCCCCTGTACTGCAAGAGGGCCTCTGACCATTCAGAGGCCCCTCATTCCTTGAGCAAGGTCAAGGGCCCCAATTGAGCCCAAAGTTAATGAATCTCTGTAAGATATGAGAGACTATGGCTCCTCTTCACATTCTGTAAGGGGAGCATTATTTTGTGTTATGCCACTGACCTATTCACCCGTAAAGTCTTAAAATTATGGATGTAAATCTCTGCCTCAGCCTGCACATATTTTCCTGATTTTATGAAATTCACAAATATTGCAAAGAATATGACTGGAAAGCTACCAAAGCCCATTTCCCCACCCCCATGTCTGGGATTATGGATGGAAAGAATTCTTCACTTATGGTGGAGATCTCCACGAGGGGGGGCATGGCTTGCAAGCCGATGGCGACGGACGCGTGAGTTCGGAGCTCCGCGCCGGCCTGCCTAGTTATCCTACCTAATTGCTGTTGCCCCGGCTCCCGGGAAGCAAACTGGACCCGGCCATCGCTGTTCAGCAGCTGGGGCCCGGGAGTCCTGGGTGCCCGTGGCGCACGCGGGAGCCTGATTGAGTGGGGAGTGGGGCTTCGGCTCAGAGAAGACAAGATGGCAGCGTGAGGAATTTCGGAGCTCCTGGCGGCTGCGGACTTGGCCTGCCTGCTCCCTGCGATTCCCTGACTTGCTCCAGAGACTGAGCGGGGAATCTGACATCCTGCCCTAGCTCGGTGGGGGCCATTGAAGAGAGAGCTGGGAAACGCGGTGCTCTCCTGGAGTGGAGCCTCGCGCACGCTAGTGGAGTCCTCGTACGCCTGGCTGGAGACGCCGGGGCCTGCACTGAACTTCGGCGCTATCCTGGTGTGGGCTGCGGAGGGTCCCCCTCCATGACGCACGGATTGGGCGTGGCTCGCCATTGTCTAAACTACAGCACGCAGGGCCAGCTCTATTTGTCAGGCGAGTAGCGGGTGGTGATTCCTCACCGCTGCGCACTGGAACTTGCCGGACCCTGTTCGGGCTGCTGTGGACGGCGACTGGAGGCAGAGCTGCTCTGTGTGGGTGGCAATACAGAGGCATAACCGGTGGGACTGCTGTTGCCTGCACCAGGGGACTGGAAGACACAGCTGGAGGTGCCCCCGTGAGCACCAGCCCCATTTCTTTCTGCTTGGGTCTGTGAGGTGTGGGGCCCAGGCAGTCATCCTTGGGGTACCTGTTTCTGCAACACCACAAGCTAGAGATTAGGGCGGCTACAACTTTATCATCGCAGCGGGGGCCCGGCTGCGGGGACCTGATCCTGCTGGAGGGGTGGTCGACCCCGATGATGCCGGTGCTGCTGCATCGCAGCACGCGGTACCCCTGACTGTGCTGTTGATGGTGGTGGCCGGACACTGGTGATTGGAGTTTTCGGGCCATTACTAGAAACTGGCGGAAGCTGGGCCTGCATAGTCCTGTTGCACTGCTGGGTGGGCCCATTGTCTCCATCTAGCCTGGTAACAGCACTGGGGAACACTGTTGGCGAACCACGCTTGGTGGCTGGTAACACCCTCGCATGACCATGGGGAAGCCCAGGAGAAAACAATTGATGGCTCCCCCGGATCACGATGATCTGGCCCAGGAATGCAGGCGACCGGACTCACCTGAGCCGTCAGCTGATACCGGAGTCCAACAACAGCTGGCTCAGATTTTGCAGGCCATAACCGACACTAAAGAGACACTGCATCAGGACATTGCTAATGTGGCAGTGGGGCTGGGACTCCTACGAGCAGAAAATACCAAATTGGCTGAACGGGTGAAGCAGACAGAGTCATCCCTGGCGGGCTTGGCGCCGGTGCAGCAGCCCTCTCTGACCAACTGGCGGATATCTCCCACAGAGTGCAGTTGATGCAGCGTGGAATGCAAAATCCCTCCCTCCGTCACAGACCAATGATCTCACAAACACACACATTCCATACATTCGCTGGTGGGACCCATAACACCAACATTCACTCAGGATCAATCTGTGTTTTCCGAGAGGCGATTATCTTCCAAACGCTGACATGAAAGGAAATACCTCTTTACCCTAATGAGCAACACATCTACATAACCTTCCGTAACTCATTAGGCCCTGAATTCCACCTTTGGTATTCCTCCCATAAATTGGCGATGAATCTGCTAGTTGCTGGTTTAGGTTAATTTCTAATTCTCTATTTACTTTGAATCAATACATTTTCTATGAATAAACAACCCAACTCATTTGGTAATTAATCAACTCAATCAATTTTTATCTAAATAATGCAAATTAAATCATTAGTTTATTCAAACCGCAAATCATCATATTTACCTATTCTGGCTAATTGTCGTCCTCTAAGTCAAATCCAGTAGTCTCGCCAATCTATGCCCATCAAATTTAGTAAATTCAGTTCATCAGGAAATTGGGCATTAATTCAGTCCGTCAAAGATTCAGGGAAACAGCTGTCCTGCAGCGTCACCGTCCTCTCCGCCAGCATAACGTCAGGAAAAATGAAAGTGATCCGTACAACCTCACTATTCTACCATAATTTATAGTAAAAACACTGTCAAAAAGTAACAAATATTGGTTTTCGGCTTTGCTGATTGGACAATCAGAGATCGTCTGACAGAGTTCACATGAAATAATGTCTCTCAGGTCATCACTCTTGCTTGTTCCGGTTTTAAGAGACATCATATTGTTCTTCAGAGAAGCTGGCTTGCTTCCCGGGGCGACCTTGGTGGGTACAGTCTGGTTAGGGTCACGAAGAGGCCATTGTATCTTGTGTTAGCGCAGGCGCACTTCACCCAAAACCTTGTGCAATGGCGTCAGTCACGTCAGGTACAGGAGGCAGCCATTTTGTGGCAGGCCCAAATGGTCAACTTAAGCAAAAGAAACACAAAACACAATTAATACATAGAAATGGCTAATAAAATGTTATTCCCTCGCTAATACCCATATGTGTGTGTATTTATCTAGCAGAAAGCAACACTCAAGCGGTTTATACTTACTAAATAAAGCACAAATCACAAATACATCACAAAAGCAACATATATCATGCAATATTCTAATTGTCTATCATTAGTATGCATACAGAATTTAGTTTACATATTAATTAAGCCATGCAAATGCAATCCCACGTGTATTTCAGTTATTAATAAGATTGATTAATAATCTTCACTTCAATTGATTAGTTCAATTATAATTAATCAATTAATCTAATTAGTATAAACATGCAAATTGGGGTGGGTATACAACATTTTGCATTACCCGCTCCAGCACTCCCCCCTTTGGTGATTTTATCACCATATCAACCAAAAATGTTGTTCTTTCTTTTACGGAATTTAAAATGTTTTCTTGCTCTTAATCATAATTCAGTTTCCCCTACGTCTCCTCTTTTTCCTGATTCATACATGCTCTCCTTCCACTCTTCCAATTCTATCTTCTCAAATTCTCTTTCTTGTTTCTTGTCTTTTCTTTTCAACTTTTCTCTTTTGAATCTTTTCTTGTTCTTATTATTTTTACAGCAGATACAACCTAATCTTATCACTAATATTATGAAAATCACACATGTTAGTGGAAACAATATTTTACCTATAAATATACTACCTATTTTGACTAAGAAATTTTTAATAGTAGCTATTTTCTTTCCAATCTTTTCCCAAACACCTTCAACCTCCAGTGGTGCAATTTCGTCATGCAATTCTGTAATATTCTTAATATAAATTTTCAGATCTTTACTTTCGTCAGGAATGTAAGTACAACAATGTTGAACTTTCAGCATTCCACAGACTCCACCCTCTTTTGCCAATAATATATCAAGGGTGAGTCGATTTTGCATTACCATAGCACGCATGGCAACCATTTCAGTGTCTACCAATAGAAATCCTCCAGCGGTGCTTGTTGACAAGCAATACACTACTGTTGATAATTTTCTAATTTTGTTTGCATTCAAAGATATTCCCACTGCTGGTATCAATGCTCCAAAAATGTCACCCACAATTACTGTCCAAGATTCTCTCTTACTACATACTAAATGATTACCTAAACTATGTACACCATCTTCTCCTCTATCCATATGAAAACTTTTCGGAAAAACCAGGCCTACGTAACATGTGCCATACCAGTGGTCTGGCAAACGATAATATGCCCTGTTCCCACAAATAAAATATAATCCAGGAAAGACTGGATCTTTTCCACCTTTAAATCCCCATCCACCCATGATTCGGTATGTATCATGGCACTCACTATTACCTACAAAATAATTGTCATACACAGTTTGATTCCTTCTAATGCATAATTTCCCTTTCTGAGGCCAATCTAAAGCTACAGTTGGACTAGCTTCTCCTTTCAAATGTTTTTCCCTTTCTACATCCCAAACTGTTTTCTCCACTTTACCTTCTGCTGCCTTTCTTTGCATTTTCAATCTCCTTTCTTCAACCATGTCTAAGAATGTCTTTTCCTCTTTCTTCAAACTGCAAGTCAAATTGTTTCTAAAAATATATTCTAATGTTAGTTCCTTAGTTTCTAGGAAAAATTCACCTAATACCTTAGCAGGTTTCACCTTGTTTAGTTTGTTAATGGCAGGCACTTGCGCAAAAATGTTATCTACATCTGAAAAATAATATTCTAATTTTCCTGTCTGATAAAATAAACTAGCTATTACACTACATGTTATTCCATACGTTGCTGGAAGGTGATGATAAGTCACTCCTTCTGAAACAGAGGCAGGTAACTGCATGCATACGTAGCAGTCCCTTACATCCATTGTCTTTACATATTCGTACAATAATTTTGAAAACACATTATTAGAAAAATCAGTTATAGACCTGTCTTTATGTAAATAATTATTATCTATTCTAGTCGGAACTACCTTTGGAACCTTCCCTATATTAGTTATGTTTTCAGTATGTCCTTCTAGTGTGTCTATGGTAACCTTAAAAGAAATCAGAAGAGCAAGTATGCTCCACAGAAGCATTAATAATCCTGTACAACAACAACACATTTTACACCATCTTTTCATGAAAGTACATCTACCTTTGCTACTATCTATGTTAGCCATCTTCGTTAAAATAGACCGTGTCTTTTGACTTAGCCTCTTCTACTTCACAACTAGTTGTCTAACCCAGGGCTCTATGCTCCTACTTGGTTCTACCAGTATCTATCTTTTGACTTAATTTAGGGTCTATTCAGTTTGGTATCTCATCGTTTTTCACTTCCCTCTCGTTATCCAAATACAGAATTTCCTGAACTTCCGTTTCTTCTTTCCCGATGTCGGACAAGAGAACTCTCAGGATGTCCGATTCTTCTTCTTCTTCAACCACTTTCAGTACAGCCTCCTCTGGATTTCCTTGACTATCTGCCTCTTCTCCTTTTTCAGGCAGAGCCACGTACGTCCATTCCGGTGACTTATACTTCTGGTTAGGTTTCCTTGTTCTTTTACTTTCTTTATTCTCAATTGTTTCTTCTTCTTTTGATTTTTCTTGACTTGTCACTTCATTCACCTGTTCAGCTCTTGGCGAATTCACTCGTGTCAGCCGATATCTCAGTTTCTTTATTTTATTTGGCCAAACGTCATCTCTTGCAACTCTTTGTACCTTACTTCCTTTGTCATTCTTTTCCTTCCTCCAAGCTTTCTTTCTTAGAACTCGACCTTCAGGTATTTCATTTTCGCTTTCTTCAGACTCTGTCTCAACTTGCTTTTTCTTTTCAACACTTTCCTTTTCCACCACTTGTTTTGTTTTCCCTACTTCTGTCCCTCCTCGAGTCTCCGACACGCCATCTTCCTGCTGACTACTTGTCCCTTCACCTAACTGGATGTTGCAGTTCCCTACACCTCCTCGGGGGTCTTCCGCAGAAATCTGTCCCTCTCTCTCTGTACCTGTCCCTTGTTCACTTAAATTGGTTATTTGAGGTGGAGTTTCTCTCAGTCTTTCATCGGGTACTTCCTTTTCACAAATTTCTTTTATTGTTTCTTCATTATCTTTTCCTCTTTGCTTTATGTGCTCTTTTCTGGAACCTTGTGTTTCTTGTTTGTTTCCAGAATCTGAACTGGTATCAGAAATCTGCAATCTTCTTCTCAGAGAACTGCTTCTGGGGACTAAAGTTAGACTTGGTTCTGTTTCCCCCCATTCAGAATTTTCTTTTGTTTTTGTCTCTTCGTCATCTGACTCAGTACTTGATTCTGATTCATCAAAATATTATTTTTCTGTGCTGTCCACTGGATTTGGAATTCTCAATGTGTGACTTGCATGGATCCAGTTTTTCAGTCCAGCACACTTCACAGCTGTTGTCGTGGTCAGAATGACTTGTCTTGGTTTTCCCCACCTTGGAACCAAACAATTTCTTCTTCTGTGAACCTTTATCCTTACCCAGTCTCCTGGGCTCAAATCATGGGCTGGCTTCTTTTCAAGGGTGGTGGCATCCGCTCCAACCTGATGAAACACAGAATGAACTGCGTCGGCCAGGCTTTTACAGTATTCCAACACCATGTCATCAGTTATAGTCATCAGCTTGTTGACTGGTATAAATACGTGTCACATGGCACGTCCCATGATTATCTCGTGAGGACTTAACCCTGTGGTTCTGTCTGGAATTGATCTAATAGTCATGAGTACCAGAGGCAAGACATCAGGCCATTTCATACCCGTGGCCAAACACATTCTCCCTATTCTTTTTTTGATGGTACCATTCATTTGTTCAACCACACCAGAAGCCTCTGGTCTGTATTCACAATGTAGTTTTTGTTGTACATTCAGTGCTTCACAAATTAATTTTACAATTTCAATATGGAAATGTCCTCCTCGGTCTGATTCAATTGTCACTGGGAACACAAACTTAGGGATGAACTCTCTCAGCAGTAGCTTGGCTACTGTCATCCCATCATTCCTCCTTGTTGGAAATGCTTCCACCCACCTAGAGAATAGGCAGACCATAACCAAAACATACCTCAGTCTGTTACAGGGAGGCATCTCAATGAAATCTACTTGCATTCTGGTAAAAGGCCCTCCTTCTCGGCCTATGGTTCCTAGACTCACTACTGTCTTTCTCCCAGGATTGTATTGCTGACATACTAGGCATCTTTGACAGAGACTTTCTGCTACGAGTCTGAATTTTGCATTGTACCAGTCTGCTTGAATGACCTGATCATGGCGTCTCTCCCTATGTGTTCCTGGCCATGATACATCCGTGCCATGGTAGACATCATGCTATCAGGCATAACTGGTCTTCCATCTCGATAGACCCACACATGATCCTTCTCTCTTGGTGCACATCCTGCTTTTACCCACTGTTTCATTTCGTCATCTCCTGCCTCTTCTTGCAACTGTCTTACTTCTTACCAAGTTCCCACAATGTTAGTGAACATCAATGAGCAAGAAGACATATCTCTTTCCTTAGCCCGATTGACTGAATTCTGATTTCGTGCACAATGCTGTGCCATGTCATTGGCATATCTGTTTCCTGTGGCGATATAATCACCACCCTGACTATGAGCAGCACATTTCACAACAGCCAATTGTCTAGGCAGCTGTATCGCCTCAAGCAACTTTCCAACCACTTCAGCATTCTTAATAGGAGTTCCACTCGAGGTTAGGAAACCTCTTTGTAGCCATAATTGGCCGAAATCATGGACAACTCCGAAGCCATACTGGCTGTCAGTTATCACAGTCACTCTCACACTTTTCCCAATTTTAAACGCTCTAGTCAGAGCCACAAGCTCTGCTACTTGGGCTGATTTTACTCCTTTCAGATAGGATGCTTCCATTACTGCTGCGACCGTGCACACTGCGTATGCTGCACTCAGCACTCCTTCATCTGTTCTCAAACAAGACCCATCAACGAACATCACAAAATCACTTTCTGGCAAATGTACATCTTTTATATCTGGTCGTGGTTTCGTGCAAAAATCAAGTACATCCAAACAATCATGATCTGCTTCATCTCTTACTTCCACATTCTCAGCATCAGGCAACAATGTTGCAGGATTCACATTCAAACATCTCGCAAGACTCACATTAGTTGCACCTAATATGACCTTTTCATACTTAGTCAGCCGACTGTGTGTCATATACTGCGTACGGCTCCTTGTTAACAGGATCGCCACATCATGAGGTACAAACACTTACAATGGATATCCCATCACAATTCCTTCACTCTGCTCCAAACTTCGGCATGTTGCAGCTACCGCTTTCAAACAGCCAGGTAAAGCTACAGCTACTGGATCAAGCATTGATGAAAAATATGCAATTGGTCTCCTCAGTTTTCCATACTTCTGTCTCAACACAGAGAGTGCACATCCATTTCTCTCACTGCAATACAACTCAAACTCTTTCTCATAGTCAGGCATACCTAATGCAGGTGCTTCACACAAACCATCTCTCAATCGTTTAAATGCTGCCAATTCTTCCTTGCTTAAATCAATGGGGTCTTTCACATCACTTCTCGTTAGTCGCACCAAAGGTTTTGCAATCAAGGAGAAGTTGCTAATCCACTGACGACAATATCCAACCATTCCCAAGAAAATTCTCACCTCTCTTTGAGCCATGGGAGCTCTCATTCCTTTTATAATTCTGATTCTGTCTATTGTTATTTTTCTTAGTCCTTTCTCAATGTTATGTCCTAAATACTGTACTTGCTTTTTGCAAAACTAATTTTGATGGTGACACTTTAAGTCCTCCATTTGCCAAATGATTCAACAAAGCTATTGTGTCTACCTCACAGGCTTCACGAGTTTTCGACGCCACCAAAAGGTCGTCAATGTATTGAACTAACACTGAATTCTCGGGCATTTCTAGACTCTCTAAAGACTTCTTCAATAGCTGATTAAATATCGAAGGGCTTTCTGTATACCCCTGTGGGATTCGTCACCATGCCAAAATACGCTCGCCAAAACAAAACGCAAACATTTGCTGACTGTCGTGGTGCAATGGGATGGAAAAGAAAGCATGGCACAGATCAATCACTGTATACCATTCTGCATCATGGGGAATCTGATATAAAATCACTGATGGATTTGGTACAATGGGACAACATGATACCACAATTTTATTCACTTTTCTCAGATCTTGCACTATTCTGAATTTCCCATTAGGCTTTTTCAGTCCCATTATTGGTGAATTACATGGACTACTCATTATTTCTCTCAAGATCCCTTGCCTGATCATTTTCTCTATTACGGGAGTTACTCCTTCAATTATTTCTGGTGTCAATTTATATTGCGGGACATTTGGGTATGTTACTCCTTCCTTTACTGTTATTTTTATTGGATCTACATTTCTCATTAATCCTACATCTTCTCCAGTGAAATCCCAAACTTCCGCTTTTACAGACTGTTTCAACTCTTTAGGTAATTCATCAGGGTTAAAAATAGCATATGTTTCAGTAACCTCATTTTCTCTGTTAGCTATGGTCATCCTATACAGTACATCATCATCTGGTGTTTCAAAAGCTATTCCATCTGGAGTACAGAATATAGTGCAATTCATTTTGCACAACAGGTCCCTACCTAATAAATTCACAGGACTGGTGTCACACACGACAAAGCGGTGCATTTCTGAAAATTTCCCTATGCTAACTTTCACTGGTTCTGTAAGGTAAGTTTTAATCTGTCTGTTGGATACACCAACTACTTGGATTGTTTCATCCGAGAGAGGAAGATTCTTAACATCAGCTGATCTAACAGTTGATCGAGTAGCACCAGTATCGACTAGGAAAGTAATATTTTCATCACTAACCTTTCCATCTACAAATGGTCCTGTCTGGTCTACTTCTAGAGTTGTGCCAAGTACGCACTCTCCTTCCTCCCTTCGGCACCGTCAATAGCTTTCTTCTAAGTCACTTTCATCGCGTTGCAGCCAATACTGCGAAACAGCGCTAGCGCGTGGCAGCTTATTTACCTGTTCTTCATTGTAGAATCCCGATTCACTACTATACTTCTGTGAGTTTCTGCTCTATGGAAAAGGCGGTTTTGGCACCTGATTCTGTGGGGTAACAACCTGCTGCTGTTGCTGCAGATGACCACTCACCTCATGCTGCACCTGTGGGTTCAATGATGGATTTTCATTATTAGTACTTGGGGGAAATTTACACTCGGATTTCCAATGCCCTATCCTACCGCAATTATGGCATGGGAACTTCTTTTTAGCTTCTTCTATATTGCCCTTTCCTTTTCCAGGACCAAATTTCTGTCTTGTTCCTGTGTTACTTGCTTGTTCCACTAATTGAGCTTCCTGTCTTTCTGCTACCTTTACCTGTACCCACATAGCCTTTTCTTTCAGTTTTCGCTGTTTTGCCTCAATCTCATCACTAAAGTATTTAGCATGTCTCAGTACTTCATCTATATTCTTATTTTGCCAATCAACAGTATGCTGTTTAATCATTTCACTAATTTCTGGACGTAAACCATATACAATTCTGTATACAAAATGACTCAACTCCTTCTCACTCATATTCTCATCTCCGCTAAACTGCTTAAAAGCTAGTATGAGCCTCTCATAATATGCATGTACTGACTCTTTACTTTCTTGATGTGTTCGGTCAATTTTTACCCAATCTGTCTCTTTAGGGGGTACCTTGTTTTTCAAAAATGCCATTACTTGTTCATATTTCTTCATTACCTCGGGGTCTGGAGCCCCTGTTTTTGGATCTCTAGGGTATTCCCGAGTTGGCCAATTAATCATCAACTTACACTCTGTCCATAAGTCTGCTGGTACTATTATGTCTAATAGACTATTCAAATCAATCCATAGTACTTTAGACAATTTTACAAATCTGTCTACCTCCCTGTACCGCTCGACAGGCTTCTCGCGCAGTCGAGGAAAATCATTTGTAAAGGACAAAATATCCTGTCTTGTCCATGGGACATGTACGTATCCTCCTCCTGGAATCTCTCTCATAGGGTATTCTGTCACTACATTTTCCTTTTCTCTTACAGGAAATGCTGTAAATGTCTTATCTGGGGCATCATCTCATTTTCGATACCACCTACTTCTCCATTTATCTACATCTCCCCATTTTCTCAATAAAATTATTATGTCCTTAATCTGACCTATCCGTCCTGTAGTGTTCAAATTTTCAATATCCTTTTCAGTGAAATCAATTCGATATGGTTTTTGCAAAGCTTTTACCTTTTCAATGTCTATTCCCATTTCATTTGCTACTTCCTCTAACCTCTCATGTAGGTTTTTCGCTCTCCATGTCGCACTTTTGCACAAAAATAGTAATTCCTCATCCTGGTAGTTTTTCAATTTCTCTGTGGGGATAGTCCCTACTATTAATTCTTCCAATACCATTCGTAATTTGGCCACATCAATTGATTGGGATTCTCCTGTCTTTTCTCTGCAAGCTTCTTAACCACTCACTCAGTTCTTCTGCAGATGGTCCTACTGGTTTTTCTATACTACCTTGTTCTGAAACCTTTTGTGGTTCTAATAATGATTCCACTGTCATTCTACTCCTTTCAGGAAAATTCTGACTTATGAATGGATTGTTTGAAATACTTGTTCCAATCATACTTATCGTCTGTCTCCATGGATTCTCATTTTGGTTCGGTTGTGGCTGTTCGACCTGTCTACGGCTCGTATAAGGAACTGTTAAGCAATGTTCGCTATCTTTTTGTTTTTCGAAAATGGGCATTACTGGACCTATTGTTACTGGAACTGTTACAGCTTCTAGATTTTTAGTCAATTCCCTTATTTTCTCTGTCAATTCTAATGTGGTTTTTGCCAAATCTGATGAATTTTCATCATTTGTTCTATTTTCTGATTTTCTTTCTGCTTCTCTAATGGAGTTACTCTTCTCTAAATCTGGTGACATTGGTTCTGTCTTAATAATTCGTAATGTTTCTTTCATTGGAGCACTTGGTGTCAATGTTTCTGGTTCTGGTCGATACGGTGGTGGATTTTTATAAAACATGTCATCAAGAACATCATCTTCCGATTCATTAACTCAGTACCTTCTCGACTCCACATTATGTCTTTTTCCTACACACTTTCTTCCTTCATTTTCTCCTGCAGTTCTTACGGGGAACAGACCCTCAGTCATACTCGCTTCCCGCCATCTTCTCATTCGATCATTATGATTTTCATGTCCGTACTGTCGACCAAACATGTACCTATACCTTCCGCCACTTCTCTGTCTCTCTCGTTCATGCATCTCATCTTCCCATTCTGTCAATGCCTCAAATTGCGTCGGTCTAGGTCTTGGTTCTAAATTCATCATTTTTTCTCTCAGGTTTCTCAAAATTGCCAAATTAAATGAACCATGTTCTGGAAAAGCGAGGACTCTGTCATCCCTCGTATATTTTACCCAATTGTCTAACCAAATACAGTTATGATATCCATATTTCGCAACCATTAAGGATGCGGGGGTTTTCGGTGGAGGAAGTAACTGTCCTTCCCTTGTCACAATCGGTTTATCCTTCTTAAACCACCTTTTAATTTTCCTGAGCCATGACTTTTTCTCCTTTTCTGGTGGATCTTAATACATTTTCCTGTCTTCCCTGTATTGCTAGTTTATCCTTACAACTGTACCATTATTCTGTCCAATCGCAGCGCGACTCGCACTAACGCACCAATCCAGAGCGTCTACATCACTGTCACAATCCTCAAATCCCAGCGCGACTCACACTAATGCACCAATAAGGAGCGTCTACGTCACCCTGTATTTCTCCACTCCTAGCGCGGCGTACACTAACGCACCAATCCGGAGCGTTTTACAGTTCTGATCGACTGTCCAATCCCAGCGCGGTCGTTCTGACGTCAGCAGCCGCTGCGGCAGCTCCTGCTCCGGTCTACCCCTCCTTCACAAATCCGCTCAGTAAGTTTTTGTTTCAATTTCTACACTTCTGTTAGTAACAACATAAAACATCTCCACTGTCTGCTCCCTTAACCAAGGAATAGCAAAAGACCTTTCTCAGGAGAATTCCGTCTTTCCCGAGAGCAGAGCTTACCTCTGCCCTACTACGGAATCGTTACTTCCGTTGATAAAGTAGCACATCCCTCTACCTTACCCTTCTAGCAAGCATCAACCAACCGCTTCTCTAGATTTAAGACACCTAGTTGGAGACCCAATGCTCCTGAGAAATAAAACTAGAGTTACGCAATTAATCGCAATGCCTTTTCATACACACACTGTCATACGGAAAATGTAATACATTCACAAAGAATCCTGTCTTTCCCGAGAACAGCGAACAGTCTGTCCTACTACAGAATTATGACATAAGTTAACAAAGCAGCGCTTCCCTCTACTTTGTCCTTCTAGCAAGCTCAGAGAATACCTATTACCTTTCCAGTGATAAGCATTATCGGAATGCCAGTTGGATCCCTGGTACCTAAGACCAGAATTTCACAGGTAACCCTCGCTATCATACACACTTCTCTCACACAGAAAATGTCTCTAATGGTAACACACGACGATGCTACCGAATCGAACCCAGACAATGCGTCGTGCAACTCCAATCGTTACACGTTTCCCCTGTGTACCTACAGGGCAACAACAATTCCGTCTTTCCCGAGAACAGCGCTTACCTCTGCTCTACTACGGAACTGTTACAAACTTCCTACATCACAGAAGCCGTGCTAACGACATACAACTCGACGCGACTCAACATAGAGTGTTAGTACATAAATCAATATTAATCAATAAGCAATGTACAAGCAATAATCACCAAAACAATAACAAACCATCATACTGCTACCAGAAAAACTGATGCAGCGTGGAATGCAAAATCCCTCCCTCCGTCACAGACCAATGATCTCACAACAATACACATTCCATACATTCGCTGGTGGGGCTCATAACACCAACATTCACTCAGCATCAATCTGTGTTTTCTGGGAGGCGATTATCTTCCAAACACTGACATGAAAGGAAATACCTCTTTACCCTAATGAGCAACACATCTACATAACCTTCCGTAACTCATTAGGCCCCGAATTCCACCTTTGGTATTCCTCCCATAAATTGGTGATGAATCTGCTAGTTGCTGGTTTAGGTTAATTTCTAATTCTCTACTTACTTTGAATCAATACATTTTTTATGAATAAACAACCCAACTCATTTGGTAATCCATCAATTCAATCTTTATCTAAATAATGCAAATTAAATCATTACTTTATTCAAACCGCCAATCATCATATTTCCCTTTTCTGGCTAATTGTCGTCCTCTAAGTCAAATCCAGTAGTCTCGCCAATCTATGCCCATCAAATTTAGTAAATTCAGTCCATCAGGAAATTGGGCATTAATTCAGTCCGTCAAAGATTCAGGGAAACAGCTGTCCTGCAGCGTCACCGTCCTCTCCGTCAGCATAACGTCAGGAAAAATGAAAGTGATCCGTACAACCTCACTATTCTACCATAATTTATAGTAAAAACACTGTCAAAAAGTAACAAATATTGTTTTTCGGCTTTGCTGATTGGACAATCAGAGATCGTCCGACAGAGTTCACATGAAATAATGTCTCTTAGGTCATCACTCTTGCTTGTTCCGGTTTAAGAGACATCTTATTGTTCTTCAGAGAAGCTGGCTCGCTTCCCGGGGCGACCTTGGTGGGTACAGTCTGGTTAGGGTCACGAAGAGGCCATTGTTTTTTGTGTTAGCGCAGGCGCACTTTACCCAAAACCTCGTGCAATGGCGTCAGTCACGTCAGGTACAGGAGGCAGCCATTTTGTGGCAGGCCCAAATGGTCAACTTAAGCAAAAGAAACACAAAACGCAATTAATACATAGAAATGGCTAGTAAAATGTTATTCCCTCGCTAATACCCATATGTGTGTGTATTTATCTAGCAGAAAGCAACACTCAAGCAGTTTATACTTACTAAATAAAGCACAAATCACAAATACATCACAAAAGCACCATATATCATGCAATATTCTAATTGTCTATCATTAGTCTGCATACAGAATTTAGTTTACATATTAATTAAGCCATGCAAATGCAATCCCATGTGTATTTCAGTTATTAATAAGATTGATTAATAATCTTCACTTCAATTGATTAGTTCAATTATAATTAATCAATTAATCTAATTAGTATAAACATGCAAATTGGGGTGGGTATACAAAATTTTGCATTACCCGCTCCAGCACAGTCACTGGAGAAGAGAGCCAAAGATGCTAAAGAGCTTAATCAGAAGAATAAAATAAGAGTGCTGGGTCTTCCGGAGGGGATAGAAGGCTCTAACATGATCACGTACCTGGAGGACCGGCTCCATGATGTAGTGGCTCCAGTAGGGTTGACCCAGTTCTATACCCTGGAGAGAGCCCACCGAGTCCCTGCCCGACCTCTGGCCCCTGGAAGGACTCCTCGCCCGGTTGTAGCCAAACTCCTTCACTACAAAGACAGGGACCTCCTGCTGCAGACGGCGCCCACATCTGGGCCCTACACAGTGGTCAACAGCAGGGTGTCAATCTTCTCAGACTACACGCTGGAGGTCCAACGACGTTGCACGTCCTTTATGGCTGTTAAGAAGGCTTTGCGAGATGAAGGGCACCAGTACTCCTTGATGTTTCCGGCTCGACTTCGGATTATCCTGTAGGGCAAGACGCATTTTTCCGAGGACCCCAAGGAGGCGTGGGACTGGATCAAAACCTATAAAACTGGCTGAAAGCCGGTGGAGCGGAGCCGTACGGCTCTTCTTGGGGAACAGCTCCCACAACAGAATCTGAGATCAAGGCATCGATGCAACACCCTGCAGACACCTAGTGCTTCCAAGACAGAAAAGGAGAGAATCGACACGCTACGGGCGGTGTCGGAACTGTTGCAAGGTCATAAAATGCCGTCGGGGGCAGAAACAGGATCGGGAAAGACATCTGACGGCTCGGACATATCTCAAGATGGCAATGTTAAGCTGCCACATGTTACTCTGGGCACCGCAGATGAAGTTGTTTGATTGGTCTGCTACCTTTTCTTCGCTCACCCTCACTCTTTCTCTTCCCACTTATCTGTGGGCTGTCCTTTATTCCCGGGCTACCCTGCTCTGCACTGTTTGCTTTTGTTGCGTTGCTGAGACGATGGGATGGTGGGGAGGGGCTTCTCTAAATCACTAAGGGCCATATGTATCATTCCAAATTGCGATCGCAAACGCCGAAATTCGCTGAATTTCGGCGTTTGTGATCACAATTTGGCTCAGTGGTATGTATTAAAGAAAAACTGCCCTGCAAAATAAGGAATCGCAAAATTTGCGATTCCTTATTTTGCGATTGCATTTAAGGAATCGCAAATTGCTATTCCTTAAATGCAATGTAAGAAGCGCAGAAAAAGTGCAATTTTGCCTTAAGGAATCGCAAATTACCACCAACTTCAAGTTGGTGGTAATCTGCGATTTCTCTGAAAAATGCACTTTTTTGCATTTTTCAAAGTGCCATGAGGCGCACATACATGTCCTTAGGGCATGTATGTGTGCCAAATGTGCACACATGCACATTTCAGGGGTGCAACAGGGTGTCCTTTTGACACCCTGGCACTCTTGAAATTGCATTCTCAATTTGCGATTCTCTAATTCAGAATCGCAAATTGAGAATGTCTTCCCATTCATTCCTATGGGCCTCTAGGCCCATTGGTATGAATGGGGAGGTATTCCTTAATTGCCTATCGCAATTTTCAATTTAGGAATATGTAGGATTCGCAAAATTATTTGCAAATCCTACATACATAGCATTTTGCGATTCTCAAATAGCGATTTGCAAAAAATCGCTATTTGAGAATCGCAAAAATGTATTTCCATACATATGGCCCTAAGTCAATATAGGGCACCCCTCGGGCGCGGGCAATGTGCGCTAATTGAGGCATGGGCGCGGAGTTGGTTATTGTTTACGTCGCAAGGCGATGCTGGTTTGCAGCTGCCTCTCCCCTTGTTCCACTAGCCACTAGAGGACATTGAGTTTAAGTGTAGTTTGGATGGGGACTAGCGTTTTAGTACCTGTTATGGAGTGGGGGAGTTGTTTTTTTTCTGTTTTGTACTGGGATGTTCATGGGGTCTTGGGGTATCACCGCAAACAATTTGCTAGAGTACTGTGTGGAGTTGCATCATGGGTTCTTTACTTGAACTAAAATGCATATCCTGAAATGTCGGAGGCATTCATATTATGGTGCATCGTCACAAAATACATGCATACTTGGTGCGTAGGGGCATTCAAATCGCTTTCCTTCAGGAAACGCAAATCGCAAACCAAGAGGGCCTTGCCCTGCAATGCAGATGGCGAGGTCAGATCTTCTGTACGATTTACTCAGCCTTTGCGCTGGGTGTGTTAATGTGGGTCAGGGTGGGTGGTTCCTTTTCAGCCCACACAACAGCTTATAGACCCAGAGGGGGAGATATGTGATGGTTGCGGGACGGTTAAATGGCAGAGACATCTATGCCCTAAATACAGAGCAGTCTGCCTTTTTCGCACAGCTGTCAGGGAAGCTGGCTTCACATTTGACAGGGTCAGTGATTATGGGCAGGGATTTTAACTCTATTACTGATATATTGCTGGATCAGTCCCACCCACCTCTATCTGATGCACCAATTCACAAGTTTCTAGGGCTAGAAGGGATTGGCAGCATAGATGGGGACTTGTTGACACATGGAGAGCACATCACCCGGGAACTCGTGATTATTCTTTCTTTTCGGCATTACATGACCTCCATGTTCGTCTAGACGCGGTACTCTGTTCCCCAGATATTCATGCTGAGGTCAGACATAGCGAATACCTCACCAGGACACTTTAAGATCATAACCCGCTTTTACCGCGGATACGCTGGGCTCATGCACACTCTAAATTCCCGACATGGCACCTAAATCCAGAATTGTTAGAGGATCAGGTCTTTCGTGAGGTGGTGGGTACTGGCATCACTCAATACTTTCTAGAGAAAACTGGCATGTTATCATCGTCTGCTGTAGAATGGGATGCCTTTAAAACTGTGATACGAGGTGACTGCATTACCAACATGATGGGGGTGCGTTGGGTGCAGAAACTACGGACCAACATCTGAGCGCAGTGGAGCAAGAACAACCCGGCATCCTGATCGACAGCAAGAGCTAGTGGAGGCGAGAGAGGCAGTCGTTGCGCAGGTCAAGAGGCTATGCTGTTTTGATTATAAAAATATCTAGCGCGCGCTCAGGCAGAACGAGACAAATTCGGAGCGTTAGTGGCTTGGTTAGCTAACCAAGCTCAATGGGGGACGGTCATATTAGAATTATGTAGTCTAACTGGGGTGGTCTGTTATACCCAGCAAGGTATTAATGATCAGTTCTTTGCCTATTATTTGCATCTTTATCAGAGCAAGGTGGCACTGAATGTGGCACTGAATGATGGGGCCCTTAGAGAGTTTATAGCTGCAGCAGATCTTCCTACATTAGAAAGGGAGCAAGCGGAGCTGTTGGGTCGGGATATAACCATTGGGGAGATACGAGGGGCGATCAAGCACATGGCACGGAAAAAGACTCCTGGGGCGGATGGCTTGCCAATTGAGTTTTATCTTACATACATAGATCTCCTGGCTCCTAAATTAGTGACACTTTATAATTAGGCTTTCCTGTTTTCAGTTTCTTTTTTTGGTAAATTCTGGTGGTGTTTTTTCCAGTGATTTCAATACCTCAAAAAACAGTGCTTTTCAGTGGTTACTCATTGTGGCGCCATAAAAAACAACTGAAACAGTGTTTTACCGTGTTTATGGAACGCTTTGATTTTATTATTGCTTTCTCTCGTCATTGTTGCATGGTATATAGACAGTGTACGTACAGTGTATATGAAGTCCAAATACATTTTTACAAGTCGAACTTATTGTAGTACACCATACGATATTTCTTCAGTGAGTCTTTGGTCATTCGTGCTCTCTCTTTCCTTCCCATGTAAACTTTTATTTGTGAAAAGGCCCTCTCGACATTGCCACTTGAGACTGGTAACTCCAAAACAGCCAGTACACAATTTGCCAACTCTGGCCACTGACGTAGCTTCCCATGCCAATACCGATGCACCTGAAGATTGACATTCTCTGGGACAGGTTCTGCAACATGCGTTGAACTGGGTGCATACTTTAACTTTAGCTTTAAACAAGGATTCTGAAGGGATTAGCAATCAATACGGATTCAGAAGGGACTTGAAGCCCCTCCCCTGTTTCCCATTGGCTTGAGTCATCGTTTATGGTAAACGGTGGCACGTGATTGGAAATCAGGCTTCTTGGTGACTGCCTTGTCCACTTTTAGGACGGCCCATGTGGACAGACCAACGCCATCTTTGTTTGGCGTGACGTTGCACGTCAGAGGAGGAGCCCTGAAAGAATTCACTTTGAAATGCATGTTTCACTTCCTCACTTCTAATTGGGGATGAAAAAGGAAAATACTGAATTTCACGCAGGTTATACATAATGAACGACGCAACACATGCGGGTACAGATATAGCACGACCCCTGGCTGTCTTGGGCACCGGCACCTTCTGGACGGGCTGTTTTTGGTTTTACTGGTACAGACAAATTTAGCGTGAGGTGCGTGCATCCCTTTGTGAATACGTAACTTACTTAAAGGCAACTGTCCTGCCAGCTAAGCAGTCTCTAAACCCAGGCAAAGCGTTCACCCTGCGCGCACGTTGTACGGAACACATACAGTGCACGTAGTGAATGTGGAGGCCATGGGGAAGTTGGAGGCCACAATTAGTGTAAAGCATGTAAAAGGCAGAAAAAAAATGTGGAAAGGGTCAGGTCGTACAACACCTCTACTCATGACTAACACTGACAATGTACGGATGGGTGAAAACAGCTCGTATGTACCGTGCACCTGATTACCGCCTGCTCTCCAGCAGGGATTAGTTGTAAGGCACACCTGCCTCCTGGATTCCTTTTCATTATTCAGGACGGAGCTGCTGCCGGCCTGGACCCCACAAACACAAAGATAGCGTTCATTGCTCTGAGCTTTTAGGACAGTTCCAAGCTCCGAGATCACAGTCAACCAAACACACGGGAATGTATGCCTGTGAAACTCCCTCTCGCGCTGGCGACGGTTACCAATGCGACACTATTTTTAACATTTGTACCAACTCTCTCACTGACAGATTTGTCTCTGCTTAAGATCAACTTGTTTTTCGCGGGCTGTTAATAGCACAACTCACGCCGCGTTAAGACAGGTTAATAGTTTTCAATTTGGCTCCTTTTCACTTTCCTTGCTTTTAATCGCTACACAGGTAATTAGAATAAGATGTCTGCGTGTTGCTAGTAATTATGCATTCGTGTTGTTTGCCTTTGATATTAAAATCATAGCCCTTTGACTTTTACACTATACAAATAGCTACAACAGATAAAGCCATGCTACAGTAAATGGGCTACTAATCTGTGAAGTATATAGCTACTAAAGTATCCGGTCTGGGAAAAAACATGGCTGTTAAAGTTGTAATGAGTGTCTTCTTACTTGGAAAACGATTTTTAGAAACTATTGGCATCGGGAATCCACTGCATGCACTGGATGGCACTCCAACCCCGAAGAGCACTGCATGGCAAACTGAAAACAAGCATTGGCATAAGCTTGATTTCGGAGTGCCGCGGGCCGCCTCGGCTGTGCTTGTTTCAATGTGCCTTGCTTCTTGTCTATTAAACAAAGGTCTTCTGTTTATAAGTTTGGTGCTTACTTTCCCTCCATGTTAAAGAACAGTAGATGTTTTAGCACCCAGGTTAATGTGCTACATAGTTAAATACATATAAGGTCCCAAAGGCCAGACCGATTGCATTGCAAAAGCTTGTTTTACAGGTTTACAAATGCTACAAATCACCAACACAACATTAAGCTGCTTTCTTTGTGAACAGATTACACATCAAACTATCCAAAAGTGACCCGCTGTCTTCCCAAAGACTATGACAGCGCTTGAAAGAAGTTGCAGGGCTCAACTGCATAAATCTTACAAGTCATATTTGCCTGTGTTTTTGACTACGTTAAAATCCAAGTTGCCTATACGACCCACGCACAAATGTCCCAGGTGTTGCTGAACCCTTCAATTCACTCCCGGAGCGGTAATTTCCTTCTCCTGCAGCCACCTCTTCTGGTCGTCTTCAGTTCAGACCCTTAATGTTGTCAGAGTGCACATCTGTCATGCCACAACTATTAGGGTGACCAGGCGTCCCGGATTTGCCCGGACAGTCCCGTTTTTTCACCAGCTGTCCGGGCAGATTTTGGCAATTTTGTCTCATGTCCCAGTTTTTAGAAGGGGTTGACTGACAACAGTGAGAGGCACTTTTTTGGGTGTTCTAAAGCTTTGCTAGTTAGCAACTGTTATAAGTAAGCAATTTAATTAATAGGTATAATGTTGATTGTAGAAATGACATTGTATTTACTTTCTTAACGCATCTTCTCTGATCCTATGTTAATGACAGCTGTCATTCTGCGCCATTCCGTGGATAAAAAATTCTAGTCCTTCTTCTATTTTCCCCAAATGTCCCGGTTTTTGGTTTTCAAGATCTGGTCACCCTAACAACTATGTCACTGATCACCACTCTTAGACAAGCACTTAGCATGTTCCCAGTTTAACTAATTCTTGCCGGACTACCCCCACCTTTGTTAACAAACCGCGCACATTTCTCAGTGACCATGGACTTGCACACGATGAGAAGAATTTAAGTAACTCTAAACAGAAGACTGCAGCTATTGGGAGGGCTATTTATGAAAATTAAAACTAAAACTAAACTCTTAAATTTTAAATTCGAGGTGTGTGAAGTTTTGTGAAAATGACAAACTTTGTAATCTCACATATTTGCGAAATTTGTTACCTTTGTAAACTTTGCAAACTTTCAATAGCTGGCGGAAATGTCTGTCCAACAAAAGTTTGTTTAACCCCTTCGGCGCTGCGAAGGGGTTAACCCCTTCTGCTCCAAACATTGTTCGCTGTACAATCACCTCCTTGGGTGATATCCCTCTCTCTAGTGCCATTCCTTTCCCTCCTCGTGAAACATCCCTCTTGTGACATTCCTTCCCTCCTTGGGTGACATCCCTCTCTCTAGTGACATTCATTCCCTTCTTGAGTGACATCCTTCTGTCTACTGACATTCCCTCCCTCCTTGGGTGACATCCCTCTGTCTACTGACATTCCCTCCCTCCCTTCCTCAATCCTTATAACACAATGTCTTCTATGACATTCCGTCTATCGTTGAGTGATATCAGTCTCTCCCTAATAGCGCCCCCTTGTTCCTTGTGTCACAAACTCCCCTGGTAACATTTGTCACTCGATCCCCTAGTGATACCCCCCCTGCTTTAAGTGACACTCCTCTCCCTCGTGGCATTCCTGTTTCCACCACAGCCCTCTCATCCACGCGTGCACTGTCTTCCTTCCTCTAGTAACACTCCCTCCCTACTGGTGTCACGTCCCTCTGTCTCCCAGATGCCCCCCTCCCTCACATCGCCTTTGTCACATTCTCCTCCTCTCTCTGACACTGCACCTCATTCCTCTTTGTAGCGCACGGAAGACAATATTTGTAGCGTTGGTCTTCCATGTTCTTCATTCATTCATTCACTAACTCATAGCCACCAGCTTGTGCGTGGTCCACGTGATCGGGTGGGTGGAGGGAGAGTACATTACTGCACTTTTCACAATTATACTCGCGGTGGTGAATGCATCTTTGACTCCCAGACTCGGCCTCTGTGCGCTCGCTGACATCTCCCGCCCGCGCTCTCTCCCGGGGTGACTTCCTTCGACAATTGAACACTCCTAGACTGGAGCAGCTGCTCGCTGTGTTTTGGGGGTGATCCCTGGTGGGAGCGGAGGAGCACAGATGCACGCAGAGAGGGCAGTGCTGAGAGCAGAGGGAGATGCCCAGAGCTGCCAATGTGCACTGAGGGTCCAAAATTCCCCAAAGCTGCCCTTCACTGAGGATTGTACTGATGGGCAGGACCATGGCGAACGGTATGGGGCCGGAGGAGGCCTCTCTGCTGGGACAGCAAGGAGAGCCCACATCTCCCGCAGACAGGTACGCCATATTATTAATAACTTTTTGTTATATCACTTGTACAGCGCTTCTCTGCCTTATGATATCGAGTGCACGCGTGCTCCTAGGCGACTATTGTTTCAGTGCACGAAGGACGAGGCAAAGGCCAGGATCACATGTTGTCGAGGAGCCAGGATTAGAATTCAGCTACCCTAAACCTACGACTGCCCATCTAACCTAGGCAGCACCTACAACAATTAGCCTGTGCTTCCAAGCAATTTCAAAGGTAGCCTCGTTAAGTAAATGGTCTTTTTAAAGACCTGTGAAGTACTCGGGTGCGGCCGCAGTAAGACAGATGGCAGACCACAACAGCTCCTCTCCCCCACGTGATCCAGGCATTGGGCCTGGTGTTGCTCTGGGGAAACATCCTTTACCACGCAACCATTACAACGCGGTGTGGTTACATCGTGGTTTTTACAACGAAAGTCGTTACACCGACTTGCACTGGAGGGCGCTCTAGACTAAAGAATAGTGTGAATTACTATTCCAACACCTTCCCTACTGTACGTAGACTGTAGTTGGAATAGTAATTCACACTATTCCTAAATCCAGCGCCCTCCAACGCAAGTCGATGTAACGACTTGCGTTGTCAAAACCGCGATGTAACATACCGCGTTGTGATGGTACGCATTGTATCATCATACATCCGTTGCTCTGCCCCTCGGGCCAGTCACACCTCGGCTCCCGATGTGCAGAAGCAGAGTTTTACCCCTGACACCTCCGCGCCAGGCCACCACAGGCAGGCCAATGGTTTCTAATGCTTTGGCTCCATCAAGTGGCCAAGTGGCACAACAACCATGAAAATCAGTGACACTCGGTTTAAACCGAGTCTGCTGATTTCCATCCGGTAGGGTACTGTCGGGCAGAGTCGGTTTTAACCGATTTCCGGACAGCCTATTTATAATGAAGCGAAGCAAGTGGGACAGCTGCCCGTCTCTACTCGCGAAGCGAATATTATTCCATTGCTGAAACCAGGGAAATCGCCCTCAGATAGGACGGCCTATCGCCCCCTGTCTATGCTCACCACCGATTACAAGGTTTTAAGTCGGATCTTGGCAACTCGATTACTCCCACACATGGTCCACTTAATACACAGGGACCAAGCGGGATTTATTCCGACCAGGAATACAGCCATAAACGTAAGACGCCTGCTTTGTATCCTACATGCTGACACCTACCCGAACGAATTCACTGCTATCTTGGCGGTAGACATAGAGAAGGCTTTCGACAGTTTGGAATGGCCTTATCTGTTTCAAGTTATGCAAAGTTTTAGCTTGGGGGATGCTTTTGTGGCGTGGACGGCTCTATTGCACAATCAGTCTACCGCTGGGGTTAAAACGGGGGGATTGATTCCAGACGCTTGTGCAGTGAGCCGCGGGATTAGGCAGGGCTGTCCACTCTCCCCTCTATTATTTGCCCTGGCCAAGGAGACGCTTGCGGCTCAGGCCTGAACGGGACTACAGTACCCCGGGTTTCACGCGCACGGTCAGTCTCACTATATCGCGCTTTATGCTGATGACCTCCTCATGTTTCTAGCTAATACAGCAGATGCCCTCATTGGAGCAAAGAGTCTACTACATGACCTTGGCACCGTCGCTGGACTCAAAGTGAATTGGGCGAAGTCTTGCCTGTTTCCCACCGCTTTGCTAGTTGATGGCCCGCCAGTTACGCACGGGGTGCAATGGGAACGCCAATGCATGACTGTTGGAAAGGCGTTCGCCGGAGGGGGGTTCGATGCCCGTCTTGCCCACCCCTTTGACCCACCTCTCCCACGTAGGCCGAACTAGGCGCGCACACCCTGATATACACTACGAACAGAGTGACACCACACGTATTCTTTGTAGGACGATAGGTTCTTTTATCGATGATTCTCAAGGGATCTTTATGATCCAAGATGCAAGTAGTACAGCAGTGGCACAAAGTACCACAAATCGGTCGTGGGGAATGGGGGTAGCGGGACAGTCTTTCAAGATAGTGTCTCTGCGAAATACCCTGCGGATAGTTCACAATCCTCGAGCTGGAGGGTGTCGATTCTCTGGGCGATCTCTTACCGAGTCGTCCTCAAGGGGAGCGCCGCGAGTCTCTCAGCAGGCACAGGTAGTCGGAGTTCGGGAGCCGCGATTCCGTCAGCAAGGCTCGGATGGTTCCAGGTCTTCTCTACCTTCGTTTCTCCGGCACCCCTTGTTATACTCCGCTTGCTCTTTGAAGTCCGGGGTCCTCGCAGAGGGGGGACTGGGGTGACGGAGGGGGTTCGGCGGGATTTCCTGCCGCTCACTTCTTTGGTCTTTTCAGGTGGGTCTGGGAGGGACCCCAGACGCTCGGCAGGGGAGGCGCCTGCTCCCCAGGGGCCTGGTGGCCGATCGAGTCTTCCCGGGGAAGGACACCCGAGGTGTGACTGGGCTGGCGCCTTTGGGTCTGGCTCGAGGGTTCCCGCTCCCTCGGTCGGACATGCGTGGTAGGGTGTCGAGTCTGTCTGGGCTCTGGCCGGCCCTCGGATCTGGGTGGCTGGGGCGGCCGGAGTCGGAGATGTCGTGTCTTGAGGGTGGTTGCAGGTTGGCTGGATGATTGGGAGGGCAACGCCGTGAGGCCGGTCTCACACGCGTCCCCCCCAGCTGAAAGGCGTGGAGAACTACCCATCCACTGGGGGATTCTCCTCGCCGAAGCGGAAGAACCGGGACAGGCCGTCGGCGTTGGCATGATCCGCCCCGGGGCGATGTTCGACAGTGAAATCCATCCCTTGGAGAGAGATGGACCATCGTAGTAGCTTGGGGTTCTCCCCCCTCATCTGCATTAGCCACCGCAAGGGCCAGTGGTCCGTCTGTACTCGGAAATGGGTTCCGAACAAGTAGGGCCGTAGTTTCTTGAGGGCCCAGACTACGGCAAAGGTCTCTCGTTCTATAGTACTCCAACGCTGCTCTCGCGGCAGCAGCCTTCGGCTGATGAAGGCTATGGGCTGATCGATGCCCTTGTCGTCGAACTGCGAGAGGACGGCCCCGATGCCGTGTTCGGATGCGTCGGTCTGGACCACAAACTCTTGGGAGTAGTCGGGGGCCTTGAGTACGGGGGCGGTGCACATGGCGGTTTTCAAGGCGTCGAACGCCTGCTGGCACGGGATGGTCCACTGCACCTTCTTCGGAAGCTTTTTGGAGGTCAACTCCGTGAGGGGCCCCGCGATACTACCATAGTTTTTAATGAACCTCCGGTAGTACCCTGTAAGGCCCAGGAAGGCCCGGACCTCCGTCTGCGTGGTGGGGGGCTCCCAGGACTTGATGGCGTCGATCTTCGGTTGGAGGGGGGCGACCTGGCCGCTGCCCACCTGATGCCCCAGGTAGACCACGGAGTCTTGCCCGAGCTGGCATTTGCTGGCTTTCACTGTTAGGCCGGCTTGGCGCAGGGCCATGAGTACTTGTCGGAGGTGCTGGAGATGCTCGTGCCATTGAGAGCTGAATACGGCGATGTCGTCAAGGTATGCTGCGCTGAACTCCTCGAGTCCGGCCAGGACCTTGTTCACCAACCGCTGGAACGTGGCCGGGGCGTTCTTCATCCCGAACGGCATGACCCTGAAGCGGTAGTGGCCATCTGGTGTGGAGAAGGCAGAGCGTTCTTTCGCTCCCTCCGTGAGAGAAATCTGCCAGTATCCGCAGGTCAGGTCGAAAGTGCTGAGGAACCGGGCGGCCCCCAGGTGGTCGATGAGCTCGTCGGCGCGGGGGATAGGGTGAGCGTCTGCTCGGGTGACCGCATTGAGCCCCCGGTAGTCCACACAGAATCTTAGTTCGGGGGCGACCCCCGGGGAAGCCGCCTTCGGGACCAGGACCACCGGGCTGGCCCAGGGGCTATCGGAGGGTTCGATTACTCCAAGGGTGAGCATCTTCTGTACCTCGGTCTTGATGCAGGTGCGGACCCGGTCAGGCACCCGGTAGGCTCGGTGTCTCACAGGCGGGCTGTCGCCGGTGTCCACGTCGTGGACACAGCAGTCGGTGACCCTTGGAATGAGGGAGAAGAGGTCTGCGAATTGTCTGAGCAGCTGGCGGCAGTCGTCGGACTGTTGGGGAGTGAGGGTGGTTGAAAGTCTTACTCCCTCCACGGAGCCATCCAGGTCTTTAGCGCACAGGGGGTCAGGCAGGGGTTCGGTGTCTTCTTCCGCCCCATCATCGGTGGCCAGTAGCAAACTTAATTCCGTTCTCACAAAGTGGGGCTTGAGACGGTTCACGTGGAGGACCCGGAGGGGGTTCCGGGGGGACTGTACATCGACCAGGTACGTGACCTGGCTCTTCCGCTCGATCACCTTGAAGGGACCAGTCCATTTGTCTTGTAGGGCGCAGGGCTTCACCGGGGCCATGACCCAAACCTGCTGGCCCGGCTGGAACTCGACCAGGGTTGCGTTCTGGTCATACCAGCGCTTCATTTCTTCTTGGCTGGCCTCGAGGTTAGCCTCTGCGAGTTCTCTGAACTTCCTCGTCTGGTTGCGGAGCGCCAGGATGTAGCGGAACACATCAGGGGGTGTCCCCCGGGGGCTTGTCTCCCAGCCCTCTTTGACCAGGCTCAGGGGCCCTCGGACGGGATGTCCGTATAGCAGTTCGAAGGGGCTGAACCCCAGAGACTTTTGGGGAACTTCTCGGTATGCGAACAGGAGGCAAGGGAGGAGGACGTCCCATTTCCGGCGTAGGGGCTCTTCGAGGCCCAGGATCATTCCCTTTAGGGTACGGTTGAAGCGTTCCACTAGGCCGTTGCCCTGGGGGTGGTAGGGGGTCGTGAACTTATACGTGACTCCGCACTGCTGCCACAGGGACTTCATGTAGCGGGATATAAAGTTAGTGCCGCGATCACTCACAACCTCGCGGGGAAATCCGACACGGGAGAAGATCCCCATGAGAGCTCGGCCCACCACGGGAGCCGTCACGGTGCGGAGGGGGATGGCCTCGGGGTAGCGGGTGGCATGGTCCACCAGGACAAGGATGAATCTGTGGCCCTGGGCGGTCTTCGGATCCAGGGGTCCCACGATGTCGATGCCGACCCGCTCAAACGGGGTACTCACAACGGGGAACGGTTGTAAGGGAGCTTTGCGTTTACTGCCACTCTTCCCACTGCCCTGGCACGTGAGGCAGGATTTGCAGTGTACTTCTACATTCGCTCGCATCTTGGGCCAATAGAAGTGGGTAACCAATCGCTGATATGTCTTGTCTTGGCCTAAGTGTCCTGCCAAGGGTACATCGTGGGCCAGGCCCAGGAGGAAGCTCCGGAAACGCAGGGGTACCACCAGTACCCGGGCTGCGCCTAGCTCGGCGGACTTTTGCTCGCTGTATAGGAGGCCATTGTCCCAATAGATCCAATGGGTTCCGGTTCGGTCACCGGCGGCCTGGGCTTCGGCTTGTTGTCTGAGTCCCACGAGGGAGGGGCAAGTGGCCTGTTCCTGGCAGAATTCTTCCCGGGAGGGCCCCCCCTCACAGCGCCACTGGCCAATCTCGGGCAGTTCTCCGAGCTCAGTCAGGGCCTCCGGGGCGGAAGGTTCTGGCCCTTCTCCCGGGTTAGTGTCTTCTTCTCCCTCCGAAGGAGGGTTGTCCGCTTCTGGTAGAGTGTCCCGGCTCTCGGGGATAGTGTTCGGTAGGAGGGCCTCACTGCCCTCGGAGAGAGGCAATCGCGCGGTCATGGAGCGCGTGGTGGCGCAGACCCATTTTGTTAGGCCCATCATCTCCAGATGGGCTCTTCGTTCTACTTGCCCCCACGGGGAACTCTCCAGGTCGTTGCCCAGGAGGCAGTCTATGGGCTGTGATGTCCAGACCGCTACCTTCAGTTCTCCGGAGACCCCTCCCCACTCGAAGGGCACCAGCGCCATCTGGCAGAGGCTCTCAGAATTGTCGGAGGATACGACCGGACAGAGGGCACCGGTTAGGATCTGGTCTTCTGAAATTAGGCTGCGGTGGACCGCGGTGACACTCGCCCCGGTGTCGCGGAGGCCCTCGACTCGATGGCCGTTGATGGTCACCTGCTGTCGGTATTTCTTTGTGTTGGCGGGCAAGGGTGTCCCAGGGACCATTTCTCGATCACCAAGGGAGACCAGGGCCATGGCCGCCGGTTCCCATTCTTCGGAGTCCTCCATCTCTTCCCCCAGAGCCACGGAGGCCATCTGCCGGGCCGGGGGGTTGGTCGTTGTGGTTCGCTGATACTGGGGACACTGGGGGTCATTGGCGTAGTGTCCGGGCCGTTGGCAGCGGAAGCAGGTGATCCTAGCTCGTGGACCTAGCCGTCCTGCGACTCCGGTGCTTGCTGGAGACGGGGCTGAACCCGCCGCTGGTGGGCTGCTGGGGGGGCTGGTTGAGGACCCCCCGGGGAAATCTCTTGGTCGGCCGTGGTTCCCTCCGCCCCTCTGGCGGGGGGGGGGCCTTGACTGTGGCGGCCGTAGTCCCCCACGGGGCCTCGGGTGGCTCGGGTATTCACCCAACGATCAGCCTCAGCGGCCAGCTTCTGAGGGTCGGTGAGTTTGCTGTCCAGGAGATGCTGGCGCAGTTCTACAAAGCAATTGGCCGCTAAATGTTCCCAGGCAATCAGATCAAACAGTTCTTCGAAGGTGGAGACCTTGCTGCCCTTGATCCACCCGTCCAAGGCTCGGCTGTAAAAGTTCACGTATTCTACCCACGTGGTGCCTGGTATCTTCTTACAATCTCGGAACCGTTGTCGGTACATTTCGGGGGTGAGTCCATACCGGCCCACGAGGGCTTCCTTCATGTGGCTGTAGGAGTTCATGACCGTGGAGGGCAGATCTAGCAGGGTGTCTCTTCCTTCGCTTAAGAACCGGCCCCATAGGCCAGCCCCCCAATCCTTCTGCGGGACTCGGTGAGAGGTCATGGCGACTTCGTAGGCCTTAAACCACTGCTGGATATCGTCGTTCTTGTAATACTCTTTTACCACATCCTTGGGGATGTGGACTTTGGTTTCCCCGGTGGGAGCGGGCGGTGGATTCCCGGGTGGCTGTGACTTTTCGTTTTTAGCCCGCCACTCGATCTCCTTCAGGCTGCGTTCATGTTCTAGCTGGAGCTTCTTTTCGTCGTGCTCTCTTTGGCATCTCTTCTCTTCGAGTTCCCCTTGTAGCCGTAACTGCTCGACGGCCAACTTTTTATCTGCTAGTTTTATTTCTCCCTCGATTTTTAGTTTTGCCAGTTCAAGTTCGTGGTTGCGGCTTCTCTCTCGGTCCGCTAGCTCCTCGGGGGACAGGTTCCCCTCTGGCCCGTTGTTTCTCGCCGGGATGCTTTGTGGTTCATGGGCAGAGTCTCCTTCCGTTTGGGTCGGGGGCGCCCCCGTCTCGACCCAGGTTTTCAATACTTTCTGGAAGTCTTCCTTTGTGCTTAATCCGGTGGTAGCGATGCCAAGGTCTTTGCAAAACTGTTTTAATTCTCTATGTGTGTAATAGTCCAATTGATCCTCTCGGAACGGTGAGCTTATTTCGGTACCTGCGGCACCCAGGGAGGTTTCTCCTTCCATCTCTGTTTGGTAGTGTGTCAGTCGTTTACTGCACGCTCTCTTTCGGTGTCGGCTCGGATCCCGTCGCCTGCCACCAAATGTTGGAAAGGCGTTCGCCGGAGGGGGGTTCGATGCCCGTCTTGCCCACCCCTTTGACCCACCTCTCCCACGTAGGCCGAACTAGGCGCGCACACCCTGATATACACTACGAACAGAGTGACACCACACGTATTCTTTGTAGGACGATAGGTTCTTTTATCGATGATTCTCAAGGGATCTTTATGATCCAAGATGCAAGTAGTACAGCAGTGGCACAAAGTACCACAAATCGGTCGTGGGGAATGGGGGTAGCGGGACAGTCTTTCAAGATAGTGTCTCTGCGAAATACCCTGTGGATAGCTCACAATCCTCGAGCTGGAGGGTGTCGATTCTCTGGGCGATCTCTTACCGAGTCGTCCTCAAGGGGAGCGCCGCGAGTCTCTCAGCAGGCACAGGTGGTCGGAGTTCGGGAGCCGCGATTCCGTCAGCAAGGCTCGGATGGTTCCAGGTCTTCTCTACCTTCGTTTCTCCGGCACCCCTTGTTATACTCCGCTTGCTCTTTGAAGTTCGGGGTCCTCGCAGAGGGGGGACTGGGGTGACGGAGGGGGTTCGGCGGGATTTCCTGCCGCTCACTTCTTTGGTCTTTTCAGGTGGGTCTGGGAGGGACCCCAGACGCTCGGCAGGGGAGGCGCCTGCTCCCCAGGGGCCTGGTGGCCGATCGAGTCTTCCCGGGGAAGGCGACCCGAGGTGTGACTGGGCTGGCGCCTTTGGGTCTGGCTCGAGGGTTCCCGCTCCCTCGGTCGGACATGCGTGGTAGGGTGTCGAGTCTGTCAGGGCTCTGGCCGGCCCTCGGATCTGGGTGGCTGGGGTGGCCGGAGTCGGAGATGTCGTGTCTTGAGGGTGGTTGCAGGTTGGCTGGATGATTGGGAGGGCAACGCCGTGAGGCCGGTCTCACAATGACGTACCTGGAGACCCGAATATATCATACCCAAACTGATTTATTGGAGGGTAATGTGGGTAGGGCTATCAGAGGCCTTAGGAGTAATTTTGAGTTTTGGGGAATGCTCCCTCTTTCAGTGGCCGGCCGAGTGGCCCTCCTTAAGATGGTGACCGTCCCAAAGCTGTTGTATTATTTTAGGACCTTGCCTGTTTGGATACCAGCATCAATTTTTAAGCAACTTCAATCACTAATTACGGGGTTTCTCTGGGCCGTGGGCAGGCGGAGGGTGGTGTTTAAAGTACTAATGAGACCAAAATCAGAAGGTGGACTGGCGGTTCCTGATTTTGAGACATATTATTTGGCGACCCAGTTGCAGTGGCTCACTCAGGCAGTAGCATCGGAGTTCCGAGGACAGGGTGGTCATGAAGAAGAGCAGGCCTCCGGGCAGACATTCTCCCGAATTATCTTAGAATTGCTGTTACGGCTTAAGTCACTTACTCATGAATTGCTTATGTTTCGGCTCTGTTGGAACAGGAGTCAGAGAAGAGCGCAGATCGCGCATCCCTATGCTCCGGAGATCCCCCTGACCATGTGTACCGCTCTACCGCATGGGGGTAACTGGGCTGCGCTGACTGACTGGGCAGAGAAAGGTCTGATTACCTTAGGGGACCTGTATGAAGATAACATCTTGCTTCCCTTTGGTGCATTGCAAGAATGGTACGATCTGTCCCGTGGGGATTTCTTGCCCCACTCGGCGATTACTGCGGCCATCCAAAAGCATTGGAGAGGAGGGCTGAGTGAACCGCAAACATCAATGGCATGCCAGTACGTGGTATAGGCAGCAGGAGCCTTTAAAGCAGTCACCTGCCTGTATCGGCGTATGACGCACGAGGCACTGCCTCCATTACTGACACTACGGCAAAAATGGGAGGGAGACTTAGGCGAAGAGATTCCCGAAAAGGCATGGGCTGAGCTGATCGAACGGGCATAGAAAAGTACTAGAAATGCACGCTTCCAGCTGGTGCATTTCTATATATTACATAGGGCGTACCTTACCCCAGCAAAAATTAATAAATATTTCGATACCAATTCGGCAATGTGCCCGCGATGCAATACGGTGGGTGTAGATATTTGTCACATGATTTGGGGTTGCACCCAGCTTGGGACCTATTGGGAAGAGGTGGTTACAATATTGCAGGAAATTACAGGTAGGGATGTAGAGCCCACGATAGGCCTTTGCATGCTGCACTGGTTACCCCATACCTCCAAGAAAAAGATTACTAGTAAGTTTTTGGACATGGGCCTTCTTTTGGTGAAAAGAGACATTACAGCCCACTGGAAATCTAAGAAGGGCTCAAGCGTTCAGAGATGGCAGATTGATCTCCTTAAATGGGCAGAGTCCGAGGGAACCGTTAGATTACAACAAGCTAAACGGACAAATAGCGAAAAAGCACTAGAGGCAGCAAGGGCTTGGGAAAACTTAGTAGTCTTGCTCAAAATCCCAGTCACCGCTCCGGATGATGACTTTGCCAATGCTGACCCAGCTGCTCAGACAAGCTGCCAAGATAGCTTTATATTCTGTGATTGGATGTATGTATCCCTGACCTTTCTGATTGCACTAGCCTCTGACGCTGAGAGAATATATTGTTGATTGATGTAATACAGCATCATTGTCCCTACTTGTGATGCCCCTAACCGTTGGTATAATTATTGCTTATGTGTGATACGCCAGGGAGGGGGGAGGGATAAGATGGAGGGAAGGGAGTTCGCCTAGTAGCAGCAAGGGTGCGGCAGGAGGGGGTATTTTTGTTTTTTTGTTTTTAATTCCCCCTTTTTTTTGTACATTATCCACAATGCTAATTGGTTGCTGCTAATATATGTGTTTTCTAAGTGCCTATTGACATTTGCTGCTATTGTAATGCAGAGTAATACTCGATGCATATGGATCAATTTCATATCACCTGTTCTTGGGTACGACTATGTTGTAACCTCATTGTGTGCCTTCCTGCTTGCCTATATATCCTGATAATGATTGTATGGGTTTGTTTTGGAAACAATAAAAACATATTTTTAAAAAAAACAAAAAGGCGGAGATCTCCACACAAGTAAATGGGCTTACACCTGACAGGAATCCCTATATAAATTCCTGGCAGGAGTTAAAAAGTTACACTCAGTTGTAAACTTGGGGTTATTTCAGAAACTGGGTAGTGGTCAGAGTTCATGACTAAACCCTCTTGGTGCGGCTCTCTGAGGTGATTACCTTTTTGCGCACATTGTTTTACACCCACTGTATAAGTATTTGTTTAAGCTGCGTTAGGACACCTCCATTAAAAACTGATCAGTAAACACCAGGGATATAAAACTATTTTGGTAATTCCTCTGAGATCTACTGTGAGACTTCCTTTAGGTCAAGTGTACTCCAGATATAGACTGCTAGTCTTTATTTGGGATTTAGTATTAGTATAGGAAGTTTAATGGAGGCAAGACATCTACCAGGAATTGCATCAAGGTACATAGAGCAGAAAAAACAACCCACCCAGGACAACTCAATGAGATAAGCTTGGTCATCTTGAATACTTAATATAGGTTCACGAAGGGGCATAAAGTTACGTTGGTATATTGCAGTTAGTCAGCTTCAGTGCCACAAAGCCTGAACTTAAGCAACAGTATTACAAAGGACTGGCAGGTATATCTCTGATTTCTCACCTTCAGATGACAATACAGAACAGTGAGGACAATCCCATAGATGAACAGGATGGCATCAAGAATGTAGCAGATCTCTGGCTCCTTCAGTGCCTCTGGAAAACATCAGAGTGGGTTTTCAGGTGGGTTGTGTGTTTTACATTGTCCGTCAATTTTTCATACATAGGCATCATTATTTCCTACAAATGTCATCAGGGCACATACAATATCTTCCAATCGTCATTCATGGTGCTATATCCGCTACATGAGATTTTTTATTTAATTACTTGGGAAGACAGTTTTAATTAGTTGCTGTCAATGATGGAGTGTGCAGATGTCTCCCATTTTCTCACATGACACAGCTCCCCTTTGTACTTAGGAGTCCTGTTGCTCTGAACAGTTCTTCCACAACATCTAGTCCAGAGTATCAAGCTGCAACAATACCGAGTGCACAATATTGTCTACCCCTACATCATCAAAGTAAGTATATATAAGTAATTGTAATTCTACTATTCCTATACCTATATCATCAGGGTACATAGATATGTCGTCTTCCTAAGGTTGGGTATGGTTGTATGTATCAGTATCGAATGACAAAATATCGGCCTGCGCCAACAGCAAGTGCAGAATATTGGCTACTAATACATCACAAAAGGCAGCATCTTCTTCTTCCTGATATATATATAAGATGTATTTTCCATAGAAAGAGCGTTTTTTCTTTGCCAATAACTTTGGCGTGGTTAGACGAATCCTTGCGAAATTTTCAAAACTAGTTTGACGCTCACTTCTGCTGCTGTCTTTAAAGTTTCAAGGTGATTCGTCAAGCATGGGCCGAGAAAAAGGGGAGGTCCAAAAACACATTTTCCCCAGGTTAAGTTCCATAGGAACTTTAGACAAGGCTACAGCTCAAACTGCTGCATATAATTACACCAAATTTGTCAGAAAGGTAGCTGTTGGTCCAGAAAGCGACCGTTTTGTGAATTGGTGTAGATCCATTCAGTAGTAGGGGCCACAAACTCCCCGGGGCAAAAAACAAACAATTAAAGGGGAGCTGCATGGACCCCGTGGGCCCCAGAGACCACCACCTCCCCGGGGCGTACTTAATATTTAAAACTGGGAGGGGGGCCATGATATACGGCCCTGGGGCCACCACCTCCCAGGGGCCAGTCTGTGGAAACAGAAAGAGGGGGCCACGCAGCTCCCTCCTGGAGCAACTAATGGTCCTGGGGACCGCCAACCCCAGGGCTGGGTCCTGCTATGTCCCAGGGTGCCTACCTGTGGCACATAGCGGTTTGCTTTTGCTTGGTGGGAGCGGTGACAGCTCCCGCCAAGCGAGAGCAAACATAACTTCACTACCAGCAGGCAGGAGCTGTCAAACCGCTCCTGCTTGTTGGGAACAGAGTTTTCATCTTTTTCCCTGCCCGCTGTACAGGGAAACTGATGAAACATATTCCTCCCGAATACAGGGAGCTGCATTTCTAGCTGCTCCCTGTATGTGGGACCAATGCAAGCTACCGCACGAGGCGGGGAGCTGGCTGGGACTACGGGGGCCTTGAGGCTCCCCCTTGGCCCCATCAAACCACACTGGGTGCCCTGGTTGGGCTCCAGAGCACCCAGGGAGTCGTGGCCAGGAGCACTCCCCATTGAATTAAGACATTGAATTCAGGTCAGGCCCTGGGGGATGAGGTCCCCGGTGCCTAAATCGGCCGGGGGAGGGGGGCCGAGCTGCTCCCCTCCCCATTAAAATAAGGCTGAGCCATGGTGGATGGGGTCCCCGGGGCTGAAATAGGCCCAGGGAGAGGGGGACGCATGGCCCCCCTCTCTTTGTTTGGGAAGACAAAGCAAGTGTATTTTGTCTCATATTCCACGTTGAAAGACTAAATGAAATCCTTAATGGAGGTGACTTCATGTTAATCTATTGGAACACTAGCTGATCTGGGGTGATTGTGACGAGAGAGAGCAGTCTATGATTCTCCCTTTTAATTACCCTGAATACACAAATGCCCAAAATCATCTGCAAGCTCTACCTGTTTTGCAATGCCCCATATTTCTTAATAGTATGCAAATGTCTTCCCACCTTTTCCCACATTGATGGAGTGGGACAGCATAACAAAAGGCCCTCGAGTGTGTTTCTGCCGATTTTGATTATGCATTATTGATGCAGAGGAATATGAGGATAACTCTATCAAACAAAGAAGCACCTATTTCATTTAGTTACAGGAAAGTACCCTTGTTTCGTAAAGATTCACCTCCTTGTAGTATTGTTCTCTTCTTTTGACGAGGATTCATGTTATCACAGATTTGTGAGGAACAATCACATGGACAAAATTACATGCACACCCTGTGGCCCTTTACACAGCTGTAGTGTAGAATATTCACAAGACATTTACTCAACAAGTTAGCACTCAAGCAAATGAAAGTACTTCAGTAAGGTAGACATTTTCCTCACTGGGGACTCTTCTTGGAAAAAAATTAGGTTTGATTCTGACCCTCGTACTGAATTCACAGAAATTAAACATCAACGGGAAGCACTTACAAATGCAAACATAGCAGGTGCCCCAGTTGAAGTTCAACTTCAGTAAAGCACAAACAATCATAATTTCTTGGCAAAACAAATGTTTCTCTTCTCATATTTCACACAGAAAAATAATATGAAATTCTGAATGGAGGTGAATTCTTGGTGAATCTATTGGAGCACAATCTGATGTGTAGTGACTGTGATGAGTTGTTTGTTTCTTATCGTCTCCTGGTGAGAGCAGGGTCCATTGTTCTCCTTTTTAAATACCCTAAGTATGCAAATGTCATAATTCATAGCACCACTCACACACTAACTCACAGACATACACAGGCACTCATACATCCACTCACAGACCCACACAGGCAGTCACACAGGCACTCACAGAGCCACAGAGGCACTCACAGACCCACTCACAGACTTACACAGGCACTCACAGAGCCACACAGGCATGTACATGCCCACTCACTCACACAGGCACTCTAGGCCCATTCACAGACTCACAAAGGCACTCACAGACCCACTCACCGACACACACAGTTACTCATACACCCATTCACACACTCACACAGGTACTCACACAACCACTCACAGGCCCACACAGGCACTCACACACTCACACACCCACTCTCAAAGGTGACAGGTTACAGTTAGAATAAAAAACGTTAAAAAACCATAGACATTCAGTCAAAGAAAATCAATTGTTACAGGGACATTATAGTCGTTATGGTTAGGCTCAGATTTCACTCGTACAAAACCATTGAAATACAGCATATAGTTAACCGAGCTAACTATAACTTATGCCCCCCAATGCACTGCTATGACCTCACATATAACATCACTCATGACATGGTCAGTGACATCACTGATGACATCTCAAATGACCTATCATCAAAGGGATCTATAAGAAATAGAGCAAGGGATTCGCAAAAATAAGTCCTATAATTTGCAGATCATCTACAATGTAGCTAAATTAATATTAATCCAACACCTATATGTAGTTGACACAGTCCATGCATGCACATGCACAAACTCACGTCTACTTATTTAAGTATATGGGTTGAGTACTCACACCAACAGACAACCATGTCAGAGCACTTAGGGAAGGGGATGGTGGAGGAGATAAAACAGTATAAGAAGTCACTATCTGGGTTTAGTCCTTCTAAACCTGATAACCCAAGCAGAAGAGTATGGCCTACGGAACCCACCTGAACTTAAATCAGAATCAGCGTGTTTTCAGTCCAAGATGTTGCAAAGGGAAGTTCCATGGGGAAGATCCTAAGTAGTAAAAAACCAGTGTTCAGACAAAATATTGGAAATTAAATATCGTCAGGCTGAAATATCGAGTCTGAAATATCGTCACACAGACATATCGTGTGCAAGGATATCGTTGGCAATCAAAGATTTTAGGGTAAGTAATATCGATTTTAAAAATACCAAAATCATTAATATAGTTTTCAAAAATATAATTAAGATTATCGTTTTTTATTTATTTGTATGTATTTCAGTATGTATTTTAATTGTATCTGTTATAAAATGTTTGTTTAAATATGTTTTATGTTTTTAATATACTTTTGTAATTGTTTGCAGTTTAGATATTTAGCTTTATATTTTTTTTTAATTTTTAGTACCATAGCGGATTGTGGGGTTCATATAAGGTGGGAAAATAATTAATCTTAAATTAATATTTTCTATGTAATTAATATTTATATATGTTAATTGTATGAATATATATATGTTTTTAAAATGTACTTTCTGGTGTGCGTTGTGTGTTTTATAGGGGTATAGGGTGGGAAGTAAATTAATTATCATTAATTAATAAATAATTTTTTATTAACAATTATTTAATTGATAATTAGTTATGTCAATTGCATAATTAGTTTGAAAATTACTTTTTAGGTGCGGGTTGTGTGTTTTGTAAAGGTATTGTGTGGGAAGTAAATTAATTATAATTAATTGTTAATTAATAGTAATTTAATTGATGTATGTGTGTTGTTTTTGTATGGGTAAAGGGTGTGTAGGAAATTAATTATAACCATCAATAATGTTAATTTATAATAATTATTGAAATTATAAATTATTATTTAAAATATGTAATTAAGATATTATGTATGTAATAGATTAGGTATGAGTTGTGACATTTGTAGGAGTAAAGGGTGGGAAGTTAATTAAACATGTATAATTTTTATAGTTAATTATCAATTATAAATGTTTAATTGACAATTATGAAAATGATGCAAATAATATGTTTTTAATTTATATATTAAGTGTGGGTTGTTTGTTGTGTATGGATAAAGGGGGGAGGTAATTGAATACAATTATTTTAGTAATGATTAATTATTATTAATATTCTAATAAATATTTAATTATGAACATGTGCAAATAATATCATTTAAAGAATTCATTTAAGATGTGTGTTGTGTACTTTGTAGAACTATAGGCCCTCATTCCAATGTCGGCGGGTCCATCAAGATCCACTGAAGCGGTCTGAGCCGGATATGAGCCAGCGGTCAGAGGCATCAGGCGGAGGGACCAATCACTGCTTTTTCGATGGGCTCAAGGAGCCTGTCGGGGCAGCGGTGGGACCATAATCCCTACAATAGGGGCAGTGCCTTCTAAGGCACCGCCTTAGGGATTACAATGCCCATTTCCGTCTGCCTTTTCATGGTGTCCAACCATGAAAAGGCAGACGGAAAGGGACTTTGGAGGCCACAAGCAGGGCCTCCATCCCCCCTGCGCCTTCGCTATGAGGCCCAGGGGCACACAAAGTGTCCCCTCAAATGCCCATGAACCCTGTGCCAGGCACCCTGTGGTGCCTGGCACAAGGTGCGAGGATATTTGTAAACATTAATTTTTTTATTTTTCCTGGAAGCGGGCCGTAGAACAAGCCACAATTGAAAAATGCATGTTTCCAACCGCCTTCACGGCAGTGATTCATAATAAGGCGGGTGGAGCCGCCGGCTACATGTCAGACTCCTTCCCGATACGATGTCGGTCGGATGCTTGTCCGACCGGCATCGGAATGAGGGCTATAGGGGAGAAAGTTATTCAAGTAATAATAAGTTTCAAAATAGTTAATTCATGTTTTATCAATTATGTTATTTATTTTTGTATGTGTTAATTGTGTTGTGCTTTTTAAATGTAAATGACATTGTATTTATTAGTTAATATTATTTTGAGACTATGTAGTTTTGTATTTTATTTATAATAATATTTGTAGTAATTTAAGATATGTATTAAACATTGTACAATGTTATTTGTTTAATCTTATTGAAAACAAATTAGATTTTTTTATATTTACATATTTATATTTTTTGTTATTTCGTATGTTTTTGAAATAATTGTATTTAATTTAAGTTAATTAGTCTGTTTCTAATATTGCACTGACTGGAGTGAGAATTGTAAATTTTACCCCTCCACAATCCAACACTTTCCCAACTCTTGCACTGGTTGGAGTGGGATTAGTACATTGTATCCTCTCTGTAATCCAACACTTACTATTGCACTGACTGGAGTGGAAATAGTAAATTTTACCCATCCGTAATACAACACTTTCACTTCTTTTGCACCGACTGGAGTGGGAATAGTACATTTTAACCCTCGGCAATCCAACACTTTCCCTACTGTTGCACTGACTGCAGTGGGAATAGTAAATTTTACCCCTCCGCAATCCAACGCATTCCCTACTTTTATATAAATTGTATTGGGAATAGTGTATGTATTAATTGTAAAATGTTATCGTTTAAAAAAAAGTTTTTATTGTACTGAAAATGGTTTGTTTTTTTAATGTTTTATGTTATTGGCTATATGTATGTATATATATATATATTTATTTTTTATATGATTACATTTAAAATAAATATTAAATTATGTTATAAACTAAAATTATTAATTTCACTATATTTTTAATTTGATGTAGGTAAATATATATATAAATATATATATATACATATATGGTGTTTTACTTTCTGAAAATAATTATAGTTGTTATTCTTTTTATAAGCCAGTACATACATTTTAATTTTATTTTTATTATATTAGTATTATTAATTAATATAGTCAATGTTTACTATTTAAATTTATATATATTTAAAATACGATATTTTAGACAACTATATTAATGACAACGATATTTTTTCCAATATTTTTGTCATTTCAATAATAAGTATAGGATGGCGATATTTTTGACATCAATATTTATGTAATGAAATGTTTGTATGGGGATATTTTGAGGGTCGATATTTTGTCAGTGAAACGTGAAAACTTCAATCCTCTGCTGGAAAGATAGGATTGGAAAGAGTCTGCAGGGTACTCGAGTGCAGCGCCATAGATTGTTTGGGTGTGTGTAACGCATGCCCACTTGATGTCCATGTACTGCGCTATCGCGTGCCAGACCAAGGGGTGATATATTCTTTGCACTTTGAGAAAAAGAAATCCACAGATGATGACCATCAACTTTGAGTGGGTTTTGAAAGCTATGGCAGGTTTGTAGGATTTAAATTAAGTTCAAGAGGTAATGATATATTTCCATAAACATAAATACCGGGGGACAAGAAAATGAAAAAATATGATATTTCAATCTTAAATAACATTTGGAAATTGTGTCTGAGTTAATTAGGGTATAGAATTTGGGGCACAAGTGTGCAGTCTAAAGGAGGCAAGTAATTGCGAGCATGTGAAAAGAGCACACTTAAATCTCTTCTTATGTGTTGGAGTTTTAGAGAGCAGAGCTTCTCCTCAATACAGTCAACTCCAATCCACTTGATGCATCACCCATCATCTTTCACAAATCCAGCATAGACGGTTATTTGCTAAAATATGTCAGAATATCGAGGTTAAAAATATCGACCTTCACATATAATGATTCCACAATATCAACTAAATCCTAAAGGTAAATGGGATTTACCATTCCAAACTCCACATTAAAGTAACTTGAAGATTTATATATCACCTATGTAGTAGATGTGGTGTTAAGAACGGTCAATCTATAGGTCTGTATATGTACACACTTATCTTGACCATATAGTGGTAGTCCATATTGGGAGTCAACATTGTTTAAGGCCAATAGTATTGTTGTGCCCCACACTGGTCAGTTCAGATTTACTCAGTAGTCATTCAATTTGCAGTCTCTATGCTGACAGAGGAAATTGTAGTAGCATGACCACCTTACTCCAAGTCAGTAGGGACACGGTGTCCAGTCCTGACCTTTTGAACTGCAAATCATTGATTCCAGTTGTAACGCAGGACTTCAACACCCAAAATGCACTAGGCTATCACCCAAATGTCCAAGCTTCGACACTATGCCCATAATGACTGGGTGGAAGGCAGTCGCCCTAAATTGCTGTTGTGTTTTATGTATGGATCGAACACCTCCCTATTAACAATGACTTCAATGTCACTACATTGGCTACTGGGCAAGCAGGCAAACGCTAATGAATAGCAAGGGTTTCCATTTTGAAATCTTATTTTAATTTAGGACTTAGAGTTGGACAACTCTTTTGGCCTCTTCCAATAGCTACTGGGTCTACCTGGTGAGATGTGGGACTACAGCAGGAAGTAAAGATGTATTCCACCTGTAAATTCTACACAGTGCTGTCTTTTGCACTACAACATTCAGGGCCTTATTTATGAAAAGTGTAGCATCGCTGCATGAGAACAGCAATGCAACACTTTTTAGTGCACCCTCCTTGCGACACTATGTTGCGCTGTATGTACTGTATGGTGCTCCATGTCACAAGGATTTACAGATATGTCAGTATTCCTGATGTATCTGTAGGCGCAAAAGTGACACATTGCTGGGGAGTGTCTGAAAACAGACGCAACTCCAGCAATGTGTCCATTCACATGGGTCTAGCACCATGTGAACGGGCCTGCGTTAGTCTTACGCCTGCTGTGAGGCAGGCATAAGGATTTGACGCAGTGGCGTCCTAGAAGTGTCACAGTGAAATCTCATGCATTTCACTGCAACACTTCTACAAGTTTTTATGCGGGGGAACGCCCACCCTGCATACATTAAAGCTGACGCAGGGGTTTACAAAGTGACGCATCTGCTTAGATGGGTCACTTTGTAAATATGCCGCAGTGTGGCACATATTTTTCCTAATCATAGATAAGCCCCTTAGTGTCTAGCTAATTCCACATTTTTTATCCAAGTGGAAATTCCATTTAAACAGCAGAAACCCGTTTCTGATTAATTTAGGTACTGTTGACGGATTTTTAGACATTGGACTCAATGTGTGAAGAAGAGGAAAATTGAAGTTTTACTCACTATAAAATAACAAGTGAAGCCAATCGTCGCACACAAACAGATCCGAGATTCAATGGGAATGAATTGCGAAATTTGCCAGAGAACGTTGTTATTTGTCGCAGAACCCATGTGCTTCCGAATCCAATGGAACAGATCTTTTCGTTTTATGTGAATATGATTATCGAGTAGGTGGGAAGATGGGATTAACAGGATAGGCTACCTAATCTGAGGGAGAAGGTACCTATCGAACATATCCGCCAAGCCCATCTCTAGCCATCATGTATCTTGTTTGCACACGCGTGCTTCATTTGTAATAATAAGTGCTGTGCCTAAGGTTTTGCTCAAAATTCCACCACTGGCGTAACGGAAATTGAGGGGGCCTCCCTGCAAGGAACGTGAAGGGGCCCCCTCCAGGCTCAATCAAAAGCTCTCAGGCAAGAGTGCTGTGCTGAGGGACCCCCTGAAGCTTGGGGCCCCCCCGCACCGCGGGGGCCTGTGTTACGCCCCTGAATCCCGCAGCCGACACAGATGAATATCAGAATGGCGAATACCAGGGCTGCAGAGTGTGGATTCCACCTCATGCCTCTTTCTTTAATAATAATAATTCCATATTTGTAAAGCGCAAACTTATGACCCCCTAAGGGGATCCAGGCGCTGAGGGGGGGGGCAGTCGGGGAAATTAAGTGAGCTATTGCCCTGAGTCACATGATGCTGAGCTGCCACCGGTGCTGGGCATCGAAACGTGAGCCCCCGTGCTTCGGAGTCAGTCGCTCTGGCCGCTGCGCCACACCTCTCACCACCAGACACACCTTGTCCCTTTATTTCACTCTTGGTGGTTCTTTTCCTGCCTGCTTTCCACTTTTGTCACTGTTTTTCAGTCTTTCTCTTCTTCCTCTCATCATCTGTTTGCCTTTAACTCTCTCTTGCTCTGGATCAAAGTCTGAAGAGGAATAGTATATGCTGGTGCCTAGAAAGGGGTGTCAGTAGGTCCCTCGTGCAACCACTGGCCTAAATCAAGCACTGCTGCACACTCACACCAACTCTCTTCAAAAGTCAATGGGGAGTGGACTCTGGTGGGCATGGGCTTCACAGTTCTTCTGCTCCTCTGTCGAATTTTTTTTTGCTACTTACCCTCAGATATTTTCTAAGACGATTTGTGAAACCAGCTCAACAAGCCTGTGCCCTATTTTGTATTCTCCATGCTTGCAGTGTGGCGTGACACCAGCACCGCAAGATTAGGGCTCAGATAAAGCACACACAGAAGGCATGCTGAACTGAGTCATGCCACAGATCCTCTCTGTGTCTGTGCCCTGCTTGTGTTGGCATTCGTAAGCAAGTTAAAGCCCAATGTTGGGCTTTGCCAATGCCTGTTTGGAGGGTGAGAGGTCATTGGTTGGGTTGCAGTTATTGACTGTTGTTTACATTGCTATCATGCGGTAAGACAGTGGCAGCAAGTGAAATAAAATCACTTATTATTCCTACTTTCTGCAATTTCCTCTTCACAGAGGCCCAATCAGGGTTATTTTTAGTCATTGAGGAACGTACTGCATGAAGCACAGACATGTGGAAAGAGCTGTCTCTGCCGCAAATGTAGTAAGACTTTATAAAGAATAGGGGATTGATTCAGTAAGGACTACAGAAGCCGGAATCAGTATTATAACTATATACACATGAGCATGCCTCTGAGCCCATAAATCACAACGTTATTTTAGCTTTCGGTCCTTTTTATTGACTGAAAGTATCAACCTTATTTTTCTTTTTTTACATTTAATTCGAACAGAGTAAGTTCTTCGTCATTAGACTTTTTTCTTGTATCTTACATAATTCACACAATTATCCTGTACATATTATTTACACATTTTGACAAAGACATAAACATAAAACAAATGGTGTGACGTTTGTGCAAATTAAATCTCCACTGGTTTGTGTTTCCTTCACATTACAGTACATAAATGTCCAACTGTTTTCACCTAAGGGACCTTAACTAGATTGGTCCTCAAACTTCTTGATCTTTTTGGTCCTAAGCAGGGTCAGAAACACTTGTTTAGATACTGTTATGAGGGAACCTTAGATTTGTTATATTTCCTGTTCTGGGGGAACAAGGACACTTTGTAGCCTTTCCCGGTATGTTCTGGTTCTCTGCTTATATATTGCCAACGCGTTTCGACCTGTTGTGTGTGGACCTGCGACTTCAGTGTAAGGTCTTCTTCAGGGCTTATTGTATTTCTGGAAGGACATCTTTCTCCTGTATGGGTGACAATGTGCCTTATTTTCAATATGCATTCTTTTTAATGCCTCTTAATGGTGAGTCACATATAGTGAACTTACGTACCGTATTTTCTGTTATGCGAGTTTTCTCAGACTGGCAATTTCCTTTGTCCTGTAGGAGTATATATATATCTTTATTAGGGCAGGGTTGCCCACGTGGACATGGAACATCTCCACCTCTTTTTAAACTTATTAAGTTTTTTGTGTGTGGACCTACCCAGCTGTATTCCAAAAGGAAAGGAATGTTGGTTCGATTGCGTAATGGCTTCCGCTCTGTCTGTTCATGTGGTTACTGGTAGCTGTGGGGGTTTTAAGAACTTGTTTTAGTAGTTGCGCGGAGAACAACTAGTTTCTACAATGTTGACATGCACCTAACCCGTACTTGGGTCCCTCCACCTGCTGTATGCGACAAGGGGTTAGTTTATTTTGGTAGCGCGGGGAACAATTAGTTTCTTAAAGTGTGGTTGTGTACCTAACCCGTGTAAGGGTCCCTCGCCCTGCTATTATCGTTAATCCAGGTTGTGGTGTGGCAGCGCTTGGTGAGGTTCTATTATTGTTCTTATCAGTGAACCAGTTGGACATTTATGTACTGTAATGTGAAGGAAACACAAACCAGTGGAGATTTAATTTGCACAAACGTCACACCATTTGTTTTATGTTTATGTCTTTGTCAAAATGTGTAAATAATATGTACAGGATAATTGTGTGAATTATGTAAGATACAAGAAAAAAGTCTAATGATGAAGAACTTACTCTGTTCGAATTAAATGTAAAAAAAGAAAAATAAGGTTGATACTTTCAGTCAATAAAAAGGACTGAAAGCTAAAATAACGTTGTGATTTATGGGCTCAGAGGCATGCACATGTGTATATAGCAAATGTAGTAAGAGGCACAGACTTTGTTTCTGATTTCTCCTTCCTATAGAAATAACACACTGATCTGTCTTGTAATCCCTTCTGAAGAAAGAAAGACACAGGTAGTTGCTAAACTGTCTTGAGTCCTTCTCATTTCCTTTTTCATCACTTCCTGGCGAAGTTGTTCGCTTACCACTATCCGGTTACCCTTGCAGTTCCTAGTATGTAATGTTCTTCCTGCCAAACCTCTCCGTAGATCCATGCGTGTACAGCTCATCCAATAAAATGTTGTTTAGCATTCTGGGACTTGTAGTCCTGCTTTTGGAATTCTGTGATGTAAATACCAGAATGCAATAGCAAGTGTTTGTTGACTACTGGGACTTGTAGTCCTAATTTTATAGGGGCTAAATAGGACAATGAATCCTAGAATGGAAAGAAAAAACAACCTGGACTGGGTGAGCTGTTTGCTCCTGTGTTAAGAAAACTTGAGCGGTGTGTTTTGTTCATGCCACTTGCTATCCATCTCTTAAGAAAACAGTCTTCATTATCTGACCTGCAAGACTCATTGTATCCCATCAGCAAGCATGCTTTTATGTCCAATTTACAAAATGCAAGTTTGGTTGGCCCAGTTCCTGTTTCCACATGAAGCCTAATAGTGTTTTCACATACGAACATATAGAATAGATGCATTGGTTAATTGAATGCCAGTGACCCTTATTTTTTTAAACTAGGTGCAGTAAACAATTATATTTTATGTTGTAATTTAAAGTGTTTGCGTACGATTTATATTTTATGTTGTCATTTAAAGTGTTTGCGTACGATCACCTGTTAAAGTACATTTTCTAATGCCTCTCATTAGTGGTTGGTTAACTCCTAACATTCAACCCCTGTCAGCAACCGTGCAGAATTTTCACACATATCAAAGGCAGCAGAAGTGGCTGCTTACCAACATGGCATATGCACTTCCTGTACCAAGCAGCTTGGATTTTAAGGTTAAGTTATTCCAGTCTTTAAAATACCAAAAACGATATGTTTCAACCACAAATGAACGCAAAGTAATCTTATTCAGAAAGTCAGCTCAGCAAATTAGGCGTTCGCAGCTGACCTGTTTGTAAATAGCAGGTCATGGGTTTGAAGTAGGGCAGTGCCTTGGCATTTATCAACCTGAGGTCGACAAAATGAGTATTATTACATTGGCTAATGATAGTAGCTTGTACAAACAGTGCTACAAAAAAACCCGAACTGTAGCAGCAAGCACTATATTAAAAATGTTATTGCACGGGTATCTCAAGTTGAATGGGCACCAGTGAAGGAGGTGGTGGACTGGTTCATGTGAGGGAAGCTTGCGCAGCTGTTTGTCGTGATGCTGGCCGTGCTGCACCTATAGTGTGTATGTCGGTTGTTTACATTCCTTTTTTTTGACAACAAACTTTATTGGCATTTGTAAGGACACCGGGGAATTCGTCCCCATACACGGTACCAAGATGAAGAAAAGAACAGTGAGAAGTGGCATCCTCGTTCAGCCCCCCCCTGGTCTGCAGAACATCAGACCCCCAAACCCTCCCCCCCACCCGCACATCACATCCGCCCACGGTCCAACACAGATATGCAATATTTTCTATCCGCATGAGCTCCATACTCCAATTACCCATCCACAATACATGGGGCCCGGGGCCCCGAAGGGGGACTCACCGGGGCTCTGATTAGCCTCTCTATTGGGTCCAATGGCACTGCATCCCCCCGCACAGACAACACAATACCCCGATATCGCGCCCATCTCTTCCAGACTTTACCATGCTTACTCGGACAACCCCTTGCCAAGAATACCGCCTCCTCCGCAGACATGCAGCGATCTAGTGCTTTCTTCCAGGCCTGAACCGGGGGCGGGGCAGAAGACTTCCAATGCTGGGCAATATCTCGCTTGGCCAGCGTCAATCCCAAAAACAGGAGGTGTCGCTTATAGATGTTGCCCCCTATCTCCTCGGTACAATGCAACAGTGTTAAGCGGGGATCGGGGGGAAGCTCCCAACCCAGCACCCCCCCCAGGCAGGACAGAACCGCCGTCCAGAACGGGCGCAGCCGCCCACAGTCCCACACCGTGTGCAAGAATGTACCGTCCCCATCGCCGCAACGGAGACACGTGGGGGACCCAATTAAGTGCATGCGCCAAAGGCGGTGCCGGGTGTAATACGCCCTGTGCAGGTATTTGAATTGTATGAAGCGGTATTTGGTGGCCACCGCAGCATATCGCGGACCCGCTATAGCGTCTGCCCAGTCATCCTCCGTGAGCGCGGGGATATCGCGCTGCCACGCCTCCTTGGTATTATCTAGGGTAGTGTTCATGAAGGTTGTCAGAGTCTGATAAATCTGGCGAATTTTGTGATCCCCGAGGTCTCCCATCAACAGTCTACCCTCTAGTGGGTGGAACTCCGGCAGAGTGTCTAGGTGCTGGATGCTAGGTGCGAGGGCATGCCGCAACTGGAGATATTTGTGAAACTGGGATTTATGCAGCTCAAAATCGGCCTGCAGCATCTGAAACGACTTAAGCGACACTCCCTTCATCACATCCCCCAGCGAGGAGATCCCTATCATGTCCCAATAGCAAAAGCCCTCCAGACTTGCCATCTCCTTGAGCAGGGTACCCTGCCACAATGGGGTGGCCCGCGTAAGCCTGCCGCGCCAGCCAATAGAGATGACCGATTGCCGCCAGATCCGGATCACCGTAGCACACGCCGGGGGCAACCGGTCTAGCGAGGAACGGCTATAAAGAAAATGCAGCAGAGGCTTCTCCGCCAATGCGGCCCGGTCCAATGCGTAGGCTGGATCCGCGGGGGAGGCATACCACCAGTCATTTATGACTAGGAGATGCGCGGCCCTGTAGTAAGCCTGAACGTCCGCCACCGCTATGCCCCCGCAGTAGGTAGACTGCACACACGTCGCCAAGGCCACCCTCACCGGCCCGCCATGCCAGAGGAATTCATTCAAAAGTGCGTTCAGCTGGCGGAACCACGCCTGGGGCACCTGGAAGGGGTAGTGTTGGAGATGGTACAAGAGACGCGGTAACGTCACCATCTTGAAAATGGCTGATCGGCCGTAGAGGGAGAGTGGAAGATGCGACCACACCCTAGTTTCATTGCGGACTTGGGTCAGCAGGGGCGCAATATTCAGAGTCCAAGCAAGATCCGGCGTGCGGGTAACCCGCACTCCTAGGTATTTGATATGGTCCGGGGCCAGCACTAATTGAGAGGCCCAAGCCTGGCTTCTCTGGTCACCATACAGGGGAAACAGAGTGGACTTAGCCGGGTTAGCCACGAGGCCCGACGTCTCGCCGAACACCCGCAGAATCTCAAGCACCCGGGGCCCAGAGGCCCACGGGTCCACCATAAAGAAGATGACATCATCGGCATAAAGCGTGATACGATCAGAGTGGCCCGAGGGCCAGTCCATACCCCGGAGGACCGGATCGGAGCGGGACCACGCCGCCAATGGCTCGATTGCCAACGCGAACAGCAGAGGGGACAGCGGGCACCCCTGCCGCGTCCCCCGCTTGATCGGAAACGAAGGGGAACAGGCGCCGGCCACCCTAACCGACGCCGAGATGTCCGTATACAGCAGACGCGTGTATTCCAAGAATCGGGGCCCCAAGTTTACCGCCCCAAGCAGCTTGAACAGGTAGGTCCTACTAAGGGAGTCGAAGGCTTTATCAATATCCGCCTGGAGCAGAGCGGTGGGCCGATCCACGCGCCCGGCCTCGGCGATGACATTGTGAAGCCGGCGTACATTATGTCGGGTCGACCGATTGGGCATGAACCCGGATTGGTCGGGCCGGACTAGGGTAGAGATGCACGTCCGCAGCCGATCGGCCAGGACCTTCCCTAGCAGTTTCGGCTCAACGTTTAAGAGCGAGATAGGCCGATACGAGCCCGGATCCTCCGGGGGCCTGCCCGGTTTCAGAAAGACTACAATTTCAGCGTGGCGCCAGTCAAGGGGGAGAATGGCATGGTCCACTGCGGCTGCCAGAGCCGCAAGAAGGTGCGGGCCCAATGTCGTCGCACAAGGCCCGAAAAAATCACCCGGAAAACCGTTGGGTCCGGGGGCCCGGCCCGGACGCAAATTGGTCATCGCGGTGCGAAGCTCATCCAGCGTGATGGGCTCGTCCAGCGCATCCCTCTGGGCATCAGTCAAGCGTACGGGGGGAATATCAGAGAGGAACGCATCAATGAGCGCCTCGTCAAGGGGCTCTCGCTTCGCATATAAATCTTGATAATAGGCCGCAAACGTCTGCGCCACCGCCTCTGGGGAGGTGTGGAGGCTACCGTCACCCGCTCGAAGGAACGGGACCTGCGTCTGGGCATCTCGAGACTGGCACAGCCGGTGCAGCATCTGGCTGGACTTGTCCCCCCATTGATAGATACGGTATTGGGTGGCGAGCCACGCCGCCTTAGCATTATCCGTCAGCAACTGGCCCAGTTGACGCTGGACGTGCAGCAGATTCCGCCGGATAGTGGGATCCGAAGACTGGAGGAGCCGCGCCTGCAACCGCGCCTGCTGGGCCTCCAGCTCCTCAATATCCGCCCGCCGGGTCGCTTTAGCATGCGTTCGGAAGCTTATATCCACACCCCGGAGCACGGGCTTCAGGGCTTCCCAGAAGACCGCCGGCGAGGACGCCGTACCCGCGTTATGCTGAACGTAGTCTGTGACCGCCTGGCTAAGAGCTTCACTATAGTCTGCATCCCTGAGGAGCCATGGCGACATCCGCCACCGGTACGGCGCCCTACGAGTCAGCAGGCGCAAATGTATCTGAGTCGGCGAGTGATCCGAGAGGCCTCTGGGTAGTATCGCCGCCTGAGACACCCTATGTAGATAAGTATGGGCAATGAAAATGTAGTCCAAGCGGGACATAGTGGGGTGAACCGCCGACAGGTAGGTATAACCTTGTGCCGTCGGATGCAGCGCGCGCCAAGAATCAGCCCAACCCAAGGTGGTCGCCAGTGAGTGCAAGCGGGAGTCTACGGGAGCCGCCGGTCGCCCCTGCATGCGCAGCCTATCTAACTCCCCCATTGTGGCGTTCCAGTCCCCGCCAAACAACACCAGGCCCCGTGGCAACCCACCCCAGACCCGTGTTATAACTTCCACAAACGTTTGGCTAAGCGGCGGGGGCGCATACACGCTACCAAAAGTGACCGGCTCTCCACCCAGCGTCCCCGACACTATAATGAACCTCCCTCCGTCATCCACCCAGCGCCTGTCAATCTGAAAGGAAACCCTGCGATGGATTAAGAGCGCTACCCCTCGGGAACCCCTAGTGTAGCCGGAGTGCAGGACGGTGGTGTAGCCGAAGCGCGCCAAGCACGGCGCCTTGGACCCCTGAAGATGAGTTTCCTGCAACATAAGAATATCGGCGCCATATGCCTTACCCGCCCGCAGCACCGCCCCTCGCTTAATCTTGTCCAACAGGCCCCGTACATTCCAGGACACCACATTCAGGACGGCCAGAGGGCCTGCGGTAGAACTCTGTGCCATAGCCAAGCAAACGACAAGCGCGGAGAAGCCCCCCTCCCGGGGGGATGAGGACCCCTTGTGGTGATGTGTGTGCGAGAACAACAACCGTCATAACAAAACAACTCCCTTCCGAACCCCCAACCCCCAACCCCCATAGCCACCCTAGCCCCCCCTATACTTCCCCAAACATGAAGTATCTGTCGCGGTGCCAATCTCCCATCGGCTCCAACTTGAGTCCAGATGTGCGACCACCAATGTATCCCCCCCATCAAGCCCTCCCTCCCACAACCAAACAAGGGACGGGCCACCATAGCCGCTATGAGTCACTGTGCACCTATTTATACGATACCAGTCCGGCAGGAGAGTGACAGTCGATGCAGCTCGTGGGCGCCACAGCTATGTGGCCGTCGCCGCCGGGGAACGAGAGCGCCAGTTGGTGCGCGACTTGTGGCGTTTGGGGCGACCATCCCCATCCTGCTGCGTCCGCCGATTGACAGTCTGAGAGGAGTCTGAGTCCAAGGCCGGAGGGGTGTGGGGCCGAGCTCCGTGGCGCTCCTCCAGCCACCCAAGGGCACTGTCCGGTGTGTCAAAGAAATGAGTTTTCTCTTGGAAGATCACGCGTAGCCTAGCCGGGAAGAGCAGGGCATAGGATAAGTTCAGGTGGCGGAGTTTCTTTTTGACCTCGACATAGGACTGCCGCTGTTGCCGGACCAGTCTAGTGTAATCAGGAAAGAGCATGATAGGGTGGGAATCATATCTCATGAGGTCTCCGTGCAGGCGGGCATGTCGCAGAAGAGCGTCTCTATCCGCATAGTTTAGAAAGCGTGCGATCACCGGTCTGGGCCGTGCGCCCGGCGGAGGTTTTTGGGTCAGTGCCCGGTGAGCTCTTTCCACCACAAAGCACGGCGATCTGTGTTCCGCTGGGAAGACCTTAAGGAGCCAATCTGTCAAAAACTGAAGCATGGACGTCCCCTCGCAATTTTCTGGAAAGCCCACCAGGCGCACGTTGTTGCGACGGGCCCGGCCTTCCGCGTCCTCCACTCTGGCGGCCAGTTCGCGTGTCGTGGCCGTCAATTTGTCCACCGTGGCCTGGAGAGACGTAACACTATCTTCCACTGAGGAGACCCGGTTCTCGGCTTCGGTAATCCGTTCCACCGCCTTGCGCATGTCCTGGCGCAGAAATGAGACCTCCGACCCCACCGCGCCGATCTGGGCCTCCAGGGACGCATGGATTTGTTAATGGCGGCCAGGAGGGTGGCCGAGTCGTGGGACAGGCCTTCGGTGGGGTCCTTGGGCGTCGGCGGCTTAGCAAAATGATCAAGGGTAGGCTGTTTGGCCGCCCCCCCCGGCGGTCGGTCCTTCCCCATGTCGACGGTCACCTGCGCTCCGCCGATGAGACCAGGGAAAGGGGGCGCCCCAGCCGTCGCGTCTCAGCCCCAGTGGATGTCTGGCAGCCCCGCTCTCGATGTAGGGCCTCCCGTGAGCAGCCCGGCCCCGGCGCTCAGCCCCGGCACCCAGCGTCACCTCCCGCCGGAAGAGACGCTCCTCCGGTCGCCGCCGTAGGTCCTCCGCGGCCGCAGACCAGCACCGTCCGCTCTCCTGCCGTCTCCGGGGAGCAGCCTTGTCACCACACCTGTCGCTTCACCTTCGGGCCCACCAGGGGCCGCCGCCGTCGTCGACCACCCCAACCAGACAGGAACCGCGGCCGCCGCCGCCTCAGGCCCGATAATGGAGGCTGCCCCCCTCCACGCACTCCGCCTCCGTCGTCACAGGCACTCCCAGATGGGGGACGGGACCGGCCCAGCAGTCGTCGCGTCCACCGGCGGATTCAGGGCAGTAGCACCAGCCCGGCGCCCCGTGGCGCCCAATCAGGACCGGCCCCGACACCGCCTCGCAGCCAAAGATCCCGGAGGTATCCGGGCGCTGACGTCCTCCGGCCGCAAAGCGAGACAGGCGCCGTGGAAGGCCTCAAGCCACGGCCTCGCGTGGCTGCGTTCCCCGGCCGGGGAAGGCCCCCCCCCCGCTCTGCACGCCCCACCGTCCGGGGCGACTCCGCCGCGCTTCAGGTGCTCCCAGCCGGCTCCCCCGACAAGCGCTCCTGCTGCGGTGGCACAGAGAAAGGAGAAATGACGGATTATCGGCGGCTAGGTAGCCGAGGTGGCGGAGCTCTAGCAGGAAGCGTCCGCCATGCTCGGAACCCAAGCCACGCCCCCTACATTCCTGCTGCTTGCATTGTACCTGTTACTTATGGGGCGATGTCTGGATATCAGGATTGCGATCTTCCTCGCAGCTGGTCATCTCCTCTAGGGCCCATTTCTTTTCTTTATAAAAACAGTTTTTTTGGCTCTTCTACAATCACAAAACATAGAACTGTCGTCCACATCACGTGGTCGTACACTACACATACATAAAACAGCCTGGTGAGTAAGACAAGTCACAAAAGCAATCAAGCCCCGAGTCTTTGCACCTTTAGTCTCATTACACAGGCAATTCACATTTTCTCCAAACACCTCCATGTCTTCACCTCCTGCCTTGTCGCCAGGCCCCTGTATTTCATTCAGTTGACCCATATTTTATGATGCTTCATCGACGTCCTCTGGATATGGTTGGACTGGGACAGAAAACAGGCCCAGGCACTAAAGGGAAAGTTTCCCACATTAGTGAATTACAAAGGCTAAAAAAGTGCCCATTTTTGTGAGTTGGGGCAGCTTTGAACTTGTAAAGACACGTTTATAAGTGTTTTGCAAGGTATGGAAGGATGCATGGATTTGAGCTAGCTGCAGGCAATGTTTGTTTTAATATCCAGGAAATCAATCGCCAATCAATCAGGCTTTATTCAGTATATTAAAACAAACCATAGAAGCACATACATATCAAATACAATGAAAAGAATAATGAACTATAAGATGTCAAATCGTATGTATGAGGAAGAGCTTTTGCAAGACACAGAATTTCCAAACGTTACAGACATTTTCAGCGCCAGACTAAATGATTGACACAGAAGTCTGCCGCGTGGCATATTGGGCAATGCCATATTACAGCAAATAGAAAAAGTCTATTTAATGATGACTAAAAACTATTACACGATAATGCTAAAAAAAAACACAAGCATTTGCAATGCAATAGGTCTAGCATTTGCAAGAGTTTGAGCTATTGGCATTGTAAATGATAATGCCTTTTATTTATGTGTTTAAAAAACCTGCAAACGGTGCGTAAACACCGCTTGCAGGTTTTGTAAACACATAAATAAAAGTCATTGCCATTTACAATGCCAGTAGCTCAAACTCTCACAAATGCGAGACCTTTGTGGCACCAGCGCTTTCGCTTTCAATATCGTAAGCTACAGTGCAGGTGCTTCGATAGCTTCAAAAGTAAAGAAATATAAAAAAAAAATCTATTTCTTTACTTTTAAAGCAATCACGGCACCCACGCTTTAGCTTAACATGTTGAAAGCTTAAGCACGGGTGCCCCAATTCCTTCAAAAGTAAACAAACAGAAAAAAATGTTATTAAAAAAAAATATTTGTTCACATAAGATGTGTGGGACCAGCTGTATGACCGTTTTTTGCGGTTGCAACATTTTACAAGTCGTAAACCTATTAGCGACTCGCAAAATATGGTTTGCGACTCGCTATTAGGAAGGGGCATGCCAAGAGCATCCCTTTCTAATAGCGAGTCTCAAACCAATGTATGATTGTATTGTGACCGGATTTACGGTCGCAAAACACTCACAGTTTACCACTCTTTTCAAAAGGGTGGTAAGTCACTCGCAAATGGACACCTTCCCCTTTGTGAATGGGTTTGCAAATATTTTTTAAGAGCAGGCAACGGTCCCAGGGACCACTGCCTGCCCTTAACAAATGAAACTGAAAAGTTTTTTTGTATTTTTATATGCATCCTATTTTCCTTTAAGGAAAACAGTCTGCATTAAAAAAAAACTGCTTTATTAAAAAAGCAGTCACAGACATGGTGGTCTGCTGACCCCAGCAGGCCACCATCCCTGGTAGTGCTAGCCATTCCCAATGGGGTAGCAAATTGCGACAGCCTCAGTCATATTCATGAGGCATGCAATTTGTGACCCCATTGGGATTCGCGAACAGCGTCTGAGATACTGTTGTACATTAAGTTTAGTGAGTACCAAATTGCTAGTCACAATTTTGCACAATTTGCGACTAGCTAAAATAAATGGTCGGATATTTGGCCCTAAAAACTAAACCGCAGGTCCCGCCAATTAAAAAAAACAAACTATAAATAAACATAAAAATAAAGGCATGCGGCCTTGATCGGGCAGCAAATAACAAAAGAAAAGCACAGCTGCCATTATTCTTGCCGAGGCCTGCTGCGCTGAATAAATGAAGAAAAAAAAAGCATTGAGGGAAAGCGTGTCCTGCCGGCAACAGCAGGCACGACAAAGCTATTTTAGAAAATAGTGCTCGGAGTCTATAAATAAAGCCTCCCGAGTAACAACACATGTAACAGGGGGTGTCCTCATGAGAGGATACCAGAAGAGAAACGGTGGCACTAAGGAGTGACTACTAAGCCAATTGAACAATGAAAAACCACCGTTTACAAAGGACAGGGATAGGAGCCGATTAAAAAGATGGGCAAAAAAGTGAGCGGAGCTTCATGCCCTATCCTGAATACAGCATACCACGAAGAGACAGCGCAAGCGCTGCCTAGGCAAGACCTAAAAAACGATACATTAAAAATATATACCGACGACAAAAGTGCAAAGTTCAGGGTTAATACCAATAACCACACACCCCACGTGCAAAACCGTCCTTCTTGACACCAAATTCCCACGTAGCTATAACAAAATTGGCACAACAGCGAACCAGTGCAATGGAAACAGTACCATGACAAAATACTAAACACTATGGGGCAGATTTACAAGCCCTTTGCAACACTTTTGCGTCACTTTTTCTATGTTAAAAGTGACGCAAAAGTGGCGCAAGGGGCTTGTAAATATGCCCCTATGTGCAGACAGAGGGGGTTCACTCAAGAAATCAATGTAAATGAAAACTTCAAGCCAGACCACAAAATTAACAGGGGAATTCAGGACAGCTAAAACATTATTTTTTGCCTACGCCTAAGAGCATGTTTAAGAAAAGCAACAACACCTACACATACCTCAGGTGTAGAAACTCTCTGCAAAAAGAAAAGTGCATAAATATGTTTGGTGACAGAAACGCTTCTAAGAAGTGGGATTAAAAACATTCTGGTGTAGCTTCGAAAAAACCTATGAATCCAAATAAAGTCCACCAGTTTTTGCAGGGAGTGCTCATTACAAGGGCAAAACCAGAAGAAATTTGGGATCGAACAGGCCCAGAGGAAAGGAGAGCTGGTGCCTGATCTGGCCCAGACTGAATCTAGTCAACAATACCCTGTCCCAGGTTTCTGGCACCATCTGCAGATATTATTCCATCCCTAATGTGGTTCTAACCAGCAGGTTCTCTCTGTTGACAGACTTCTTCAACTCAGAGAGTTCTCCTTCCCCTTTTCTATATTCTCTAAAGCTGGATTTAACCCAGCTTTTATCCTTTGCAGGAATATTGCCTGGCATAGTGAAGATGTCAGGACAGTATATCTTATTGCAGGTGCCCTTGATATATTTTAACCAGACTCTTGTCACATAAGAGGCAGCCCCTAATGATCTCCCTATTCAGGGAAGCATCAGGTTTATGATACATTGAGCACCATAAAATTAATGCCATCGACTACATATAGTAATCCAAGTTCCTCATGGATAGCATATGTCGGTGACCTTGGTGAAACTCTGAGGATACACCTGCATACTGAATTATCCTCATCCTGTAGATGTCTAGCCACTTTATACTCCCAGACACAAGAACGATAAGTTAAAGCAGGTGCGCACTTCCTTTTGTAAATCTCGACATGCCGGGCTATGGGCTTATTACCAGTTTTGGAGGCCAGAGTGAAGAGATAACCAATCGGGTTACAAAACTTAAGTCTTCTCTGTTTCAGGCAGGGTGCTCAGGTCCCCTGGGAGTCAAGTTTGGCTAACAGGTATGGAAATTCATGAGTTCTTGCAATAAAGGATTCCCTGAAGTGCAAGACATTGTGACTTCAGATTTTTTGGGCCACAGCCCATGACAAAAGTTTGGGCTAAATTTGTGTCCAGGCCCAGACCATCCATAAAGCTAACAAAGATATCTAACAGTAACTGAAGACCATTAGGTGTTCTTGACATTAAAACAACATCATTACTTAGAGAAGGACGGAGACGCTCTGGCTATTCCCTTTACCAGCTAGGGTACAATCCAATACATTAATATACAAAAGAAACTGGAGAAGCGCCAGAACACGTCTCAGGGGGACACCTCAGCCCAGGCTGAAACTCTTGGTACATTAACCGTTCGGCCCAAATCTAATGAAGGCATTGAGATCTAGATGGAGGGTACATAGGAAAGACCGCATGAGTCAATCTCCATTGATTCTAACACTTCCCAAAGTTTGGATCTAACCACACTATCAAAAGCGAAGGCCAGAACCATAAAGGCTGGATGGACGGGCCACCTTTTGAAGTATATTTATTAATTAATAGATCTAAGTTGAGACACTGTTCTTGGGTGCCCAAAAAGGCTCTAAAACCATATTGGACATCAGAAATGATATGGTTATCAGTAACCCACGACATTATTCTTTTGAGGATGACCATGCCGCTAACTTTCACTGAGGAGTCCAATAGAGAGACAGGCCTGTAACAATAGGGAGATACCCTGTTCCCTTTTTGGAAAATAGGGACAATAATAGCAGGCCAATCTTACTGGCTGTATTGGGGCTTTATGCGTAGGATTTTCACGGATGGCACCAGCTACTTCTTCGACACAGTAAATTCGATACCCAATGGAAAAGTAGACATACCAGTATCCGATTACGCACTGACTCTGTCAGAAGTATGGTACACTTGTCTAAAGGGGTCCACGCAGGCATCTGCACTAATATTAGCCTAAATCAAGCTAACATCAGTTTTAAGGAGTTTGTTGTTATTGACAGAATGCCAAAAACAGATCAGTATTTCTAGACCTATAGGACGTAACCAGGGTGGTCCATGCTTCCTCTGAGTTCCCCCTTCCTACCACTGATGGCCAATTTATATGACCTCCTGCTGGAGACGACAGCCACCAAACCCCTAAGAGTAGCCCTTAAGGCGCTGTGTAATAACCTGTTGACCTCCCCACATTCCTTATCAAACCAGGAATGGACGGCCATCTTGGTGCTTGCAAAGGGGCTTCAATAGGTTTGTTTTAATGTTATGTTATGTTATTTATGCTTATAGAGCGCTCGATTACCCTAAGGTGTCCTGGCGCTGAGCACTGATTACCTGAGGAGCATAGGCCTAAAAATGGGAAAAGAACCATGTGTTTAATGGTATGACCTAGGGCAAATAAAAATGTCCATGCTACATGTAAAATTATTAGTCAGTCTTAAGCAGTCATAGAGCATGCTAAAATTGATCTGCACAAAGCCTGCGCTGGACGTCATTCCAGTTAGCAGTCTTCCACACTAGCCTAAGTCCATCACACCTCAGAAGGGCATTCGGCCCCCCACAGCAATGACTTGAGAGCTAAGTTCTGGGCATGTCAAAGTGATAGAAAGCGGGTTGTGATCACTATGGGTGCTGGAATAACCTCACCATCCACAATATGTTCAAGGAAGTTCCCACTGGCAAAAATATAGTCGGTTATGGACGTTCCAGCCACTCCAATAAATGCGGGGATCGAAAGGCACTGTGGCACTATCCATTTAAGCGTGTTACAGAAGTCAAATTTAATTATATCGGGAGTAACATCGACCCTCTACAATCCTTAAAACGAGCAGGGGCTACCAATGAATGGGATTTGGAAATGTCTGGTTCAGAACCTGCCAAACCTTTCACCTCATAACCAAGTTTTGCATTGAAGTCCCAAACAAGAACGATATTCATACCATTGTCTGCGTAGGTAAAACTGTATTCTAGGTCACCAATAAAATCAAAGAGGGAGGCGAAATTTGGGTTGTCATTGGTGGAAAAATTATCATTATAGAAATTAATGTGGACAAATCTAAAAATGTAGGACCAATTGACTTGGAATGCCACAATTAACCTACTGTTTGTAGAGAGGGACGAGATGGTGCAATAAAGGGTGGTTTTAAACCAAAGAGCTAACCCAGTGTGTACCCTGCCCATCCCAGAGGACATAGCAGAAACAGAAAAACAGATAAAGCCATCTCAGAATAAGTTCTCAGGGACTCATGACTCCTGTAAAATAACAGTATTGTAAGAGGAGAGAAAAGTCACCTAAGTCTTTATTCGGACTTTAGCAGCAAGCCCAGCTATATTCCAACTCATCAACTTGACCATTTTACTGGTGCGAGAAACTACCAATGGGGACTTGATAGTGGGTCTGTGAACAATTTCCATAATCAAATTAGTAGCAGGTAGCGTGGTGGACACTCTTTTGGGTACGTGAACTTCAGTGTCCCATTGGCGTTAGGCAGCAGCGGGGGGCCTTTTGAGTCAGTCGAAGCCAAACTCTGCAGATAAAACAGAGAAGTGATTATTGGTGGGCACAGAGTATAGTATGCTCTGTGCCAACTCAGGGCTGTTCTTTTGCCTCAGGATACCACCCCTCAGTCCCAAATGTCTATAGAAATACCCCAATGTCAATACCTTCGCATCACTTTGCTGAACATAGCCCTGGTAGGATGAGCAAATAAAATCTCCTGCTACAAATGGATTGGAAAAATTAACAATTATACAATCCCCCTCCCATTCCTTGCCCAATGAGCCCACCCATGCCACTCTACTAGCAACAGAATATCTGGAAACAAGTGGGATGACTCCCACCGCCCTCTCAATGAACCCATCCAGAGTGGAGTTTTTGGTTTTGACACAATTAGGTACCTCCAGCTTGCGTTTGCCCCTATTGCGGCTTAGATCCCTTTCCAATGATAAACCAGTCAGGAAACAAATCTCACCTTGCTTGCGGGAGCGTGGCGGCATGGCAGCATGATGGCCCATGTATCGTTTTAATGTACAAAACGTGTGTCAAATCTGACATGTGTGATAATGGTGGCCAAATGCTGGCTCAGCTCCTGGTGCAACATCTCTTCCTACTTCAGCCACATATGCATTAACCTCCAAAGATGCCCAGGGTCAGATGCCGAGCCGATGCCAAGCCGGCTGCCACATCCTCACCTCATACAAAGGCAGTGGCAGTGCCACTCTCAGCTCAGGAGGAGCAGCAGCAGAGCCAGGGTATACTCAGGGCTGGAGTCTCCTCACCACTCAGCCCACCCTGGCATCACTTTGCAGCTTTTTGTCTATAAACTCATGGGTTCAAAGGCAAGCAGCTCTGTCCAGAAGGAAGGAGAAGCCACAAGAAGGAGAGGGCGCACCATGCAGACACCTGTCTCCCGGGGATGCTGATGGAGAGGCGGAAGCAAAGCCAGGAGATCCGGATCCTGGGAACGGAGGCTGCTGTGAAACCCATCTCCGAGCCCTGCAAGTAAAAACAAGCATTGAAAATGCAATAGTTCTCACCTTTGATGAAGTTAAAGCCATTTGCTTTGCTAATGGCATTGTATAGCAAAGCAAATGGCTTTAACTTAATGAAAGGCGAGACATATTGCATTTTTAATGCTTGTTTAACATGTGCCTGAAACACCTATATCATTCTACCAATACAATATTCACCTTTAAAGTAAAGCAATTACACCTAAGAAACTATCAGCATATGTTCAATATCTACCTGCTCTTCCCAAATCAGTGAGTTTCAGCAATCATATGAACACATTGGTTAAAAAACAGACTTGCTTCAGTAGACTCATTACAAATACTAGTTTCTAATGATCAGTTATTGAATCACAAATAGGAAGCACTGAAACACTACCATTAAAACAATGTAACAAACAGACACATTGATCCTTCCGCAAGGTACTGAATGACTGCCATGCACTAAATAAGGATAATTGAAGAAAACAAGCAGCAATTATTTTGTGGTCACACTGTGGCGATACAACACAATGGAGCATCTGATTGCCTAAGTTGCCAATATTTTCTGCTTAGTTGCCATCAAAGTGGCTATAACTTTGTTGATTTACACTAATAATATATTTGTGGCAGTATCAAACCATTTGAGTGAGGCCCTTAAAAACTCTTCATGCCAGTGTCCCTTTCTTGATGGGGTACGATTGTAGGGTGCACATCTCTCCAACTGAACCATTGCATTTAATGGTTTATTTCTTTAGATTAAAGACTTGATTCTTCTAGATGCAACTAGGAGCGCAAATGCTTCTATGTTTGGCTCCCTCCACCCTCTTTCCAATGACTTTTATTGTCTGCCCACCAAAATTGTTCTTCCAGCGCAGAATGGAACCTGTGTGCTTGATCATTTTTGTTGCCCTTTTCCCCAGTTGTTTCACCCAAGATAATTTGTGGGTGAAATAAATTACTAGATAGTCAAAGTCATAGGCTCTCTCCAGGGCTTTTCCTCTGATGTAGAATGTTCTGTTCAAGGAATCTTTTGGGTTCAGGATCATAAATTGTGTTATGCTGACATTGATGTTATATGTTGACGTCACAAAAGCCATGAAAATCATTCAAAAAATGATGAATCGCTTGCTCGGTTTGTGCCAGCAGTACTGCATCCTCTGCCTAGAGGATGGAAACCCACCATTGGGACATCTAGGTTCAGACCTGAAAGAATCTACCAACATCATTTATGTGCATATTAAATAATGTTGGTGCTAATACACAGCCTTGGCGCACTCAAAGTTGTATTGGGAAGTTTGGGTTGCATTCCCCCTTTGGGCCATATCTGATCCTGGTGATACTTGTTGGAATGCACGGAAGAGGTTATTTGGTATCCCATGATCTCTCAGGGTGGGCCAAAGAAGATTTCTGATAATTGAGTGGAATGTCATTTGCAGATTTATACAAGCCGGGTGTAGAGGTGGTTTTCTCAGTGTTGGGTATTTAATGCACTCACATAGAGTCTAGTGGCTTGGTCTGTATATCCAAGTCCTTTTCTGAAGCCCACTTGGAAGTTCGAGAAAATCAGATCACCTTCGACCCAGTCTTATATATGATTAATTAGAAGTTTTCCATAGATTTTTCCAGCTCAGTTGAGTAGCGAAATTGGACAAAAGTTCTTGTAATCTGAGCGTAGACCTTTTTTAAAGATACAGATTTTAAAAGCTTATCTCCATAAACTTGAGACCTACCCAAGTTTCAGATCTGCGTTTTTTAGAAGTGGGGCCCATACTAGAATATTTGATCGAAAAACATCTCAGGGATTCTGTCAAGTCCTGGAGTTTTATGAGGTTTTTTGGCTCTAAATCGCCTCATTTACTTCTTAGGATGGAAAAGCATGTGACTGGAAATGAGTGTGGATGCATGTTACAGTGCGAGTTATGATGGTGAAAGTTGTGAAATACACGTTAAGTGTTGATTTGCTATCTGTTGTGTTAACCAAGACATGCCAGCCTGTTGTAGAAATATCTATGAGCACTTTGCTTTTCGGCAAGGATGTATGTTGGTGCGTTCTACCTTGCGTTTGCCATAGAAATGTTCGAAAGGACATTCAAAATTCAATGTGCAGAAAAGCATCATACTAACGAAGTGAATGAACACGTTACGAGTTGAGCCTTTGGACTCTAGGCTGGCCTGATTATTTGTTTCAAATGACATATATTCTGAAAATAATTAACACCAGAACTATATGACGTGTTTCCCTTCCTCTCAGCCAAGAGCTGGCTAGAATCTTTCCCAAACCCGACTGTCAGTCACATAGACGTCTTGTTTTGCTTTGCTAGGAGCATGGAGGCCCAGATTGGCTGCGCAAGGACCATCGAACCATGGTGGATTAAAGCAATAGAAGACTTTGTTACACACAGCCACCACATAGCTTTAAACCCTAATAAAAAGCGCCTATCCCCCTCCTGACGGTTCAGAGATTCTAAGCGAGCTCTTGGGCCACGTTTCTCTCACCTGGTGGCATTTGAAAGTGCAAAGCTTTGAATACCAATTACCCGAACTGGACATATGTGAAGCTGTTCCAGTCCCACTAATCCCCCGGCCAAGTGTTTCTTTGTACGCCCAGGCAGCACACATAGATCTGAGCGAAAGTGCCCGTAATCCCACGAATGTGGAAAATTGGCCCAGTGTGACAGCTGGGCAAGGGGGGAGGATTCGCCGGCAGAGGGGACGACCGGGGACAACTATTGTCTGAGGCGCGGGAGGGAAGGTGAGGAGGGGGCACGCGATGGCACCCCCCACCTCACCTCTTCTGAACCGTCCCGGAGGGAAGGAAACCCTCGCAGCGGGATGTATCGCTCTCCAATTGCCGTCGCACACTCGAACACACTCGCAGGACAGCAATAAGTTTCAAAACGCTGGGAAAATGCCCCCTCTGGCTGTGTTCAGCTGTGCGACCCCAGCAGGCGGCCGCTGGCTTATGTACTGACTTCATTATCGCCCCCGCTCTTGTTGCAGACTGTTTCACTTGCCAACCCACGGTGCTTTTATCATTTAGAAACAAGCTGTAAGACAGGGACACAAAGGCGAGCTACATAGAAGGACAATCAGCGTCACCTTCACAAATACACGGTGCGTGGGGCACGTCGGCGATGATACAAGGACTTGAAGCATTATTACTCCAAGCATTATCAGGAGAGCTACATAGAAGGACAATGAGCGTCACCTTCACAAATACACGGTGCGTGGGGCACGTCGGCGATCGGTGATGAACCGATAGGGAGACGTGAACAAAACTAGTGTACACAAACACACTGCCTCCCGGCTGCAGCTGCGGAATGGAATAATAAAATGCGTACCCACTAATTGGAAGACAGTGTCTACCACTGCCAGTAAAACATCCAATCCCAGAAGGCGGGGCCAAAAGCGGACAGGGTGGCAACCAGGAGGGATTAAAATACCTCCGGTGCAATCATTGCACTCGCTTTTGCATAATTCCTGAAGCCAAACGACGCGCACGAATGAAAACTGCAGGCGGAGCTGAAACACGACTTTGGAATCTGTATTGATTCCAAGAAGCCCTCGCATAGCGAGTGCCGCGCATGCGCGCTGCTAACGCCAGCCGAGACCTAACTAGGCAGCAGACCATAAAATAGGGTCACATTACAGCCAAAAAACACCCACAAAATGACCTGTCAGACCTGCCCATCGGGCATTGTCTGATTGCCCTACAGGCCAGTCCTATCCTGCCTCTATACCTATATATTGGCAATTGTAGATTCATACACTTGATCCTACTCTGTGCTCATTCCCCAGCAATGCCCCATTTACTCGAAATGCCTCTCTTCGAACTAGGCCTGGGCGAAATCTAAATACGCTGGTTTTAATTTAAGCTACTCTGGGACCTTCTTGTTCCACTTGTTTCTCAAAACTCCAGAATGTACGACATTATGTCACATTGTGAATTATGCTGTAGTTCTCAGCAAAATGTTAATGCTGAAACAACTCAAGCAACCAAACTTGAGTAGCTTTGCTTGCGGCATTTGTGTTTTTCATGTTCACTTTAGTGTGAGATGCACCGTCACTTCTAAAATGGCACTAAATAATGGATTTGCATTTTGTGTATTTACAGATAATTTTGTATGATTTTTGCCAAATTTTGCCTAATTAAGCAAAATCAGAATTCGCAAATTTCACACACCACTACCTCCTATAAAGTACGGCTTGCGCAATCTCTTGGTGCTTAGGTTAGAGAAACACTCAGTAAGGTAAGGTCAATCTGCCAGCCCACAACGTTTCCTGGGGTGTGAAAAGCACCTTACCAGATGGGCTGCACTTTAGAACACGCCAATGTTCCTGCATCACAGGCACTCGAGGAGCACTCTACACTAAGACCAGAGATGAACCCTGGTGAGATTTACTACCATAGGTACTTACATTGGATCATTCGGAATTGGGTTGCAATAGCCGCACCAAATCACAGTGATGGATGTACCCCAGAAATATGCCTATGAAACCCCCAGTTTTCTTGCCAATCGGCCTTGATTCATCTGTGGCAAAGGACCCTATTCCATATCATTTGCACGGTAATGGTCTCTTTAATCCACCTGCTTGTGGTCCCTATGGACAGCCTACTGCCTTATGTCGATCCCAAAGGCAGCAAATAATAACTGTGAGCACACTGCCTAATTTGAGCCTGGGGTTTCCGGTGCTCAGTACTGGCAGCACCAGAGCTTTTCATGAGCACCAGTTATTGACACATTCATTTACCGGGAGATTAAGTGATTTGCCCAGAATCACAGGATGTTGAGCCGACGCCGAGACTCGCATCTGGTCCCCCAGATCCAGAGTTGGCAGCTCTGGCCATTATGCCACATCCTCTCCTCACTTTCATGGTTAGTAGTTCGTTCTGTTTTAGGCAGCGCTAACAGGAGAAATAGGCTGGCGCAAGCTGCCTCCTGACGAGAGCCCCGGCACTTCTTTGTTTACAAATTAACCACTAAGTGAGTATCTGCAAGGTTTTTTACAAGTCAAATAATGTGCTGCTTTCTCAAATCCAGGAAGCAGATTACATAAATACAGTGGGGCAGCAGTAGGTGCTTAAGCTTGCTTTAAATCTCAAGAGCAGAGCAGCTGGAATTATGCAATTTTGTACTTGAATCATTTTCGACCTAATTATGGATTTGCCGCATTTGCCACATCATTAGTCTTCTGCAGCTTCTACAAAAAAAATGTGCTTCTAGCTCATACAGATCAAAATTTGCTATAAAATGTAGTGCCACGTGTTTCCGCAAAGTAGAATGCCTGTTGCAAAGGTTGATTGGTTACGTTTATGTTGCTTATTGCTGTATTCGGGTTATAAACTGGTGCTAATGAGGGGATCCTATGCCCAGACCGTTTTAAGAAGTTTAAAAATGAGAAAATAATGAACGTATCATTAAATGTTCTGCATTATGCTGCATAATTTGCATTTTGTTGCCACATAATTTAGCAAACCCGCCCGCATCATTTGGTACTCCCCTGCCACATAACTCTAGTGGCCCTGCGCATGCGGTATGTTTGCATTACAGATAGAGTGGCAAATTGTGCAACATCAATTTGTAATACTGATTGTGTGTCAAAGAAATGACAAGAGGGAATTCACTAATTTCCATTGTTCTTATTGAAATTCAAATGAGTGAATGACTTTGACCTTGTGTTAGCATCATATTATCAACTAGGGTACAGCAGAGCTCCAGACTCACACCTACCACCCCGTGTCAGACGATATCAGATCCCTTCACACGGCCATCAGCAGTGCTTAATTTGTAAGAAAATAAGTGCCAGGGCCATGATATTTTACAGGAGGCCACTGCAGATTGCGCCACACGCCACCAGAGATGCCAAATGTCATCACACTTTTTGAAATGTGACCAATAGGGCTATTCCAGGCCACCTACATTTATAACAATATTTAATGTATATTGAACGAATACACGCTGTGCTTATGTCCTATGTTAAAAAAACTGTTAGATAGCACCATCCTGTGGTGGATTGTCATAAACAACTGCCGGTTTTAAAAATTAAATGCCTGTGTCGAGCACCGGCTAACACTGGTACAAACTAAGCAATGGCCATCAGAGAGCAGGTTTCCTGCTAATTTAAAGCTCTGCACAACCCATGGCCATTATGATGTATGAAACCTCCCCAGAATGGGTGACAGCCTCAACTTTGCTTTTTGGTGCTAGAGCAGGGAAAGCAGCCAATATAAAGGGCCCCAGCCTGTGCTCGGCACGAAACCCCGCATCCCTAAAGGCCACGTCCCTCCCCTCACACAGTGAACATTGTTCACTAGTAGTCAGGTCAGGTAAGGTGGAAAAGAGGCTGCCCACAGGCAGGGTTGAATTAGAAGAGTGGGCAGTCAGGCACTGGGCGATGGGCAGGTACCCCAGAGTGACATTTGGGCCATTTTAAGGATCTCCGTTTCCTTCCCCTGCCAGGCCATCGCACCTCAGGCTTTGGTGGCCAGGGGACCGGTTAGTCTGAGACTCGACCTCAGAGCAGGGGCGTTGCTACAGCTTAGGCCGCCTGGGGAGATCCCTTAGTTTGCCGCCCAGTGGCGTAAGAGGGGGGTGCTGGCGAAAGATACCGACGAGCAGGGAGAGGGTGGGGGCGTAATATATGTCCTGCAGCCGAGAACAGCGGGGAAGAGGCGGGGGCATTTGCCGATAAGAACATTTTCTTTTAACTTACCTTGCACTCCTGGCTCGCCGCCGCCCCCAAAATAGTGACGTCCAGGGCGGCCCCACCACCCGCTACGCTACTGCCTAGCAGTAGGCCAGGTGTTGCTTTGGTTGTCGGGCCTTTCTCACTTCCAACTCCCCCCTTTTGGCCAGTGGAGCCCAAAATCAGTGACTTTCCACTGATACCTCCCCTGCCAAGCCATCACATTCAGGCAAATGGTGGGTAGGGGAGGGGGGTGGCGCTATGCTGGGGCCTCACTGAGAAGCCAGGTGATGTTGTGGCCATGGACCATCTACACCTCTGCTGCCCAGGAGCAGCAGCATCTCTGTGCTTTTTCTTGTCCCCTTTGGTGTCAGGCCATCACCCTGCGGCTGAGGTGGACTGGGGAGGGTAAGAGAAGCAGTATGGCCTCACTGGGGACCAGGGGTGTTCACATTGGCACCAATGTCTTTAGACCTTGGTGGAGGGTGAGTGTATTTGCATAGGCCTCACTTTGAGGACACCTTGCCCAGCTAAACCAATAGAGAGGATGTGGTGTTATGGCCATAGCTTCTGACTTTAGAATTGGGGAACTAGGTTCCTGGCCTCGGCGGAACATCCTGTGGTCCTTGACAAACAAACGATTCCACAGCCGACTAATGTTGCGCACATCAGTATCAATGTCCCATAAGTATACAGCTCCTGTGCCAAACAACTCCAAGACCTGCTGTGGTCTCACTGGGAAACCCGAGAAGAAAACTTTGAAGAAAAATGGAGGTGGCACCGGGCATGAAGTCACAACTTCGTGAATGTGAACTTATTCAAAATAATACTTTATTCTTCTTCGTATGAAACATAAAAGCAACAGCTGCATTTGCCAACTGGTTACACTTTCACACACTCAAAGACTCTTAAGATTATTGTGTTCCTGGAAGGATTACGCAGGAGCTATTCAACTGCTTTGTGGTCCCACACACTTAGATTTCAGGTGTTTACTTTGGTCTCAAGAGGACACATACAAGATGCCTCTTGACAGACTTAGGCTGTGCACTTCATCATAGCAAGCAAGTTTTCTCAGACATTACCATAACAGATCATTTTCTTCCTCTTTTCATGATCATGCCAACACCTTCCTCTTTCCTCTCTAACACCTTGCAACTCTTGTCACTTCCCCCCACAGAAGAAACCATAACTCTGATGGACTCTTCTCCTACTCACCTCTTCACTATAGCCAACCCAGCACCTATAAAACCTCCCTCTTGACAGACTGCTAGTTGGGTGAACACTCGCTCATACTTTCTGGAGTGCATTCCTATTTATTTACAGACTACCACTGAACGATGGCGTTCTCAAAGACACTTTATGGGATGCTATCTCAGAACTTTCTCTAAAGCATACGGTCCTTTGCATCCTGGGCAATCAAAACAATAGTTTGATAAACCTTCCATGCCACAGCCAGGAACCATTACAACAAACTATGAAGCACTCATTTCTTTGTTGGGTCACCAGGGCTACGTACACGCACACACAAAACATACTACACACATAACACCATCTCACTCTGGGTCGACTCTTCTGACTAAAGGCCAACAAGGCTACCTTCTAGAGAGACCACCACCGAATCTCCTTCAACATTAACCTCCCTTATAAGACTACATGCTACCACAATACTAACATCGACCATCTACATGCACTGGAACAAACCACTCTTCCCAGAAGGCAAGTGCTGGTGATCTCAACATGCTAACAAATACCATTGCCATTTGAAAGGCTTTATTTCGACAAATAGCATGTCTTAAAAAGCAATACATATACACACACAATTTTATAAAAACGATAAAAGGAGCCAATTCATATCAAAAGATACATACAATTCATAATACGAAGGCGCCAATAAATTACATAAAAAGAATACATTGTAAAACCAGGATTAAACAAGATACAAAAAGCCTATTTGATCTAATCGACCATGACCAGCTTAGAAACTTCGCCAGGCCACAGGCAAAAAGGGGCAGCGAGTCCGTTTTCAGAATTCGCAAGGCCTCCCTATGGTGTCTGGTGCCTAACTCTCTACAGAGAGGTTTCAACCACCTGCGACGAGGAGCTTCATAGGCAGGGCATTCGAATAGGAAGTGGGGAACTGACTCTATCCTTGACATACAATGCCGACACAAAGGAGTAGTCTGGGCTGGGACCTTCCACCTAGCAGTTAGTTCACCCACAGGAAGTATTCCTACTCTAAATTTAAAATACAATGCCCTATGTCTAGGTTTTGATATAATATCGAGATAGGGCTCGCGGAATGGGACCTCCTTCACTAATAGGAATTCAGCAGTAGACCTGCATTGCTTAGGATTAGTGTTTCGCCCGTTTATCACCCATCTCCAATACAGTTTCTTCAAGACAGACTTAGGGGGAGCAGTTCTTGACTGCCAAGCTTCTTCTAAACCCAATTCTATCAGTAGTCGCTTAACTTCCCTCAACCAACTAATTTTGGGCCAGCCAGGCATCGATAAGATCTCTTTTAAACCGTCTGCATAGCTGGCCAGTTCGGGGACTCTCCAAATGCGAGCCCAAAGGAGAAGAGGACGCATCCTTGCCTGATCACTAATGGGACAACTACCCATATCAAGCAATAAAGGTAAGGTTTGGGTGCTGTATGGGAGCCCCATTAGGTCAGTGAGAAATTTATTTTCAGAGCAGCACAGCTGATCCACGTTTTGCACACCCCAAAAGTTCCGCCCCATAGAGCGCCGCACTCACGCCTCTTGCCCTATAAATGTCAATTACCTGGGCAATTGGCTTGAGGGAGGAGGCCCGTTGTTCTTTAAGTAATGCCCCCGCCACCCTCTTATGGTTCAACAACATCTTGTGGAGGTGGCAATTCCATCGCATAGTGTCACAGAGGCGAATTCCTAGATAGTCAAATTCTTTAACCCTTTCTAGGGAAACTGATTTTAGTGTTGGTTGCCTACCAATCTTCTTTGGGGGATTCAAGGCCAGATACTTGATCTTACCAGTATTAATTTCCAATCCCCTCAGATCACAGAAAGACTGAAAACTAGTTAAAAGGTTCTGTAGCCCTACTGGGGTCTTAGAAATCAGTAGGGTATCGTCTGCAAACAGAAGGGTAGGTACCCTCCTGCCTGCCAACGATGGGGCATCTGAAGGGATTTGTAAAAGGTGGTCCACCACTCCGTTAACATACAATGAAAACAGATTGGGGGCTAGAACGCATCCCTGACGGACACCTCTGTTTACAGGTATACGTGATGTCTTTTGACCCTGGTTTCCCCACCTAGCAAATACAAGATGTCAATCAGTTGTACAACCGGCGCTCAAACGCCTTCAACTAATCTAATCACTCGACAAAAAAATAAACTAATGCTTGCTAAACCACCACATAAATAGCTTTGCATCAATGATGGAATATAAAAATGATCGCCAAAGTGCAAATTACTGTGCTGCACAGCCAATGATCAATTACAGACCAGCGTCGAATGGCCCAGTTCCTAGGACAACTGATAAAACTGCGAAGCATTCGCCTAGCTTTCCAATTTCCTTTAGGAAAAAGACCTACTCTCAGACCAACCAATCAGGTTCCATCTGAATAAGGCACTAAATCTACTCTTCGCCATCTGGGATGGCCTGAAAACAACAGTGGACAGAAATAGCATTGCTACACTTTGGACCAGTCCAAAACAGTTGTCACAGCCAACCGCTACTCTTTTCTAGAAAGAATGTAAGACCTCTGCATAAAAAGAATCTCCTTGGACTAAATCCACCCCTACCTATCAGATTCTTCAGATCAATCATCATCTCGCTTACTTTACTAGGCTCGCCACCATTGGCATAGCCAATAGGTCTCACCTTTGGGACCTTATAAGTGTTTAGCTAAGCAACCCTTGATGTTGTTGCACCAAGGATATTGTGCTGGATAACTAAACATAAGGTCCCAAAGGCGAGACCTATTGGCTATGCCAATGCCTACACAAAAGAAATAGCCCAGATGCATACATAAAGGTGTGTTTGAATGAAATAGGGAACATATTATCAAAAGGAGGGACACTGGTCGTCTTGTTCTGAACTGTCCCTCCTCTTTAACGGGGAAGCAGCGGGACAGCTCACTGATATCAGAGGACTTACAGCAATTACAAATATGAATTAGGACTCTGTTATCAAAAATAGCCATAGGCATGTGGGGACTGTACAAATATGAATACGAATTAGGGTTCTGTTGCAAGTAGCTAAGCACCCATCACAGGTACACGTATACATTGGAAGCTGGTAATGTAACACAGTACCTATGCACCTTATGCACATACACTTGTGATGAGTTATGGATTTCACACAGTATTGCGGCCCCCTGCGTAGACATTGGGAGGCCTGTGTTGTATCACACGGTACCTATGCACCTTTTGTGCTTGTAGGGGGAGGCAATTACGCTTTATATTCCTGGGTTTCGTCACCCCCTTGCGCTCGTACACTTATACTATTAAAGTATGGTGCCACACAGTACCTCAGCGCCCTGTGCCCAAACATTTATGCAGTGGGTGTTTGTGTCACGGTACATATGCTTGGGCACATTCCGGCATTAGATGCATAGGTCGCAGCATACAACACCTATGCACCCTAGTTTTTGTACACTTTTTCGCACCAGACACAAATGTGGTGGCACACAGTATCATACCTATGCAGCCTGGGCTGAGGGTGTGGGTGGAACAAGAGAGGGGCAGTCTCATGAGGTTGGCATTAGGCCTGGCACACAAATTGCATCTTTTATCCAAAGGCCAGGAGCACTAACCAGCTGTGCTGTAAGCACCATGTGAGGCTGTGCATGCAGTAGCCCATTGGTTCTGTTTCACGTGAATTGCAAGCTTCTTTACCCTGTGACTCAGGGAGAAGTTTGCATCAGTGCACTGGTACATAGTATCATGCACAGTAGTGTAAGTTTTTAGCCTGTCAGTAGGGCAGTACACTGACGGATGCGCTATTTTCATGTTTGCTTTCAGTTTCCCAAGGCCATGGTGCGTAATTTGGGAATGAGAGTATAGTTACATGGACATGCACCTAGGGGGTAACGACCCGGCTCGCCTGGGACGAAGGGTTGTAGTTGAGTCCAGGGGCAGGCGAATTACAGGGCATGACCTTCCTAGTGGGCTAAGGGGGAGGACAGATAGCCGGGCAACTATGCTGTCCTGTGGCGGTAAGGTCATGATTGGTAAGCATAGTCTTCGGTCCTTAGCGGTCAGAACCATGTAACTCCAGGGGCAGTGACAGCCGGTAGGTAGGCTGTCGGGGTTCGGGGGCCGGGGGAGTCATTCTTTCCAGTGGGCCTGTGGCCACCCCAGCACACGCATGTGCATCAGGGCGCAAGTATGCAGAATTTCTGCAGCCCCCGTTATGGAGTTTAAGGCACAGGGCGTAGGGGGGGCCCGAGGGAAAGTATCCATCCGATAAGCTGTACCCCCTGCGCAAGCCGACTCCGGCGATGTAATTTCTCGTAGTTTGCTGGGATCTGGAGGCTGCCAGTCATTGACCTTGCCGTAGGCTCTAGAGGGGACACGCAGAAAGTGAATATATGCATTGTTAGATTTACGGTAGGAGTGTTGTGTGTATTAGAGTTAAGGATAGCCATGTGACATCATCTGTCTAACAATGTATCTTGCCTTTCTGCGTAATTGTACATAATGTTAATAAATAATGTTTTTTAATTTTGCAATAAATTCTGCCGGGGGTTACACCCCCTAATCCAAAATTGGTGTGGTCTCAATACTTGCCTTGAAGGAGGGAGGGAGACCTCATCCGGACAAGGGTTGTGGGTACCAAAGGTAAAGGGGGCTTGGGGGAGTACCAGGCCATATGGACAAGGCCGAGCGCTAAGTATCGCGCGCCGCCATTATGGCGGTCGGACCTGTCCCCGGGGGAAAGGAGGAGGTGGGAGCACTCCCACCTCCCACATAAGCGCCCAATAGGCGGCGTTCTGCGGGGCGTGAACCGGAAGCACTTTAGTGCTTCCAGTTCACACGGGCATCCAGCGTGGGGGTCCGGCCGGTTTAGACCGGCCTGGCCCGTGCCCCCCTCTTTAAAAGGAGGTGTGGGGAGCAGAACAGTCTCTTGTTCTATGCTCCCCATAGGCACCGCACCTGGGCCACCAGCGGCCCGAAATTCATTTTCCCCACCCACCATCCCCTAAGGCAGGTAATTTAATTGTGTTGGTCAGAAATGTATTTTGATTGTTTTATTAGAAAATTTTCATTAAAGGTATCTCAGGAGATAGCATTAATGTAAACTTGATGATTGGGTACATTTTAATGGTGTTTATCAGTAATGAATTTGTTTTGTTCTTTTGATTTTATTGCAGGTATCTCAGGAGATAGAAGTAATGTAAATTTGATGATTTGGTACATTTTAAATGTGTTTGTCAGTAGTGTTTTGCTTTGTTCGTTTACTTTTATTGCAGGTATCTCAGGAGATAGAGTTAAGAAACATGTGACGTTTTGGTGAATGTATAATAATAAAAGTGTCTTTATTTGTAAGCTTGTCAAGTACATGATTGGTTAATACAGAGTTATGTGATTGAAATGTAACGTTCAAATAAATGTCAGTACATGTTATTTGATTTCAAGTAATAATGTCGTATTTAGTTGTGTGTGTGTCTCCGGTCAGGCGGTAAGGTCTTGATTGGTAAGCATAGTCTTCGGGCCTTAGCGGTCAGAACCATGTAACTCCAGGGGCAGTGACAGCCGGTAGGTAGGCTGTCAGGGTGCAGGGGCCAGGGGAGTCATTCTTTCCAGTGGGCCTGTGGTCACCCCCCGCACACGCATGCGCATCAGGGGGCAAGTATGAAGAATTTCTGCAGCCCCCGTTATGGAGTTTAAGGCACAGGGCGTAGGGGGGGCCCGAGGGAAAGTATCCGTCCGATAAGCTGTACCCCCTGCGCAAGCTGACTCCGGCGAAGTAATTTCTCGTAGTTTGCTGGGATCTGAAGGCTGCCTGTCATTGACCTTGCCGTAGGTTCTAGAGGGGACACGCAGAAAGTGAATATATGCATTGTTAGATTTACGGTAGGAGTGTTGTGTGTATTAGAGTTAAGGATAGCCATGTGACATCATCTGTCTAACAATGTATCTGGCCTTTCTGCGTAATTGTACATAATGTTAATAAATAATGTTTTTTAATTTTGCAATAAATACGGCTGGGGGGTTACACCCCCTAATCCAAAATTGGTGTGGTCTCAATACTTGCCTTGAAGGAGGGAGGGAGACCTCATCCGGACAAGGGCTGTGGGTACCAAAGGTAAAGAGGGGACTTGGGGTAGTACCAGGCCATATGCACCACCAATGAAGTGGGGCGCTATTAATCCTCAAACGGGTTGATGGAAGGTTCATCACACACCTCGGACAACCCCTTGGGAGCCAGTCACAGCATGCATCTCTATTACGGGTAGGGCGCCCCTCCAAACATAGGCAGCTCTACCAGTGGCGAAAAATGTGGCTGTAAAATGAGCCCCAAAGCTCTCTCGTTCACTTCTGCTCTTTTTTTACTTGCTTCGTGTATTAAAAAATATAAACAGCATGTTTTATTTTCTCAATATCAGTGGTAGTGCACGTGCAGCCAGCTGCTTCGGAGCGCTAATAAAAATATAACATTTTTACACTTTTCATATACTATGTAACACGTGTTTTTAATGTGTCACTGACAAACTTAGTTTGAACTCAGACTTCTGTGAATAATTGCTTTTAATGCATGCAATATTCTTTAATGTATGTCAGTATATTGCCTCAAACATTCAACAAGAACATGACATGATATGAATGTGTACCGTATGTATAAAAAAAATACAGCACTCCTTTGCTTTGTTGCTATGTTCACCCCACGTAAACGACATATATGCGTGCGTCTACTAATATATCTATTTTTGGAACGGCCACTAATGCGTTTGTTTTAACAAGCCTACATAATTATTTTTTCTAAATATATACCTCCAAGTTGGCTATTTTTTATTGTCTTCCAACGAATTATACCTCAATTTAAAGCATGCCAAAATAAATTTCGGTTGGGACCAGAAGTTTATTATCAGAGCAGAAGACCTCAATAAAACGTTGAACGGGGGAAGTGACGTATGTGGTTTGTTGGTCCACTGACGTGGCGGTTTAACTAGTACCATAGCGGGGTGATAGTTATCCAGTGTACTGAAATGCTTACTTGTAATGAGTTATGATGCTTGTATCTTGCCGCATACATCATTGGCAATGAACCTAATTAGGGTAATGTATTGTTTAGAAGATTTATATAACGAGAATTCGGCCCAAGACTAACAGGATGTTGAGCCGAAGCCGGGATTCGAACCTGGGGCCATATGTTCAGATTTTAGGGATAGCGATTTTCTAATTGCGATTCTCTGTGAATTGCAATTAGGGAATCACTCTCCCTAATGTATGGAACTCTTCGAGTTTCATTTAGCGATTCCCTGTGGGTCGCAAATCGATATATATATATATATATATATATATATATATATCCCCACACCACTCCTTCCCCTGGAACCCTGTTTGGTACCCCTGGCTTTGCCCTCGATGCTTTGATTTCTAAAGCCTTGAAGACTGTGACAGGAAAAGAAAGTAACCAGCATACATCTCAACCTTTGAGAGCAGATAGGAGGTAGATTTTAAAAATAGTTGTTTAAGTGGAAGTGCTACACTAAAGACATTTCCATTTAAAATATAGGTATCTCCGCAAAATAAGAATTTTTGGCATGTATGAAACAAGTCTGCATCTGCCTGTTTCGTTTCTGCAATTTTCTCTCTTTAAACTTTCTCCTAGCACACAGAAGCTCGGAGCAGGCCGCAAAGAGGATTCCAGAAGGACAAGAGGTCAACCTAGTGATGTCATCAGTGGTCAGAGGCCGCATGATGTCACTTCCTCTTCAGCTGAAGCCAGTTATACTGGCGGCCTTCGGTGTCCATGTTAAACTGTGGCATTCACCACTGCAAAGATGGCTGCTGACACGCGCTACCACACTGGCATGCCACCGACTATCTTCACTGACATCACAGCCGCAAAAAGATGTGTTTCTCTGTTGATCAGCAGAAATCCTCTAATCTCCACCTACCAATCTTGCTTACTTGTTCCTTTCAAGATACAAATTGAGTGATAAGGGGGTATACTGCATTTTCGTTCTTGGTTTACTCGGGTACGAAGATGATAGTAATCAGTGAACAATTCAGATCTTTTTTTCCCCCCCAAAAGCCATACCATTTTTTTAAATGTATTTAGTTGTGAATTTAGACAACTTGTTCAGGTATTATTACGCAGGTGTAGGGCTATGGCGAAGTACCCGCAGTTCAGACACTGTAAATGATCAGTTTAAGTATCTAGCACTGGTGTGTGCATTCTTGTACCAAAAGGCATATCTGTCTGTGAAAATATGTATGAACCTGTCGCTTTTATTTGGCATACAGTAGGCAGGAGGCTAATTCATAGGGCTAATAAAACATGACGTGATCACACATTTAATACACCATGTAATACATTTCTGACGATTTATATCCTTGATATTAACTAAATGTATTTTAAATGCACATGATCTCGAAAGGAGTGTATAGCTTCTTAAAAGGTTCATTTATTAATTTCTGATTCATTAACATATGCACATATTCATTGTCGGATGTGAAGTAAATTGTTTAAAATTGCATGCAGTATTCTTCAAATGTATAATGGAATGCTTCAAACATTCAACCAGGCAGTCCATAGGAACAAACAAAGGATTGTATATATGAATTCCGCATTTTTGCTTTTGCCCCAAGCTTGCCCGATGTCAATCCACAGGAATGCATTTATGAATATAAACATTGATGCAGGGATAAATAAAATATTTATCAACTATGCACCCTATCTTTGACCCTTTCCTACTGGGGCCTTCCAAATTACCCGTTCAGTCCAGTGCATTTCAGAATATATGTTGTTACTACGCATTCCGTTGCAAAGCATGCCTTTACCACGCATGCGTTACAACGGAATGATTTTTCCACGCATATCCTTTACCTCGATTATTCCTTTACCACGCTTTTTTTTGTGCCTTTTTCTCACGTCTTCGCCGACACTAAAAAAGGACTGAATCAGATGAGTAAGAAGACGTTCCGTGATGACGTTGCTTGCATGGTAAAGGCGGTCGTGGAAGCAATATGCGTTGTAAAGACGTTTACGAGGTAAGTGTACCGTTGTAAATGTAACGCGTAGAAAAGCCTTCGTGGTAAAGGCTGTTTTCCGCATTTCAATGGTATGTTCAAAAAGAAGCACAACCTCAACATATGGCTATTGTGGTCTATTTGTTTGGAGTATTTATAGAGCAACATTGATACGATATTTCAAGTGTCCTGTTGGAGTCAAGTAAGGTTGAGCCAATTTAATGTTGATGGCCAGGCTGTGATCTGGAAGGAAGCCTGCCCATTGGCTAGACAGGAATGCCTGTCACAATCGATCCCCCTCCAGTCCTGCCCAAGTTCCTCAGCCGCTCATGATTCTGGGACTAAGATAACCAAGGAAGGAGACCAGCAGAGTTGTGTCCCACTGCTCAGAAGTTCTTAACCATCTCAATTGTGAATAAATCATGTGGTTTTTTTTTGATAGCCATTGTAACACCCAGGTGCAATGGTGGAATCACTAAAATAAAAGGTAAGCAACTGGGGGTGTGCATTTTTATAACCTACATGGATACTGCCAATGCCAGGAATGCCCTGTGCTTGTAGATGGTAAGTGTGCACAAATTGTTTTTAAGGACGTCCAGGAAAAGATATGGTGGCCGCCATGGTTACCATAATGGACATGAAGTGGTGGGAACCAAGATGTTGGTATTTCCCTTGTGAGGAGTAACTTCTACTTCATTAGGATCCAGGTACCCACAAATCATCTCTTCGACCTCAGTAGGTTACTTGTTCCTCAGACATATCCAAGAAGCTGCATCTGCTTCCTTCTGCTCCAATGGACACCCACAAACAAGCCTGACCTCTGGAGCGCCTGGATCAGAGCCGGCACTAGGGTGACCCTAGAGTGTGGGGTGCCCAATTCCGACTCTTGCAATGAGTCAGTCAGTAAACAGCCCACGATTTGTACAGGGTGCAGTGAATGGCCAGGTCCCTGACAGGGGCGTAACACAGGCCTCCGCATCCCCCGCAGTGCTGGGGGGCCCCCAAGCTCCAGGGGGCCCCCTCCGCACTGCACTTCGGCCGGAGAGCTCTTGATAGAGTCCGGAGGGGGCCCCTCCACGTACCTTGCAGGGGGGGGCCCTCAATTATCGTTATGTCACTGGTCCCTGAAGCTTCCTGACCCTGGTGGAGTAACTTCAATGCCATGTTGAGACCAGAAGAAGTGCGGGTTTCCCTGACGATACTACTTCCTGCCGTATTAACTACTACACCTTGCCTTGGGGTGAAGGATGCACCCGGCATGCTGATTACTGCTGTTCTCCTCAGGGAAAGGCACTTTGTCATGCATACATTTTCCCCATCATTTGAGCAAGTCCATGTTACACAACAGGCGCTGCTCTCAAGAACTATGGTAGCAAGCGAGCAATCTTGTAAAGAAATCCCACACATTTTACCAGATTTGCTTGGGAGGAGGTCCTTATTCGACATGTTTGTTGGCAAACTAGTTTGTGATATTGGCCAGATTCAGACCCAATATGTGTGTTAAAATAACTTCTTGATTTGCTAGCATGCATATCTTTGTACGTGTGTTCATGTGTGTGTCTGTGCGTGCACAGAGAAGGGGGAGTTGTGACAGGCGCATTTGGTCATTTTAGGTCCTGCCTACCAGATAGCACAAGGAATCTGTTTCCAAAGCCCATTTGTGAGCATACCAAGTGCTTACAGTGTGCTTAGCTCCCACCCATTGCTACCATTGGTTAGCTGTATTGCCACTCTAATTTGCTTCCTCCTTATATGACTGTTTGCCATGTCCCATTTTGTCAATCTTGTATTTGAACCTCCCCGGGCCCATTACCTCTTACCATCCTTTTGAATGGCTGATTTATATCCTTTCAGAGCTCAGTTTCAGGGAACTACTTTTTTTCTTTTCTGTGAAACATGCCAGGAAAGTGCACGTGTTTTCCTACTCTCTCCCTCAGGTGCTTCTCCTTGCCAAATAGCGGCCCCATGGCCTGTGCTCCTGTCTCCCTCATATGCTGCTCGTTCGCTCATGTGCTGCTTTCTCCCTCCTGCTCCCTGTTGCTTTTGCCCTTATGCCCTCTCCCCCGTCTCTTGTCCCTTTCCACCTCTCTATTGAGCCAAACATTTAAGTATTTAAGTATTTATTTATGGAGAGCCTGGCATCTGACATTTGCTGCTGGGCTGCTTTGCGGTAACAAATATTCATTTTTTTTTTCATTTACCAATCCAACCGGTGTCTGCCATCTTGGATCAGTAAAAATAAAGAAATACCCTGGTGCCCCCAGCAAATAGCTGAGGGGCGCCATTAGTCGCAACATGGGCAGGAGCGTGCCAAGGTGGGAGTCCGTTGTTTGTTCTGCCTCCAAGCAGGTCATGACATCATCAAGAGGCGCCTGGGATGGGACATTTAAGGCATCGCGAGGCAAAATATAGGCCTCTTTTCCTCTCCACAGCCTCCAGCACACCGCATCGCATTCCCACCCACTCACCCCAGAAGTAAAGCGGAATTTCTAGCAGCAGAAATTGGGGGAATACCAAAAACATTTGAACTGAGTTACTGTACTTACCCCTTGGAGGGGAGTGTTGAGTGTTGTGGGCACTGGGCAGGCAAGAGGGGGGCTGACCTGCTGGTGGTCCTGGACCTTTTGCCCTACCCCAGGATGCCTGGAGTTGAACATTTTGGGCGAGATACCTGGAGTTTTGGGCGAGATGCCTGGAGTTGAACATTGTGGGTGATTTGCCGGTGTTATTTTATGTGGGCACTGGGCAGGTGGGAAGGGGGGCTGACCTACTGGTGGTCCTGGACCTTTCTGATCTACCCTGGGATGCCTGAGACAGAACATTTTGGGGGGATTCACCTGGAGACAGGTACCCCGGCAGGGATAGAGTGCTATACTGTACCCTGGTTGGTATGGAACAGCAGTTATTGACCATCCCTCAGAGACAGGGGTGTAAGTGTGGGTTAGCACCAAGTGATGCTTGCCAATAATCCCCAGGATGCCCTTGGTACAGGGTTGGGGAAATGCATAAGGAATAGGGGCCTTCTGGCACTATGCACAATTATATTGTTTTACTCTGTTTTGTGTTGATCTTATGTCCTGGAATTTCATAACTGTAACATCTGTTTCACTATGGTTCTTATGTTTTCTTTTCTCACTGAAGCTGAGTTTTAATAAAGATAAAGGGCTACGCCTTGGTTAAACCAAAAACAAAGTTGTCTCTCCTCTGAGTCTTTGCAGTGAGGGGGCAGCGACTTGCACATTTGTGAGCACTAAAGGAAATGCCACCCACGTCATTACGCTCATGCATGCATACGTATACTTGTGCACATTTTCACCACTCATCTCACTTTTTTTTATTTCTTTTTAGACAACGCTGCACATGATCGTTAAAAATAATTTTGCTTTTCCCTGATGCTGCATAGCATCAGCAAAAAAACATGTTGGCAAAGCCAGTAGGTCAGGAGCTCTGTTAATTGTTTTTAGTTTTCACTCCTTGACTTCCGCTAGGTCCTCAGCCATGGCCAGGCTGCTGAGACACAAACGGTCAGGCAATGGCTCAATCCAGTGTCCTGACTAAGGTTAGAGGCCTTGCACTTTGCACTTCAAGATATTCAGTTTATCCATCAAATGGCACCGGCCATTGGACGCCGATAAGTGTTCACAACTCTTTAGCCACGGGTGGCTTCTGGAAACATAATTATTGATACAGACAATGGAGTGCACAGGGGCGAAACACAGGCCACTGTGGTGCACGTGGGCCCCCAACACTCTAAGGACCCCCAACCCTTCAAGAGGGCCACATTCAGCCCAAGGCCAATGAATAGTTGTGAGATTTGGGAGACTTTGGTGCTCTCATCAGATTCTGCTGGTGGCCCTCTTATTTTATGTTATTCCATGAGCAGTGCAATGGAGTCATGCGGCTCATGCCACACAAAGGAGCAGTACTGTAGATAGTCAATTTGATGATATCAGGTAAATTATGTCACTTCCGCTGTAGGGCACCCAGCCTTCGGGATCCCCATTTAGCCCAATGTCTATGAGTATCTCTGAGATATGGCGATTCAGGCCACCCACCCTCATCCTCCTGTGGGTGGGGGCGGTCATTATTTTGCATTACTCATCCATGACAGTCAGTCTAGACTCATGCAATAGATCAACGGCCTATGCTGCCCACTGCAATTGTGGTTTCCACTGCGCAGACACCTTCCGTCGCATGCCACACTGGCACAATATTAGCGGGTCACTGTGACACCGACAGACCACCACAGCATCACAAATGCGCTTCCCTGCTCATCGGCAGAAATCCGCTGATGATCATCTTTCATTCTTGCTTACTTAGATCTTACAAGATGTAAATACTGTAATGGAAGGTCAGGCAGCATTTTTGCCGTATTTTTACACAGATCTTTATTTTATAGCGAGGAGTAACGATGAATGCTTTTGAAGTTTAAATTATTATGTTTCCTAATGCATTTCTTGACAAAAAAAAATCAGAGCTTTCATTTATTTATGTGAAACATGAAATTTGGTAAATCTTATCAGATAGGATTTCATGCCAATCTAGAGCTATTATGAAGTTCCTTCAGTTTGAGACACAATAATTATTTGTCTTTGAGTATTGGCCAGTTTTGGTTAGAATGTTGTAGCATTGGAGCCATTTTGAAGTCTAAAAGAACAATTGATGGACGGAATGCTGAATAATGTCAAACATTCACTCCCCAGTACAGAGATCTGGGCCTAAATCCATAGTTTCTTTGCTCACCATGCCATTCTAGTTTTGACCCAGTCATAGGCAAATCAATCTTGGCCCTCCTTTCCATAGGAAAAGTCCAGACCGAACTCCCAGGACGGGTCATGCCTGGACTGAAAACAAGCATCCTAAGACCATTTTCGGTGCATTATCCCCTCATCGGATCACTGACGAAATATCGAGAAAGAGAATATCGAATTGCCAAAATATTGAGGTAAAAATATAGAATGCCAAAATATCGAAGCCCTATCTCCAAACAGGTAAGTACAAAAATATAGTATCCAAAATATCGTTGTAAAAATATAGCTGGTCAAAATATCGAATTTTTTAAATGTCTTAAATGTAATGTAAAATTAATGAAATAATACATATAATTAACTAAAACATACTTAAAAATACTTAAAAACCTTTAAAATTAATAAATAATTAATGTAAGTAAAAAAAAAAAATTAATACATATATTAACGTAATATTAATTAAAAATATTCAATATTTTTTGCGTAGGATAGCGGGTGGGTAAAATTTACTATTACCACTCCAGTAAGTACAATAGTAGGGAAAGCGTTGGATAGCGGGAGGGTAAAAATTACTATTCCCACTCCAGAGAGTGCAACAGTAGGGAAAGCGTTGGATAGCGGGAGGGTAAAAATTAGTATTCCCACTCCAGACAGTGCAATAATAGGGAAAGCATTGGATAGCGTAGGGGTAAAAATTACTATTCCCACTCCAGAGAGTGCAACAGTAGGGAAAGTGTTGGATAGCGTGAGGGTAAAATTTACTATTCCCACTCCAGTGACTGCAACAGTAGGGAAAGCGTTGGATAGTGTAGGGGTAAAAATTACTATTCCCACTCCAAAGAGTGCAACAGTAGGGAAAGCATTGGATAGAGTAGGGGTAAAAATTACTACTCCCACTCCAGAGAGTGCAACAGTAGGGAAAGCATTGGATAGCGTAGGGGTAAAAATTACTATTCCCACTCCAGAGAGTGCAACAGTAGGGAAAGCGTTGGATAGCGTAGGGGTAAAAATTACTATTCCCACTCCAGAGAGTGCAACAGTAGGGAAAGCGTTGGATAGTGGGAGGGCAACATTTACTATTCCCACTCCAGTGAGTGCAACAGTAGGGAAAACGTCAGATGGCGTAGGGATACAAATTACTATTCCCACTCCAAAGAGTGCAACAGTAGGGAAAGCGTTGGATAGCGTAGGGGTAAAAATTACTATTCTCACTCCAGAGAGTGCAACAGTAGGGTAAACGTTGGATAGCGGGAGGGTAACATTTACTATTCCCACTCCAGTGAGTGCAACTGTAGGGAAAGCGTTGGATAGCATAGGGGTAAAATTTACTATTCCCACTCCAGTGAGTGCAACTGTAGGGAAAGCGTTGGATAGCATAGGGGTAAAAATTACTATTCCCACTCCAAAGAGTGCAACAGTAGGGAAAGCGTTGGATAGCGTAGGGGTAAAAATTACTATTCCCACTCCAGTGAGTGCAATAGTAGGGAAAATAATAATTTAATATTTTATTAAAAATACATTTATTATTAATAACAAAAAATAAGTATTACAATTATTTACCAATCACACAATATTTAATAATTTTTTAATTATAAATACCAATAATTTTTTTTACAATTAATTACCTATTTATAATTAATTAACAACCAATTAATTTTCAATACCAAAAAATAATAAATACAAGTAATACCAATTAATAATTAATTAATAATAAATTATTTATCAATATATATAAAATCATTAATTAATTATTTACAATTAAATTACCTCCCACCATATTCCCCTATAAACCCACAACCCGCTACAAATATTAAATTAATACAATTAACATAATTATCAATTAAATAATGAATACAAATTAATTCCAATAATACAAATTATTTACCAAATAATAATTCATCAACAACCAATTAATTTTCAATACCAATTAATAATTACCTACTACCAATTAAATTACTTCCCACCCTATTCCCCTATAAACCCACAACCCGCTAGAGAAGTAAAACGCAAAATTATATTAAAAATAATTAATAATTCCTAAAAATTATTATTTAATGTACTATAATTAAATTACTTCCCACCCTAATCCCCTATAAACCCACAACCCGCTACGGAATTAAATTACACCAAAATTAAATAACATAAAATTAATTACTTTAAAAATATTCAAACATACATTCCAAAATTAATACATACTTTTAACACATATACTAACACTTAAAACACTATAAAAAAATCGATATTTTTAACAACTATATTATGACTGTCGATATTACTTACTTCTATATTATTTACATCGATATTTCTTACCTGATTTTCGATATTCTTCACCACTATATTTTGGCAATTCGATATTCTGTCCATTCTATATTAAAAACTCGATATTCTGTCCAGTCGATATTTTTTATTCGATATTATATCTGTTTACCCCCCTCATCAGCCAGGCTAAGTTGATTCCAGTGGAAAAATGAGTATGGGACTCACGTCTGGGCATACCCATCCCACTTGGGCTGACAAAGGCAAAAATAACAATTGATGGACAGAATGCAGCACAATGTCATACATTCACCCCAGTACAGAGATCTGGGCCTAAAGCCATCGCTTTTTTGCTCACCATGCCGTTACAGTTTGGACCCAGCCATATGCAAATCAGTCTTGACCTTGCTCTCCATGGGAACAGTCCAGGGCTAACTGCCTGGCCATGTCCTCCCTGGACCGAAATCTAGCATCCTGGGACATGTTTTGGGGCATCACCCCTCATCAGCCAGGCTACCTTGAATCCAGTAGGATGGCGAGCATGAGGGGTGAATATTTGACAATGTTCGACATTCCGTCTATCATCTTTTTGTATTGCCATTTTTAAGGCTACCTACAGTTGTAGGTGATTATTTTAAAGGTGTTTCAAATCAGCAATACATAGGTGAATGAGGTAATAGAACAGGATAAAATTACTTTTAAGTCTTGGGTAGGGACAGCGGCTACAGTTGCCAGCCTTTGAACTTGTGAACCAGGTTCAAATCCCACCCTTTGGTCAGCGTCCTGTGATTCTCAACAAATCATTTAACCACTGCTGCCCTAAAAAACAGGTTCTCATGTAAAAACTTCTGATTCTCGTGTTAAGCGCTCTAATGACCTTGGGCCAACTTAGCACTATATGGAACTGCCCAGTGGCAGCCCCCACCAACACTTAAGCTGCTAGAGTGGGGGGGCTGCTGCACCACTGGGTATGAGGTGGAATCAAGACTAGGCAACACTGATGGCTGGCAATCGACAGTGTTGACAGCAGACCCTAAGAAAAACTTTGGGCTATTGCACTTTGTGTTTTATTGTTTATTAGATATTAAGTACTGTTGTCTGGCCATGGTGACTGTCAGTCCTCTGGTTCCTTGGTCTAAGATATGGTTAACTTTGAATCTTTCTTGTTCCTTTTCCTGTCTCTAACCTTCCACAATTTAAAAAATAAGATCAAGACGTCCTGCAGGAATAACAGATCCTTGTTGCCTGCAGAGGCTGGAGTATTAGGGTCGAGTGTTTGACTTGCATTGTGATCCCCCAGTCTTGATGGAGAAATTGGTGCATTCCCACACCTTTATTCCCAACATCAGTACATCTACCAAGAACTGCCCTCCGGGTCATTTTGTCAGTTTCTTACCTGGAGGTTACCTCCCACATGCTCTAGTCATTCAATCTTTCGAAGATCTGCACCCACAATTTTTTGAGGGTTTGTTTACAGTCACAGGGATGTCATTGTAGAGATGAGGGGAATTAATATGGGGAAGTGCTGTGGGTGGAATTCGTATATCAAGTGACAACTGTTACTTTCCCAATGCAGAGTTATATGCATGGAATAATACGAACTGTGATAATGCAGCCTGATGTACACACCCCCCAAAAAAAATTCGCCTTGGGAAAACATTTTTCCTGTCGACAAACCCTTTCCGCTACCATTCGTGGCCAGTGCAGGTAAGGGTGATGGGGTGGGGCAGGGAAAAGAGTGGTTGCAGTTGACAGACAACGACGAGGGAAAATACAATTTTAAAACCTTAAACCACTTTGATGCAGCGAGAGCAAGATACGTGGTTTTCCTTTTTATTCATTTTCTTTTCCCTTAGTAGTTCAAACATGAAGAGAGCTATGAAACCAATAAGTCATCATGAATGGCAAGGTAACATTGGTGGCGGGATTGGTTACGGTCACACGGTCACACGGTCACACGTCACTCCTCATCCTCCAGTTCTCCATCGGATGACGACAGACCCTCCATTCGGGCTCGCCGCAGGAGAGTGGGTGCAGCAATGGTGGGCTTCACCTTTGCCCAGTCTCTCTTGACATATGTCTTAAAGGGTGACCGATGCGCTCAAATTTAGACATCTTTACCTTGCGATACCCCCTGTATTGACTGTTGGATACTATGCCATGTTGTCGAGTTTGTTCAATAAAAAGATTTATAAAAAAAAAAATAAAAAAAAATTGACATTTTTGTGTGTGTTTTAACACAGTGTATGCAATTGTCTAATTTGTAAAGAATAAGTGCCTAGGCCTAAAGTTTGCCTCAGAAGCCCATGTCTGGACCTGCTGAAAGTTGGGATTGCTGAATACCATACTCGTCTAGGGTTGATTTTCACTCACCTCCAGACACACCCTCTCTGTTTTGTCACTCTGCAGTTTCTCTTTCATCCCTGCCTTCTCCCTTTGTTACAGGTGTTCAACCTTTCTCTTCCTCCTTTTCCTCTTTTCCTCCTTTCTCTTTCTTGTTCTGGCTCGTAGTCCAATTAAGAAGAATAAGTGCGGTCCCCAGACAACAGGGCTGATGGTCCCATCTGCAACCACTGGCTCAAATGAAGCACTGGTGTACACAGTTGTGGAAATCAATTACGAGAGAAACATTTATGCCTGATAAGTATCCTTATGTAAAAAAATATTTTCAGCTGTTAACATACATTTGCAGCAATATATACCTTTGTGAATCAGGGCCCTAACTTTTATTCAGCTAATACGTATAATCCATAATGATATGCCTATATCAGCTTGGAGACAAACGTACATGAGGTAGGGTACTTACCTTCTAGGTCCCTACGGTCAGGATCTAAATCACTTCTTTGCACCCCTCAGTTTAAAAAAGCTTGCATGGGTGGCAAAGCCTTTTCTCATCTTGCCCCCCTTTTCTGGAGCCAACTACCCCATTACTTACATCAATGTCCAGACTACTTACAATTCAGAAAGCTGCTAAAGACTTATCTGTTCTGATGTGCGTTTGCTTGGCTGCAGTTAGCAGTCCTAGCGCGGAGATACCCCTGATGAGGTGATTTGGGCGCTATATAAATGATTAAATATCAAATTAATAAATTATTAAATAACTAAAGAAAATCAGCCTGATAACCCATAGTTTTGAGCCAGCACATAATATGCAAGTCAAAGGTTTAGGCCATGACAGGGCCAATTCAGTCTTTCATCCTTCTGAAGTGTATCCACGGATTTAAACTGAGATGGAAAATAACACGTTTCTGAGAAGAGTTACGTGTGTGAGCAAAGAACTTGCACTGCTGACGTCTTTAGCCACTGCCAATCTACCATTGAAATATTTGCCCAGCGAAAAGTGGCGTAGCAAGGGTGTCACCGGCCCGGATTAGGTAGTAAAAGGCAGCCTTAATTGGCTTGATGTGGGCCCCTCACATCTGTTGGTTGTGGTGCCACTGCACCTGCTGCAACACTGAAAGACATGCTAACAGGGTTGGACTGGGACAGAAAATAGGCCCAGGCACCAAAGGAAAAGTGGCCCCTATTAGAGACTTATACTAGATAAAACATTGGCCCATGTTTGCAAATTGGGCCAGTTTTGAACTTGTAAAGACGCGCTGCACAAGTGTTTTGCAAGGTATTGAGGACAGCATGGATCGGAGCTTGCTGAAAGCAATGTTTGTTTTATTATCAAGGAAATTTACAGTAAAAACCGACCCATCCAACCATAAAACAGGCCCACAAACAGCCAGAAAACCGACCCACACACTGACCGGTCAGACTAGCCCATCAGGCTTTGCCTGATTGCCCTACAGGCCAGTCCGACCCTACATGCCACGGATATCTGAAACCCGCGATACAGTGGTTCTCCAAGCAACTACCATCCCTTCTGCACTAGCATCAACTAGATTTGCACGGCTTGCACTGGTGAAAATTAGACGGATCTGAGTAATGAATGCGCACTAAAATATTACAGTTTCACGAATTCTAGAGACGTATCTCATTTACTGCTTGTGCTGCTATTTTCTCAATAGCCTGTCAGTCACACAGGAAGGCAAAAGATAAGAGATCTCTTGAGGCTAAACTTGAAGGGAAAGATTTATCAGTACACGTGCCTCGTGCAAGGTCTGTGGTCTGTGAACAGGCTACATTTCTGTTTTACTTTATTTGTGGGGGCCATGGTACCGAACTTTGGTACTGGTGCTAAACATAGGGTACACGCGCTGAACCAGTGGTGCTGCTTGTATAATAGACTTGGAACAAATGATATTCGCTCCAACTAAGTTTTTCAGCTTTGTAAAACAGGCAGCAGACTCATTCCACACTTATCTCACTCTAGTTTGAAAACAAGAAATGGAAGCATTCACACAATCTCCACTTTTTAAAATGTGAAGTGAAACTACGCTTCTGGCAAAATAATTCTTCTGCATTTTTATAACATAGAATTTAAACAACAAAGTCCGTGTCATTCAAACAGGGCCTCTTTGGGTCAAAAGAGCACGGGTCTGCTGACTCAAAACAATCATGTATGTTGTTGCGAAAAAGGTAAACCTACAAAGATTATATAGGTTTTGTGTAAAGCCCTCACTCGCCAACCTGGTTGGTGACATGCCTCATCATCGGGCTCCACTGGGTATAGCCGAATGCCATCCCAGTGTGCTACAACGCCAGGTTACTGCGGAGCGGGGTTCATGTGAGGTGACAGTGAATTTAAAATTTTCAATTGAGTCAAAAAAGATAATTTTATTAGTTTTGCTAATTGAAAATATTAAAAAGGGGAGAGTGAAGGTCAAAAAATAGAAGACCAGATTCACTCTGTGGAGGTCAACATGTTTCTGCCTTAGTGTATGTTAACAGGCTTTCGTCAGGACCAGAGTGGGAGTGCAGAGTCCCGGCGGTGTGGGCGCGCTAAGGCTCACCCTACCGTGGACTGATTGTGTGATAAATATATACATTGAAAAGTCCGCCAAAAAAATTATATAGTGGTGGAAAGGAACAAGTTTATTCTGGTTAATAACAGACACAAAAACAAGAGACAAAACATGAAAGAATTGTAAATGTTGATGGTCAAACTCGTGATCAAGCGCTGTCGAATCAGCTAAGCAGCAGACAAAGTGCTCAATTCATGAAGTGCTAATAGCGTATACCTCAGGTGCAGAATAGTGAGATCGGTGCGCCTACAAGTACCAGGGCACAGGTGCCAGGCAAGCGGGTTGAAGTTTGTCCTGAATAACATGTCTAATAAGGTAAAACGGGACACACGTGAAGGTTGTACAATGTGTCGAGACTAAAATATGGACGGGGGGGCAGAAAAGCGTACCCCTGTGTAAGTCATAGGAGATGACTTAGTTTACAAGAATGAAGCACCCAATCTTACTCAGAGGCATATCCATATGAAGCCTCAGGGATCCCGGGAGGGGGGTGGGAGCAATATGGCACACCCTAAAATGGAAAAACCGGAAAGGTAGAGATAAAAACCAGGAGCAAAGTGTCTCTTCGAGCGCTTACCGTCAGAATGGCGGAAAGAGGGAAGAAAGAGGGACAGAACGCTACTCACGCCCTCGCAGCTCGGTACCCGCTAGGAACCTGAAGAGCCTCTCGCACCCGGGTGCAGAATAACAGGGTCCGCGGTGAGGGGCTAGTATATATGGAGGCGAGAATGCCTTGCGGCGCAAAAGGCAGAGAAAGAGCCGCGGAGATTGGTTCTGCTTGCTGTTGCGTGAATGGATGTCCCAGTTGTTGGAGAGCCAATCATTATTGAGTTAAGAAATCGGCGGTGCCGATCGTGTGATGGAAGGCTGATTTTTTTCATCAGGATAAAGCTTTATTGAGCGTGGGAAGCTCGCTCGTCGTGAGTGAAATGTAAAGAATCAAACATATCATGGTTTGCATCATAGGCTAAGTCGTATGGTGTCAGAAAATTCCTCATGCACAGGTCAGACTAATTGTACACAGAATGAAGGAGTGGAAATACAACCCTCGCCTCTAGCGAGTGATGTGAATGTACATAGTGGGTACATCGACTGAAAATGGAGGTTTCCAAGTCTAGCACTGCAGACTACAGCAGTTAGATAAGAAGTATAAAGCTTTATGAGAGTGGTAGAGTGTCCCTCGCCCATTGTGGGGAATATGTGAGAAGACAATCATATCGTGGAAGGGGCATCGGGTAAGCCGTAAAAAGTAAGGAAGAATCTCACGGGCAAATCAGGTTAAATTGGCACGGCTTACTGGAGCATGGGGTGTCGTAACCTCGCAAAATGCGAGTGAAGTATATGGCTGTTTATGTACATAGAAAGGACATCTCCGGACGTTAGAGCTCATCAAAACTCGCATAGTGAGATGGAGCAGTCGGGCAAGGCAAAGGTGCCGGGCCAATTTAATATGTATTGTCGCTTAACTCCAAAAGAGGGTAAGATGGTTGGGCGACAGACCGAAAGTCTCAGAGTGAGTGGTGACCAATATCCACTCGAGGAGGCCAAGAAAAGATAGATGTACTGGTTGCTGCAACTGTCGATGACAGGAGCAGAAGGAACAGGGAGGGTAAGAGGGGCTTACAAAATGGTGGTCCAAGGTATGTTATCATTGAGGCCACAACGATATGTCCCAAGACGGTGGACCCATCTCTGTTCCTTTTCAAAAAGGATTTTCTGAATGTTTTGCCGTGCAGTGATCTCTTCAATGACAGTCCATGTTAAGTCATTGGTGGTATGGTTAGCAGACAGGAAGTGTTCACTCAGTTTCGTAGTAATGCGCTTACACCTGATGTTACTCCAGTGCTCGCATATTCGGAGTTTCACTTTTCTGGTAGTCATTCCCACGTAACGTAAACCACATGGGCATGTGATTAAGTAGATCACATTGGATGTGTTGCAATTGGTATGTCCTCTTTGAGTCCAGGTCTTGCCTGGTTCCAGATTCAAAGTAGTTGTGTGCGTGGTCAGGTGGCATATGCTACAATCAGAGCAAGGAAAGTGTCCTGTGATCTTCGGTAAGCCCCAGGCCTCCGTGATGGTCCTTTGAGTTGCGTTTGGTTGGCCGGTAGGGCGTGTATGTACTAGGCTGTTGCGCAGGCTCTGGGCTCGTTTGAAAGAAAAGAGAGGTTTTTCCCATTTGCGGTTGCTAATATTAACGATACCCCAGTGTTTGTTAATGACTTTTTTCATTTTGTTTGATAAAGTACTGTAGGTAGTTACACAGATTAGTGGTGTGGGTCTCGCATCTTTGACGTGATCCTCCAAAAGTGCTTCCCTGGGTTGGTTCCTAGCACGTTTGTAGGAATTGCCCGTACGGTAAATTCTCCCTCAGTGTACGGGGGTGGAAGCTCGTAAACTCCAATAGATTGTTTCTGGAGGTGGGTTTGTAATATGTCATGGTTTGTAGTGCCCCCTGCTTTTTCGTGATTATGACGTCAAGAAATACTACTTCTGAGTTGTCATAAGTATAGGTGAATCTCAAGTTGGGGTCCAGAGTATTGACCCATTCGAAAAAAGTAAGCAGGGAGTTAAGACTGCCTTGCCAGATTAACAGCACATCATCTATATATCTTCTCCATAAGCCTATGGAGGATATGTATGGGTTGGTGTTAGGAAGGATGAATTTTCGTTCGAAATCGTATATGTACAGTCCTGCCACGCTTGGGGCGAAGGTACTCCCCATGGAAGTACCTGTCGACTGTAAATACAGGTGTCCCTGGTATTCGAAAAAGTTTTCTTTCAGAGCCAGAGTGGCACATTGGATGATAAAATCCTTTGTAGTTCTGTATTCCCATGGATGGGAATTTAGGGACTCATCTAGGACTCTGATGGTCTCATCCTGAGGGATGCTAGTATATTGGCTTTCGATGTCCATCGTCACCAGGATGGTCTCCTCAGAGCATGTCATGTTGTTCAGCAGCTTCAGTAAATCCTTTGTGTCCTTGAGATATGTGGATGATTGTTGGACCAATGGTTTGAGAAAATGATCACAGAACCGTGATAATGGTTCCAACAGAGAGCCAATCCCCGAGACAATGGGGCGCCCAGGGGGAGGGGATCTATCCTTATGAATTTTTGGAAGGGTATAGAAGTATGGGATAGTTCCCTGACTGTCTGTTAGAAACCGTGCTTCTGAACTGGTGATAACCCCTTCGGTCAGAGCTTCTTCAACTATTCTCTTGATCTGGTTTCTCAGATCATTAGAGGGGTCACAGGGGAGCAGCGTATAGTTCTTACGGTCCCCAAGAAGCCTGTGGCATTCTTGGTCGTAATCGGTGGTGTTTAACAGCACCACTGCGCCCCCTTTGTCTGCTGGTTTTATGATGATATTTGGGTCCTGGCGCAGAGAGTCAATGGCTTTAAACTCCTCTGCACTCAGATTTTTGAAAGTAGAGGGAATGTCCAAGTTCTCTATCTCTGCGAAAACTGCACGTTCAAAGGTGGCAATCTCCACTGGTATAGTATGAGGAGGTGGGGTAAACGTAGATTTCGGTCGTAGAGATGTATCGCCCTTGTCGGATTCTGCTAGCACCAGGGTGCGTTCTTCAAAGAAAGCTTTAAGTTTGAGCTTTCTAAAGAAAGCAGAGAGTTCGCAATGTAAGCGGAATTTGTCAGGACGTGCTGTTGGGACGAAACCCAGACCCTTTTCTAGAATTGTGGTTTCATTGGTGGTTAATGTTTTGTTCGACAGATTGACTATCAGACTGTTGAAGTGCTTGTCTCTGCAACCAGTTGGTCCTGTTGTTACTTGCTCCGAGTGTGATTGCCCACTGTGTCCTCTTGTGCCCACTGTACCCTTTGGTGGGGCCCTCTCCTTCTGCCTTTGCCCCTTTGGCCTCTCTCTAAAAAAGGGGGCTGTGTAAAGTGGTTCTGTGGATACATTGGGGCCGCGAAACCAGGATTCCAACCCATATGTGGGTTGAATGGGTAATGGAACTGCATCGGGTATGTGCCCAGACTACCCTGATGTGGGGGGAAATTTGTCCATGATGATTGGTTGTAAGGGGGCGTGATCTTCCCCTTTGTTTCCCTCTCCTTGCTTGTCTGAAACTATTGTTGCTTGAACCACTGCTATTGGACGAGTCATCGTCTGTGCCATAGGTATTGGTCTCAGATCTGTGTGGTGCAACAAAGGTAGGGTCTGCATAGGGATAGATCTTATTGAACTCAAACTTCTTCAGATCTTTCTGAAATTGGGTCACCTTATTTTGGGTCAGATTTTCTTTATATTCATTGATGTCTTTGTTAAGTTCATTAAGCCGTTTCTTAAAACCCGTTAGGGTGGTCTTAAATTGTGTCTCAGTTTGGGTTATTTCTATCATAATGGTTTCTGACAGCCGGACGGCTGTTTTGATGATCAAGACCAGCCAGTCTCGGGTGCAATGCCATGCGATCATTACCCATTCTTTTCTGAAGGTAGCATCCTCCAAGAAAATACGGGGGGCGTTGGTGACTAATAGACCCCTAGGGGCTGTGTTTGTCCTTAAATATTCAGTGAGGATAGTTCCGTGGAGTATCGTACGAATACGATTTTTCTTCAGTTCAGAGAGTTGTTCCCATTCACTGGTGTGCGTGACTGCCTGTGAGATAGTAGGATCTGCGAACAGTGAGGGACGTGCTAGGATAGCATCGACCTCAGTGTCTGAAAAGGTAAGTCCGAGAGTGGCCATATTGAGAGTCACCGGGAAGTAAGGAGGGGAAAGACAAAACCCCCCTTGATATTTGGGGGGGGAAAGGAGAGTTAACTCTCACAGCTGTGCACTGCTGGGACTACACCAAAACAACGAGAGAGGAAGGGAACAAAACACGACTACTCCCCTCTTTTTTGACTCAATTATCTTTTTTGACTCAATTGAAAATTTTAAATTCACTGTCACCTCACATGAACCCCGCTCCGCAGTAACCTGGCGTTGTAGCACACTGGGATGGCATTCGGCTATACCCAGTGGAGCCCGATGATGAAGCATGTCACCAACCAGGTTGGCGAGTGAGGGCTTTACACAAAACCTATATAATCTTTGTAGGTTTACCTTTTTAGCAACAACATACATGATTGTTTTGAGTCAGCAGACCCGTGCTCTTTTGACCCAAAGAGGCCCTGTTTGAATGACACAGACTCTGTTGTTTGTTTAGATTAATCCCTTGAGGGGAGTAGTCGTGTTTTGTTCCCTTCCTCTCTCGTTGTTTTGGTATAGAATTTAAACAGCCATATGATTGGGGCTTTTGCTCAAAACTACAATAAGCTGGTAAAATGCTTCATGAGCGATAAATGTGATATATATATATATATATATATACATATACATATATTATCTACTGGCGGTCGCCAGTAGATAGTTATAGTTAGGACCTTTTTCCATAGGAAATTCGCAACATTCTATTTGGAATAACTTTGGCACCGATTGACGAATCTTCGCGAAATTTTCAAAACTTTTGGCCAGCTCCGGTCCGCTCCTATCCTGAAAGTCTCGGGATGATTCGTGTAGCGGGGGCTGATAAAAAAGGGGGGTCCCAAAACGTGTTTTCCCCATGCAGTTTCCCATAGGACCTTTAGCCGCAGCTACAGCCCGAACTGCTGAACGGAATTACACCAAATTTGGCAAAGAGGTAGTCCTTAGTTCAGACTCGTGCCTTTTGCTTATGTAAAGGGGGGCCCAGAGGGGCCCCCCAGCCTCGGGTACCGCCACCCCCGGGGCATTATTTAATTATGTGCGGGGGGCTCTCAGGCCCCCCCCCCCACACCGGGGACCGCTACCCCCGGGGCTTCTTAATATTTGTTGGGGGGCTCTCAGGCCCCCCCAGCCCCGGGGACCGCCACCCCCGGGGCTTCTTAATATTCGTTGGGGGGGCTCTCAGGCCCCCCCAGCCACGGGTACCACCACCCCCCAGTGCTTCAAGTTCTTTGTTGGGGGGACTCTCAGGCCCCCCAGCCCCGGGGACCGCCACCCCCGGGGCTTTAAAAAATGAATGGCGGGGGGATCCACCCCACGGGGCTTTATTTTTTAAATAAAATTTAAAAAACAAAGATCTATTGATCTTTGTTAGCATGTATGAGTGAATCTATAGGTAAGTGTTTAGATGTGTGTGTAGATGTAGGAATCACTGAGTGAGTTTTTAGAAACTTGTATTGGTGTGTCAATGGTTTCAAATACGCAACTCCATATTTTATAATGAGTGTTGAAAGGTTATACTAGTGTATGAGGAGGTGTATCAGAGTGTCACGTGGATGATGTCATCAGTGATGTCATTTGAGATGTCATCAGTGATGTCACTGACCATGTCATGAATGATGTAATATGTGGCATCATCAGCAGTGGATTGCGGGCGCACGAGTTATAGTTAGTAGAACTTACTATAACGGAGGAATTTCAATGGTTTTGAGTGAAATGTTCTGCTAACTATAACACCCCTGAAACGTATGGTTTTTTCAGTGAATTTCTAAGGTTTTTTAAATGCTAATTCTTAACTATAACATGTCTGAAACCTATGGTTTTTTCAGTGAATATATGTATATATATGAGTGAGCCTGGAGTTAATTGAAAACACGTCGTGGTTGTCGACTAGCAAAGGTTTTATCAAATGTGCTAGTTGCAAAGCATGTAAACATGGAGTGAACAAAACAGAATATACCACTCCATTGAATAACAGGATTACTAAAATTGATAAGAAACTCACCTGTAAAACAGAGTTTGTCATTTATGTGCTTGAGTGCCCATGTGGACTACGCTACGTGGGTAGCACAAGATTACAGGCACACAAAAGAATTTTACAGCACATCAGAGCTATTAATCATGGTAATCCCACATACCCAGTAGCGCGCCACTTTGATGAACTACACGCAAGGAGATCTAGTGAGCTTCGTTACTTTCTAATTGACTCAGTTCCTCCTCTAAGAAGAGGTGGGAACCGCGATTCTCTGTTAAGAAAACTGGAAACTAGATTTATAATTGAGTTAGATAGCAAGATTCCAAATGGATTGAATTCTAGTGAGGATTTTTTTACTCACTTATGATGCCTTTAACTATTTGATATTCAATCCTGCTATCTCCAAACATTTCAGCTGCTAGCTCGTTTTTAACCTATGCAATTATTATATTTTCTTTTTCTGCACATATTTTATTCTATTTATAGCACAATTTTGCACAATAGGTTACTGACACCATTGAAGTATGACACCGGGCGGATAGCTAACTTTGGGTGCTCTCAGTACTCGCTCAGTGCAATCACCCACAGGGATTGTCCAGAATAATTCTGGAGTAAGTTTTTAACAATATCAACAAGGTGTTAATTGAGAGGGAAAAGGGTATTACACCCATAACGTTTCCCTTACAATCCCTGTTACTCATGTTTACTTACAGATGGTTTTAATCCATTTTATAATGTGTCTTAGGATTTTTATAAAATGTGATTGCTTATATAACCTTGCTTTTAACCCTGTTTAACCTTTTATGACTTTTAATAAGTATATTTATTTATATATTTATTAATCATGAATATTTGGTATTTAAGCCATAAACCTGCTTTATTTTGCACAGAGCGTTACTTTGCACATAGCGGTGTATCAAATTGGAATGTACAATTTGTGTTGAAAATCTGAGGGCGTATTTTGCAGTATTATGCTGAAATGTTTTCTGTGTCTATGATTTGGACATGGAAGTGTTTGCTTGTCTTTCCCGCGCACTGTCACTTTAAATGGTGTAGCAAGGACCATGTGGTGTATCATGTGACCAAGGCTCCTAGAGGGCTGAAACGCGTAATGGCGGCGGTGCAGGGCACGAAATAAAACTTTGAAGCACTGAATCGGGTTCGCCTCGTCTTTTCCTGAGTACAAGGATTGTGGGACGAGTATTGGATATATATATATATATATATATATATATATATTTTCTTTATTTTTTTTTTATTTTTTTTACAACAACCCCCACGAACAAGAGCAGATGCAGGCACTCCAGGTAAGCAGAATTTCTTTATTGGATAATCTTAAGACGATGTCCGTCCTGACGCGTTTCGGCTGGTCCCAACCTTTGTCAAATATATATATATATATATTACCTACTGGCAGTCGCCAGTAGGTAGTTATAGTTAGGACCTATTTTCCATAGGAAATCCGCAACATTCTATTTGGAATAACTTTGGCGTCGATTGACGAATCTTCGCGAAATTTTCCAAACTTTTGGCCAGCTCCGGTCCGCTCCTATTCACGGTGATTCGTCAAGCGGGGGCCGACAAAAAAGGGGGACCCAAAAGGCGTTTTCCCCATGCAATTTCCCATAGGACCTGTTGACGCAGATACAGCCCGAACTGCTGAACGAAATTACACCAAATTTGGCAAAGAGGTAGTCCTCAGTTCAGACTCGTGCCTTTTGCTTAAATGGTGAAAATCAAAAGTAAAATCACATATATATCTGGGCGGAGCCTAACCACACATCTCATCGTGAGATCTGATTGGCTGTTAGCACTTCATCCAAGAAGTGTTGGCAGCCATCTTGGGACCAATATACATGATAGCACCTCATTAAAAAGCCTTGCAGTTAATAGAAGGTTTTAAGACTTTAGTTACATTATAAATCATTTGTTGATGGTACCATACTCATTTTAGGAATTGTGGTGTGTTCTAAGGGGATTTTACCATGTGAAAAAGCCTTCTGCTGTGATATCATGAATCATGTTTGAGAGAAAACTATTTTCTCATGCTTTTCCCACAGAGGTTTGGAAGGTGATCTATAAGCTAAACTGAGTGCATATTTTCTGTAAATTCACATTATATTTCTCAGTCATGTGCATCCAACAAGGGCAGAGGCTGTCAGTTGATTCCTTTGTGTTCTACTGCAGCTTCCCAGAGTGTTCTAAAGAACAACTAGAGCGCTAACAGTCCTACTTATGACAATCGTATGGCACACCTGAAGCCATCTTGGTTGGAATAAAGTGGTAAATCTTAAAACATTTAATTAAAAAAGGAACAAAATGAGGGGGTTCATTTTGCCATAGAAAGTATGATTAGTGCTGCAGAAAGAAAAATTAGGGCATATTTTGAGTGACTTCTCAAATCCTCTTCTATTTCATTAAAGAATTCTGACATGCAGACTGAAACATGCACTTTCAATACCAGCAGCAGTTTTCCCTGGTGAGCAGTAGCTTCACTACAGTGATCTAATGAACAAAAAGAGTGCTAACATTCTGAATTTATGGCAAATGTGTATATCGCGTCATTCTGATACAGCCAGTTCTCTGTATATTTTCAGGCTATTTCTAACTATGTGACTATCTTTATCGATCTCCATTTATACCACTACGGGTCCGCACATTTTACTTGGATATTTCCCTGACCGGTTTTAAAATTTACCGGCTCGGATACTGCTACCACGCTCTGTGATATCTCAGTTGGGTAAGTGGTTGGGATTGTATTCCATAACCTTAAGTCCTCCCAGTATAACGCGTCATTCTCGCACCACTGATAGAACGTATTTCGATAGATAATCGTTATTCATGCTCCTAGTCCCAGGCCTACTCTTAGAATGAAACACGTTAGTTGATTATTCCAGTTAAACATTCCGTTAGACATAGGTTTTCTCATCATCTTAGTAACGGTTATAGATTGTGTTGGTAATTCCCCCTTTCATGGAAATGCTCCCGTTTCACGTTCATTGGCACTTTGGTTCACTATTGGGAGATTCCCCTATTTCCATACTCCATTAACTCAACCACAGATTCAGTAAATCTATTATATTCTCAGATTTCGCAAGGGTCATTGTTTCTTTTCTTTCCATTTTAGTTCTTTTCTATACATTAAAACAAAGATCGAAGTTGCTGTCCATCTGGTATCCTCTTGCAAAAGAGTTTTTCCTGACAAGTATGTGTGTATATATTTCCTTTAATATTTCTTCTATTTTGGTGATTGGTACTTGGTTTTTTATTTCTATTTTCTCACACTTTCTTGGGTGACCGTTTGATCACGGGTCTATATGTAGCCTTTTTACTCTTTTTATAGCTCCCGCCCTCTTAAAAACTGAAAATATAAATTAGTATTATATGTACTTATTGCGGTTCTTTATACCCACAGACCAACGGCTGACAATATTGAATCTGTAACTTTACCTTATGAGGTTGGACATCAAATTAGGCCTTGAAGCCTTGGTTCTCTGAAAGACCACTCAAATATGCCCTGAAGAAGGAGCCTGTAAAAGCCATATAGGAGCTCCGAAACGCGTGTTGGCGCTGGTCTTATGTTCAAACTTCATAACCTATGGTTTTAATTATCACTTTATTGTTTTTTTTGTGTATTTTCAGGTTTATTGTCTCAATTTTTTGTAATGTATGTTGTATATATGTCTCTTATTCATGTCATGGTTGTATATTGTTGAAGACAAGTTACAATTGTGTTTTATTACTGTGATGCAACATGTACTTTATGCATCAATATACAGTTTCAAATGTATATGTTTTCTGAAAAAATGAAAAAAATGAAAAAATGAGCTAATAAATGAATTAATACAGTTTTGTACACCGTTGACTGTGGGTTCTACTTTATCTTATGGACATATTGCTTTTTAAATAAGTGTAGGAAGTCCTGTTCTATGTATAGTTCTTTTCCCTGATTCCTTCCTCACATATTTACATATTCAGGGTCCCTCTGTTGTAGTCTATTGTATTTTAGATTGGGACCTTGGAGGTTGGGGGACTGGAGGGGGGTTGGAGGTTCTCTGGCTGGCAGCATCTCTCAGGGAGTGACTGAGGCCTTTAGTAAATAAAGCTGCAATGACATTCTCACCTGTGCCCTAGAACTTATTTTCACACAGTTCACCCCACGCATTAAACTGTCTCTTGAGTAGTACGTTTTATTATCCAGTCAACTGCATTCCCGTTCTCGAACTCTGATGGTTAAAAAAGCTCTAGGCCCTCGTTCCAGAGCACTCAACCCGCTGAGCTATCATACTGGTATGCATCCCCCACACATGCACATGTGGCACTCACTTCTCATGAAGAGACGGGAGCAAAAACCCCAACTGATGTGTCACATGGGTGTAATAGGGTCAGCCGGTGACCCTCTCATAACAGATGCCGAACAAAAGGCGAACAAGCACTCACACACCAATCAGGGCCATAGCTTGGTCAGCAATTTCGGGGGGGGGGGGGTGAACTCCAGATTTTCCAACAATCACATGGGTTAAAATAATAATAATATTAATAACCAGATATTTGTAAAGCACAAACTAATCACCCCTAAGGGTCTCAAGGCGCTGGGGCCGTCGGGGAGATTAAGCGAGTTACTGCCCAGAGTCACATGGTGCTGGGCTGAGCTGCTGCCGGCGCCGGATATCGAACCATGAGTCCTCTGCTTCAGAGTCAGCCGCCCTGGCTGCTGCGCCACACCTCTCCTTCACAATACATTATAGGAGAAGAAGGGCTGGAGGGCGCCTTGAGGAGCAGTTTGAAGAGAGAGCTGTGCGGTTTGTCAGGGGTACTTATAACTCAATATTTTGTAAAATAACAATTTTTTAAGACTTTTAAAACAGAGGCAACTCTGTGTGTGTGGGTTTGTCTGCATGTGTATGTAAAATTCAAGAGGAGTCAGAATATCAAAGATATGTTGGTCCATACTAGACCTAGAATGAACAGGAAAAGGCAAGATGATACAGTTGGTGAGAATCGGATAGGTTTTCTTCCCCCAATTTCAGGTCACACAAGATGCGGTATGTGTGATGTTTGTCATCTCACAGCAAATACAAAAAGCATTGATGTAGGGTTACTTCACCTTTGGGAACAGCGGAATCATACGAACTGTAACTCCGCTTATGTAATTTATCTGCTGAAGTGTCCCTGTGATCTGTTATACCTTGGTATGACGACAAGACGGGTCAAGATAAGGATCATGGAGCATAGGTCGACCTTCAGATGTCAACGAACAATTAGCAGATTGACCAACCATTTCAAAGAAAAGAAGCACTCGGCTGAGGACTTCTTTTGGACAGTGCCTGACAAACCTAAAATCAATCTGAGTAGTGGTAATCCAGAAAGAGCCCTTTTCCTATGTGAACAGAAATGGATCTATAGAGTTGGAAGTTCCACCAGGGGATTAAATGATGATATCCCCTGGAATAGTCTTCTGAATCCTTAGATTAATCTGGATTACATTGCTACTTAATCTTTAACCCTGAATAAAAACAAAAGTGTTTAATAGCGCTCATAATGAATATTATACTGCCTGATTTGGTTTGCCTGAGTTGGTTCTGATCCCCCTATCTGTATCTTTGCTCTAGTACTAACAGGTAATAGATATGTGGCCTTTTAATGAGCAAGTAGGAAGGTAATATGATTACTTGTGATTACATTAGGGTCCTCTCTGTGCCTTGTTCTACAGTGGGTCTGCCTATGCCCTTATTTAGCTTTAGCAGTCATATGAATGTTTAGCATTACAGACTTATCAACTAGTCATTGTTTTACTCCATAGAGTCCCCACCGCCAGGATTTGACTAATCTATTTTTGGAATGGGCATTTATGGAAAAATCCTTACAGTTTGGCAGGATTTTATTCAGATCGCTGTCCGCCTCTACTGGAGGTTGTTACACCATACCCCCAAGTTATTTGATAAAATACATTTTTATTTTTATATTTATATTTACATTTGTGATGAACAACAACATTTTTTTTTGTGTAAGTGTATATTGCATGATTCTGATTGTGACCATCAGGCCTGGGGTCTCGAACCGGGAATTTCTAATGAAACGCGAGGGAATTAGTAAATCCACTCGCCTTACGCGTTCTAGTGTCTTTCTCGTAACACTGACGCTTCGGGCGGGTCACGTGAGACGACGTCCCGTAATGGGCGTGGTCTATTCGTCCTCAATAGGATCGAGGAAATGCCGGTTCAGTATCCTACGCGGCGGTGAAGGAGAAACAGAATTTGTGGCGGATAGCTGTCCTAGAAAGCAGTAAGCGGTATTTTGGGGGCATTCAAAAGAAAAACATAACATGCTACGCTAGACGAGGAATGAGGAATGGGGGCCTTGAATATCTATTTGTTTATTGTTTAATTTATACCGGGCACTTCTCTTTACGCAACAAAGGCACTTCTTTGAAATCTCTTCGGAACCAAGATCTACTAAAGTATATGTGGTGACGCTGGGACTATATCTATACTATAGCTGCACCATGTGTATACATATACTTGCTTGGTTATAAAAACCAGGGTAACAACATAAAACTTCCTAGTACGAGAGATAGTTAGCTTTTGATGTAGACGATCATGCTTAAATCGTACTTCAGTTATTTACTAGACACCTTTTTTTGCGCTTGTTTAACAGAAGCTCTTTCAGTGTGCAATGTATTAATTTATTTATTTATTTCTTTACAAATCTAAATCCTTACCTCAGCATTACCTTCTTACAGAGAGTGCGTGTGGACGGCTGTCCTCACTCCCCCGCCATTTCGAGTTTACTAATTCAATAAACTCGGTAGGTTGGGCATAGTGTATGGTGCCGGGTGGTCCGGTGGTGTCTTCTGAGCAATTATTTTATTTTCTTCTGTAGTTTATTGTTTATAACTACACCTCCTGATTTATATATTAACTATCAGGGGGCTATAGCAAGTGGCTATATTGATATCGTGACTGAAAGCAACCACCTTGATCCCCACATGAGGGGAGGTATGAGTATGCTTCTGTGAAGATTGTGTTTTTTTTTGTGTGTGTGTCAGGGAGTATCCACCAGTTTTATGTTCATTTAATTGTTTTTTTTAATCACTTTAGGTTCCTCTCCAAAGGCGAGAGACATCACTTGAGGTGTTTTTCTTCTTTTCCAAATTGGGAGGAAGAAGGTTCTACACCTAGGAACTCATGTGGTGAGAAGTCCTGAGGAAAGCCGGGTTATTATTTAGAGCTGGCTGAAACATGTCGACATCCATGCAGAGTGGGGGGGTTGGAACCTCATTATAAGCTTTCCAACCTACCACCCACGTGTTATGGTTTTTAAATCCGTTCTGGGTACCTAATATTAAATTTGAAATAAGGATTTCTCGGGATCGGTTTTATATTACTGACTATCACTGGTTCTGCACCTTTAACTCACCTTTGGTTCCACTTATATTGTGTGTTGTATTGTCTTCCCCTCCCTCATTGCTCCACCTCCAGCGTTTGGTTGGCGCGGAGGTGTATTAGCAGCCCTATGATGAAGCATGACACAGCTTGCTGTGTGTGAGGGCAGTTTTACTAAATTGGTGGATTTCCCTCCTTCCCCCCACACCCATGGCTCTTCACGCAATTTCATTTTTAACCCTCTTCTTTTTGTGATATTTAGATTTATTGACATGTCCAGTGTCACCAGGACAATACACACCATGCCCAAAAGAGCAACTCCTATTGTCTGAAATGCTGGGCAGTGCTCTTGTGAAAGTCAACAGGGTAAGTGATGCAGTGTCCAGGTGGTAGTGCCAGCATTCAGAGGGAGAGGGTGGGACAGCTCAGAGGCTGAAGTAAAGGTACAACTGGCGTTCTAATTCTACATTTGCACGACATCAAGCTTAGAGACTACGCCACATTATGTGGTGGAGCAGCTTACTCAGGTGCCATGGAGGTATCTTACCCTTGAACATATCCTCCCACTCTGTCAAGTTCATCATAAGTGTGGCAGCGCACACATTTTACCAGCCACTTTAAACACTGTCTCACACCCTAGCAGAACTGTGGTATCTTCTGTTCCTACTGTGGTTGTAAGGGATGACATATCTGGGTTCTGTATTCTATTGTTGCTATGTATGTCAAGTGCAGGATATGTGGAATCTTGTGGGTTGGACTTATTGTGTCTGTACAGAGTGGCAACTGGCTGTTCAACCATATCACAGCCAAGAAGATAACTTTTCGGAGGGCTGGGGTCACTCCTTTGGTTATTATTGTTCACATGGTGGTGCAACAGTTCGTTTTTTTCAAACTGTGTGCCTTCACAAGATTGGCTGACATCGTGTGACAGTCGTGGGGTTTTTCAGACACAATTTATCTTAATACCACTCTTTGTTAGTTTGCTGACTTGCCGGAACCGAAGATCAATGCACCAATGGAAAACACAATGACAACAACAGTTCCTCTTTTATTCGCTGCATAATGTTAGCCTCCGTATGTCTTTAATGAAATCAAGATTCTCTCTGCATGAAAAATGGAGAATCGTCATTCTCCATAATTGCCCGTCATCATGTCAAGAACCTGGCATTAAGCTCGAGGAGTGCCCTTCTCTCATCTTGTGGCTGACCTGCTGCTCAGTCGGCAAGGTCATGTAAAGACATTGGGTCTTACACTTATGAGTAATTTACATGTGTAATTTGCCTTACAGTTTGAGTAAGTTTACTACTTTTAGCTATTCACAAAATCCACTCTAAAGCTACTTAAAAGTGTAAGTGTAAATTACACACGTAAATTACTTCAAAGTTTAAGTTCCCTTTGTGAATAGCCCCTGCAGTTTGTGGATGGACCCTTCAATTTGGTGGAAATATGTAAGTTACACTTTAGGAGTAACTGACACTCCAATTTTGTGAATTGCCAAAAAGTAGTAAACGTACACAAAAGTATAAATTACTCAAAGGTTTAAGTTACCTTTGTGACTCAAGCTCAGAGTTTGCCACACCTCAAACATGTTAGGCCCTTCTTTGGGCATTCCCCGACAAGTGGTGCCTCAGCCACAGAAACCACACGTCTGCAGAAATAACTCTCTTTTGTCATTTCTTGTCATTTAGGGTGTACTAGTGAAGTCAGCAACTGCAAGCCGTAGGCATACAGACAACCAAAAGGACATCCCTGTCCTAATCAATTGCACGTGGATGAAGGATGGGCATGCATCAGGAACAGCATCTGAGACATACCTGGCTCACACTGAAGGAGTATATTCAATTTGCCTGAGTGACACCCCCCGATGATTAGATCGCTCATCTCTCTTTTAGCACCATATGTGCACATTTGTAGGTCTTGTATTTCAGGGTGCCATGGAAGACATCAATCAATTCTATAGGCAAGGGTTAAGTTGGTCACAGCATGTAATAACCTGTGGACCGAAATATGCACTGAGGGCCAATGCACAGTCAGACATTTCCGATATTGACATTCCACTGTTTTTCACCGTCTTGTGGTGGAAATAGTGATTGTTTGCAATCTCGGACTGAGTGATAGTGTGCATTTTAGGTATAATTCCCTATTCTGATGTCTGCAGCTCAGAATCAAGTGCAAACAGACGATATGCTAACCACTGCCGCAGAAACTAACTGTAATTAGAGAGTTGCACAAATTGCACCCACAAAGTACTCACCACTTGGGAGATTCCATCCAAAATGCTAAGATTGAATTTGTGAGTGTGAGAGTCACCCACCAACAGTCAGACTACCCATGTACCTCTTATGCCTTTAATTCTCCTGGCAACACAATGTTTGTGTTGAATATGTGGAATGGCATGCTTAGAAAAAGGTGGTGGTTGGTGTACAAATGTACCTTGCTAGTGGTGGCAAATACATGCCTCACCTAGTTTAGAACCAAGTAGTCCGAGGCATAATGACAGTGACATGTACATGCACTCTTTAGCCACAGAACAAGGAGGTTTGGTGCTTTTCCAAGTTACTTGGCCAAGGCGTTTGCAGTTTGGGACAGGAAGGTCTGTACACATGTGGTTAGGTGACCAGATGTAGTTGTTGATGTTTAACTGCCACCACGCTCAGGATAATATGTATACCTAGCTACTGAAAATTGTCTCATGCCAATGAACTAACGGGAAGATATATGCAACAGTTTCATTTGTATGATTAGAAGCAACAGACCAAAACATGTTTTAGAAATGTTTGTATTCAAACTTATTTTAATTTACTAAATAAAGGTGGGAATTGCCATTGAAGCTATCATGAGTTTTCTTCAAAGGCCAGCTTCCTATTTTTACCCACTGAGATATTAACTGAGTTGCTGTAATTGATGTTGTATCAAAATTACATCTACCCACAAATGTATGGAAGAGGCATGAACTGATGTACTGCACCCATGTACGACAATACACTAAAGCGGTATTGGGCAAAGATACATGCTGGTTTGCAACAATTTGAACATCGGTACACGCATCCTGTCCTGTGGTTATGGTACTGAGATACCCTTTTGATTGTGTGGGACTCCAATCCTGAGCACCTAATGAAAAACATGACGGCATTGCTTGTAATAATATGAACCTCCAGTTCTTTTACAAATATAATATTGAGTAGTTTGATTTCTTGGATACAGAGTTTATCTGCGTACTCAAAAACTGCACACTAAGCGGTACTAGAAGACTTCAACTGCTAATTTAATTCACTCTTTGGGAGGCTCACACCCTAGTAAATTAAATTGAAGCATTCAGTGTGATGGGGATGTTATGGACAAGGAGAAGTTGTTCTGCTATTCACCAGTTCAACAGAGAAGCTAAGAAAATGCAGGTTTGGTTGACCGCGAGAAGTTATGACAGGGCAATGGTGAGGAAAAGTGACAACCTCCTAGATGCTTATACTAATACCACTGCTCCATTATATCACAGCTTTCACAATCGAAAGTCAGAACTCTCTTATTTATTAAACATGATGGACTGTACTTAGATTAAATGCATCTTTAAAAGATTTTGCTGACCACATGCATCTAAAGCATTTTCAAACATCTATTCCATTGGAGATGTAGTTAAGACAAATAATTTATTGCTCAAAGACAAAGTTGCTGCCTGACGTGATACAGCATTTTTTATTTCTTTGTAAGAAATGTAAGGTTTGCTAGTGTGGCATAAACAAATGTACAGTTTTAAATAATTTTCAAGCAGGCAGAACCTTTCAGGTTAAAATGATGGTTACTAACAAATGTATATTTTGTCTACACATTGATATGCTCATGGCTTATTAAAGCATAATACAATTACATTATGAATAGATGGGGGTGCAAAGTTCAGAGAATCCAAAAGGCAAGTAGTTGTAGAAAAATAACTTTTTTATTTTAAAGAGTTCATCTGGTATAAAATTGTCCAGACAACGCGTTTCATTCCCCCATAGGGAACTTCATCAGGGCTGAAACATGACAAGACAACATATATATTACACTCAAATCATGAGACACAGGACTTACACGACAAACAAATGTATCAAAAAATGCATCAAAACAATATCTCCAACAGACCAACACAGAAAAGAAAACAAACATCCAACATTTAACTAATACATATAAAATTACATATAAGATCACAAATCAACACCTAATTTGAATATCAACAATTATATGTACATAAAGAGCAACCCGAGGATCTATTAATACATCAAATTTATAGAGGAAAAAATACACTTACCGTTATTTCTTATTTGAAAAAACACGCCCCACATACCCAAATTGCAACAATCCCAAATGATGTGATCCAAAAATTGTAAAGCATACTTCGAACTAATATCAACAGCCAGAAGGTGAATCAATAATAATCTAAATTTTTTTGTTATTTCCATCCAAAAAACCTATCCTGATTAGGTGTAAAAAATAGAATTAAAAAACCGCCTCATAATTTGTAAATCGTCCCAAATCATTAATACCATGTACCTATAGTCAATAATCATAGTTATTTTTCTACAACTACTTGCCTTTTGGACTCTCTGAACTGTGCACCCCCATCTATTCATAATCTCTCTTGATCTGGAACACAGTGACACCTCTCAACGGCTGGCGTTGGGGTTGATTGCACGGTCAATTCAATTATTGGAACTGGTGTGAGGTGTGGCAAGAAAGGTCCACCGTTGTTGCAATTGGACTATCATAATTCGATTACAATATTTTCTGTCATAATTATCCACTAGCCCTCCCTTTATCAAAATTCTTAACACTTATAAATAATTGAAACTCAGAAAATTAGAGTCAAAGATAAATATGAAGTTTATGACCAAAACCCCTAAAGGATTTAATAAGAAGCCGCCTTCACATTTGTCTGTAATTTATGTATTTATCTATTTTGTAATAAATATATATAGTGAATGTGTGTATGTATGTGTGTGTGTGTGTATATATACATATATATATTATAAAAAATACAATATTATATTGTATAATATTATAAAATGCATTATTCGATTATAAAATGCCTTTCTGTTGGTCCCCATGTGAACTGTAAACCAAGTGTTGCAGTCCAGGGAGAAGTAATGTAGTGTTGAAGTTGAGTGATTCATAGTCATATTGTTTTATCAATTACTTTTTCTTGGCTATTGAACTCATTGTATGCATTTGAATTTTAAGCATGGTTGGAGTTTCCCCTTTTTCTGCCATTTCTTTTGAGGACGGCTTATTAAGTGCAATGAACTGGATATTCATGCAGAACTATTATTAGAGATCTAACACAATTTATTAGCAGTATTTACATTTCCCTCTCCCATATTTCGTATGAAGTTGGAGTGGATTTTGTTGAATGAATTTAATCATCTAATTGTAAATGTAATGATTATTAATAATATGCATTTTAATTTGAGCAATTTGCATTATAGTAGTATACATTTTTAGGCGTGGTATTCGTTCTTCAATTAGACGTGCTCATACTAGATTCTTTAATTCCGAGCAGTAAATGTTTCTCGTCTGCTAATATTCCAGTCAGGTGAGACAGATCACATTTTTGTTGGAGATAGCTAATTCCTTAACTTTTAAAAAGACACGGAGCAGCCAAAATATGTTAGGCTTGTTTTATGTCCTATTTTGATTATTGATTTTTGTTCTCCATTTTTAAAGAAATACAAACATTTTATTTTTCATAATTTGTTGGACTGGGAACGAGTTTCTAATTTTCAAAGCCATCATTAAGTCTAAGCCGTTTGTAGGTAGATGTAAATTTGGACGGTAACTCAGTATCATTTGGTGTTGTGTAAGCTTTCTCATTGTTTTACAATCCATTTTTCTGAATGTTTTCTCTGCAGGATGCATCCACAATTCCTGTATAACAGGAAGCTTACATAAAATGCAGACACATTAGAATTGTAATTTCTGGTTATGAAGCACAGAGGAGTCAAGCTTAGGGGCTTACTTGTTTAATACATTTTGAACTTATTGGTTAATTTCATGATTGAGAACTTGAACAGAGTGCTCACAACATGTTTAAAATATCTGTACCGCCTTCTCTGATGAAATACTTTTTAAGTTGATGGGAGCACATCCTTTTTTAATCCCCAAAGTGAGATCAGTCAATTCAAACCCCTGAAATGGACAATTAATTTTAAACAGAAAATTAATTTGATAGAGGACATCTATAAATTGAAGGCTAAATACTATATTTCTGGTATAATTCCAATCGGTGTACAACTTCTAATATTTTATACAGAAAATATGATCTTCAGTGAGAAGAGGACTCTATAGCTAATAGAGGGTGGATGCTTCTCCTAACTCAAAAACCCAATAAATTGGTTATTACCCATAACCAGAAGATTTGAGAAGTGATTTAAAAAATCTCATCAATCCTGGTGCCCTTCTAAAAACACATACGTCGATGAAAGCCTGCTACCACAATGTTTTCTCATTCACACAGTATAGTTTGTGAATTAAATAGAAAAACTCAAAAAGATGTCTACAAATAAAGTGACGAGTGTGCCTATTCAAGCTGGATTAATGAGATATACAGTTTAGTTAACTAACAGAAACAATCCTACAGACCACAAAGAAGAGTCACATTCTAAAAACCTGAGTTGAAAATTCACGCTTGTGTGATTAGAATGATGAAGTTCCAACAGACTGTGAACCCAGTGTCTCTAACACAGGTCTTTTGTCAACTTCCCACACTAGCCTTTTTTTCAATAAAGAGACAAGAGAGGCAGACACAGGTTTTGTCCAGTGGTCCAATCAACAATATGTACAGATATGTCAGAAATTTTAGTGGGATGAGCAAAGGATGAACAGGTACCCACAAACTCTTCTTACATAAAGTAATATCATATGCAACTTTAATTGACCAGACATTTCAATCATTATAATTATACAAGGAAACCTTCCTGAAAGATACTTATAGCGATTATTGGAAAACAAGATAGGTGAGCCCACTGACAATATTGTAGGCTTACACTCAATATCAAGTTACTTTCCTTCCATATTGTTCTATCACACTACCATAATATTTTGACATGCACCCACCTCCGTTAGTGGAGTGGTTCCTAGGTCTCAATATTTGAATGACTTGTCCATCTCAACTTGGACAACTTATACAAAAAAGTAGCATTATACACAACATAAATCACAAATAAGAAAATAAAGATGGAGGGAGAGCTCATGTTTAAAGCATTTTCAAGGATGAGGCCTGTAGAGAGGAGCGAAAGTAATAACGTTTTACACCATTAAATATGGGGAGAGAAGATCGATTCTCTCTTCAGAGTAGAAGAACATTACAAGGTTATTAGCATTTACCCTTTGCCTCTCTTAGAACATTATGTTCTTTACAGTCATATTGTATGAAACACTGGATTTGTGCTTTTTTGACTTTGGCTCTTATAATTGATACTTTTACTGTAGGATATTGCCCGTATTTGATTGTGGGGTATTTAGCATGTTTAAAAGTGTGAGTTAGGTAATTTTATTGTTTTGTTTCTTAGATTACGAGTGTTGCTTTTGAAATTAACACACATTTTATAACTAATTTTGAATAAAAGTGGCTCTTGAGACCTAAACTGTTAATTAATTATTTCATTATTTAGATTGTTAACTTGTTCCTTAACTGGCATGTCACCTTGTTTAATTGTGATTCATTGATCACCTTTAGCGCTATTCATTATCCTCAATAGTCTAACACGCATTGCTTTTTTTGATTACCCGGACCTATTGTTTTTTTATTTACTGTGTGCATTTTTTACCACCTTCAGTATTTACTGTGTGCCTTTTTTACCACCTGCTGTATTTCACCACTTACAATTTTTACTACTTGCATTATTTACAACTTGGTGCCTTCGGTATACTTGTGTATTTTTTTGATGTTTATATCTGCGTGTCTATATCTTTCTTCAATTCCTGCCAGACTCAAAATCCACGTAGCGCACTTATTCTCGGCGCATTTCTTCTCTTTCCTTCACCACCGTTTAGAACCACTATTCATGCTCATAGGCACAACGTCCCTTCTTTATTTTAATCACCTTGTCTGTTTTTCGTGAACTGGAATCACCTTGCACTTCCGGGTTCACCTCGTTTTAAAATTCATGTGACAATCGACTCCGAGATGAACACTACTTCTCACCGCGTATGGCCGTGACGATTTCACTACTTGGACACGGGTAAGCTGCCGCTGAAACGATATTTAATCATTTCTCCAGCAATGCTCGTTGCGTGATTCTAACTTATAATTCTTTATTTGTTTTAGTCACCTTCACCATGTTTAAGATACCGCCGTACAGCTCAGTAGCGTGGCGTAAAGCAAGCTGGAATGTTTGCACCGTATGCACGTCGGGTTTACTTTTTCACTACTGCTGTCATCAGCTCACCTATATCGGGGGATACATTTGTTCAGGTTTATATGTTTCAGGACTCTTACTCCTCACCGCGTTTTTTCACTTTCTTTGACTTGAGCACACTACGTAAACACATCGTCACTTTGCCATTTTCACTTTAGTCATCAGTTTTTGAATAAACTTTATTGACAATTTTTTTTCACCAGCTTGTTTTCACCTAACAATTGGAATGACTTTGTTTAAAACTTTTTCGGTATGCAGACCTTTCACTCTTTAAAATCTTGCAGCATCCACAAAATTATGTCATCTTGGTTTAAGTGACATTCTTGGTACTGATCCTCAATTTCTTCTATGTTTCAGAAATTAAGCCCCTGAAGAAGGGCTAACTGCCCGAAATGCATTGGTCATAAGAATACATGCAAAATTAATTTGATAATCACCGTTATGCTGGAATAACATTTGATACCACAATATAAAGATCTGGATATACTCAATAACGTTTTTTAGAAGAATTTTTCAAAAAGTGATCAACTTATTTACAAACTCTAATTCTGAGTGCAAGTTGGAGACGCCCCTCAGCCCATGAGGACAGCGCCTTCAGACTTTGGGGCATATTCTCAAGAATGTGTGACAATCATTGCAAAAGTAACTTAACGCAACCTAAAACATCGCAGTCTATCGCGGGAAATTTACGCCGTGTTAACCAAGTATTCACAATACGGCGGTACCATGCAATACTCACCAGATAACACGTCAAATGGCTGCATTAAAATCAACGCCACGCTGCAAAAATGCAAAACAAGAACGCCAAAAAAGCTGCGATAAGGCCAAGCACGATACAAAAAGCTGGGAAAACCAGCCACAGGCCTGCAAATTCCACGCGTCTGGCGGGAAAATGCACTATAAAAGCTACAAAAACGACACACCATATATAAGAAATAAGCCAAAGTGCGTAGCAACATGGATGCACCCTGACCAAGCGCAGAGGTCAACGCACACCCTACAAGCCCCACAGACCACCAGCAAGGAACAACAGGCTCGGGGAAGGCCAGGTAGAAGAGGGAGAGGAAGACAGGGTGCTGTCCACAGGAAAACAAGACCAGCGTCATGGAGGTGACAGAACACAACCATCAACTGACCCACAATCAGACTACCTTGAATGCAGCCGGAGTGACCAGGAGGCCAATGGAGGAGGCCAAAAGGCGCTGGCATGACGTGAAAATATGAACCAGGCACAAAGACGCTGCCAACAGGAAGGCAGCAACGGCGACAGGAGGTGGGAGTCCTGCGCCATAGGAGGAGCTGGAGGAAACGGAGGCCACAGTCAACAGTGCGGAGACGGTGCACGGAGGTGGGAGTGCGGACACAGCTCAGGAGGACCAGACACAACATCAACAGGGTGAGTAAAGACCAGGGACTGGGGGGATGGGGGAAGTGGGCACAATGGCACACATGCACAACGATGTGTATCACACTGCACACCCACAATGACCCTGGATCATGTCCCTCATCCCCGTGGCACACTGCAGCACACACTCATAGCAATCACAGCACATCCACATTGATGACAATGTGGCACCATGTGCAACCCTGACACTGCAGAACAGAAGACACAACTGGCTCCGCACACGCGCAGAAACAGGCCCACCACATTTGACAGAGCTGGAAACTGTGAAATGGAAATGTACGTGCAAAATCTCACACCCGTCATGTAGTCTAAATGTACACTGTCCCACATCTAAATCCTGCACCTCCAAAACAGTCACAATGTATACACTGTCATACAGTCTGCATGTAAACAAGAACAATTCGCCAACACACATGTCAACACAATGTCAGCATGCATCTCCTCTCCACATTGCAGAGGGACACACAACACCTCCAGCAGAGCACAGAAGACCACACATCAGTGTTGCCGGAGTGGACCACCACACCTACGACACCGACGCCCTACACCAGCCCATTGACATCCTACGCAACCCACCACCAGAACCAGGGCAGCCAGGCCACTTAGAGGAGAACCCAGCCTCTGCAACAGACAACACATCATGAAGCACCTGCAAGCACGGCAGGCTCAGAACACTTCACCGAAGCACACATAGCACCCCAATGCCAGGTGTCAGAACGCCAAAAGGAGGTGGCCCAACAGGTGCGGGTGTGTTGGAAGGCGAACTAGAGCACATACGTGGGTGTCCATTACCCTTCACCCCACCTACACCCCACAAAGGAGACCCACACTGCCATAAAGACACATGCAGATGCACATTCCCAGTACAGAACCACTCCCAGGGGCATGCACAGATCAGTCACACACCCATGTTGGCTCTGCGTACAATGGCACAGTCCACTGCCCTTACGAATTGTGTGGGTGACGGCAAGGCTACATGTCCAAGCCCCAACCCGCTGCCTGCGGTGATATATCTGCATCTGCTGTACACAGCACAATGTAATGTCCTAGGGCCCAGGGCCCTCATGCATACAACAAGACCACAGGGACACATGCAGATATCATGTTGAACTGGCTACGGGCACGTGCGCCCGGCCCCTTTATTGGCAGGGCCATATATACAGTGACGCCTGTGCTGGTTGTGTGTGGGGTGAGTATAAGCCAGCCCGCACGGAGTGCTTGGTGCTGGCAACAACTTGAACAGTGGACAGCAGTGCAATGGAAACAAAAAATACCTGCATAACAGAGTCAACTGCTGAGCAACATGGAGGGAGCCAGAGCATGTACAGAGGTCACCCAACATACAAACAGAAGTGTCCGTGAGTTGCAGTGCGCTGAGATTGGGGCCCCAGAGCCGAGCGTGCTCATGAGAAGAAAATGTCTAGGATTGTGTCCCTTTTGGACATCAAATACAGTTGGTCGCACTCTGCTCGTCACACCAGCAAGTTGCCCCAAGGAACTGTGGTCAATGTAGTGGCGAAGGCGAGTACGCCTATGCCACGGTGTGTATAGAAAAGTATGTGTCGCATTAGCCATCCCTGGACACGTGTTTCGAGGTAGTTGCCTCTCGTCAGCAGGGAGCAGGTAAGTGTATAGGGGTGCCGCGTGGACTGCACCTGCGCGCCATGAGAGGTACTCTACCTGTTTTAATTACTTTTTGGCAGTCCACGCGGCACCCCTATACACTTACCTGCTCCCTGCTGACGAGAGGCAACTACCTCGAAACACGTGTCCAGGGATGGCTAATGCGACACATACTTTTCTATACACACCGTGGCATAGGCGTACTCGCCGTCGCCACTACATTGACCACAGTTCCTTGGGGCAACTTGCTGGTGTGACGAGCAGAGTGCGACCAACTGTATTTGATTTATTTACGGCTCCCTTGAGCCAACGGGCTGACGAGCCTTGGACCTGCACCTGCGCGCCATGAGAGGTACTCTACCTGTTTTAATTACTTTTTGGCAGTCCACGCGGCACCCCTATACACTTACCTGCTCCCTGCTGACGAGAGGCAACTACCTCGAAACATGTGTCCAGGGATGGCTAATGCGACACATACTTTTCTATACACACCGTGGCATAGGCGTACTCGCCGTCGCCACTACATTGACCACAGTTCCTTGGGGCAACTTGCTGGTGTGACGAGCAGAGTGCGACCAACTGTATTTGATCCCTTTTGGACATTCCTGATGCAGCTGCAGTGGGGGGGTGTCACACCTGCATCATCTTCCTCATCGCCGTCCCAGGTCTCCCACACTGCCTGAGGTGACATTGCTGCATGAGCACTCCACGGCACATAACCAAAACAGTAATGGACAATGATTTATTGTGCATAGAGCTAGTGGCACCTGGAGTGCTGAGCAGGGGATCAGGCAGAAGATTGCATCCACGACAGGTGCGGGCAACTCCACCAGTCTGCCAGTACGACCGTTTCGACACTGGCAGTTGGAGTTGGCCCTGGCAGTGGTGGCGCGTGCCTCCTGAGGTGATGCGACGTCCAGGCCGGTCAGGACTCGATTTGATGTGTGAGCCCTGGTGGGCCACAGTTGCGGCTGGAGGAAGCGGACAGCACAGGGCCACAGACACATGGCATTAATGCCCCAAAGTACATCACCTCATAGGCCATCCAACATCTCAGAAGAAGGGGTCCCTGACCTGACCAGCACAGAGTTAGTGGCCCCGGATGCACTGCGGCCGGCTCAGGCACCCCGCCACAGGACAGGGACTTGTGGTGCAGTGAGATAGGGGCTCATGAAGTGCCGAGCGGGTCCTCATCGATGTCCAAGGTGGACGTGGCAGAGTCTTGCGGGGACAGTGGAAGGTGTCCTCCAGGGCATTATGCAGAGGGTGGAAGCTGTCCGGAAGCAGCACATGGAGGAGTGGAATGCCACAGCATCATTTTCACCACAAAGCCAGTATCACCGACATGATGGCGACGACAACCCCAAGTCCATGGACTCAGTCACCACCAAAGTTCAACCAGAAAGTGTCCATGGGTCTCGGGGAACAGACTTAGAGGCACCGGGGCTGCAAGGGGATGCAGTCTGCGTTGAGGCCTGTACAGTGACATCAAGTCAGCCATAAATAAATCAAGACTGAATTCAAATAGTGTGTGACCTACTCGACCGTAGTGGAGGCCTGAGGCAGCAGTCAGCGCGGTTCAGCGAGCTCCTCTTGGAACTCTAACACACGACGTTGACATGACATTTGGAGGTGACTTGTGGTTGACGTATGCAAAAACACCAGAGCCGAGCGGGTGTTCAGTCAGGGACGATGACGTGTCCTACCTGATACGGACTGGATTGGATTGGTGTGAGGTCTGCTGGACCGCAGTGTAGGCCGACAGCGTAGTCATCAAGGGCCCACGGACACGTGTGTTTGGGATGCTATGCACAGACTTGGTGTCACCACATTGAAGGGAGTATAGTGAGTTAAATCTGCCATTCCTGATGTTCTTCGCCATGGTGTAATCAAGACTCAGTTCCAAATGTGTGACCTACTCGACCGCAGTGTAGGCCGGAGGCAGCTGTCAGCAGTGGCCCACAGCCACGTGTCGTTGGCTCGCGATGCACAGAGTTGCTGACACCAGGGCAGTTGTCTGTAGTGTACGATCACCTCCGTAATGATGATCCTTCTACCCTCCGAACTGAACCGTGCCATCCTCTTACACCTCTCCTTGTGTGCAATGATATGTACTCTGCCATTGACAAATCAAGACTCAGTCCCACGTGTGTGAACGACTCGAACGCAGCGTGGCCCGAGGGCAGTAGTCCGCGTGGGCCCACGGACACCTGTGGATGGACTGCTATGCACAGACTTGGTGGCACCACATTGATGCAAGTATAGTGAGATAAAATATGCCATAATTGATGTTCTCTGCCATATTGTAATCAAGACTCAGTTCCAAATGTGTGACCTACATTTCCGCTGTGCATGCAGGTGGAGTACCTCAACAAGAAGGGAGTACAGCTGTCAGGTTCGTGGCACTCTGGCTTGGAGCTTGCACAGGCATGTGGTGGGCCCTCATCGACACACGCCTGTGTCGGCAGGTGTGCATTGAGGCCGCCCTGCGTCCCAGGGTGCAGCAGGTGCCCAGGAACGTAGGCAACACTGCTCACGTCGATGGCGACGGCCTCGTGGCAGGATGATGGGCGCCACCCTGGCAGAGTCATTGGGCATTCCGGAAGAGGACCACGCCCAGAGCTACGTGCTTTTTATTCACACCCCTACGCATGCCGGGTCAGCCCACTCCGCTCACGCTTACAGGGGGAGATTTAACAAGCTACATTTCTGGGATCTTCCCCACTGGCTGGGGTGACATGTTTGCATCCACTGTCTCCTGCACTCCATACACCAGCGGTGTATGTCGACATGGGTATGTGTGTGGTCTGCATACTGCAGTCTGGCCATTACGTCGAAGCCACACTTGGCATTGTGTACATTGTCATTCATAGGTCAGTTGCCTCCTTCGCACATGTCTGGTCCCCACCTCTTCCCACAATCTGCTATCGTGTGGCTAAGGTGCCATGCAGTTGATGGCTTTTGTGCATAACTGGCCCTGGTTGCCCGAGTGAGTTGTGCAGTCGTGTCTGGTGGGCGGGCATGTTGTTTGGCATGTTGTATGTGAGTTTGTGACGTGTGCATTCCCAGTGTTGTGAGTTGCTTGGTTGTGGAGTTGAGGTGTGTGGTGTGTTCATTTGGTACTTGCCAACGAGCAGCGCATTTCTGTAGGTGCCAGCCAGGAAGCACCGGCTGATGGTGGGCTGTCGGAAGATGTAGGACTTATGCACTCGGAATGGGTGGTTGGCGTCGAGGTTGGTGGGGATTCCCAGCAGGTCCACTATTGACTGCACAGTTATGGTATGCGTGTGCTTTCGGTAGCGGATATTGTGTGCAGTGTCTCCAGGGGGCACAAGTAGGACATGTGTGCATTCAATTGCCCACGACACGTGAGGGAATCCAGCTATGGCTTTGACGCCTTGCTTGGACTCCAGCTGTTCCTGCACAGTGTGGGGGAAGGATAGGTAGTGTGGTACCAAGCTGATGATGGCATCCAAGACAGTTGGGGGGCTTGGATGTGTCTGGCTGTGAGACTCCTCAGACTCTGGCGGTTGTTGATCGGGGGGTACAAGAGGCCAACAGGTGTGGCACAGCCAGCAGCTTTGTGTGGGGTGGGATGTTGGTTGTCCGCTGTGTTGGTGCCGTCGGGCCTGTTGGGCGATGAGGGTCAGGATGTGTAGGATGGTTGTCCTTTTGAGTCTGTAGTGGGCAATGGCATCCTCTGGTGTTAAGTCTGTGAGGATGGTGCGTTTCCTGTGGGTCCACTGTCTTTGTCCGTGCTGCCTCTGTGGTGGTCCGGGTGGTTCGGGGGAGGGGGGGGGTTGTGGTCCTGGGTGTGGTGGGTGTTGTTGCCCTCTTGGGTGTCCAGCACGCATGTTCAGTGGCTCCATGGCATCTGTTGTTCTTCAGGTGTGGCTCTGGGTTGTGCTCCCTTTTCTCTTGCAGGCTGCCGTCCGACTTTGCACCAGGTCAGAGCAGGTGTTAGTTTTCTGCTGCTAACGCTCCTTATCGCCTGTTTTGTGATCTTATCGTCGATCTGGCTGGTCGTTGAGAATGTTGTGGGGTGGTGTTGTCGCGGCCTTTTGCACGGGAATGCCTACTCTGCATATCATTAGTGATAGTTGACGGGGTCATCTGTGGGGATGTTTTTTGCGGCTGCTATCGCTGGTAAACTGGTGCTATGGGCTGTTAGCACCAGCTTGTGAATGGGGCGATAAATTTATCGCGACTTTGGCTGCGATAAAGTGCTGATAACTCGGCGATGACTCCTTGAGAATATGCCCCTTTGTCTTATCCTCTTACTCAGGAGGATTAATCAACCTGCACCACCCACCTTGTCTAAACTGATATCACACTGATAACTTGGATTGCGCCTATCTATTCCATTGTTGGTTCATTTATTTTCAATAGAAATTTTTACCCCTCCACTATCCAGCACTTTCCCTACTGTTGCACTCACTGGAGTAGAATTAATAATTTTTACCCCTCCGCTATCCAGCCCTTTCCCTACTGTTGCACTCACTGGAGTGGGAATAGTATATTTTACCCCTCCGCTATACAACACTTTCCCTACTGTTGCACTCACTGGAGTGGGAATAGTAATTTTTACCCCTCCGCTATCCAGCACTTTCCCTACTGTTGCACTAACTGGAGTGGGAATAGTACATTTTACCCCTCCGCTATCCAACACTTTCCCTACTTTTGCACTCACTGGAGTGGGAATAGTTTTTTTTACCCCTCGATTATCCAACACTTATCCTACTGTTGCATTCAGGGGAGTTGGAATACTTATTTTTACCCCTCCACTATCCAACATTTTCTCTACTGTTGAACTCTTTGGAGTGGGAATAGTAATTTTTGCCCCTTCGCTATCCAACACTTTCCCTACTGTTGCACTCACTGGAGTTGGATTAGTAATTTTTACCTTTACACTATCCAACACTTACCCTACTGTTGCACTCAGTGGAGTGGGAATAGTAATTTTTACCCCTCCGCTATCCAACACTTTCCCTACTGTTGCTCTTACTGGAGTGGGAATAGTAATTTCTAGCCCTCTGCTATCCAACACTTTCCCTACTGTTTCACTCACTGGAGTGAGAATAGTAATTTTTACCTTTCCGCTATACAACACTTTCCCTACTGTTGCACTCACTGGACTTGGAATAGTAAATGTAATTATTTTGTTATCCAACACTTTTCCTACTGTAGCACTGATTGTATTGGGCAATTTAAGTTTAAATATTTTTTCAGAGTTTAATGTTTTAATTTATTCTTGATTTTTTAAAATATATTTTAAATAATGTATTTATAAATATATATATATAATTTTTATTTAAATTTGAAGTTTTAAAATAAATTAAAGATAATAGTTCATTATTTTAAAGTAAATATATATATATGTATAAATTATTGTTTGTGTGTTTATTTTTTAATTAAGTTTATTTGTACTATTTTGTAAATATCAATATTTTTGATTCAATATTTTTGTACTTACCTGTGAAGGTATGGGAGTCGTTATTTTTGTAGTCTATATTTTTTTCCCGATATTTTGAACATTAATATTTTCTATCAGTGAACCATTCAATGGGTAGTGCATAAAAACAAAAAGAAGGATGCTTAGTAAGTATGGCCACTTTGTAGATCAACATGAACATGTCAAGGAAAAAACACTAACATGCTGACTTGGAATGAACTGTATTAGCAGGTGCAGTCCAGTGCATGATACCACAGTTATTGTGGTTTTAAAGACACCAAATGGATCTGCAGTAAATTTACAGTATATACTCCATAATTCATACTAGTAGTTTTCCATTTAACCGCATCCATTTGATGAGTCCAATTTCATACTTTCACCCAAATTTAGGAAATAATTAATCCTCGCAGTCTCCCATATCCCCCATATTCAATTGGAATCAGCAACTCGGTTTCCTAACAGTTTTATCATTATTGGCAAATAATTGCTCCTGATATGAAATGAAACGTAGATTTATAAAGCGCGAATTGCTGCCCTGAGGCGTCCAAGCGCTGCCTGAAGAGTGTGGTAGGTATATCAGAGGCGGTCAGCAGGTGTTAGTTTTGGGGGGAAAAAAGGAAAGTCTTTAGTTGTTTTCGGAAAGAGGGCAGGTTGGGATTGGATCTAAGCTGAAGGGGAAGGAGGTTCCACAGTTTGGCGGCGTTGTACGAGAACATCCTGCTGCCAGCTCTCGTTCTCCTGATTCTAGGAACTGTTGCTAGGAAAGCCTGGCCGGAGCGAAGTTGTTTCCTAGGGTGGTATTGTGTGGTTAGATTGCGGCAGATTGCCGGTCCTTTGTCCCAGAAGGCCTGATGGGCAATACACATTGCCTTGAAGGTGATTCTTTGCCGGACCGGCAGATAATGTAGGCTCCTCAGCCCAGGTTTGGCTGATAGTCTCCGTGGCAGCTGTAGTAGTGTGCGAGCAGCACAGTTTTGAACGATCTGCAACTTACGAAGTGTGTAGTCGGGGGCACCGAGGTACAGGGAGTTGCTAAAGTCCAGTCGAGACTGGATCAGGCCTTGAACAGCAACTTGCTTGGCCTCCATAGGTAGAAGTGGAAGCACTTTTCTAAGCATCCTGAGGAGGCCAAAACAGGTCGCAGACAGCCTGGTAGCCTGGGTGTCAAAGGTTAAGGCTTTGTCCAGCCATACCCCCAGGCTTTTTATATTGTCCTTAGGTGCAGGCGGAGCGCCTAGGCAAGGGGGCCAGAGGGGATCAAAAAGCGTTGGCGCGGCATGGCCCAGGAGCATCAACTCAGTTTTTTCCCCATTAGGTTTGAGGGAGGATCCAGCCTTTCACGTCCTCCAAACATTGCCTTAGTCCCATTTGCGCGGCGCGGCTGTCCTCCTGTGCCAGGGATACCACTAGCTGAGTGTCGTCCGCATAGGAGACGATCTTAATGCCGAACGGACGAACAACCTCAGCCAGTGGTCTCATATAGATGTTAAATAGAGCAGGGTTTAACGAAGAGCCCTGCGGGACCCCACAGCTCATGGGTTTGCTAGAAGAGACAGTGTCACCCTCAAAGATCTGAAAGGATCTATTACTAAGGAAAGATTTAAACCAGCATAATGCCCTGCCTGAGATTCCCACTTCAGAGAGGCGACAGAGAAGCACATCGTGGCTAACCGTGTCAAAAGCTGCGCTCAGATCAAGGAGGATCACTGCCACTGATCCGCCTTGATCCAAGATCCTTCTAGTTTCCTCGGTTACTGCTAATAGGGCAGTCTCTGTCCCATGTTTTGGTCGGAAACCCGTTTGGGTGACATCCAGCAGCTGGTTGGTCTCCAGAAAGGCCGTCAGATGTATATTAATGTGCTTCTCCAGAATCTTGCTCACCCAGGGGAGCAGGGAAATGGGGCGGTAGTTGCTAAAATCACTAGGATCCAGGTTGGGTTTCTTCAGTAAAGCACGGACCATAGCCTGCTTCCAGGGAGGTGGAACTATGCCGGAGGTAATAGAGGCATTGAGGAGGTTCATGATGGTGGGGAGGACCACCTGGATCACCGAGATCATAGCCTCTGGGGGGGCTGGGTCGCAGGGTGACCCTGATTTCACTTGCCGTGCTAGAGATTCCAGGGAGTCCTGATCTACCAAAGGGAAGTGTTCCAAGATAGCCATGGGTTGATGGGGGGCTTCCACCTGGCAGGGCCATGTCTGAGGAGCGGGGTGAGACTCGGTGTCAGAGAAAGAGGAGTAAATTTGAAGAACTTTTTGGTGGAAGAAGACTGCCAGGTCGTTGCAGTGAGCTAGCGATCCACAGGGTGGCATAGAGGGCGGTGGGGGTTTTGTGAGATATAGGAATGCTATGCTTGCAAGAGTGTTAGTAAGTCTACTGTCAATTTGCATACATCAGATTAGTGATTGCTGAATCCCCTGGTTTCTAATCTAGTCAGAAAGTAGGTAATCGTTTATCACTGAACCGTCAATCTTGCATGATGCAGTCTGAATAGGAGGTATACCAATGTGCATCCTTCTTAAAGGTCTGTTAATGAGACATTTATGGGCGGGGAGGTTACCTATTCCTATATTTGTGCTGACTTCTGCATCCGCTTAAAATTCGAGTAATATTCTAAGCAAAGAACAATTTAACCTCAAGTTATCCACTTGCTTTTCAAGTAGCCCACTGCTCAATGTATTAAGTGCTGTGGTGAAGTCAACATAGCAGACCTACAACTGCAACATACCAGACAGTAGCACTTCCCAACAACGAAAGCTAATGAAGGCTTTATAACCTTTTAATAATAAGTTCCCTAACAAATAAATATATGAATTGATTAATCGGATTTAAAAAAAAATCAAGATTACTCAAAACACAATAATGCGTTCTAAGCAAATATAAAGCTGATTAAAAATAACAGGTGTTACCTCCAACTAAAAAACAAAAAAATGTGAGGCTTCTAAAACTGATACCTGCAAGTTACACTCTGATCTCAGCAATGGTCATTCAGACCAAATTCGGAAGCTGCATTGCATTCGAGATGTGGTAATTTTTTTGTAGGTTTACACTTCCTCCCTGGCTGTTCTACCTAAATGTTAGCTCTCTCTCTTCCTCTTCACTCTGTGTGGCCAGGTAAACTTACACTCTGCAAGGCCTTACGATGTCCATGAGTGGTTTCCTGTTCAACACCGTAGACTTTTTAAATTTTACCGTAATGAGTCACCAGTGGTAGCAAATATTGCGACAGGGGCGGCTCCTCCGTGAGAGCGCAGGAGCATCGCCCCACTGCCAAAAGCACCCCCTAGGAAAATCCCAGAGATCAAAAATAAAATGGTAATAAAGTTAATTTAATAACATTCTATTTTTCATCGACCCATCCTGAACCGAGTATCAGGACAGAGTAAGGCCACTGCTGCAGTGCTGCTGAATGGCAGCAGTGAGCTGTGCACTTCAGTTTAAAGTGTGCATGTCAGTTTGGCCATCTGTCTTGTTACGGCCAGCCAGATATTTGCATTTTAAACTTCTCTAGCTGTCTTAAGACGGCTGAGTTAGAGCAACTACAAGCCTCCAGTTCCCTTGGGAGCATCGAGAGAGGCAGCTCCCTCCAATCCTGGCACTGCTTTCATGCTGGTGAGAGCAACGTTAGGATTGGTTAGGGGAATTTGTTGGAGACAGAGCAGGTCAAGGACGGAGTGCGGATGACGTCGGACGTCGTGCAGCAAGCAAGGTGGATGGTTATTGCTTTTTATTTACACTCACATTGCATGCACTGATCACACTTTTGCCCGCTCCCCACTTTGACTACTTGCCAGCAGCAATGATTTCATATTCATATGTAGCGGATATAACTACACATATCTTTTGTAATTGAGACATACAAGTGATTAGACAAATTACGATAATTAATTCTGAGAAGATTTAAAAAAAAAAAAATCAATTGAAGGCACAAAAGATATATCAAGTATGTAATGAAAAACTTCCTGAAAAAACTAGCAAATATGGTGGTTAGAGGAGAAATGGTCTACATACATGCAATCATGCATGTCTGTATGAAAAATGTCAATAGAGAACATATAGGTATATATAGACAGTGTGAGAACAAAACGGCTATTCCCACTTCTATATATACATAACTTAATACAAAGGGTATGCTGGCAAACACCATTAAAGCATGCAGCCAGGAGTAGCAATGGATAGAACAAATCTAATCATGTGCTTGGGAATAAACAGTTATATTGTATTTCTGAACATGCACCAAAATTATAAAGGAAGTCAATTAGGCCCTTTACGCTGTTTAACAACTGGAGCTATGTTTACATTGTTGCTTAATATTACAATGATGTGATACACTTAAATGAGATATTATGAATGCACATTTACAAGAACAACTGATTGCCGACAGCAGCATAACAGAAGGCATAACAGTGCATAGTCAAGAAATAACACTTAGTTGACCTATTGGCTTTGACAATGCTATTTGCTGATACTGTGGAGCATCAGTAAAAAAATGGGGAGAAAATGTGTAATGGTGTTCCTGCTGCTTATGGCCATGTCATTCTGTTGGCATTTGGATGCTTGTTAATGTATACACAAGCAAGAAGAAGGATACCTTGACTCGGATAGTGTTCTGTTTAAGCAAATTTCTGTATAATGTGTGGATCAGAATGTAGGCATTTGGGGATTGCTTTTGAATTTTTTTTTAACATTTGTTCAATTTTTCAAAATGTTATACTTCAAATTATACATCTTGCACATTAATTGGACTGAAAAACCACACTGGTTTTTACTAGTGTATCAATTATTATTGTGTAGAATGTATTTTTAGGTTTTGCCTAGGCAGCACATGCAGTGTCTCTTTGAGACATGCTGTTCCTGGAATATGGGCTTTATGTACCGCTCATCTATTCAGTTGGCTCCTCTTTCTGTCCTCTGTAAATGCTGGCTTTTGATTGGTGAATAGGCTTAGTAGTCTCTCCTTTTGGACTTTTGTAACCTCCCAAGAGGACCGCCCCTGTTACATGTGCTCTTACTCTTTCTGTTATTTATGGCTCTGTGAGCACTCTTTTTTTTATTTGGATTGGCTCTTCACATATGCGAATGCTCGCTCTCTCTCCTCGGGCTGCAGCCTCCTCCTCCCTCCTGCTTGTCGGGCTTTTTTTTCCCATGCATCCTAGTCCGCGCAGCGCTGCTGATCCCCCTCCCCATGTTTCTACTTGATTTGCTTCCTATCAAAATCCACAAAGTGTATAGGAAGCCTCAAGCACAGCACTGACTGACCCCTCCTGCCCGTCTGGGCATTGTAGCCTAATTGTCTCCCACCAAAGCCCTGCCTCCTCCCGCTGGCTGCTTTACGGAAACAGCCCTCGGCTCTATTTACAATCACTTCTTATTTAAATGTCTGCCGCGGGTAAATGAACACGCGGATCTGTGGGGATGAATGGAGAGGACCCTGTTGTTTTTACGGCAACCTTTTCCACAAACTTTATGTGTTGCTGAAATATTTTGCAACTGGAAATGTCCAATGCGGGGCACGGTTGTTTTGATCAAAATGCACACTCTCATGAGTTTAAACATGTGTTACCACATCCTGCTTGCGCTGCTGATTCCCCTACCCTTATTTCTACTTGTTTTGCTTCCTAACAAAATCGACAAAGTGTATGAGAAGCCTAGAGCACAGCGCTTGCTGGCCCCTCCTCCCGGTCTGGGCATCGCAGCCTAGTCATGGAATGTGCCTCCCGTCAAAGCCCCACCTCCTCCCGCTGGCTGCTTCACAGAAACAACCATGAGCCATATTTTCAATCACTTGTTTATTTAAATGGCTGCCGCAGGTAAATGAAAACGCTGATCTGTGGGGGTGAATGGAGAGGACCCTGCTGCGTTTACTGCTGTTGCTGAAATGTTTTGAAATTGCAAATGTCTAATGGTGCGCTTTGTTGTTTTGATCAAAACGCACACTGCCATGAGTTTAAACATGTGCAACAACATCCTGCTTGCTTAATGTTCCCTGCTCTTCTGCACATGCTTGAAGTCCCAAACACCCTCAGAGGAGGGGGCCAGGGGCTGTCAGCCAAACTGTGGAAGCTGGTGTTCCAAGTGGATTTCTCTTTAATACAACATCATTCTGCTGAAAAGTAGGTGGCAGATTGCAATAATCTAGGTGGATGAATCAGGTTAGAGGTTAGGGGACATTAAAGTTTATTGTTTTTTGCTTACTATCAAAATTGACAAAGTGTTTGGAAACTCGTGAGAAATTCCTTTCACAAATGCTCTGTTTATTCTTCTAGATTTTCTTTTATAAACCCCCAGCTCTGGAAAGGAGCTGGACCCCCACCAGGCTACTGCCCAGGCTGCATAGCAGTCAGGTGCTGACATTCTGAGTTGCAACCATATTAATTGCACAAAGTAATGGGGTGACCCTGTGTACCTCAGAACCTGGGTATATATATTGTCTAGATACAATGTTTCTGTATGGAGAAATACAATTGCTTTGAAACGTTCACAATATAAATACATTACGTGTAACAAATATCCATAGTTTAAAAGAAGGGAAGGAAAATTCAAGAAACACACCCAAACGAAAATTTCAATCAATATGTTTAAATGAATAACGAATAAGCTAGGCTACAGTGATACAATTGAAAGAATTGTGAAGGAGTGACATGTAAAGGTGAATACAAACAGTACACTTGATATAACAAAAAGAGTAGAGGTTTAAGGGGATACAATTTTTGATGAAGTCCATATAATTATTCACATACGCCTCATAATCATTTATGAGTTAGTTTTTTAACTGAAACGTTGTGTAGACTCCTAATGTGCGTCGACGTTTCGACCCTATGTAAGGCGCAACATTTATTAAGCGTCACGGCGGGTCTTCCTCGGGACAGAAAGGTGGGTATGTAGCCCTGCGCCAAAGTCAAAAATCACTGCGTGTGCGTGGGCATCTAAGTCCGGCAGGGGTCGATATGAGAGCTGGAGAGAAGTACTTGCACCAGATCGTGTAAATCACTCGACTGGCTAAAATGGATTAATCCTTGGAAATATCCCAGACCTCCACGATTCTCGTAACCTTTGAGGTCAAATCATATCAACCCCTGCCGGACTTAGATGCCCACGCACGCGCGGTGATTTTTGACTTTGGCGCAGGGCTACATACCTACCTTTCTGTGCCGAGGAAGACCCGCCGTGACGCTTAATAAATGTTGCGCCTTACATAGGGTCGAAACGTCGACGCACATTAGGAGTCTACACGTTTCAGTTCAAAAACTAACTCATACATGAATATGAGGTGTATGTGAATAATTATATGGACTTCATCAAAAATTGTGTCCCCTTAAACCTCTACTCTATTTGTTATATCAAGTGTACTGTTTGTATTCACCTTTACATGTCACTCCTTCTTCACAATTCTTTCAATTGTATCACTGTAGCCTAGCATATTCGTTATTCATTTAAACATATTCATTGAAATTTTCGTTTGGGTGTGTTTCTTGAATTTTCCTTCCCTTCTTTTAAACTATGGATATTTGTTACACGTAATGCATTTATTTTGTGAACGTTCCAAAGCAATTGTATTTCTCCCGACAGAACCATTGTATCTTGACAACCATATTAATTGCTGCGTACAGGCAGCTATCTCCTTGCTTTGAAGCCCAAAGCTGAGTTTTAGGCACTGCTTCAACAGCACCACAGAAATGAGGATGCATGTCCTCTGCATCCCCAACACCGCCTCACCTACACCGTTTGATTGTTTTTTTTTTAAAAGCAGTGTCAAGAGAACAAATAAAACGGGCCTGTAACCGATTTTTTTTCTCCAAAAATGTACACGTGACTCGTTAACAGAAAAAAAGACGCAGAAAATCTTAAATCCTCAAGCAAGAATGTTTTATTTCTTTGTATATGTATGGTCACAGTGCACGTCTTTGGTCCACTCACAATAAATCCAACAGATTGCAGGGATTTATCTGCCTCACCAAGGTGTAGGGGCCCATTCTGAATATGATGGAGTCCAATCCCCTCCCCTCCCCTCACCACACTTATCTTACACTGCCCACCTCCCTGTCTTTCCAATAGCGAGCTCGCCTAACTTATTTGGAGTCATATTTGGGAAAGCTGATCTGTATTTCAGGCAGTGGTCGAAGTGGGCGGGATGGGCAGGACACAGCGTGCCCCTACTTTTTAAATTTAGTCAAATTCTTTCCCCTTCCTTTGTATTTTAAAAAAAAGCACCCAAGGACGGTAGAAATAACCAAGGCCTATAGATAAGGCTCGACAGTTCGTGGCCGTTTGGGGACGGTGGGGTGGGCGCAGAAGGAAAAGGTCTCTCTCTTTTCCTTCTTGCCCAGAAAAGACAAGAACAGTGTTCACTTCTCCTGCTCTGCCCCCTCTTTCTTCCGCTTCCTCTTATTCCCTCTCTTCATGTCTCGGTCTTCCTCCTCCTCGCTTAATGAAAACCATGACTTCAACAAATGGCTGTTACCATCTATTTCCTCTGCTTTCCTTCATTTGTTCCCCTGTGAAACGGATCTAAAAAAGAAAGAAACACTTTTGCTGGAAATTTTGTCTTTTTCTGACATTTTTCTATTCCAAAGTGCAGCCTCGGTACGGAAAGAAAAAAAAGGTTCAAAATGCGAAAAATAAATACCTTAATAAATCAAGACAGAGTGGTCACAAAGTGGCCAGATTGGTTTTATTCACACCCAAACACATTAGTGCCACTTCACAAAGTTTGCCAGTGAAATGCTACTTTTGTTTTCTCATCTTTCTTGGATCAGCATTGTTTTCCCAGAGTAGGGAAGTGCACCATTCCTGGACGTACTGCGATTGCGTGGAGTGGGAAATGTTTATTGTGATCCTTATCAGCTGTTTTCCTTATTTTAGTTTATAAAATGTGTACCACAGGTCTGTGTTCAGGGATGTAGTCTTTTTAAACCATACTGCTTATGTTTTGTTAGAATATAAGAAATGGACTTTGAAACAGGTCCCTTCTGGGCTCTGTAGTCATGTCCTTAACTTTGCAGGCAAAAAGACTCAATGATTTCTGAATAGTGAGTGTAAAAGTGTTAAGGTAACCATGTTGTTCTTGCTTACCTGTCACATGCTTTACTTAATCCCTATGTGTGTTTGCTTTCTCGAAGCTGTGGTTAATATTTTTGTTCAGGCAAGCTATTACTCTTCTCTCCCCTCCCTCATAACCTATTTCTCATTTTCCGGTTCTCCAGCGTCGCAAAGTCATACGCATAGGAATAGTGCTATGCAATAATTCAACTGCACACAAAAAAACAAAAGTAAAAAACTATCATTTTCAACGCCAATAGCTCTAACTTTCACAAATGCGTGACTGATTGCATTGCAAATGCTTGTTATGTGTTTTTATGGGGTTGTACTCCGAAATAAACATATTGATTGGCACTGGTTACTGACAGGAAGTAGTACTTGGTACATTCTTCGTGGATGGGACAAACACACAAAGAGAAAGTGAAACCAGCATGCACTGACCAACGAGAAACAAGGTAATGAAAGGGACTATGAAGCCAACCAATGGTTAGTAATGGGTGGGCTCTAAGCCCTTTCCTTGTACATAAAAAAAGTTTCACCAATGACAGCGCATGCTGAGACTCAGGTGAGACCTAAAAAGCAGTTTCTAAATTTGAGTAATGGAAGGATTCATGTCACCCAATCAAAACGATTCTAAAAAGGCTATGCTCCAGGGGAGGGGCAAACAGAGGAAGAGAAATTCAAGCCAACGGATGATAAATAAGCAAATAAAAGTGGAAATTAAGTCAATCAATATATGTAATGGATGGGCTATAAGCCCACTGTTTGTTTTTGGTACAGTCCACAAGGCTTTCACCTACAGACCCAACAAGCATTGAAAATGCAATAGGTCTCGCCTTTGATTAAGTTAAAGCCATTTGCTTTGCTAATGGTATTCTATAGCAAAGCAAATTGCTTTAACTTAATGAAAGGCGAGACCTATTGCATTTTTAATGCTTGTTTTCCTTGCGCCAGTATTATGCATTGCATTATGTCTGGAACTCTATCATGCTGCCCCTCAAGTCCCTTGACCTAAACTCTTTGCTTTAGGTGTTGGTCCTCAGATGTTGTGCAGGAAACTCTTTACTCCTCCTGGCCCCTGATGCTGCCCTCAAGCCCTGTTTCCAGATTTCTCGGACCCTCACCCAACTGCCCCACAGCTTCTCATGTTAACTCTTGGGTGCTGTGCTAAACTGCATCACCATGAGCCTGTGTGGTGCTCCTCGGGTGTGCAGCAAGAGTTTTTCACTCCTTGGGCCACTCTCCGGCTTTAACTAAGTTACCCTGTAATAAACTTAGCAATCCCTATGAGCCCCCTTACTGTCCTCACGCCCTTGCTCACAGCTCTTTATCTGCATTTCCTTGGTAGAGCTCTTCTGCTGCTAGTGGGACCAAAGCTGTGAAGTCTGCATTCTGCTTGGTCCCTTCGATATTATACACTGGGCCAAAGTACAAGTAGCAGGTGGAAGGCCAGTGGCAGCGGTGTCTGCAAAGTTGGCATGGCACAGCTTTTCACCTGGCTGCTAGCCATCTTCGGGAACCAAGGCAAGTGTGTGACTTAACTCCCACCTAAATTTCCCTCTGTCTCTCCTTCTGGCTCCTCCACCCAAGTAGCACTGCACTGTTACCACTAACCTAGATTCATCTAAAGTTCCAAGCCACCCCACCTTTGAAGCACCTATTTCTCAACAGGCTCTCCTCCTTTCCAGGACTCTTGTACCAGTCCACTTCTGCACCACTCCATTTGCCGCTTTAATATGCCTTCTTACTCTAAATCCTCATCATCCATCTGCTTCTCTCATTGTGACAGCTTGCCCGGGACGGATTTTACGATTCTTGAGTCAACCATGACTTGAGCCTATTGAAGGATCGCATTTATAAAAACACTTACGTAGTTACGGAGCTTTGGACGAATACACAGAAAGAATAATACGAGGTAGAGGGGACAAAAGCAAGACAAAACTGCAAACTACCCGAAAGACAACAGATGAGGCCTGAAGAAGTCCTTAAATAGGACGAAACGCGTTGGCTACTGAGAAGAAAGAAATTATAACTCAAAGAATAAAGGAATATATAAATTACGACAATTGGGTGGAACTGCTTTTTTACTTTTCATTGTGTGCAAATCAAATTTCTCATGTAAATGTTTGCTGTGAAAGTTTCTTTCACTCTTCTAGGAAATCAGGGGGTCTTGTTTCCTTGATCTTCACACCATAGAGTTGACATTGCTCCCGAGACACAGATAAGTGCTGTACTATATCTTAGACCTCATTTGTAAATCCTTTACTATTAAGAAAAATGACAACATTTTGAATATGTAATTTTCACAGAAATTGCAAATAGTCAGGGGCGTAACACAGGCCCCCGCAGCCCTCGCGTTGCGGGGGGCCCCAAGCTCCAGGGGGCCCCCTCGGCAATGCAGTTTGGCCAGAGAGCTCCTGATTGAGCCTGGAGGGGGCCCCTTTTCATACCGTGCAGGGAGGCCCCCTCAGTTTTCGTTACACCAGTGCAAATAGTAATATCAAAAAGTAAACCAATCAAGGTTTTGGTTAGGTGCTTGGATGGGGGGATGTTGGCAGCAGGAATGGGCTACAGGAGAGGGAATTTGGACAACTTCCACTGCGAATTACCAAAGGACCTGTGAAGCGGTTGTTGGCTTTGCGCCTCACCCCACTGCCTGCACAGAGCCTAATGGGTACAAGGCAGTGAACACAGTAATGAAACACTGCAAATCCACTGGATAAAAAAATTTAAGATTAGCTATTGCAAGTTAACTCAAATCCCTGGCCTGAACGTGTGCAGTGCACACACCATAACTCATACCACCTGCCATTTCCAGATTACCAGTTTGATGATGGTGAGGGCATAAGTCGGGGGTACACGCGGGTGGAAAGCTTCCGCCCACTTTTTTCACAGGGTGGACACCATCCACCCTGCAAGAACTTGGGCCCCACTGAAAAATGTGCTGAACTCGTCCCTGTGTAATTTCCAAACACCGGGACACTTGCAGCAGCACCTGCACGTTGTCTGCTTTAGATCCACAACAACGTGCAGGCGGGCCGGGATGTGGCTTTCCTATTTTAGACTCCAGCTGGGCCCATAACAAAGGCCCAATTTGAGGGGTCATCAGGCCTCCTTTTGTATGAGTCTTCTGGCTGGGAGCAGTCAGGAGACTCACACTTGATGCAAATGCAGCAGAGGGGAAACAAAGGCTCACACCTTGTTAGCACTTCACCCATACAAAAGAGGCAGCTTTTCACTTTGTTCCGTCTCTGTTTACAAGATATGCATGCAGTGTAAGAATGTGAAATGTGTTGGTCTTTCCCTGTATTTACACAAAATAAATAGAATTTTTATAGAGCTTACTACACCTGAGGAGGTGCTGAAAAGGAGGTGCTGAAACAATTAAAGTACCATTATTTTTTCTTTTAAAGCACTATGGGTAGCGGAAGTTTATGCTGACAAAAGGCAACACTGTTTCATGTGTAGCTTAGAAAAGTGTGCATCTTCTGCCTAAATCAGGAGGATTTCCCAGTATACTCGAAATATGCTCCAATGTACTCATGATAGACATGTTAAACATATATGTGAGGGCTTAAGATCTGATGTCACTTCTTGTGATGCAACTTCCTGTGATGTCACACGCCGTGATGTCACGTGCCGTGATGTCACATGCCGTGATGTCACGTGCCGTGATGTCACGTGCCGTGATGCCACTTGCATTCTATTTAACTAGGTTAGTCCCCCCACTTCTTTTTAGGTCTCGCAGACCTGCGTTGCAGCGCATGCGCTGCTCGCGTCTGCGAGACATTTTGTGGGTTAGTATATTTCAGAAGGGGGCTTGAAGCCCCGCCCCTCATTTTCATTGGGTAGCGTCTGCATTTATGGTAAATGGTGGCTTCCCATTGAAAATGAGGCTTCTTAGTTACCGCCCTTTCTCCTTTTGGGATGGCCCATCCGGACTGGGTCTCCTGCTTCACGGCTGTCGTGAAGCAATTTCTTTTCTCAAGGAGGCTGTTATGTAAACAACCCCTGAGATCCAGTCCTGATGGACCTCCCAAAAGGAGACAGGGCGCCCTGTGCTTATTTTTGCATCGCGCTTTCAAAAATGAAAGCGCGATGCAAATATAAACAGCGTTGTCTTCCCCCAATGGCGAGCGCTTGTTCTGGTATGCACTGGCTTTATCACATTCGGTGTTGGGGTGTTTCCACTCTCGCTCTGTTAATGGGAAGTGTGGTTTTGTCACTTTAGAAAATGTACAATTGTGTGTTTTCAGATTCCTCTGGATTCATGCATTTTTTGTTAAACGAGCAACTGATTGTGAAAAACAAAAATTAAAGGCCTCACAAAACTTGTAATGTACTTCGCTCTATTGTAAAAGCGCTCTGACACCTCTGGGCAAACTGCGCGCTATATACAAATGTTTAAATAAATAAACAAGAGCAATCATTGCTGTAGGAGCTGAGAGTGCAAAGATGTCTGGTGGGCTGGGGCGCCGCGCACGGTAACTGGTCATGGGGGTGGGGGTGATCGAATAAAGGGGGGACATATACTCTGCCTTGAAGAAACAGTGTAACGGAAACACCTGTGTTACGTTTCCATTTTAATCTATGGTAAACGCTCGGTATGAAGCGCTATAAAGACCCACCAAAAAAACAGAAAGGCGCACAGCAGACAATAGACAGTTGCTGGCCTGGAGATGCTACCTGGGGGTCGGGGCGGGGGATTTTCCAAGCTGGGCGTCAGTGGTAACTGATGGAGCGAGTCATCCCCCAGCCTTGTGCTTTCTAGCACTTGCATGGATTCTTTCGGTCTCTTTCTGATGAGCTATATTTGGAAATCTCCATGAAAATTGGAGCAGTGTAACATACAGGGGAATATTCTAGTGGTCATGAAATCACGGACATGTAGGCGGGGTTGGCTTGTTTCAAGCTTAAACGGTTTAATGAGTGATTACATTTGTCAACGGGCAGTCTGTCCCATGCAATAAATCTTGGAAATGGGATATAAAGTAAATTATTAAGGCATCGAGTGCAATGGTGTTAAAATACACACATGCCGTCAAAGCAAGGTCTGCCTCAAAAACTGTGTACGTGTAGGTAGCATATTTCTAAAAGCACTCACAGTAAAATCAACCAATGGGCATCCTGCAGCAGGGGCAGATGGGGGAGTGCCCGTACTTCTCGCTGGAGAAGCCTGGGCATACTGCAGGGGGAGAGAGAGACCTGGCCCCCGCATCTACCAGAGGGCAGTCTGCGCATTCATTGTGAAGCACTTCTGCATCTCACTGCGCCAGTATCCGGCATTCAGAGTGTGCACTGAGCAACGACCTGCTACTATACCGGCATAGTCATTGACAAACGTGTGTTATCTTTTAGCGCTTAACCTGCCATTATTAAGGCCTCGTAGCACTGTGTAAGTGCCGCCCTCATAGTTCCGAGGTTTAGAGTCAGAGTCATCCTGGGATATTTTTCATTAGTCGAGCTTTGCATTTATGATATTAGTGTCCGGGGAGTGGCGGGAGGGAGGGGTGTGGCTTTTCTGATTTATCTCCATTTAGTAGATCAGTAAGTCATTAACTTTTGTGCATCGAAAGCTTTTCCCAGGTTTGTCTACTACACACAGAACAGGTGCATCACGGGCTGCATCAATGCAAGATTTAATCAAACCTAGAACAAGCCTTTCCATCCCCCATACAAATGTAGAGGGCCGTTGACTGTCAGTGATTGTACAGGAAGTAAGGCTCTGATCTCTGGATGGCCTGGGGGACACACTCTGCATGCCACTGAGTCCCTCCCCAGGACCATCGCACCCTTACATACATGTCTCCAAACGAAGTTTTGAAGTATAACATTTGCCCCTATCAACCCCATTCCCTTTCCAGTATTTCAATATGAGTTGATTGACTGTTTTAACTAGTGTCCCAGCATTTTTTTAGGCAAATGCGAGACAAGGGGGTCTGATGCAGCTCAGTACTTTAAATGGCAGGTACTATCTGGTACTGAGTACTTGCGCCTTTTTAATATTTATTTATTTGAGAGTGTTAAATAGCTCCAGCTAGACCTGAAGGTATCAGAGTTCTTTACAACAGTAAATGTTCACATCAAAGAAAACAAGTCCATACAGAGCATCTGAGTCTGAGTGCTTTACAACAGCAAATGTTTACAATATGGATAACAAGCATAGTGGGCATTTATGCTTTATGAACAAATACCCCTTTCTCTCTTTTTCTGTGGCACTAGCCACAAGCCACCAGTAGCGGCTTATCTCGCAGCACAGTGGCTGGGGATGGGGGGATGGGGGGAGGGGCGAACGGACATACAGACAACTGAAAAAATGAAAATAACTTACCTGCTCCTTGCCATTCGCCGCTCTGCTGCTATTCTACTTCCTGCTGTGTACGTGCTGAGGCCACAAACACACACCACTGGAACTTCTCCACGGTAGGGAACTAGAGACTGTGGGGCCTCAAGGGTGAGCTGGCCTCCAAACATGTTTTCACATAGAAGAGCTATCCGAGATTTTATTTTTTGATTATATATCCCTCATGGTTCTACTCAACATAGCATCTGTAGCTGTAAATACACAAAGATGTAACGGGATGTCCTCACACACCACCAGGTGGGAGGAAGGAGCAGACGGGATCAGGTTTCTCGAGAGGAATGCACCTTGACAAAAGTGTGACTACAGGGATTCCTGAGCCCTTCCTTCATGGGGCCTGGATGACCAGATAGTGGGGTACATATGGGACAGATAGAAAGGGTGACCTGTGTCAACCTCTTTCACCAAATGGGCACTTCCTCTAATGGTAACTAGATGCTTTGTTCTTTGGTGATTTACATGCACTTCCCTGCCTGTCCCAGAAGGCAGTCACTCTTGGGGACACCCACATGTCACTCCGCAGGTCTCCATCACCATGTTGTGCTTTCTGAGGCCAGTCTGTTAGCAAGTCACGTAAGGGCCACGCTTCCAGAATCCAGCACACGCCGATCAGCAACACTATATTCATGCTCAGGAAAGATAGCTAATCAGCAACAGGAGGACTTGCAGCGAACCAAACCGCCTAGAACCAGGTAAGAGCCAGTGACCGGAAAGTAAGTTAGAGGAGCCGGTTGGATGGGGGAAGAACGTACTGTATAAATTTGATGAGATTACTTTGGTCTAAAGTTATGGGGAGGCTAATGCAGCTGGAATTAGAACGAGGATCATGCCTCTAATTAGTGCGGTGTGGGGAGACCTCATTAGAGGTGTCCCAGCGCTAGGTACAGGTGTCCACCGGCTTCAATGCAGTTATCAAACCGGACGATTTTAAGCTATTAGTATTGGAAATAACAATGTCTTGTATTTATGTTTTAAAACCCAAAACATAAATAGAAGGCATTGTCATTTACAATGCCAATAGCTCAAAATTGTGTCAATGCGAGACTTATTGCATTGCAAATGCTTGTTTAGGACTTGTGCCCTGATGATGGTAAAGAAAAAGTGGCAATCTACCAAGAGAAACGCATGGCCGGGTGTAAGTTATGCTGTGCATTGCATATCATTACTGTATTTTTGGGGTTTTTGTACACTGAACCATTAAGCAATCTTAACCAGACCTTTACTATACATATACATACATTACACAGGTAAGCCTTCATTTTGAATGTGTGGCTTCAAAACTCGTATTTCACTGATAACAGGTCTGTGAATTATTCCCTTTAATTCATACTGCTGGATTCGTTTGCAGGGTATTTACCTTCCCTTGACAAATAAAACAGTTAAATGGAAGTTAACACAGCATTGTGGTTTCTTTCAGTGCTGGAAAAAACATAAAACACTTTTACAATGGCAGTGCTGCTCTTCGACCATCAATCGTCACACCTGACAAGCTCACACTCACAGGCCCATCCTTGATGCAAACACCTAGTAATTAATCCTCCCCATTGTGTGAAAATAAACATAAAAAGTTACACTGTCCCACAGTGTACCATATTTTTATATATATATATCCAATTAAGCCTATTGTATAATTTCAAAGTACTAAAATTGAAAAGCAAATTTTAGAGTCAATATGTTTAGCTTCCTTACAATATGCTTTACTTCAAAAATTGGACTGATTTCCATAAAATATGTTTTAAATACAAGCAAATTTTCCCAACAAAAAAAAAATTCTCTGAACACTGACAGACATAGGTGCAGCATCAGGCAAATAATAAAAACAAAATAGATGACTATCAAATGTTGTAAATCTTTGGACGTAGCAATAAAATCAGTTAATAAATGATGTAAAATAAAAATACATAATAAATAATATGAACTAAGGTTTTATATCTATCTATAGACAGACAGACAGACAGACAGACAGATAGATCATGGCCAGGTATGTTGGAGTGCATAGAATCTTTGGTCAGGTTTATATAGTGAGAATTTGACCAGAAGGTAGTGGAGTGCTTCACATGAGCACCAGTTATATTACACAAGGTCACATTCATTATGTAGACACGGGGAGTTTAAATGATTTTACCTTGAACCCAGGATATGGAGACGATGCCCAGATTCAAACCAGGTTCCCCAACCCCAAAGTTAGCAGCTCTGCCTATAAGGTCACATCCTCTCCGTCACCCAAATATATTTCAGATGAGTAGGTTTTGGATACATGAAAAATAAAATGTGAACACTGCAACTCGGCGACTGCTCTGCTATATATATATTCACAGAAAAAAGCAAAGGTTACAGGGACATTATAGTTGGGCTCAGATTTCACTTGTACAAAACCATAGAAATTCAACAGTTGTATTTACCTGAGCTAAGTCTAAGTCCCACAATGCACTGCTTATGAACGCACATATTGCTCACACATGCCATGGTCAGTGACATCACTCATGACATCTCAAATGTATTCATTGATGACACCATCCAGTGATTGTGAGTGTTTTCTAAAAGTTTCTGAGTGTTAAAGATACATAGTAAGATACTACAAATGTTAAATTAGTAAACTTTGTGTGCTACTGAGTGATACTATTTGTAACATAGCATTATGTGAGTGGCTGTGTGATTGTGTGTATCCATGTGTTAGATAGGTATCAGAGTGTCTGTATGGGTGTGTGAGTGGTTGTATGGGTGGGTGAGTGGCTGCATTGGTGAGTGAGTGACTGTATGTGTGGCTGTGTAGGTGAGTGAGTGAGTGTGTCAGTGGTGTATGGGTGGGTATGTCAGAGGCTTTATAGGTGAGCAATGGGATGTGTTAGTGGCTGTATGGGTGAGTGGATGCATAAGTGTTGTATCGGTGAGTGAGTGGGTGTGTGAGTATATAAGTGAGTCAATAAATGTGAGAGTGGCTGTATGGGTGAGTGTGTGCTTGTGTCAGTGACTGAATAGGTGAGTGAGTACATGTGTTAGTATATGTATGAGTATCTATCAAAATATCATATTTGTCTATCTATGTATACATAGACATATATCATTTGCATGTACTTCACAGCTTGGTTATTGAACATGGCCGAGGGCAGAGAGTTATGCCAACAAGTCATATTTTATAGCATATTGTATAGCATAAATAATAGTGATATATTAATTTTTTACTAGGCCAAACAATGTTGACAGATTAAAATCAAACTAGCTTTCTTCAGGGCAGACTACAGTGCCTAACAATGTTTTGTAACAGTGAATATGTCTTACATGAGTTCTTGTATGTAGTTCCTTTAGTTATAAGAAACACTGCACAAAGCTGCTCCTGGAAGTGCTCCAACATGCAACCAGAAGTGAAAGGTTTAAGCGTCTTCTCTCACTCTTTTTCAGTCCAATACAGTGAAAGGTGGAGCAATGTATTGGAATGTCAATCATTACTTTCAATATATTGGGGTTGTTACATTAAGGCCAGAATGTTGGGAGTCCCTTTACATTGCAGTACTCCATACAGTGATTACTTATACTGCAGAGATAAGGTTGTAAGTATCATTTTAAGTTTACTTTTTCTGGAATGCTGGTTTATCAGCCCCCAGGACCGGCGAGTTCCTGGGTGTCGTCTTTCTCAGATTTGATCGCCCCTTATTTGCTTAAAATGGCTAATTTTACCATTTTGCGTGATTTAAATCTTCACCTCGATAATATTGAATGCACTATTAGTGGTTCATTGATTCCGGATCTGGCCGCTCTGAATCTTCCTCTCTGCAATAGCGGCCCTACGCACGCGGCGGGCCACTTACTTGATCCCATTTTTTCTAACTTACCCGATATTCAATGCCCTCCGGCACTCCCCTTGTGCTGGTCAGATCACTTTGCTACCAAGTTCTATTTCTCAGTCCCTGGGAAAATGAACATTGATACATTTAATCAAACCTTGTCCAATAGTGTCCCCACCATAGACTCTATATCTATGTCTTCTTTAGAGACCATTTATAGTTGGATCTCTAACGCAGTTGATGAATGTCTTCCTACTTCCGTTAAAAAATCTTATAATCATGCCCCCCCTGCCCCGTGGTTTACTGAACAACTAAAAATAGAAAAAAAGTAAATACAAAGCACTGGAAAGACTTTAGAGGAAAAATTACTCTCCAGAATATAAAACCACATATAGAACCGCTTTAAAAAAATACCAGGCTTTATGTAAACTGGCTAGAGCGGCATATGTATCCTCAACTATTTCCAATGCAAACAATTGTCCACGTACACTATTCGCTATGGTTAAAAGGTTAGCTGGCTCAGATACACAGCCCACTCCGCCTACTTTAGATGATTTACAATTCAACAGTCTTGCTAATTTTTTATAAATAAAGTGGAGCAAATATATTCAACATTAGATAAAACTGGGCCCCTAGTACCTACCCAGTTAGCCCTCGAGTCTGAGTCCATTTTTTTTAATGAACTGACAACTAAACTCGAAACGTGGTCCCTTAATATGGATTCTCTAAGAAAGATTTTAAACAGCCTTTAGGCAGGGTCTCCTTGTGATCTTCTTCCAGCTTTTGTACTTCAACAATTTGAGTTGCCATCGTTGGAAATTATTGTGAGGCTACTTAATGCATTGCTCCAAGAGGCCATGGTTCCACCTGACTGGAAACATGCTATGGTCCTACCACTCCTGAAAAAGGTCAATGCTAACTCTTCTCAGCTTTCTAATTTTAGGCCCATCTCTTTACTTCCTATCCTTTCCAAGATTCTAGAGAAACACATTAATCTACAGCTTACTGAGTTTGTCGAATCTTCTAATTTTTTGCATTTTTCCAGTTTGGCTTTCGTGCAGGCTTTTCGACTGAAACAACTCTTCTCGGCGTTACTGAATTGTTGCGGCAGCACTTGGACAAAGGTAACACAGCAGCCCTTGTTTTGTTGGACTTGAGTGCTGCTTTTGACACGGTCTCCCATACCGTGTTAATAAAATCTTTGCAGTCCCTCAGGGTGTCTGGCATGGCACTTGGTTGGTTGTCCTCTTTTCTATCTGGATGGTCTTTTCAAGTCTTTTCCTCTAGAGCCACCTCTAAAATCTATTCTTCACCCTATGGTGAGCCTCAGGGGTCCATTCTAAGTCCTCTTCTGTTCAATATTTATGTGCAACCTTTGGCAACAATTGCAGAAGAGGCTGGGCTGTCTCTTTTTTCGTACGCCGACGACACCCAAATAATTTTTACCCTCTCAGCAGATAAGCAGGCAGGCCCCCCTACTCTTCAAACTGGCTTGAGTAAGATTGCATCTTGGATGCAAAGTAATCTTCTCAAGCTCAACGGTGAAAAAAACCGAGCTCCTTATCTTAGGGAAAAACAAAGACCTATGGGGCCCCCAACATTGGCCCACCGTAATGGGTCCTCACCACGTGCCCTCCTCTCAAGTCCGCAACCTAGGATTTATCATGGACAACAATCTTTCCATGAAACATCATGCGGTTAAAACGGCGCCCATCTGCTTCACCATACTGAAATGGTTAAAGAAAATCATTTGGATGCTCCCTATTACTACCCAAAAGACAGTTGTCCAGGCACTTGTAACATGTAGACTGGTTTACAGATATATTCTTTTTTTGGGCGCAAATAGGGAGGTTCTACGTAAGCTTCAGGTGGTTCAGAATTCGGCCACTAGACTGCTTTGCAAACTTCCTAGAATGACTTCCACCACTATTGCCTTGAGAGATCTTCATTGGCTTAGAGTGGAAAACCGGACTAAATTTAAAGCTCTGAACAATATGGTCAAGATTAAGACAGGTACTGCTCCCCACTACCTGCAAAAGTTAGTCCGTCCCTATCAACCTTCTCGCCGGTTACGATTCACCACTCAGGAAAAATTTGTGGTCCCTAGGGTCAAGCTTGCACGAATAGGTGGTCGTTCCTTTTCCTATCTCGGCCCTCTCTTATGGAACTCTCTCCCCATAACGATCCGTAAAGAAACACTATATACGAATTTTCGTAAATTACTAAAAACCTGGTTATTTAATCAATAAACCTTTGACTTTCCTCTTCCTCTGACCTTAATCCTGCGCTGGGAAACCCTTTTTGGGTAGCTCCGCGCATTATAAAATTATTTTAACATAACATAACAAGTTATATATATATATATATATATATTCACTGAAAAAACCATAGGTTTCACACATGTTATAGTTAGCGGAAATTTTACTGATAAAAAACCAATGAAATTCCCCCGTTATAGTTAGTGCAGGCAACTATAACTCACGCGACCGCAATCCTCTGCTGATGCTAATACTGTATTTAGACACTTATTTACCCATGTCTTCTTCCATACATTTTTAGCTATACATATATTACAAATATTTTTTTTTCATAAAGACACATATGTCATCAGCAGAAGATTGCGGTCGCGTGAGTTATAGTTGCCTGCACTAACTATAACGGGGGAATTTCATTGGTTTTTTATCAGTAAAATTTCCGCTAACTATAACATGTGTGAAACCTATGTTTTTTTCAGTGAATTTGCAAGGTTTTTTAAATGCTAATTCCTAACTATAACGTGTGTGAAACCTATGGTTTTTTCAGTGAATTTGTACGGTTTTTTAAATGCTAAGTTACTTTACGCCATTCGTGGCGTGCGCGCCCACTTAACGCAGTTTGTTCCGTGCGCGCACGGTGCGCTTCGCGCACCGTGCGCCCACTTTACGCAGTTAGTGCCGTGCACGCACGGTGGGCACGCGGTGCGCTACGCGCACCGCGTGCCCACGTTACGCTAGATGGGCCATGTACGCACGATGCGCTTCGCGCACCGTGCGCACATGGAGGACATATGATGCACTTCGTTTTTAAAGGTAATATTTTAATTTTTCGCAAAAGTTATAAGCCATGAACAAATGGTGCCCTTCGGGCACCGTTTGCACACGGGGTGGAGAGAGTGTGGATAATTTTTTTTTTTATTATTTTCGTTTTTCGCAAAAAAATAAAAATTCCGTTTTTGGCCTTGGGGGATCTTTGGGGACTCCCTCTACATGGCTATGTGTGTGGGAGCTGTCAAAACAGCCCCTTTACATGTTTTTGTGCTTTGTTTGTTAATCATCACTCTCAGTGCGAGAGAGAAAATGGCGGCCGCCGCTTCCTGGTTTCGGCCGATTCGAATGTTTACTAAGATCTAAGAGCCAATCATAATCGCGCTCGCGCACGCCACGTACGCGTACGGTAAGCGTACCGTAAGCGCACCGTAAGCTGGCTCAGATATATATATTGATTTAAAGGCTATTTTCTCAGAATCTACTGAACAGATTTACACCAAACCTACAAAAGGCACTTCCTTGACCTGAGGACTACCTCTCTGCCAAATTTCTAGTAATTCTGTTCAGCCGTTCGGGCTGTAGCCCTGTCTAAAGGTCCTATGGAAAAATGCATGGGAAAAACGCGTTTTGGGACCCCCCTTTTATCTCAGCCCCCGCTTGACGAATCCCCCCGAGACTTTCAGGGTAGGAGCGGAGCGTAGCGCCCCACCTATTTTGAAAAATTCGCGAGGATTCGTCGACCGGCGCCAAAGTTATTCAAAATAGAATGTTGCGGATTTCCTATGGAAACGTGGTCCTAACTATAACTACCTACTGGCGACCGCCAGTAGGTAATATAATATATATATATATATGTATTCACTGAAAAAACCATAGGTTTCACACACGTTATAGTTAGGAATTAGCATTTAAAAAACCTTGCAAATTCACTGAAAAAACCATAGGTTTCACACATGTTATAGTTAGCGGAAATTTTACTGATAAAAAACCAGTGAAATTCCCCCGTTATAGTTAGCGCAGGCAACTATAACTCACGCGACCGCAATCCTCTGCTGATGCTAATACTGTATTTAGACACTTATTTGCCCATGTCTTCTTCCATACATTTTTAGCTATACATATATTACAAATATTTTTTTTTCATAAAGACACATATGTCATCAGCAGAAGATTGCAGTCGCGTGAGTTATAGTTGCCTGCGCTAACTATAACGGGGGAATTTCACTGGTTTTTTATCAGTAAAATTTCCGCTAACTATAACATGTGTGAAACCTATGGTTTTTTCAGTGAATTAGTACGGTTTTTTAAATGCTAAGTTTTTTTCCCTTATAATAAGCCCTGTAAAGCACAGGGGGTGGGGTAAGTGTGGATAGTGTTTTTTGCCCTTAACAAAAGCCCTGTACATTTGGTGGCTTTCGGCCACCAAAAGCACAGGGGGTGGGGTAAGTGTGGATAGTGTTTTTTTTATTTTTATTTTTTTACCGTACGCTTACCGTAAGCGTACGGTAAGCGTACCCCGCGAAATTGCCGAAAAAAAAATAAAACCGTTTTTGCACTTGGGGGATGTTTGGGGACTCCCTCAACATGACTATGTGGGAGGGAGTTGTCAAAACAGCCCCTTTACATGTTTTTTGGCTTGATATTTTAAAAATCACTCTCAGTGCGAGAGACAAAATGGCGGCCGCCGCTTCCTGGTTTCGGCCGATTCGAATGTTTACTAAGATCTAAGAGCCAATCAGAATCGCGCTCGCGCACGCCACCGTACGCTTACCGTAAGCGTACGGTAAGCGTACCGTAAGCTGGCTCAGATATATATATTGATTTAAAGGCTATTTTCTCAGAATCTACTGAACAGATTTACACCAAACCTACAAAAGGCACTTCCTTGACCTAGGGACTACCTCTCTGCCAAATTTTGAGTAATTCTGTTCAGCCGTTCGGGCTGTAGCTCGTTCTAAAGGTCCTATGGAAAAATGCATGGGAAAAACGCGTTTTGGGACCCCCCTTTTATCTCAGCCCCCGCTTGACGGATCCCCCCGAGACTTTCAGGGTAGGAGCGGAGCGTAGCGCCCCACCTATTTTGAGAAATTTGCGAGGATTCGTCGACCGGCGCCAAAGTTATTCAAAATAGAATGTTGAGGTTTTCCTATGGAAACGTGGTCCTAACTATAACTACCTACTGGCTATCGCCAGTAGGTAATATATATTCACTGAAAAAACCATAGGTTTCAGCTACGTTATAGTTAGAAATTAGCATTTAAAAAAACCTTGGAAATTCACTGAAAAAACCATAGGTTTCAGGGGCGTTATAGTTAGTTGGACATTTTACTCGTACAAAACCAGTGAAATTCCCCCATTATAGTTAGTTCAGCTAACTATAACTCACGCCCCCGCAATGCACTGCTGATGACGTCACAAATTACATCACTCATGACATGGTCAGTGACACCACTGATGACATCACTGATGACATCTCAAATGACATCACTGATGACATCATCCAGTGACTTTGTGTTTCTATGAAGTATAAATATATTTAATATAAATAGGGAAAGGCGTATTGAAGAATGAGTGGGTGTATAAGTGTCTGAATGGATGATTTAGTAGGTGCGTGACTGAGTCTATAAGTGAGTGATTAAACATATTTTAGTGAATACATGGGTTAGTGACTAAACTGTGTGAATGTCTGTATCCGTCTGTCTGTTGGTGTGTGAGCGACTGCATGGGTTTGTGAATAGCTACATGAGTGTCTATATGAGTTATTGATTGGTTGTCTGAGTATCTGTATGGGTGCCTGAGTGTTTGTGTGGGTGCGATGTGTGTGACTCTGTGCATAGATGTGTGAGTGGGTGATTCACTGGGTGCATGGTTTCAAGACTGCATCTGTGATGGACTGTATGGGTGGCTGAGTGTGTGTATGGGTGTGTTAGTGAGTGAATGTATATCTCAGTGGTACATGTGTGAGTAACTACATATGTGAAGGGCCATATATATGTGTGTTAGAGTATTTAAATGGCTATAAGTGAGAGTGTGTGATTGTGAGAGTGGCTGTATGGATGAGTGTGTGCTTGTATCAGTGATTGTATAAGAACGTAAAAATGTGCTAGTATTTGTATGAGTAAGTGAGCTGGTGTGTGTATAACTGAATAGGTGAGTAAATGGGAGTGTGATTAATTATTTGCATGACTGTCTAGGTATGTGAGTACCTCTATGGATTAGTGGCGGTGTGTGTGTCCATATAGGTGTATGAGTGCATATGATAGTCCTTTACTGAGTGACCGTAAGTATGAGTGACTGTATGGGTGAGTGAGTGGATGTGTGTGTAGACCTAAGAATCAGTGAGTGGGTATGTAGTTATTGGTGTTGGAGTGTCTATGGTTTTGAGAATGGCAGTCTGTAATTTAGAGTGGGTGTATCAGAAGTTATATTAGGGTGTGAGAAGATGCATGAAATTATCACATGGATGATGTCATCAGAGATGTCATCAGTGATATCATTGACCATGTCATGAGTGATGTAATATATAATATGTGACGTCATCAGCAGTGCATTGCGGGGGCGCGAGTTATAGTTAGTGAATTTCAAAGGTTTTTTAAATGCTAATTCCTAACTATAACGTGCCTGAAACCTATGTTTTATAAAGTGAATTTCAAAGGTTTTTTAAATGCTAGTTACTAACTATGCCTACAGAGGTAGGACATGTGAAGAAAGAAGAAAAAACGCACAGAAAGAAGCAAAAGAAATGCAGAAAGAAGCAACAGAAGTCCACAAAGACAAAGAAAAGTGCAGGAAGAAGCAAAACATGTGCAGAAAGAACCAACAGAGGAGCAGAAAGAGGCCTTGTTGCAAAATCATCCTGTGCCCACAACTTTTTCAGACGGGTACTGGTGGTAACTGACTCTGACTTACCAGGCCTAGAGCCAGAGCTATGCTAAAAGACACTTAGAATACAGTGAAAACACCTACATACACTAGGGAACACTGTGCGTTGGGGTACACCTCCTCTGTAAGGCCCTAGTACATAATAGGGCAGGGGGAATAAAACTACCTATAAGTCAGATGTGCAGAAATATGCTTCTTTTACTAGTAGTCGTGTTTACAGAGTGGTGGAGAAAGGGTGCTGGGCGTCCAACGAACGCTGGGGAATTCCGCTGCGTAGGACTTACAGGAGGTACCAGGAGGGATTCTTAGCCCCCAAACTCCCTCAGGACTAAATTGGACTTCATCCCCATTCCGTAGTCTGCCACGAGGCACGTTTGCAGAGTGGTAGAGAAAGGGGACCATGGCCTCCGAAGACGTCTTAGCAATCCCACTGTGTGGGACTTACTGGAGGTAACAAGAGGGGTAATTGGCCCCCAAGGACCTCCAGGTACCTCCAGTAAGCACCACAGAGCTGCGTTACAGAGAGGTGTAAAAAGGTGCATGGCCTGGACCACCTCTCTGCAACACAGGCCTCTGGCACTTTCTGGAGGTACCTAGTGGGCTAGTTGGCCCCCAGGGGGCCTCAGGACTGAAGGGGAATTAATTCCCCAACTTAAAACGTGCCACAGGGCGTGTTTGCACACATGTCACCTCAGGCCCTGCCCCCTCCCTTCACCACTGTGCAAACGCACCCCATGGCGCATTTTAAGTTGGGGGTTAAGTCCCCTTGAATCCTGAGGGTCCCTGGGGTCGAACTAGCCCACCAGGTACCTCCAGTAAGCGCCACAGAGCTGCGTTGCAGAGAGGTGTAAAAAGGGGCGTGGCCTGGACCACCTCTCTGCAACGCAGCCCTGTGGCGCTTATTGGAGGTACCTGGTGGGCTAGTTGGCCCCCAGGGACCCCCAGTATTGAAGGGGAATTAATTCCCCAATTTAAAACGCGCCACAGGGCGCGTTTGCAGAGTGTTGCTGGGATGGTCGGGGCCTCCGGCACGATCGTGGTTATTTTTTAAATAATTTTTTTCAGAAGGGGGGCTGTGTGGCCCCCCCGTCTTTTTACTTTTTTTGGCCCTGGGGACCCCATCCCCCAGGGCCTTACCCATTTACATTATACATTTGAACGGGAAGGGGGCCGCGTGGGCCCCCCTCCCGTGGCCAATTCCAGCCCCGGGGACCCCGTGGCATGGCTGCATAAATATTATTATTTGTTTTATGAAGGGGAGCTGCGTGGCCCCCCTCCTGAGGCCTCTATTGGCCCCGGGGACCCCATCCCCCGGGCGAGCTTTATTTTTTTTAATGTATTTTGTTTTTGGGGGAGAAGGGCCGCGTGGCCCCCTTCCCGGGCCACTGCTAGCCCCGTTACCCATCCCCCAGGGCTGGCCCTCTCCGTTGGGGACCGTGGGGGGAGCCCCAATTCTCCCACGGTCCCGCCGGCTGCCCGCCTCCTGCGGGAGCCGGAATTGCTTTTCCACATGGGGAGCTGCTGATATGCAGTTTTCCCTGCTCTTGCTTCAATGAAGCAAAGCAGAGTTTGCTATGGTAGGGCGGGAGCCGCGTGGCTCCTGCCCTCCCATAGCAAACAGCAGTGTCCCGGGGTGGGCACCCCAGGACACTGCAGGAGCGGGCCCTGGGGGGGTGGCGGTCCCCAGGACCATCAAGGGCTCCTGGAGGGGGGCCACGTGTCCCGCCTCCCAACATTGTCAAAATTGCCAAGGGGAGGTGGTGGTCCCCGGGCGGGGGTCTGTTACAGACCCCCGAATTTAAATACTTAGTGCCCTGGGGTGGTGGCGGTCCCCGGGGCATCTGGGGGGGCTCAAGCCCCCCCACACCGGTTCTTTTTTTATAAAAAGAAACAAGCTCCAGGGGTGGTGGTCCCCTGGGCTGCGGGGGGGCCATGTGCCCCCGCAAATATTTAAGAAAAGCCCCAAGGTTGGCGGTCCCCAGGGCTTGGGACAAGCCCCGGGGTGGCGGTCCCCGGGGCTGAGGGGGGCCATGTGCCCCCTTCGCAAATATTTTAGGCAAGCCCTGGGGGGTGGCAGTCCCCGGGACTTCGGGGGGCCTTGGAGGCCCCCCCACACATCAAATAAAACAAGCGCCGGGGGTGGCGGTCCCCGGGGCTGCAGGGGGGCCGTGTGCCCCCTGCAAATATTTTAGGAACGGCCTAGGGGATGGCGGTCCTCAGGGCTGCTGTGGCCCCCATGGGCCCCCGTAATTATAATGTGTAATGCCCCCGGGACTTGGCCCACCTGGGGGCTAAATAATAACAAAGCGGGGGAGCCCGCGCTTCGTATTTTTTTTTTTCGGCCAAAATTCGCGCTGGGTGCGCGAATCTCGCCAATTCTTTTTTTTAAAATGCTTTTTTTGGCTCTGGGGGTCCTTGTGGGACCCACTAAGCAGGCCTAGGGGGTCAGGGTGTTTCTGCCCTGCCCCCTTTTCATGTTTTTCATGTTTGTTTTTCTTTTTTCTTGTGACTCGGTTCTACCGAGTCACAAGATGGCTGCCAACACTTCCTGGTTTGGAGTGTTGACAGCCAATTAGAATAAAGCTCGTGGTCAGGAGGGTCCGCGGATCCACCGCGGCCATAGATATCGAAACTTTTATTTTATGATTTTCTCAGCAACTACTGAACGGATTTACACCATTTAAAAAAAGGCCGCTTTCTGAACCATGCACTACCTTTTCGCCAAATTTGGTGTAATTCCGTTCAGCAGTTCAAGCTTTAACTGTGTCTAAACTTTTCTATTTGGAAATAGATTTTTTGACCTCCATTATTTGAATTTCTCAGGAACTACTGAACGGATTTACACCATTTAACAAAAAGGTCTCTTTCTGAACCAAGGGCTACCTTTTTGCCAAATTTGGTGTAATTCCGTTCTCCAGTTCGGGCTGTAGTCATGTCTAAAGTTTCCTATGGGAAATAACAATGGAGAAAACATGTTTTGGGACCCCCCTATTTTTTCGGCCCCCACTTGTCAAATCACCCCGAAACTTTCAGCATAGGAGCTGACCGGAGCGGGCCATAACTTTTGAAAATTTCGCAAAGATTCGTCAACTGGCGCCAAAGTTATTGGGAAAACAAAAAATGAGTCCCCTATGGAAACTAGGTCCTAACTATAACTACCTACTGGCAAACGCCAGTAGGTAAAAAAAAAAAAAAAATATATATATATATATATATATATATATATATATATATATATATATATATATATATATATATATATATATATATATATATATATATATATATATATATATATATATATATATATATATATATATATATATATATATATATATATATATATATATATATATATATTACTTCAAAAGCCTCCGAGCTTTAGAGATGCACTCCGCAAAGGTTAGTTCAACTGAACTTTTATTAAATGGAAGCGGTTTCACAGACCCAATTAGTCAAGTCCCTGACGCGTTTCAGTGCCTCCGGCACCTTAATCATAGGGTGGGCAGGTGGGAAACACAGTACTGGACTGCCACGTATTATACCTTTCAGGCACGTGTTCTCCAGTGAGCAGCATGCCGGGAGTAGCAGTCCCAATTCTTCCCCTCTGGTGGGGTCCGTTTTCCCACAACTAATTATTTTGCCAATGTTCAATTGTTTTATCGCCCTCCAGTGGGCCTCAGGTCCGTGCCGCCGCTCCCCAATAGTAAGAACCCTTGCGCTGGAACAGGCCGTAACGAATTTACAGCCACACAGACCTTGCCTCCGGTGTCAGCAGCGGTGCAACCTCCCACGGCCGGAGCCGCCGTGCGTCAACATTACTTCAAAAGCCTCCGAGCTTTAGAGATGCACTCCGCAAAGGTTAGTTCAACTGAACTTTTATTAAATGGAAGCGGTTTCACAGACCCAATTAGTCAAGTCCCTGACGCGTTTCAGTGCCTCCGGCACCTTAATCATAGGGTGGGCAGGTGGGAAACACAGTACTGGACTGCCACGTATTATACCTTTCAGGCACGTGTTCTCCAGTGAGCAGCATGCCGGGAGTAGCAGTCCCAATTCTTCCCCTCTGGTGGGGTCCGTTTTCCCACAACTAATTCTTTTGCCAATGTTCAATTGTTTTATCGCCCTCCAGTGGGCCTCAGGTCCGTGCCGCCGCTCCCCAATAGTAAGAACCCTTGCGCTGGAACAGGCCGTAACGAATTTACAGCCACACAGACCTTGCCTCCGGTGTCAGCAGCGGTGCAACCTCCCACGGCCGGAGCCGCCGTGCGTCAACATTACTTCAAAAGCCTCCGAGCTTTAGAGATGCACTCCGCAAAGGTTAGTTCAACTGAACTTTTATTAAATGGAAGCGGTTTCACAGACCCAATTAGTCAAGTCCCTGACGCGTTTCAGTGCCTCCGGCACCTTAATCATAGGGTGGGCAGGTGGGAAACACAGTACTGGACTGCCACGTATTATACCTTTCAGGCACGTGTTCTCCAGTGAGCAGCATGCCGGGAGTAGCAGTCCCAATTCTTCCCCTCTGGTGGGGTCCGTTTTCCCACAACTAATTCTTTTGCCAATGTTCAATTGTTTTATCGCCCTCCAGTGGGCCTCAGGTCCGTGCCGCCGCTCCCCAATAGTAAGAACCCTTGCGCTGGAACAGGCCGTAACGAATTTACAGCCACACAGACCTTGCCTCCGGTGTCAGCAGCGGTGCAACCTCCCACGGCCGGAGCCGCCGTGCGTCAACCGGAGGCACTGAAACGCGTCAGGGACTTGACTAATTGGGTCTGTGAAACCGCTTCCATTTAATAAAAGTTCAGTTGAACTAACCTTTGCGGAGTGCATCTCTAAAGCTCGGAGGCTTTTGAAGTAATGTTGACGCACGGCGGCTCCGGCCGTGGGAGGTTGCACCGCTGCTGACACCGGAGGCAAGGTCTGTGTGGCTTTCAGAGCTGATTTTTCACAGATACATTTCAGTATTAGAATATCAGATAGCAAGAGCATTGTTAAAAACATTCATAACATTGACTGTTCGCAGATGGCATCAATACCATGAATACATTCAGATTTATAGATGAAACAATATTCAGAATAATGACTCGCTATGAATTCCATTTTTCTTAAATGGACAAGCCACGACTTCGCTGAACTTTAAATTATGAATATGGATTGACTTAATCCCCTAACTGTCATGTAATCCTGTTCCTGCCACTACACAAATCCATGATGGAAGAATAAGCAAAGGAAAGAGAAAAATTCTAATCTAATGCACTCCACCAAGAATGATTAGTTACATCTCATTTTGCTTTTTTCTTTCTTATTTCAAGTTATCTAAATATATTTTGCAAAATTCATATTGAAGTAAACATTGAGCAATTAGAAAAGGCATGTAAAGTGTATACAGTACAAAAAGTGCAAAGAAAATATGTTTGCTGAGCAACAAAATTCTTAAGTACAGTCCACAAGATCTGATTTTGAAACAGTTTCAAGGCATCTTTAAAGTGCAAATGTATCAGCATTATTTAATAAAGTGCAAGAGGTTTTTTTAAAGTGCATAATTTCAGCAGCATAATTTCATAAAGTGCAAGCAATATTTATGAAATACCAACAAAGAGTTTGGACTTCATTAAAAAAAAACTGTCAAAGGCCAAAGATTAAGATACTACTGTGAAAAATGCATGCTCAGCAGTCTTGTTCCATCTAAACGCATTAGCATAAATTTATAGAATGTTATAGACAGACGGAAGGTTAAATAGAAACTCAAGGATCCAAAAACCATTACAATCAATACAGAATTCTTCCGAGAATAAATGAGATAAGATATATATTTCAGGAGATAATTATCGCTGTTAATATGTCCCTTCTTTCTCTTTCTCCATCGTTTCCTAAATTTTCCCTGAACTACATAAAACCTCATAAAATGCCATTCAGAGGTGTACATAGAGTTCAGCATCTGTGTATATATTATATATATATGTCCAGATATCGAGGTAGCACACACTTACTGTGAAAATAGACTACTGTGCAGGATTTCAAGCAGCAAAATGGCATAATTAAATTGATAAATAAGTCCAGAGTTGTGAAGTTTTTATTTTAGTGCCGAATGGAGAGACTCTATGTCACTCCATTCCGCACTGAAAAAAACATGCAATTTCACATCTAAGGAGTGGCTTGTGAGTTTCATGTTTGGATTTGATTATACTATTTTGAGGTTATACATATATACATAAATATATATACATGTAGCTATATGTATAAACATACATAGATATCCATATACATATACACACATATATTATTTAAATATATGACTTTAAACTTATTAAAAATAACTTACTTGTGAAGTAAAAAACTGTGAAGTAAAATACAAAAAGTTTACCTGTGATGTAAAGACCCCCGATGTACTTGTGGCCAGGGGTGGTCGGCATGACTCGTGGGGTGGTGGGGGGTGGGGCTGGGGGTCATGGGGGGTGTCGTGCCCGGGGAGCGGGGTTTAGAATTTTCTTTTTTATAACTTACCTCGAGGCCAGGCCCCGCGTCTTCTGTGCACCTGCTCTCCTGAGTCCGCTCCCAGGAACAGGAAGCCAGGCTCCCTCCCCTAAGCCAATCACAACGATGCAGTGCAGCGTTGCGATTGGTCTGAGCGCCGTGACACGGCGCTCAGCTAGGGGCTGTAGGGTTGGGCATGTTCTCCAGGCAGGCTGTAATGCAGCCTGCATGAAGAACAGGGAAGCGCGCATGACTGCTTTGGGCGGCCCAAGAGGGCTGACCAAACAGTCATTGCGCACTTGAGTGGGCAAACCACTCCGCCCCTGCCTTGCTCCGTGAGCAGAGCAGCCCCTCCCACCCTCCCTCCCGCAAAGGAAACATAACATAATAATAACTGAAGGAGGAGGAGCCGCCACTGCTTGTGTCTATCGATGTAACACTATGAAGCATAGGTTACATAATACATATAGTATGAAATATGAACGACTGTGGTATTGAAGAACAATACCAAAACACCTTCCTCATAGGCCACTCTGTAAACACACACTTTTCCAATCAAGCAAGCTCGATGGAGTAAAATGGTAGCCTTCCCCCATGCTGTTCGGTACCTTATCAGGGGTATGTCATGTTACATAAATGCAACTACAATACAATACATAATTTTTAAAAAATGTATCTAAGAAGCTGCAAGCAAGCATTCCACATTTTTTTACATAACATTGTGTTACTGACATCAACTGCTATGGATTGTTTTAAGACCCGCAATGAAACCAAAGGGAATACTGGTACACTGATAACATACGATATTGCTTATACTAGGCATGGAAATAAGTTCATTAGAATGGCAAGTTGACTGGGGAGTAGCTTAGTCAATGAGATTTGGGGGGGGGTATCTCATATTTCCCAACTAAAACGGTGAGAAAAACCAACATAGCCGTTTCAGACCCAACTCTTTGCCCCAGCCAAATAATGCATTTTATTGGGGGAAGAGGGGTGAGGGTGTCACACTCCAAACACCCTCCTTGAAGCTATGCCCCTGCAGGTAGATAAGGTCACGTCATGCACACTCTCATCCCATAACATCACAGGTTTGATCAACTACATGCTCAACTCTTGACAGCTTCCTACAGGCTGTATATCAGTATATTTCATGCAGAACTTTCATCTGGCATACATACTGTGTCCAAAATATCATCTTATTGAGTGAAGCTTGTCTTTATTATCTCCAATGTGGTGATATTTTTGTACATGATATTTCGGATGCAATATGTGTGTTAGACAATTTTCTGGCAATATTGTGATACTGCACACTTCCCATTTACTGCCCTGGGTATGGCGGATGGCTACAGAAGTAAAGTACAGCACTATATGGCTTAAATGAGTGGCAATAAGAGCAGTTCCAGGGGTGCCACAGGGCAAGCAGGAGGCTACTCCTTGTTACCACATAATTACAAAGAGAGAGGGACCCTAGACCAAATGAGAGGGGTACCAGAAATGACCTTAGTCAAAAAAACAGACCTCCTTTGGATCTATATATTTCACCAGCCAATAATCCACACAGACCTCACATCCTGTTAATGTGAGGTCTGTTAATGTGAGGTCTGTGTGGATTATTGGCTGGTGAAATATATAGATCCAAAGGAGGTCTGTTTTTTTACTAAAACCACATAATTACACCCATGATGCAGTGGTAGATTGTAGGGGCAGTGGCGTAGCTAGACCTTTTGACGTCTGTGGCAGTCCCTGTGTTTGCCGCCCCGCAACGGCCGCAGGTAAGAAGGGGGGTGGAGACAGATGACGAGGGTAAAAGTGCCACCGCCCCCAAAACTCGTGGCTCCCGGGGCAGACAACTCCACCCCCCTTGCTACGTCACTGTGTAATAGATGGGTGTTGAGGGATTATATATACAAATACTCAGCTGCACAGACAAATGAGAAAACAATGGGATTGGCCAATGTTTTTTTCACGTGTGATTTCTACCTAGTATACCTAGGGAGCACTGGGCATATAGAGACCGGTGAATGGTTGGGTGGAGCTCTCCCCGGAAGGAGGGTCTGGTGGACCTTGCTCCAGTGGGATGGGCTCTGTCCCGTGACTCCCACTATGCATCTGTAGCTCTCTATGTGATCAGCCCTCCCACCCGTATACCCAACTTGAATTCCATCAGCAAAATGTTTGGTCTCCGTCTTGATAGTTTCCTCCTTGTCTTCGCTGGCATCATTCTGATTTTCTATTAAGAACGGATTCAGACAGGGTGCAGGACTATGTTATCTTCTGGTGCGTTGACAAACAAATACAGCTCTACTTGCATACTTGATATAGTAACAGCGAATTATGACCAAAGACAGGGAATTCACACAAGGGCGTAGCTACCACTGGTGCAGCAGGTGCAGGGCACCGGGCTCACTGGATCTTGATAATTGAGGTATTTTACTACTCCAATAGCAGTTAAAGGGGCCATTTTCATTGCTTGCACCAGGGCCCTTGGCATCCTTGCAACGCTACTGAATTTACATTTAATGGGGCAAGATGTTGTACTGGAATAGGCAGGATTTTAAGCATTGTGGGTTCTTTGAGAAGTTAATCACATGAGAAAGTTCCTGGACGGGATGAGCCTTGAGAGTGCTGTGTGCTCTGTTGGAAGCTTTCAGAGGTAGTTCTGGGAGAATCTGATCTTAGACCTCTGGTGGGCTGGTCCTGAAGAGCCCTTAAAAACTATGGGTGGTCTCATACATTACAATTTACAAAACAATACATAATATTTTGTTCAGGACAGGCTCAAATAAATTTGATAGAATTTTTAAAAATATATATATTTTAAAAATGTAATAAAATAGTTCTTAAATATATAAAGAAGTTTGAAAACAATTGGCACCAGCTATTGGCCTTTGTGCTTTTTGTTAAGGGTTGAAGAATTATAAGTGCATTAAATTGATCTCTGCCCATAGCACTAGTACAATGTTAAGAGGCTCAGAGGCGCATTGAAAGACACAAAGGTGTATATTGTCGTTAGTATTTTTTTCTATGGGTTGATTTGTATTCGTACCATTTCTGCAAATCTTTTTTAGATTGTTGCTGTACCATATTGATCAGGCCTAAATAGGCTGAAACTGGTCTGGGATCTGGCTTGACAGTGGGGCTTGGAATGCTCCTAATAGGGAAGGATGAAGGCCGAGTTGCATATTACTGGCCTGTTTTTGAAGCAGCATGGTGAGGAAATACAAATAATGGACTGGAAAGTGTATTTGAGAAATTGCCAGCAACTAAGACTTTTGGAAGCATTCCACTATTCACATTTGGGTTTTTATATCGTTAGCATTTTTTATGAAATATTTATTGTTGTAAGTGGTTGCGAATTGTAAAGTCAGACAACATCATTTAATATAAATATAGTGAAAAGACATATATGCTTTTTGGGTGGTTCTTGGAAAACAGAACCTTTCTTGCACTCTAATCTCAAATTTTTGTCGGTCGAGGTATCAGAGTCAGGATCAGGGTCCAGAGCCGCTTTAATTTCAGAGGTGCGCCTTTTTCCCTTTTCATAAAAATTCTTTCCTTACTCCTTCATTAGCCATGAAACACACAGTAATAGCTCACCAGCCTCCAGGTACAACTCTTGCACTCATTCTCATAGAGTGATTCAAGCTGTCGTAACAGGCCTTGCATCTCAATGAACAATATACCTACCTCTTGCAATGTTCGAATCAAACAAGCACGCAAAAAACACGATTTGACCCATGCCGATATAGGAGCAGAGGACTAATCGATTCAAGGTAAAGTGAGGTGTCTACAAAGGATATAATTCATTTCATTTCATCTTTATTTCGGTCACTAGGACCATAAAAGAGAGCGACATATACACATAAAAGTTATGCACAATAAAATTAGCAAACATAGTTCAGTTTAAATTAGTCGCAGAACAATTAGACTAAAATCATCAAGAAAGTTCATTCAACTGTGTTGGCTTAATACAATGAGTACGAATAATCCACATTGAAGTTAAAAATTTTGCAACAGCAAAAACAATTGGGGCAGATAGATCTGTTTTCAGTATTCTGAAAGCTGGCAAATGCTGCCTAAAGCCCAGATTTCTAAGGAGTGGGCGAAGCCAGTAGTTCCTTGCTCTTTGGTAAGCTGGGCAAAAGAATATGATATGCAAGTCAGTCTCTCGCGGGTACGCGCAAGCGGGGCATTGGACTGTAGAGTGGGAGTGTGTCCAGTGAGCTGTATGCGCCCTAAGGGGGAGAGTACTATAACGCCATTGCAAGTATAACTTCCTTGTTAGTGAAGGGCCTATATCATCAAATGTAAGCTCTAGGTGGTTAGAGTCTGTAAAGCCCAGGAAGTGTTCGGTTAGAGACCCCTCCTGTGCGCTCGTAATTGCAGCGCGTAAATGATGCTCATAATAAGCCTTAGAGATGGATTTACATGAGATCCTGGGACATGCAATCCCTGGATCGGACCACAATTCCGGTCTACCTAGTAACTCGCAAGTTTTCTTAATATATCTTAGCCATGGGATTTGTGCAGTTTTAGGAAAACGCAAAATCTCTAACAGCTCAGCTCTATAGTTAAAAAGTTCCGGCGAGCTCCATATTTTACACCAAAAAGTTATGGGTTTAAGACCCAACTCCTCTGAAATCGGCCTTAGGCCCAGATCTAATCTGAGTGGGAGAAGAGGGGTACCAGTCGGTAAAGCTGCCAATTGCCTTATGAAGTTGTTCTCCGTGACCTGCATCTTCTGGCCGGCAGCGTGCCCCCAAATTTCGGCTCCATAGGTCACTGCCCCTCTTGCCTGGATTTTGTAAATTTGGAGGCGGGGGCCAAATGGCCTGTAAGTCAATCCTTTTGTCATCCAGGCAATGCCACCAGCTGAGACAATTTCAAGTTTGCCTTAGTTTTATGTGAGTCCCACATCATGGACTGGTTGATTGTTACCCCCAGATATTCGAACGTGTAAACCCTCTCTAATCTGGAGGACCCTATAGAGGGATTCGCGCGTGTTGAGGAGGGCGGGTTGAAGATCATGTACTTGGTTTTTGCAGCATTAATCTCCAATCCGTGGCTCGCACAAAAACTCGCAAATCCGTCCAGGACCCGTTGTAAGCCCATGGGGGATTTGGAGAGCAGCAGGGTATCATCTGCAAACATAATAGCAGAAACCCTGCTGCCAACCAGCTTGGGGGCGTCGATGTTACTCAGCTCGTTGAGATGGTTAATAACCCCGACAAAGAGGCAGAAAAGGGTCGGTCCAAGCACACAACCCTGCCTAACCCCCCTGTCAACGGGGAAAGCATCCGAAAGAGTGCCTCCTCTTCCACATCTCACCCTGGCAAAATTTCCCTGGTGTAGTCTTTTCAAGATTAATAGGATATCAGCGGGAACCTCGAGGTCCACTAAGACAGCCCATAGTTTATCCCTGGGCACTAAGTCGAAGGCGGCTCGCAAATCCACGAACACCGTGTATAGGCTGCCGCCCTCGATCAAAACAGTCTTCCAGTATAAAAGATTCAAACAAAAGATTTGATCGATAGTGGAAATACCCCTTCTGAACCATGCTTGATATGGGCTCATGATCGCACGTTCTTCAATCCAATCTTGGAGGCGCTTTAGCATGAGTCTACCAAAAATCTTCTGTGGCACATCGATGAGGCTGATGGGTCTGTAGTTGGCTGGGAGCAGAGGTGAGCCCTTTTTGAATATTGGGACGATCTCTGCGCCCAGCCAAGTACCAGGCATGACCATGCCTCCCGAGATGGCATTAAAGAGAATCATAAGATAGGGTGCCCAGACGTCCAGTTCCTGCTTGAATAAGTCGCCCGGCAAGCTGTCCAGGCCTGGTGCCTTTCCTGATGCCAGCCCGGCAATGGCCTCTCGGACCTCCCTTAGTGTGAACGGTACCCCATTCCGAGTAGAACTGGGCAGCTGGGTGGAGTTTACCCTGTCGCCCTCAGGTGATTTGTAAAGGGACTGGAAATGGTCTTGCCATGCCTTAGCTGAAATGTTAGGCTCTATGGCAGAGGCCAACTCATCAGAGCCTGTGTTGACACAGCGCCAAAATTTGCGCGAATCTCCACAAGCCAGGCAGGTAGTAAGTTTTTCCCACCTTTCATGCTCCCATTCGCTTTTAGCGTTGGAAGTCAAGATCTTAAAAGCCGATCTCCTTGCCCTTATTTCCACGCTTCCCTTTCCCGCTTTGATCGAAGTCATAAGGTCGGTTTTTGCCTTGCGACAGGCACTGATGTACCAGAGGGGGCCAGCGGTGCTTCCGTTAACCCTTTTTGGTCTACTGGTTAAAAGTTCGGAGACCAGTTTGGCAAGATCTTCGTGTATCTGCCCCAGTTGTATGTGTGCGCCCTGGGTGATGCCTTGAGTGCCTGGACCTTTTCAAGTATGGGAATTACCCGCGCATACAGCTTGGGTATCTTCCCTGGATGGGAAGCTATTTTCTCCCACTTCACTCTGCGTCTGTTGTTCTCAAGGACTAGGCCCTCCTCGGAAGCCTCCCTTTGTTGCCCCCTGACCTCAAGCCCAGGATGATCGTAAATTAATTCCAAAGCATTGTGGTCGCTATCTTCCCTAGCTGTCACCCAGAAATCTCTAATGTGTGACCAAGAGGTCAATGGAACCAGGACATAATCAAGTCTTGACTCCCTGCCCACTCTATTGAAGGTGCACCTTGGAGGGATGTCGGAATTTAGCCTTCCGTTGCAAGCCCGAAGACCATATTTCAAGGTTAGGGATGTGATCTGTAAGGCCAAAGGGGGCCATGTTCTTGGGGCCGGTGCCTGCGAGGGAGGTATAGACCACCTCAGGTCCTCCTCCTGGGCCAAGCCTTCCAGAGTACCTGAAAGGGGCTCAAAGGGGCAATTGAAGTCGCCTCCTATTAAAAAAGGGGTACCATCCGGGATTTCATTAAGGGCGAGCGCGAGCTCCTCGATGGTACGCGACTCCTGTGTGATATTGACTGGCCTGGAATAGACATTTATCAGCAGGAGAGTTTTCGAGTTTGGCCATTCCAGCAGTACAACTAAGATGTCCTCCGTATTCGATAGGAGGACGGCGGCCCTGCATCCCAGGTCAGTAGCCACCCAAATTGCAAGGCCTCCCGAGGGGCGCCCTCTTCCCCCCCATGTTGCATGTATGGAAAATGTTGCAAAACCCATACAGGTGACATCTTCCCTCGCCCAAGTCTCCTGGAACAGGCATATGTCTTTATCCTCAATAAAGGAACTCCAGGTCGGGTTGTTCAATTTATTGGCTATGCCCGCCACATTCCAGGATAGAATCTTGAGCGAGGGGAGGTTGCTTATCTCAGTTTGTAGATTTGGGGGCGCAACCACGCCAGAGTGCATCCCCCATGATGAATTAAAATCAAAGCAATCTGCTTGGGGAGCCATCACCTTGGGCATGTTGTGTGAAGGACTGATAGTCCCTACACATCCCTCTCCATTGACTTGGCTGAACTCAGGGTGATCCTTCACCGTGGGGATTCCTGAACGTTTGTTGAATCTTTTGATCTTATTTTGAGTCTGGTCCACTCCACCCCCCGTCGTACTCGGTCAATCCACCATGTCTAGGGTACTAAACCTGTTGTAGGTGGGAGGATAGTCATGTCGGGGAAAACCAAGAGTAGGGTAATCCCTTCTTATCCTTGGACCCCTCTACCTCTTCTCCTGCCTATTAATTCCCACCCTTCCTTTTCCTGCTCGTTAGTGATGGACGGGTAGAAGAATGAAAGGGGAAGGGATTGGATAGAAGTCCCCAGGGCGTTACAAGGCCAGCTACATATATGTGAGACTGTGCGAGGGTCCCTAAAGTTAATCAGTACACCGTCTCCATGAATGGTTTTTCTGGTGTTACCTAACCACGGAACTCTCCTCACCATGAGGACCTCACTATGAATACCTTCAGGGAGAGGCCTATTAGTGGAGAGCCAGTGGATTACCTTATTTTTTAGAGCCTCCATAGGTTCTCTGGTAGATGGTTTTAATTCCGGAATGCCAGCTAAAATAACTGTATACGGGATGGCCTCCGGGGGTAAATTGACTGGCCTATATTTTGTACCGTTACCCTGTGCCCGTGTTACAGGTGCCGCTATCATCTCGTGGGGACTAATATTTGCTATACAAGATGGTGCCTGTAACTTTCGGGTTTCTGGACTGGGTAATCTGGGGTAGTGTGTTTGTATAAGCTTTAGTGGAGGGCAACCTTCCTTGTCTGGATGTGCTAATGAAGGCTTCATGTATTGGCTATCTATTTTTGAAGCATCCACTAATTGGTCAATTCCCTTTTGGAGGTTGACTAAACATATTTCCAGCTTTGCAAGGCGATCTTCTAGGGGATTAAACATTTTCCTCATGAGAGAATTGATATCCGAAAGAGTGAAAATCTCCTGTCGGAGTGTAACATTGTGACTAGGAGATGTCTGGGCCGGGGTATGGGGGCGGAGTGCTCTTTTTGTTGAGGATGAATCTGACCCCTTACAAACTGGACCTTGTTGGTTATCTTCCCCCATCAGATTGTGCTTTAAAATCTTGGGCTTTTGCCCCCCTGTGTTTTGCGCCCTTCTTTTTCTTTTCGGGATTGCTCCCTCCCGCTCCCCCTGTATTGGCTGCACAATCGAGTGAATCCTGTCAGTGATGGAGACCTTGACGGGGATACTTGCTTTAGGAATAATTTGGGGTGGAGGGAGGCTAGGAGTGGAGGGGGTAGTATACTGAGCTCTACAGGGGCAGAGATATCACAGTCTGTGATAGATGTGGTTGAGCTGTTTGAATCAGATAGAACAGGTATACCAGTTTTCCCCCCAGCATCTATTATAATACGTTCCGGCATTTGTACTGGGGAGATGGCCTGTGCAAGGGGTCCCAGAGAAGATCTCCTAACCCAGTCAATTTCTTGTGAAATACGCCTTTGTAGGGTGGTTATTTCATCAATCAGCAGCGATCCTGCCTTAGCAAAGTACATGTCCAGAGTACCTGTTGCCGTCCCAGCGGCCAGCGCGGATTTGCTCCGTGTTTCTCTGGCGGTCATGATCCAGAGCTCCAGTCCTTGGTTCAATGAACGGCAAACACTTTTTGAGCAGAGGGAGTGGCCCTGGCCCTAGCTCTCCCGTACTCGAACGGCCTCAAACGGCCCGCTCTTTCACCGGTCTTCGCCCCGGTTTGCGTCCCGCACGGGTACTGCTCACGCGGGACTACGCGTGCCTAAATCAGTCAGGGGGAGGGGTCGAGAAGAGGACTCAGGTGCAGTGGATAAGCAGGGCGCAAAGCGCGCTGGTCCTCGCAGTCCCAACAGAATTATTCCCCCTGACAAACACTCGTTCTTCAAGATTTGCCGGTCAGCTCCTCCAGGGCGATGTCAGCAGAAACACAAGAGTGGAAAGTAATGTCCCAGCCTGCGAGCGGCTCCCGCGAAGCGGGGGCCGCGAGGCGTTAAGTGCCTTGTGAGGGAGGGGTCGGGAAGAGGACTCAGGTGCAGTGGATAAGCAGGGCGCAAAGTGCGCTGGTCCTCGCAGTCCCAACAGAATGATTCCCCCTGACAAACACTCGTTCTTCAAGATTTGCCGGTCAGCTCCTCCAGGGCGATGTCAGCAGAAACACAAGAGTGGAAAGTAATGTCCCAGCCTGCGAGCGATATAATTAGCCGCCTTCTCTTTTTTCTGCTATTTAGATGAAGTTGTAAGAATTCTTTTGGCAGAGGATCAGGACATCACGTTAAACTGAAAATAGACCATTCCGTATATCTCTATACGGAGCAAATATGGTGTTCGATGTAAGGCCAAAGTTTATCATAGGGAGACTGCTAAATTATTTTGGGGCCTTCTATCTCACAATTGGCATTCTGTAAAAATGAATATTGGAAAGTTGTGTCATAGATGTGGAGCAGAAGGAAACAATGAAGAACTTTATCGGCTTATAAAATATGTCGCCTTAATCTGTGTAAGGAACAGTGAAGGCATTGGCCTAACTGGCAGAGCACCAGAATCACACATACGACAGCACAGGAGGAGTGTAAATTCCCTGAAAAAAATTTAACAGAATCCTCATATGTACAGTCAATCAGCAAGTAAAGTCTGAGCCTTATATCAGTTTCAATATCCATCACCATCTGAAGCAACGCATTATAGTTGCATAGTGAGAGAACTAAATACCTGCAGCCAAAGGAGATCACTCAGAACCAATAGGGATTCACCAACGATCGCACTTCAGACAAAACACGCCAAGATCATTCGTCAATTTCCCTCAAATTTCTTGACCGACAGAACACCTAGCCCCGTCAGTATTTTTTTATCACATCCTCTAACAGGACTTTGCTGAGTTTCAAACCAAATTGTATTGTGACTATTTGACCAAATGTGTTCTTTCACAATACTGGATTGTAATTCCAAACAAATGCTTGAATAATGTATTTATTAGTGAAAACAAACACTATTATTGATGGGTTTGAAACTACAGGTTGGTAAAAGTGCTATATACAAATATATAACTCTAATGAGAAGGACTTCTGTCTCCTACCTAACCCCCGGGGAACAGGCCAGCGTGGCCACCTCCATTTGTTATTGACAATCTAATTCGAACAAAAACAATCATGAGGCACTTTCCCGTCCGACCCATTGCTGTGAGAGACACTTTCTGCTTCTTGAAGGAGCATTTGTGCAGCATCAGCATTCAGCTAAATATTATGAAACGTAACCAAAAATAATTTCTCATGAATTTAGAAGGTCGCATTGGGTGACAGCACTAATTGGGAAATCCCACATGCGTACTCACCACAGCGTACCCACAAAGAGCGAAGGGAAGTGAGCTCTGAATATATATATAAAAAAATAAAACCTCTGTGTGCTGTCCTGTAAAATGAGGAAAAGGATACCAGTGCCAACAGCTCTGTTTTCATTTCTGATATTTTTGAGGGAGATTCTTGCTCACTACAGAGGAATCGATAACGATGAGTGTTGAGCCACTGAGCACGCCCGTAATGGTGGAGTGCAGATCTGGTTTCATTTTTTGTCAATTTTTGGTTCTTGATATAGCGCTCAAGAGCTTGGGCAGAGAGCACTTTGTGGAATGCAATAAAATAAAAATAAAATAAAAATAACAAGGAACAAATAAATGCAGGTCATAAGAAAGGAAAAAAACAATGAAAGAACAAATGCAGGAAATTAAGGTCATCAAGCAATTAGTGATATGTTTGTATTAAAGGTTCAGGGTGTCCAGGTAATTTAGGGAGGTGCAGATTGTTAAATGGTGGGCTAGTGGTTGGTTTGTAGTATTACATTTCCTCCCACTCACTGCAAACCTTTAATTCCCTGGAAACTTAAGCGTTGTTTAATATTCATTGTCTAGGGGGACTAAGAGTGGTTCTTCGCCCTCTCTCTCTCTTGTTGTTTTTCGATGATTTGAATGGAAAGCCCAAGACATTTTGGGGTTAGTAGACCTAATGAAGTAACTTTCTGTCCCTTTAAGTGAGTAGGTGTGCCCGCCTCAATTCAAACCAGCGAGCAACATCCAATTTCACCGGTTTTTATTAGTGCTGGGCTTTTCCGCCATTAAAATTATTTTGGTTAAAACCTTTGCACTTTTTTTCACTTATCACACAATTTTTGATAAGCACATAACCATCACTGAGCTCCGCTCTAATGAAGCGTTGAAGCACACCAGGGATGCAGTAGGCATCTCTGGTGGAACCCTATGATGAAGCATGTCACCAACCAGGTTGGTGAGTGAGGGTTCTTTTATCAAATTTGAGTGATTTGTTACACATGTATGTACATGTGCATGTACACTTATATGTCTATATATATGTGTATATTTAAGATTACTTTTTCCTTTTTCTTGTATCACACACCCTTCCGTTGTTTAATATATATAAACTTCCCATTCAAATGCCACAAGCCATTTGGCCAGGAGCAAGGAGTGGCCACCAAACCCCGTAGTAAGAGCCAAACTATGGAAAGTAATCAGTTGGATGAGGGACCACCACGGATATCTGGCCAGGATGAAATGTATGGAGTAAGGTTCGGACTGGGAACACAAACCAGCCCTGGTAATTCAGCAGGACCAGCCCGGGGGGAGGGGGAGATGGCAGGGGGAGTGAGTCCTAGTGAGAAGCAACTGCCCCAGGGGGCGTTAGTTTGAAGCACTGCTGCCGCTTTTGTTACAGGGGACCGACATTGCAGCACTGCTGCAAAACCAGCCCCCACCCTTCCAGCCCAACGCGAAAACGCCCAGTGCCCACTACCACCAGTCCAGCCCTGTATGGAGAACTGGAAAGAAATGGCTATGACTTGGAGGATCAATGCATGCTATGAGCCCCACCAAAATATGGGTGGAGCTTCACAAACTATTGTGCTACATTGAAGGCACCTTGCAGGAGACTGGAAGCTCTACAAAGCTGTGGAATAGCATATATCAGCAGATCATACATGTATAATATACAAAACAGGCATTGGCCTAGCCAACAGGTCTTGCTCTGATTTGCCATCACATGTAGACATATTCGCAAGTGTTACTCACATGCACAAACGCTGATTATCACAATAAAGGCTGCTAAGTGAAAAAGGTAGAAAAAGGATAGTTTTGGGTATAGGAAGTATATATGAGATAAAGAACGGTACATGGCAAACAGCATGATGATTGAGTGTATGTTTCGGATGTAAAAAAAAGTCTCACACACATTCCAGTGAAAGCACATCCTGGGAGGCGGAATGATACACCAATAAGCCAATAGTAAGAGGTGAAAGAATAATTCTCCTCTTGGGTGAAACCAAGGACCACTCAAAGCATATTTAAAATTATTATTAACCATACATCTTGCAGACAGCTGTGCTGTTCAAACATACTTAAAAATAGATTTAAAACAAGCACAGGTAGTGTATGGATTCAAGTGTTTCCATGTTAATAAAAATAATTGGAGTGATTTATAACCAAGTTGATACAAAGCACTTAAGAAAGAATCGTTTGCTTGCTTTTTAGGTCGAGCCTAGGCAGCGCGCATGCAGTATTCACTCTATGGGCTTTGAACATTAGTGCTTATTATTGGTTGTTTCCTTTGACTTTCAAAATGTCTTTGCTGTTGTTGGTGAATGTTTACATTTGTCCCACCTTTTGGCTGTTTTGCTCCCGCCCTGCTACATGGACCCTTTCACTATCGGCCATTTGTATACTTTCGGCACACTCTTTTTTTTTTTTATTTAGCTGTGGTTGCAACTTTGGCTGTCTGTCTGAAGTCTTCATGATTCCTATGATCAGAACAACACGCCACGCTTTATCTTTAAATATGGTGGAAACGCCACTTGAGTTAATGCAGCTCCTTGATCCTTTCTCCGCCGGTATGAATGTGACTTTAACTTGGTCTTGTTTTAAGTCCTCCAATACCTTTAGCTCAAGTTTGTGCAAAACAAAACGGCTTAAAATGTTTTTTGTATGTATATTTAACCCACGCCAGAACATTCAATATTCACTTTGCCATGTTTTAGTTGTGCGGTGTCTCTTTTGCAGTATGCGTTCAGCGTACTCTCTCCTCATGAATGTGATTTTAACTTGTGCTTATTTAAAGTGCATCTAACCCTTCGGCATGAAATCAAGCAAAATGTTTTTGAAACCCATACCCAAAGTTGGTATATCTAACACCCGCAAAACCTTCCTATTTGGACGTGGCCGTGTAATTGTGTTATGTCTGTTTTGCTGGATGCATTTTCTCAGCGAACTATCTCTAGTCTCTGCGTGTGTTACTATGCATCCTCAAACCTCCCCCCCCCCCCCCACCACCACCCCCACAATAATGTGACTTTAACTTGTGCTTATTTAAAGTGCTCCTAGACCTTAGGGTCAAGTTAGTGCAAAATACAAATGCTTAAAAAAAAAAAATTCAGCACGCACCACCAAGTTCTTATATGTAACCTCCACCCGAACTTTATATTTTCACATGCCCATGTTTTAGTTGTGCTCTGTCTCTTTCAATGTATGCATTTCCTCTGCGTCGTCTCTCAAGTCCCTGCGTGTGGTAATACAGTTACTCAATACTTCCTCCCCCCGCAGGAATGTGACTTTAACTCGAACTTATTTTAAGTGCCCCTACACATTTGGCTCGAGTTTTAACAAAATACAACTGCTTACAAAATGCTTTAGAAACTTGTACCACTGAATTGGTATATCTAACCCCCGCCTGAACTTTCTATGACGCGTTTTAGTTGTGCTGTGTCGATTTTGCTGTATGCATTTTCTTGACGTACTCTCGCCAGTGCCTGCGTGTGTTCACCAGGCGTCTCGCTCCTTCCTCCGCTGGAACGTTACTTTTATAATACATCGTAGTTGGTTTCCCATCAGCCGGTACAAACAGTCGCAGAAAACTCCAGCTGGTTGTACATACGGCTGCACCTTCCTTTCTGCTGTTTGTCTCCCATGCTCCATTCCTTTAACTCAGCTAAAGAAAGTCCTCTAGTAAAAAAAATAAAAAATATATAATATATAAATATATATATATATATATATATATATATATATATATCCTTGTGTGCTTTATTGGGTACTTATTTAAAGTGCGCCTATACCTTTGGGTTCAGTTTGTCAGCATTACAAGGGCACAAAGACTAGATGACATTTTTTATGTTAATTCTTTTCCTAATAGTGTCATTCAGTTGTACATTATGTCTTCTAGGTTATATATTAGAAGGGCTCCCGGTTTTAAGGTGCTTATTTTTCTTTGCTTATTTTTTTTTACCTCCCGTCTGTATTTTTAATATTAATTTTTCACATATCAGTATTTATCCGTATTTATTTTAGGTTTTGTGAAATAATGAAGTTGAAACTAGTATAGCTCCACATTTATTTCATTGATAAATGTACATTCATAATTGAACAGGTTTCAACGATATGAACGAACAGATGATAAGACAGTACATCTATATGAAAACAGCCACATTTTAGTATCACCCTCATGCACATCCACTACTGTTTAAACCTTATTACTAAAATATTTTTCTTTTTTAACCCCCCTCACTTATCATTCTGCACGGCTATTGGCCTGGCTGTCATGACTGATAGCATTTAGAGTCACTGTATAAACAACCTAATTTCTGTTTTTATCCAGGTTTAAAAATAATTACTGATAGGAAAACAAATGTCTGCATTTATCTGTAAATATCAGTAAAAAGTCATATATAAGGTAACAAAAATACTTATAACAATTTTTTTAATATATCTTTTCAACATGCTGCTCTATAACACCTTAAAGGCATTAGCAAAGCCAATAGGTCTGGCTAAACACTTGTAAGGTCAGAATTGAACTAGCAGCTGTCCTGGAATTGTCTCTTTGTGATGGGGGAGGTCACTCCATTAGGAGATAACTTCTCTGTATGGATTGTGGAGGGAGCTAATATTCTGGCCTCTCTCAAACAGGTTCTCTACCCAGAGCAGGATGGTACTCCCCTTGGCTTAAGGGGTTAAAAGGATTGTGCGGGAGGAAAGAAAAAATATGAAGGACCAATGATATACTGGCTGAGAAAGTAAAACAGAAGAAGCTTCTATCTGATTACAAGGCAGAGATAATAGTTGAAAACACAAAAAAATGTATGGACAAAATTAATACGGCCAGCAATTCCTCTAAGGAACTTTTTAGAAAAGTCCAACTGTTCTCCTACCCCCCGAATGCAAAAACACTGGTCACTACTCAAAACGTCTGCGATAATATATCCAATTTTTTAAGGATAAGGTAGTAGATGTCTGCAAGGTTTTCAAGGCAGGAAAAATGGAAAATACCCTAAACTCTATAACAGCAGCTGCCAATAACAACCTCCAAACTTGGAGGAATTTTCCATCTCTTACAATTGACGAGGTAGCTCAGATGATAACATTTACCAAGACTGGGACCTAACTCATCCCTGTCCTGTGAACATTTTTCATGACCTGGCCAGTTCTCTGGCCCCTCCACTCACTGAACAATAACTTGGACTCAGGTATTTTTCCTTCGGACTGGAAAAGAGCTTCGATCCCTCAATTTAAAAAAACTACACCAGGTCCTATAGAAGAGAAAAACTATCATCCCATCTCTAGGCTTCCAGAACCAGCAGCAAAAATCCTGCAGACACACCTTAATGTGGTTCTCTCTGACTTTCTAGAGCAGAATGGGAAGCTAGATGGATCGCAGTTCGGTTTTAGAAAGTCGCACAGTACGTAATCCGCTCTGGTGGTGCTAACTGAGGAGATTTGTGGAATAGTAGATGGTGGTGGAAAGGCTGCGGTGGTCGTTTTGGACCTATCCCCAGCATTTGACACCGTAAGTCATCGATTTTTGAAACACCGACTCATGGACACAGGAATTGAGAATAATGCCCTTAATCTCTTGACTACCTTCCTCGGTAACAGAACTCAGTCTGTCTCATTTGGAGACTTTACTTCCAGCGCCTTCTCTCTGCCATATGGGGTCCCGCAGGGGTCCTCACTAAGCCCAACTTTATTCAACATCTATGTTGCTTCACTTACCGCTCTGATTAGATCTTTTGGATTCAACACAATATCGTATGTGGATGACACGCAAATTGATGTTTCCATTCACCCAAATAAAGATGAGGTAGCTATGAGATTGAAGAACTATATGTTAGCTATTGTCAACTGGATGGAAAGCCAATGCCTACAATTGAACTACGACAAGACGGTGCGCTTCTTTTTGGGTCAGACTGGTCTTTTTGGAATCTCACTTGGGGCTATATTACGCATAACTGCGCCGGCACTAGATGTCGATGTGCGCCAGAGTATGTTTGTGTCTATGTGCATTTGCATCTGTGCGCTAATATAATAGGCGCACAGATGCAAACGCACATAAACACAGAGCTCAAAGTCTGTGCCAACATCACGGCGCATTACAAACCGATCCTCTGTAATGTGATCGGGCACATACTCTGGCGCACATTGACAACTAGCGCCGGCGCAGTCTCTTGAAAAACCGTCTCTTGAAAAACCTTCAGAAACATGAATCTGCCACTGAAGGGCTTAAGGAGCTTCGCTGGCTGTCAATTAAGAGCAGAGTCGTATTTGAAGCACTCTGTAAGGCACACAAAGCCCTACATGGAATAGGCCCGTCCTACCTGAGGGACAACATGACATGGTACACCCCAGAAGATGTCTGCGATCTGCTTCTGCTAAAAACCATGGAACTCCCTACGATCTGTAAAGCCGCCTGGGGTGGCAGAAGCTTTGTGCATGCTAAGGGTCTCCTCTGAAACCAAATGCCAGTGCATTGAAGGTCACAATCTAACCTTATGATCTCTAGAAAGCACTTAAAAACCTGGCTTTTCGCTTCTCTTGGCTAAAAAAACATTTATGCTTTTCTGTGATCTTGGTAGTGCAGACACCAGCGCCAAGACGCCTTTGGGTATTCGTAGCGCTTTACAAATTCAAATCAAATCAAAGGCGAGACCTATTGGCTATGCCAATGCTTGTTATTTACCCAGCGCCTTGAGACCCTTACTGGTGAGTAGTTGCGCTTCACCAACCCTGATTGATTGAGGGGTTGAGTACAAACTTTCGTGCTTTTAGACCTTTGTAACATTAGGTATCACTTTTACTCAGTTCAATGTCACTCCCTACATTCACACATGAAGGATGAAGGATTGAATGAGCCACACTCGGGGTCCAGTCTGCGTCACTTAGCATGCTGCATTCAGCAGAGGCCTGAATATGAAGGTGCACGACAATTCTTCTTGCGAAGGTGACCAATAAACAATAGAGAAAAAGAAGGAGCAATAAACTAGCTGAGTAGCAAAAAGTGACCAAAACCAGCGAGGAATCTGCAAGACATTTCTCTTAATGTGCACAAATTGGAGGAGTCGTGTGGTTGTGGTACGTCGTGTTTATCACGAAATATGCACAAAAGCAGTATTTTTAAGCAGCGTGGATGACGAGGTAATAAAAGGGGCAAAAAAAACGGATGCTATTGCCTTCTGTTTATCCGTATGGAACATACCTGCTTGTCCCAGGACGGCCAGGAGCAGGGCGAGGATGGGGAGACGCGCCTGCATAACTCTAATATTCACTTTCAGCCAAAGTCCGAAAGTTGAAGTTTCTGAGGGGAGCGAGCAGGTCCCGCGAAGGCCGCTTTCAGTAAAATGTGACACTCCCGTCGAGTGGACGTGAGTGCGTGCTCTGTGGGTGGCGTCGGATCGGCCTCTTCCTCAGGAGACGTCAAAGAGACAGTCACCGCCGCTGCACTGACCGCGGACAGCCACAGGAAGCGGCCTCCTACCGCGCTCTCACACACCAGCTAGCTGCTCTTTCCTCTTTTCTGGGGAATTGGAACGTGTACTAAAAAAAGCTGCCTACAGGCGTTGTCGCAGCCATGGGTTTAGTGTACCGTTTGTGCTACGAGACACCCTCGCCGCGTCGCTCTCTCTTCGCTTGTTCAATGTCGCAATAAATCCGTTGCGTCTCTTCACTCGCGGTCTCTTCCTGTGTCAGCCATCCCCCTGCCTTCACGCTCCTGCACTCCCTGCCTCTCTGCATTGGAGAGGGGCGTAGCTGTCCAGAGGCGTCGCTAGAGCTTGTGGCGCCCCGGGCTATCCCTCAGATTGGGGGGGGGGGGGGGGGGGGGGGGTCTGCTGCGGAAAAAGGAGGGCAAGCACTTGAAAGAGGACCGAAAAGACACGTAGTATCGCCGCTAATAGTTACCTCCATCATGCAAGTTACATGCAGTGGTCGAAGTGGGTGGGATCGGAAGGGCACGACGTGCCCCTACTTCTTAAAATTTAGGCAATCCGTTCCCCTACTTTTCTGTTTTTAGAAATGTGTCCCAGGACGAAAGAAATAGGGAAAGCTTATAGATAAGTTTCAACAATTTATGGCCGTTCGAAGACGGGCGGGGTGGGCATAGAAGGAAAAGGAACCTGTCTCTTCCTTCTTGTCCAGGGAAGACAGTGTCCGCTTCTGCTCTGCCGCTGGCAGCTGCCCCCATCTCTCTCAAGTCTTCCCCTTATTGCCCCTCTTTCTGTCTCGCTCCTTCTCTATTGCTGAAAACCCTGACTTTAGGAAACAGCTCTTACTCTCTCTTCCCTTTATTTGTTCCCCTGTGAAATGGATCCAAAAAAAGAAAGGAACCCTTTTGCTGCAAATGTCTCTAATGTATTGAAGACGCTTCTCATAAAGAATTTAGTAGTTCTTTATTTGTAGGCTGAAGATAAGCTGCGGGCACCAAGGGCCCAGGAGCACGAAGACCGGTAGCCAGGCGCGCAACACCCATTGGACTCAAAGGGCTTCAGCCCCCCCCGTCGTGTGTGGCAGCCCGGGATGAGACACCTTCCCGGGCAAAAAAGCAGCCGCACCCGAGCACTTCACAGGTCTTTAAAAGACCATTTGCATGTTAATGAGGCCTTGCTGTTGTTTCACCCCATCTAAGAGCCCCTGCAGCTCCACTCTGCCGATTGCTTAAAGTTCAGCCCCCCCCGAAATTTTTGCTTAGCCCCCCCCCGAAATTGGGCTCTAGTTGCGCCTCTGCCGGTAGCGTTCAAACAGGCACAACAGAGTTCCGAACTAGAGGGAACCAATAGCCTTACTAATACCAATTTACATAAAAATAGAGATAACAGAGCAGAAATACTGACACAGCATGCCACAATGTCTTTTCTGACATTTTTCTATTCCAAAGGGCAGCCGCAGGGCAGAGAGAAAAATGGTTCAAAATACTAAAAATAACTAAATAAAGCAAGTCAGAGTGGTCACAAAGTGGCCAGATTGGTTTTATTCACACCAAACACATTAGGGCCTCTTTACAGAGTTTGCCAGTAAAGCGCCACTTTTGTTTTGTCGTCTTTCTTCAAACAACGGGGCATATTTACAAAGAAGTGACAGAGCACAGCGTTAGCCTTCTTGGCTTAACGCCGCACTCTGCCACTTCTGAAATGTAGGGCTGCACCGTATAAAGTGCTGCTTTGTGCAGCACAAATAGAAGTTGCAACTCGTAATTTATTAAATGACTGTTTATGTGCAGGAAGGAACACCTAACTGTACATAAACAATCATGCATGGGGTTTTGCTGTTTTAATGTGTGCTGCATAATGCAGCACACATGAAAACAGCAAAAACAAGGAGAAATAAAGCATTTCTCCTTGTTGCGCCCTGTTAAGACCACGTTGTTCCTGCTTACATTTCACATATTTTACTTAATCTTGCATTCCCAATGAGTAATTGATTTTTCCAAGATGTTATTACTTTTTTTTCAGGCAGCATATCACTTGTCTAGTGCATAATTTGAATTGAGTCACATCCAGGTGTTTATAGTGCAGCACAACTGAGTTATAGCTGAAGGCAGTGCGAGTTTCTCTCAGGGGGGCGGTATGGTGTTCAGTGTGGGAGAGGAAGTGGCACTATGGCCAGAGCTGCTGAATTTGGGTCTGGGGAACCAAGTTCATGACCACTCCACCAGACCACTCTCCTGAGGGAGCACATTCCCATGCTTGACCTTAGAAGGCCCAGCTAGATTGTAGAAGCCCTGGTGTCTTAGCACCAGAAGGTGGGCCCTAGCAGTGGCAAGTGTGGGTTATCCCTTGAAGGCCTGTCCACCACAATCCATGCTGAAGTTCACCCCCAGTCTTGCGGGCAGGCTTACGAAGCAACACACCCTAGAGTGACATTGACTTGGTCACTGAGGTCACAGGACCTTTGAAGTCAGTCTGCCTCACCCTCTGGTACCGCAATTGGCCTTATTTCAGAAATAGTAGTGCAACTCACCAGGGATCGACAATGCAGGATTTGCACACACACCAAACTAAGTTCGCAAACTTCACGGCCTCTCTGCTCCATGCACAAACCCTTTTAACATATGCTGCCTGCTTTGGGGCCAGCAAAAATAATAATAATACTTTATTCGGTATAAAAAAATACCATAAGAGTGCATATCAAATACATCATAATATAAAAACAAAACAATCAACAGCTTAAAATAATACATATTCGATCCTTCCATGAGTGGGAACCCCTTATCACATGAAATTCATATTAAAGACCAATGAGAGGCTAACATCACGGGCCACAAAGGTACATATAAAAAACATCAAAATTAAGAGAGGAACATAATAATTTGACAGCTTAGAAGTGATATATATTTGCTCCCATCACAATTTGTTCATCTGGTACCTCTTGTGTTTCTGAGTCTGATGGCTACCCTTAAAACGTTTACAGTGCAGAACAGGGCCAGTGTGTCTGTAGACAATTTTTGGGGCCAGTAGAATTATGCAGCAAGAGAGAACAAAATTATGCCACAATGTTGACTAAATTATGCAGCAAACAAAAAGTCTGCAGCATAATGCGGTATATTTTCTGATACTTTATTATTTTGACATTTTTACACATAGTAAAAGTCTCTGCAAATATGTTGCCTCATTAGTACCAGTGTAACAGTCAAATGCAGCAGTGAGAAAGGTTACCAGTCAACCTCTGCAAAGGGCCCTCCACTTCGCAGCAACACAAGTCACATGTTTTTGTAACTTTTGATCCATTTGAGCTACAAACAATTTATTAGTTAAAATCATCAGATTATGCAGCAGATGGTATTTATGTGGCAAATATGGCAGAGCCATAATTAGGTGGAAAACATTTGCAAACTGGGATATTTTGTCATTCATGTTTGAACTGCTCTTGTGGAAAAAGGGAGAAGTGCTGAAGACAGAAACTACATGGCTCTGAGACAAATGGCTCGTACTTCCACTTTTAAGTGTATTTGGGATATTCTGTGATTGGAAACATATCCCGCTCTGTGAATACATTTTAATGTCAATAACTCATTTTCAAACTTTAATAAACATGTGTATCCCTTGGTTGAATTAAATAATGTAATATGTTGTAAATGGTCAGTGAAATACCTAACAAATACTAAAAATTGGATGTTTTGCTCTTTCTGGCCACACCTCTGACTCCGCCCACTGACCCAGTCCACGGGTTATTCCCGCCCTCTGATTCTCCACCCACAGTTCCCCTACTTTTTTTTCCCCACTTCGACCACTGGTTACATGCACATACATGACACGGTCCAAGGCTACACAGTTGAATACACCAGTGACTGGCAGTACAAAAGAGAACACACAGACTGCATGATCTATCTGGGGACTCAGAAAAATCGCATGTGACATCCATCAGAGAGCTGCGTGAACAATTACCTGGTAATCCCCTCAGCACAATGCAAACATGCACATACATGACACTGTTCAGGGATCCATCATCTACAGCTGACATTAAATGACCATTCATCATGGTCCCCCCATTAAAGCAGTGCACTTTGTGATCTGCATGGTACATGTTCTTTGCAGCAGGCACATTAACCCTCTGTGCTACCTTTCCAGGAGTCAACCCTTCCACTAGACAAAACTCTGATCTCTCTCTAGGAAGAACATTAATCACCGAAGTTATCATGACATTTTTATTGTTTCTGAAAATTGCTGGAGGCCAGGAAGGAGGCAGCAAGTTTTTTTAAAACCATAATATACTTGCAAACACTACGCACCCACCCGAAATAGGTACCCAGTGCTGTCACACCGTTCACACCGCCCTAACCTGCTCAAGGTTCATGTGACCTCAGTGACAGAGTCACAGTGACTGGATCACTGTTGCTCTAGGGTGTGCTGCTTCGTAGGCCTGCCCGCAAGACTGGAGATGAACTTCAGTATGGATTGTGGTGGAAAGGCCTTCAAGGTTAACTCACAATTGACACCACTAGGGTACACCTGCTTGTGCTAAGACGTCAAGCCTTCTAAGGTCTAGTGGGGCCTTGTAAGGTCTAGCCTGGGAATATGCTCTCTCAGTAGACTGGTCTGGTGGACTGGTCATGAAGGCTGAAACCAGTTCCAAATTCGACAGCTCTGGCCATAGTGCCACATCCTCTCCCCCACTGAACACCATACTGCCCCACTGAGAGAAACATTCACTGCCTTCAGCTACAACCTAATTGTGCCCGCTATAAACACTTGGATGTGGCTCAATTCAAATTATGCACTTGATAAGAGTAATATGCTGCCTAAAAAAAAAAAGTAAAAGCAAACAGTCATAGGGAATGCAAGATTAAGTAAAGCATGTGAAATGTAAGCAGAAACAACATGGTTACTGTAACGATCTCTCACTCACTATTCAGAAATCAGCGAGTGGTTTTACCTGAAAAGTTAAGGACATGACTACAGGGCCCTGAAGGGAACCGTTTCAATGTCCATTGCTTATATGCTTAATAAACATAAGCAATATGGTTTAAAAAGACCACATCCATAAACAGAGCCATGGTACGCATTTTGTTTTCCAATCCACCCATCAACCAGGTATTGCAGTACCTCCAGGAATGGTGCACTTCCCCACCTGGGGACAAAAATGCTGTTCAAAGAAAGACGAGAAAACAAAAGTAGCGCTTCACTACAAAGTCTGTAAAGTGAGGCTGATGTGTTTGGATGTGAATAAAACCAATCTGGCCACTTTGCAACCACTCTGTCTTGCTTTATTTAGTTATGTATTTATTTTTCATAGTTGAAACCTTCTATTTCTCTCCATGCCGCTGCACTTTGGAATATAAAAATGTCAGAAAAAGGGCATTTCCCGCAAGAGTGTTTTTCTTTTTTGGATCCATTTCACAGGGAAGCAACTAAATGAAAGAAGAAAAGAGGTTGTGAACCGTTTCTTCAAGTTACGGTTTTCAGTAAGTGAGGAGCAAGACAGAAAGAGAGGGAATATTAGGAAGATAGGGGGGGGCAGCTGCCAGCAAAGAAGAGGACATTGCCCGAGTCCTATTTCTTCTCTGCCCGTACCCGAACGTACACGAAATCAAGCTGAGCCTTATCTGAATGCCTTTGTCCGCCCCCAAAATAGTGCCGCCTGGGGCGGACCGCCCCCACCGTGCCCCCCCTAGCTACGCCACTGTAGCTATCAATGGTGCTGCAGGTGCAGTGGCACCTGGGACCAGTGGGACTCTGATTATTGCTCTATTTTCTTTGCCATTTAGCGGTTAGTGGGCCATTTTAGTTGCTTGCACTAGCCAGTGCTTTAAATGGGCCGGTACTCACAGGTACTGTGTACCGGCACTTCTCAGTTTTCTCCATGGAGTACCGGAACTTCTCCTGTGTCAAGAGAGTACCGGTACTTCTAGAGGCAAGCTGGGTTTGGGCTCTGGGGTATGGGTACGTGCAGCGCAGGCGCTTCAGAGGAAGTGTCTCTGTGAGACGCGCTGACATTGAACAGTGAGTGTATTGCAGCGCTAGGTTGCTCCTGCTGCCTTACACTCTGACAGCCAGTGGCGGGAGCGTCGCCCCACTGCATTCAAGCAGTGCGAGAAGAGGAAACATAAAATCAGAATAACTGAAAGTTATTATAATTTTATGTGTGTGCTGCTTTGCGGGTGGGCGGGGCTGCTCTGTCTTCGGAGCAGGACAGGGAAGGAGTGGTTTTCCCACTCCTAAGTGCGCGACGACTCTTTTGTCAGCCCTCTAGGGCCGCCCAAACCAGTCATGCGCACTTTCATCATTCTGCATGCAGGCTACATTACAGCCTGCATGGAGAACATGCACAGGCCCCTATTCCCTCGTTGAGTGTCAAACCAGGACGCTCAAAACTAATCACCATGCACCATTGCAGTTTTGTGATTGGTCAGGGGAGCCTGGGTCCCTACCAATCACACAGCTGATCAGTGGGGCCTAGCTGTGCTTCCTGTTCCTCGAGGAGAGCAGGAGCAAAGAGGTGGGCCCCGGCGGGAAGGTAAATAATTTGTTTTTTACTATGCGCATCCTCGCGCCCACCCCGCCACCCACGAATCATACCGGCCCCCACTGCTGACAGCATGACAAGGAGTAAGGAGATGTGGCCAGACAGTTGGAACTGTTGCGCTGTCAGAGAGTATGTCTGCAGCGCAGGAATACACTCGCATTGTCTGTCAGAGCTCCCAACGCGTTTTGGCCAAGTTCGGCTCATGTGTATAGTGCGCAATTGGTACTTTTTTTGCAGTTTTATATAGCATACACTTGGCAGGAGGGTATTAAAGCACTTTAAATGAGAAGTGTGAGTTCAACACAAGAGCATACTTTACTTAGTTTTCATGGCACGTGGCCTGTGCCATAAAAACAAAAACAGTATGTTTTCATTTAAAACTTCTGCATCTCAAGTAAACAGCTTAAATGCCCTCTGGCCAAGTTAGCACTTTATAAAACTTCAAAAAATACCATTTACGCCCTGCACATATGAAGGAACTTGGCCGAAGGACACTAGGACATTTTTGCATTGAAAAGAAAATGCCGCTATTGTTAAAGATCGGCCTCGAAGCCACGCCTCCAGACACGCCCCTACCAGACCCATCCCAATCAATTTAGTGAGTACTGGCACTTCTTTTTTTCCATTTAAAGCACTGACATGGGCCTGTGTGCCCCCTGATATGCCACTGCTCTGTCTGTCTCATTCCCTTCACACAGCCCACTTCACCTTTCGTCGGCATGCCGAGCTTCCCTGTCCTTCACCACTTTCCTCTGAATTTCTCAACCACTTCCTTGCCTCCACACTCTTGTCTCTCTTTTCCTATACATGCCTCACTCACTCAATTCCTTGACTCCACTCTCTTCGTCTTGATGTCCTACTTAGAGGCAGATTTACAAAGATGTCACACAACGCACAGCAACAAGTAAAGTGGATGCGCTGCGTGAGAGGGAGAGAGCAGGAAAGTGCTATACCTACCAAGATATGGCACTGTCGTGCTCTCACCCCAGCGCTGGGATCCTACCGCCACGAGCACCCTTGCACCATACTACAAACGTGTCTGTGTTATATCTAGCATAGGTTTTGTAATGGAAGGCTAGCCTTCCAATGCAAAATACTATGACTAGACAAACTTTAAAACATTCCTCATTTTGGATGTATGATGTTCAGCGCAGCAGACGTGCAAAAATGAAAAAGTTGGAAGAAATAAATGAAATTCTCGAAGTTAACACCAATGTTGAAGAGACATTATTTTTTTGCGGTAAAGTTCTGTCTACTATTAGTAGATGGGGGCTTTGCATGGATGGTTGCACGAGAAGGGCCATGTTCCACTCATAGAAGAATGCCCTATGATGCAAGGTAACGCAAAGCAGCACAAAGCGCTGCTTTAGATTACTTTCAACTGCAGTGGCGGCTTCTCCGCTAAGGCGGAGGAGCGTCGCCCCACTGCTCTGTGAGCAGTAGTTAAAAAAACCGAAAATGATAATAACTATCGTTATTACCATTTCAGGTTTTCTTTCCTGGGGCCGGGCAGGACTGCCAGAGCATGGCAGGGGAGGAGTGCTTTGCCCACTCCAAGGTGCGCAGTGACGCGTTGACCGCCCCTCTCGGCCGGCCAAACCATAATGAGCACTTTGCATGTTCTGTACCCAGGCTACATTACAGCCTGGGTGCGGAACATGCCCCAAGTACCCATTCCCTGCCTAAGTGCCGATCCACGCTGCTCAGACCAATCACAGTGCTGCATTGTAGTGCTGTGATAAGCTTGGGGAGTCAGGAGTCTGGGTGCTTCCTGTTTCTGTTTCCAGGAGCGAGAGGTGGCGCCGAGCGGACTGAGAGGGGGTGGCAGGCCTGAAGGTGAGTAGGTTATTTATTTCTTTAATTTACAACCCTCCCCATCCCCCCGCCACCCCGGTAAATAGCAGCAGCCACTGTTCAACTGACTTTTCAGTGCAAACATTTTTTTGATAGAAAGTGTCAGGATTGCCGTAGCGCCAATCCAAAGATGGCGCCTTGACAACACGCATGCGCGGAGAAGTCAGGCAGTAACAAAAGCCTGGTTTCCCCCGGAAGTAGCGCTTAGCGTTCGTTTGTTTCTCAAGCCCCAAGTTCCGAAGCTTTCCTGCATCCCGTTTGGAATCTCCGTGTTCTAAAGTCTTTCATCTCCCGTGACAGCCGTCTCGGTCGTCCAGTATCCTGAATATTCTGGAATGGTTAGTTCCGTGGCAAATTCTCTTTCACGAGGTAAGGATTCCGTTGTAGTGTTCAGTACCGTGGGAGAGGGTCTTTATCTGCCGCCTGGATCTGCGTTCCCCTGGGTGTGAACTCAGCGTCCCGAGTGGTAGGTCAGGCTGGGGTTCTCCACGTAGTACGGCACGAATGGTTTCCTTGCCTCCCCAAGCCTCATAGTCATCCGGTATTCTGCCTTGTAACTCCTCGCCACGACCCCACTGTATATACACCGGAATGAACTCATTCTTCTGATCTCCGGTAACAAGTTAAGGTCGCTTTGCCTCGTTCCTTCTGCTGCATCTTGGATTCCCATCAGCCTCCAAATTCAGCGTCTTCTCACAGCGACTCCCATCAGCCGCCAAATTCAGCGTCTTCTCACAGCGACTCCCATCAGCCGCCAAATACAGCGTCTTCTCACAGCGACTCAACTGTGATTACACCGGAATGAACTCACTCTCCTGATCTCCGGTAATAAGTTAAGGTCGCTTTGTTCTTTAATTACTTCCTGCACTGTATAATCCCACTCACCTGTCAGAAGGTTTTGTCTGTGACCCGACACATCCCTGAGTGAACAGTTCCACGCAATAGAGGAGGAAATCTAGGTGAGCTTACACTTACATTAAGTTAGTGGGTAGTAGATTGCTCTCTGCTGGGTTGATATATATATATGTCCTTAGGGCACTCTCCTTGCTTTTACAGCTCCTGGAACATCTCTGTCTCGTTTCACTGCAGTTCAAGACTAGAGGGAGGGAATATAAGGTATAGTACAGGTCTGGGAGAGGGGGATAGGAAGTCTCTTCCTTCTGTGTCAGCTAACCACTCCTTCTTTATTTTAGCCACTCCAACGTGCACAGATTGAAGATAGAGACTGCGTCTGGAGCTCGTCCCCTTGTTTCTTCCCTTGTTTTGTTTCCCCTCTTTCCCCGGTCATCCCCGTAGTATAGAGTCTGATATGCTTGGGTGGTGATTGGGGGAAGTCGAGGAATTATCATCAGTTCCTGGGCGTCTCTGCAGAAACTCCCGGTAAGACTTTCCAAAGTCCTTGAACCCGGACAGAACGCTAAGCCTACAAAGATATAATCTTTATTTCTGCCCAGGCGCCATGGAACTGAGTCAGGTTTCTTTAGCAGATCTAGCCCATATGATAGGTAATCTCCAAGTGGAGACTCAGGCTTTAGCAAGCAGGGTAGATGCCCTACAAGGAGATCGGAGGGAGGCAGGTGATGTAGGTAGAATAGGTCCAAGCACTTCTACTTCCCCAGTGATACAGGTGTCAACACCCCAAACCATACCTTTAGCTCCCCCCGAGAGGTTCTTTGGGGATTCTGCCAAGTTCCCTGTGTTTATTAGCCAGTGTCAGCTACACTTTATGTGTAAAGCCTCATGCTTTCCCACAGAGCAAGCCAAGGTAGCGTTTGTTATGTCCTATTTGGGTGGGGTAGCCGCTAATTGGACCATACCTCTTATAGAGAGAGATGACCCTTTGTTATATAACTACCAGGCTTTCCGTCGTGAGCTGAGGAAACTATTTGATAGACATACCTTTACACACTCGGCGGACACTGAACTCTTGAATTTAAAGCAGGGGACGAAGGATTTGGCCGGATACATAACCGACTTTCACAGACTAGTGGTTGAAACAGGTTGGCCCGAAGAAAAGCGTACCGCTCTTTTCTATAAGGGTCTCAGGGAGGATTTGAAGGATGCTCTCGCTCAAGTAGTAGATCCCCCAGATACATGTCCAGAACTGATCGATTTGGTGGTAAAAATCGACCACCGATTGCATGAAAGAAAGCGAGAGAAGGGTAAGGGGGAGTATAGATGGATGCCCTTCAGAGAGAAAAGACCTGATGCAGAGAAGGTTCTAGAAGAAGCAGAACCCATGCAGATTGGGTCAGTAAAGGGGCCCTTGACCAATGCCGAAAAACAGAGACGCAGGGAGAAAAAACTCTGTCTGTATTGTGGGAAACCGGGCCATTTCCTGAGAGAATGTCCAGTACGACCAAAATCCGGGTCACAGTCGGAAAACTAAGAAGCCCGAGATCCAAGGAGACAGGTGTCTCGGGTACTTCAGGATGCATTGTCTCCGCTTCCGAACTACCTGTAGGTCAGGCTCGCCATTTTTTTGTCAAGGCTTGTATCACCTGGGGTCAGCATCAGGTCATGGTCCCCGTGATGATAGATTCCGGAGCGTCAGGGAATTTTGTGGATCTTTTATGGGCCAAAAGGCACAAGATAGATCAGGTAGCCAAGGCTGTTTGGGAAGAGGTAACCACCATCGATGGCAGTACCCTGACCTCAGGTCCTGTAACCCACCAGACAACACCCTTAAAGGTCGTAATCGAAGACCAACATTCAGAAATCATGGTTTTTGACTTGATCCGCGCTCCCCAGTTCCCCGTGATTTTAGGGCTACCTTGGTTACGTCAACATAATCCCTTAATCAATTGGACAGATTTAACCTTGACATTCAGACATACATCCAGTTCTCAAAACCTAGCACCTTTAATGGTTTCTGGAAGTGACCTAGTAGTCTCAGGAGATGTGGAAGAAGGGTCTTTACCTTTGGTGTACCGAGATCTCCATCATATCTTTGATGAAAAAGAAGCAACCAGTCTTCCCCCGCATAGGCAGTATGACTGCCGAATAGATCTACAGGCAGGGGCCCGTATTCCATGCAGTCGTGTATACAATCTAACCGAGAAGGAGAATATATATCTCCGGGAGTACCTGGACAAGATGTTACAAATGGGGTTCATCCGTCCTTCCCGCTCTCCGGCCTCTTCCTCTCTTTTTTTTATACCAAAGAGAGAGGGAGGTCTGAGATGTTGCATCGACTACAGATCACTTAATTCTGTCACCATTAAGAACAGGTACCCATTACCCCTGATTTCTGATCTCCTTGATAGGGTTATGGGTGCAACGATATTCACGAAACTGGACTTACGCGGAGCTTACCACCTCGTCCGCGTAAGAGAGGGAGACGAATGGAAAACGGCATTTTGCACTAAATACGGTCTCTACGAATATTTAGTGATGCCGTTTGGATTGTGTAACGCCCCTTCGGCGTTTCAGTTTTTCATTAATGAGACCCTCAAGGACATGATCGATAAGTATGTGATCGTTTATATTGACGATTTGCTTATTTACTCTCGCTCCCTGGCAGAACATGAGAACCATGTAAGAAGTGTACTTGAACTGTTACAGGACAACAAACTGTATTGTAAATTAGAAAAATGCACTTTCCATGCTCAAGAAGTGCCCTTCCTGGGTTTCATCATTTCCCCCCAGGGCCTTCGGATGGATCCGATAAAGGTTGAGGCAATTAACCGTTGGGCAGCACCTCAGACCGTGAAAGAGACACAAAGCTTCATCGGTTTTGCCAACTTTTATCGACGGTTTATTTGTAATTTCTCTCGATTGGTTTCCCCTATTACTGCCCTGTTAAAAAAGGGGGTAAAATTCTTGTGGACCCCAGAGGCAGATGAGGCCTTTCAGAAACTGAAAGAAGCTTTTACCCAAGCTCCGGTTCTAAAACATCCAGATCCGGCTCATGAATTCATAGTAGAAGCGGATGCTTCCAATGTAGCTGTAGGGGGGGTTCTCTCCCAATATGACTCTCAAACCGGAATACTCCATCCTGTAGCTTTCTTTTCCCGCAAGCTTACTCCAGCCGAGATTAATTATGCTATAGGGGACAAAGAGTTGTTGGCCATACGAAAGGCGTTTGAAGAGTGGAGGCAATACTTATTAGGTGCAAAGTACACATTCACAGTATTGACGGATCACAGAAATCTACAGTATTTGAAATCAGCAAGAGCATTGTCTCTCCGACAGCTAAGATGGTCACAATTCTTTAACGAATTTGATTTCCTTATTCGTTACCAAGCTGGTAGGAAGAACGGGAAAGCGGACGCCTTATCCCGCCTAGGTTATGACCACGAAGAAACACCCACAGAACCACCCCTGATCATCGCCCATGAGAAGATAGTGGGGGGAACCTACTCAGAAGAAGAGTTCCTGGCACGGGTCCAGCGGGAACAGACTTCTAGTGATATGAAGGGCATAAGTGGTGCACACTCGGTCACATATGAAGCAGGTTGTGCCTATATTGAAGGGGGTTTGGTACTACCCACAGTTGAGCTACAGGAACAAGCGCTAGACTGGTCCCATTCACATCCTCTTGCAGGTCACCCAGGGTATGTGAAAACACTAGAAATCTTACGCAGGCGATTCTGGTGGCCTGATATGGTAAAAGACACCAAACTGTATGTGCAGAGATGCAGTATATGCGCTCAAGGCAAATCGTCCACCCAAAGACCCCTGGGGCTCTTGCTTCCCTTGCCCACACCTCCTCGCCCTTGGCATACCTTGTCTCTCGATTTTATAGTTGACTTACCACGCACAGCTAAGGGTCACACCACGTTACTAGTAGTGGTAGATCTGTTTTCAAAATTGGCACACTTTATTCCGCTATCCAAACTCCCTACCTCTCGAACTTTGGCCCACATCTTCTTACAACAAATAGTGCGATTACATGGACTCCCATCAGTCGTCATTTCAGACAGAGGTGCACAGTTCGTGTCCAAATTTTGGAAGGGATTGTGTACTTTATTAGAGATTGACGCTTGTTTGTCCTCTAGTCATCACCCTCAGACGGACGGACAAACGGAACGGGTTAATCAGTGCTTTGAGCAGTATATCAGGTGTCAAGTCATGCAATCAACGAAAGAATGGGACGAATTAGTGTGGGTGGCGGAAATAGCGTATAATAACAGTTACCATACAGCTATTAAGACCACTCCCTACATGTGCACTTACGGGTACCATCCCAGAACTGTCTGTCAACCAGAATATTCTGCTTGTTCTACTCCCAAGGTCCTAGACATGATACAAGACTTGCAAACAGTGCATCGAGCAGCCAAGGACAACCTGAACCAAGCCAAGGCTCGGTATAAGGAAGGAGCAGACGCTCATAGAAGACCAGGGCCTGAGTATAAACAGGGAGAGAAGGTGTGGTTGTCTGCAAAGAACATAGCTTTGAAGGGGTCATGTAAGTTCAAACCAAAATACGTAGGACCGTATGAAATTGTCAAAGTAGTGAACCCTGTGGCCCTTAAATTGGCTCTACCCCCAGCCTTAAAGATCCATCCTGTTTTCCACACCTCCTTGTTAAAACCTGTTGAGCCCGGGACTCGATTGCAATCCTCCCCAGCACCCCTTCTTGTTGATGAAGAACCGGAATATGAAGTGGAAAAGATCATAGACTCTAGACGAGTCAGACAAAGACTGCAGTACCTGGTCCATTGGAAAGGATACGGAATTGACGAACGGTCATGGGAACCAGCCAGTAATATACATGCTCCCAGACTGCTTCGCCTTTTCCACCGACAACATCCTGATAAACCCAGACCCGTGGGGGGGTCGTTAGGAGGAGTGTACTGTCAGGATTGCCGTAGCGCCAATCCAAAGATGGCGCCTTGACAACACGCATGCGCGGAGAAGTCAGGCAGTAACAAAAGCCTGGCTTCCCCCGGAAGTAGCGCTTAGCGTTCGTTTGTTTCTCAAGCCCCAAGTTCCGAAGCTTTCCTGCATCCCGTTTGGAATCTCCGTGTTCTAAAGTCTTTCATCTCCCGTGACAGCCGTCTCGGTCGTCCAGTATCCTGAATATTCTGGAATGGTTAGTTCCGTGGCAAATTCTCTTTCACGAGGTAAGGATTCCGTTGTAGTGTTCAGTACCGTGGGAGAGGGTCTTTATCTGCCGCCTGGATCTGCGTTCCCCTGGGTGTGAACTCAGCGTCCCGAGTGGTAGGTCAGGCTGGGGTTCTCCACGTAGTACGGCACGAATGGTTTCCTTGCCTCCCCAAGCCTCATAGTCATCCGGTATTCTGCCTTGTAACTCCTCGCCACGACCCCACTGTATATACACCGGAATGAACTCATTCTTCTGATCTCCGGTAACAAGTTAAGGTCGCTTTGCCTCGTTCCTTCTGCTGCATCTTGGATTCCCATCAGCCTCCAAATTCAGCGTCTTCTCACAGCGACTCCCATCAGCCGCCAAATTCAGCGTCTTCTCACAGCGACTCCCATCAGCCGCCAAATACAGCGTCTTCTCACAGCGACTCAACTGTGATTACACCGGAATGAACTCACTCTCCTGATCTCCGGTAACAAGTTAAGGTCGCTTTGTTCTTTAATTACTTCCTGCACTGTATAATCCCACTCACCTGTCAGAAGGTTTTGTCTGTGACCCGACACATCCCTGAGTGAACAGTTCCACGCAATAGAGGAGGAAATCTAGGTGAGCTTACACTTACATTAAGTTAGTGGGTAGTAGATTGCTCTCTGCTGGGTTGATATATATATATGTCCTTAGGGCACTCTCCTTGCTTTTACAGCTCCTGGAACATCTCTGTCTCGTTTCACTGCAGTTCAAGACTAGAGGGAGGGAATATAAGGTATAGTACAGGTCTGGGAGAGGGGGATAGGAAGTCTCTTCCTTCTGTGTCAGCTAACCACTCCTTCTTTATTTTAGCCACTCCAACGTGCACAGATTGAAGATAGAGACTGCGTCTGGAGCTCGTCCCCTTGTTTCTTCCCTTGTTTTGTTTCCCCTCTTTCCCCGGTCATCCCCGTAGTATAGAGTCTGATATGCTTGGGTGGTGATTGGGGGAAGTCGAGGAATTATCATCAGTTCCTGGGCGTCTCTGCAGAAACTCCCGGTAAGACTTTCCAAAGTCCTTGAACCCGGACAGAAAGTAAATTTCAAACATCCCTTTTGCACCAGTTTGCCCCAATTTTTGTGATGCAAACCCAGTGCAAAATGTTTTTAAATCTACCCCTCAGTGCCTTATCTCCACTCTCTGCCATCAGCCCTCATGCAAGTCTCACTTCATTGCCTTCACGGTCTCTTCTCTTCACTCCATTCTTCTGCATGTCTCACTCCTTGCTGCCACTTCACATATTTTCTCTGCATGTCTCGCTCAGTTATTTCCTACACTCTTCACTCTTTCCCTCTGCATGTCATAGTCACTTCTGTGCCTCTACTCTTTCTCACCTCTTTACTGAGCATGTCATACCTCCACCCTTTTCCTCAAAATATCTCACAATCTCAGACTCAAGATTACTCACTCCTTCCTTATCTCAAACATTCCCCATTCTTTTTGGCTATCTAGGGTAATTTGTGCTTCGGCCTCCATAACCTTTCGTCCAAATAAGCTATCCATGCCAAATTTGCGTCCCTTTTTCCCAACATCCTGGGGATTCCAAATGTTTCCAGGGTTTGCGGATTCCCTGGGAGGGAACTGATAAGTAGCCAAAATATAGCTACATTTTGAGTTTTTGGGCAAAAATAGGAAAAAATTCCTCCAGACAAAAGTATCTGTTTTTTTCACAAGAATTGCTTCAATAAACGGTTTGATGTGCTAAAGTCACTATCTTCCCACCTTTAAGGGACAGGCAGAGCTGAATCAAAAAAACCAAGGGGGAAGTTTAAAAGGAAATGGTGCAGCGTGGACTGCTAGCAATTGCAGCGCCACGCTGTGTCATTTAAAAAACGCAGGGATGTGCCGCATTTACAAGAATATGGTGCACTCCTGTGTTTTCCCTTGCACTGGCCCAAAAAATAGCTGTCTAGCGCCAACAGAGACACCCTTGCGCCATAGTGCAAGGGTGCCTGCATTGCAGGGATGATTTCCTGCAACACCAGGACCCATTCAGCATAGTGCAAGCGTGCCTTAATTGCAGGAAATCATCCCTGTAACTCAGGCACCCTTGAACTATCGTGCAAGGGTGCCTGTGTTACAGAGAAGGATTGTTTATGTTCAGAAAGGCATACCATCCTGCACAAACAATCTATAAAGGAGATTAGCTTTTTCTATGTATGCTCCAGAATGCAGCAAACATAGAGCAAAAACAAGGAGAAATAAAAGTACTTCTCCTTGCTGCGCCAATCTAAAGCCTGCTTTTGAATGGTGTTAGTTTTTGGTGCTGCCTCAGATATACACATCCTTGTAAATCTTGGGCAGCGTCAAAAAGTAATAGGTGTTGTGGTGGAATGCCACCATATTTACAAGCGGTGCTAAACTACGCAAAGTGGCTTAAGGTCACTTTGTAAATATTGAGCCGAGCATTGCGCTACCAGAACTTTGAAAAAAATGACATTCCAGTGGCACAATCCCCTTGTAAATATGGCCCCAAATTCTTTACCACAGTCTTGTAAACATTTTTGTAACTTTTTCTTCTGAGGGCCCATGCTGCTCTTCACCAGGCCGGATTTGGTGAGGGTTCACCAGCTTGACTATCAGGAATCCCCCGGTCAAATCCTGGAAGTCAAACCTCCGGAGCTCTTCATCGGGATGAACCTGGAATCCGGAGCCAGGTCATGGTTGAAGGTGGCTGGCTTGGCCCTTGTGGTCGGGTCGGTCACTTCATGGTGCATTTTTTCAAAAGTTCCTAAAACTTTCCCAAAGTTCTGAAGGTCCTTCCAGAAGGACTCCTTGTAGGTTCCAGGAGTTCAAAAAACAATTCCAAGGGTCTAGAATCTCCTAGATAGTCCTTGGCAGCCGTGGACACACTTCCCACAATGCACTTCTTCAACCCCTTAAAAGTCTACTCCAAGAGAAATACTCTGGCTGGAGAAAGGTCAGTTAAGCTCTGTTAACCTCTAGCTGCAGGAAGTTCACTCCTTACTCCTTCTTGAATGAAGGCAAAGTCCTCAGAGCAGTAGTACCAGATAATGCAGGAGGCACACTCTTCACCAGGCAGGCCCTTGAGTGCAGATCAGGATTACAGCAGGACAGTCCTCCTTCTTGTAGTTTCAGGCAGCAGAACTGAGAGTCTATCCACCACTCACATATTTATTCCCAGCTTCTGGGCAAGAGCGACACACCCCTGACCAATGGGATGCAGGGTGCGACCCAGGCGCATGGCCACTTCCTCAAAGTATGGCACCTTCTTGTCCCAGAATGCACTATTCTTCTAAAATACATGATGGCTGAAATTTCAGCAGAGCAGTAAGAGTTAACTAAACCAACTCTCAGTGTGGCTCATTTCTATGGCTCTCCTCCCCCGAACACCTGCAAATTCCTTCCTTAAGTCTGCTATCTGGCTGGGGCACAGGAGACTGAAGACTGCCTGTCCTGTCCACCTTTGAAGTCTAATGCGTTATGACCCCTCCACCCTGCCTGGCATTCATGTTAAAATAAGGAATCAATTTTGCAACAAATCAATGTAAGCTACTGCTCAGAGCTTATTGCAGATGACCTCATAACACATTAGTACGACTATAAGAAAGAATCCCTTGTAGGCGCTTTTACCTGATGATATATTAATTACCCAAGCCTCCAAGGGTCTATTGTGTTCCCCACTCTCTCTTTTACTAGGATTAAACACAGGCATTTCAATCTTTTCTTCATCATCACTGCCACCATTTCTTCCGTCTTCCTCATCCCTCTCCCACTTACTCTCAGCTAGGATCAACTCCCATTCTCTTAGGGTGAGCTCCCTTTCTTTAAGGAACATCAGTGAGCCCTGCACAGGGGAGGCTGTCCTCCCCAAATTCACGGGAAGAATTAACCTGGTGCTAGAGGAAATGGAAAGGAGATCACCCCCCACCTCCTGGATGTGGTTGGATGGGTCACACTCGCCATCAGTTTCTTTGCCAGACCTTAAGGGACCTAAGCAATGCTGCCTTCCTAATCTTGTTAGTGGCAGGTAGACCCCTGGCTTTAAAAAGAACCCTAAACTCAGCCACTCTGAGTTTAGTCAGTTTAGCCAGCTCCAGCTCTATGGTATCCCTAGTTTTGCGTCACAACAACTAGCAATCAGACTTAGAACAACTTTAGAAAAATCAAAACAATGGATTAAAAATCAGTTTAGTCCAAATCTTAAGAAGTCAAAAGTTTTGTTCTAATGCAATTTAGAGGATTTTTAAACATCTCATTCACTTTATTGTAAGGTGTAATTCAAACACAAGTCTGCATCCACACCACTGGACACCAAATATTGGAAGGTGGTTTATTGGTGGTGGTAAGTATCCACCTACCACCAATAACAAGGCCACCAACACTGTACTGGGTACTACAAAGGGTTTCTATAAATTAGTCCCTTGCTCAACCCATGGTAGCTGAGACTGAGTAATAAGGCTTAACTTAGGAGTCAGGCATTGGAAACATTTAAAAATACTAATACAGTAAATAAGTAAGACACAATACAAAATAAAAATCCCACACAAATTCATTAAAATAGGAAATAATTGTATGTTTAAAATGACATCAAAACAACCTAAATCTAATATAGGGAATGGAAGATATGAATCTTTAGAGAATAAGCACTATCTAGTGCTTAGAAACCAATTTGGCCACTCTGGGACATCTAGTCACGCTTGAGCGGGACAAAGTCAAAGTTTCAGGCCAACCACAATGGAGCTCTGCTCGTATACACTAAGCGGGAAGCCCCAGTGAAATTTCACCTTCACGCCTAGAAACTTTTCTGGAGCTTTTTCTTTGGAGGGCCCTTGCTGTTCTTCACCAGGCTGGATTCGGTGAGGGTTCGCCGGCTTGACTTTCAGGGAGCTCCTTATCAAATCCTGGAAGTCGGACTTCCGAGGCTCTTCAGCGGGACAAACTTGGAATGCAGGCCGATTTGTGGTTGAAGGTAACCAGCTTAGCCCTTAAGGTTGGGTCGGTCACCTTATGAAGCTTTTTTCCAAAAGTTCCCAAAACGTTCCCAAACTTCTGGAGGTCCTTCCAGAAGGTCTCCTTGTAGATTCCTAGGGTCCAAAACACAATTCCAAGGGTCTGGAATCTCCTAGATGGTCCCTAGCATGCATGAACTACACTTCCCACAAAGCACTTTGTCAATTCTTTAAAAGTCCACTGGACGCATCTTTGATTACACTTCCCACAATGCACTTTGTCAACCCCTTAAAAGTCTACTGGACACACTCCAGGAGAGTCCAGAAGGGTCAGATAAGCTCCATCAACCTGTAGCTGCAGAGAGTCAACTCCTTACTCCTTCTTGAAGTAAGGAAAAGTCCTCAGATCTGTAGTACCAGATAGTGCAGCAAGTGCAGTATTCACCAAGCAGGCCCTTGAGCATAGATTAGGATTTCAGCAGGACAGTCCTCCTTCTTGTAGTTTCAGGCAACAGAACAGAGAGGCTAAGCACCTCTCACATATTTATTCTCATCGTCTGGGCATCAAGAGGGGAACACCCCTGACTAATGAGATGCAGGGTGCCACCCAGGCGCATGACCACTTCCTCCAAAGTGTGGCATCTTCTTATCTTAGAAAGCAATATTCTACCAAAATCCATGACTGTTGAAATTTCAGCAGAGCAGTACAAGCTAACTCATGGGAACTCACATTTTCTCTCGGGGGCCAAATTTACAGTGTGGTTTGTGGCCGAGGGCCGCACTGATGGGGGCGGGGTCAGTTGGGGAGGGTGGCAGGAATAGAGCAAAAAAAAAACTGTGACCATGAGGTTGAACACAGGCCCCTGCAGCAGACGCCTTCGTCCACTGAGCCACCAGACCCGGCATACATACATCTCTGTCTCTGTCTGCCTCTCTCCCTCTTTCTCTCCCTTTTTCTCTCTATATCTCTCTGTCTCCCTCTATCTCTGTCTCTCTCTCCCTCCCTCTTTCTCTCTCTAACTCTCTGTCTTCCTCTCTCTCTGTCTTCCTCTCTCTCTGTCTCCCTCCCTCTGTCTCCCACCCTCTGTCTCGCTCCCTCTGTCTCGCTCCCTCTGTTTCCCTCTTTCCTCCTCCGTTTCCCTCCCCTCTCTCTCTCTCTCTGCCTCGGTCTGTCTCTTTCCAGTCCCTGTCCCTGCCTCTATATGTCTGTCCCTGTCTGTCTCTGTCTCTGTCCCGGTCCCTGTCTCTGCCTCTATCTGTCTCTGTCTATCCCAGTCTGTCTCTGTCCAGGTCCCTGTCTCTGCCTCTATCTGTCTCTGTCTGTCCCTGTCTCTGTCTCTGTCCCCCTCTCCGTCTCTCTGTCCCTGTCTCTCTCTGTCTGTCTCTGTGTCTGTCTCTATCTCTATCTCTGTCTGTCTCTATCTCTATCTCTGTCTGTCTCTGCCTCTATCTGTCCCTGTCTGTCTCTGCCTCTATCTGTCTCTGCCTCTATCTGTCTCTGCCTCTATCTGTCTCTTCCTCTCTCTCAATCTCTGTCTCTCTCTCTGTCGCTATCGCTCTCTACCTCTGTCTGTCTCTGCCTCTGTCTCTGTCTCTCTCTCTGTCGCTATCGCTCTCTACCTCGGTCTGTCTCTGCCTCTATCTGTCTCTGCCTCTCTCACTGTCGCTATCGCTCTCTACTCTGTCTGTCTCTGTCTCTGCCTCTATCTGTCTCTGCCTCTATCCGCCTCTGTCTCTGTCACTATCGCTCTCTACCTCTGTCTGTCTCTGCCTCTATCTCTGCCTCTCTCTCTGTCGCTATCGCTCTCTACCTCTGCCTGTCTGTCTCTATCCGTTTCTGCCTCTCTCTCTGTCGCTATCGCTCTCTACCTCTGTCTGTCTCTGCCTCTGTCTCTCTCTCTATCTCTCTCTACCTCTGTCTGTCTCTGCCTCTGTCTGTCTCTGCCTCTATCTGTCTCTGCCTCTCTCACTGTCGCTATCGCTCTCTACTCTGTCTGTCTCTGCCTCTATCCGCCTCTGTCTCTGTCGCTATCGCTCTCTACCTCTGTCTGTCTCTGCCTCTATCTGTCTCTCTGTTGCTATCGCTCTCTACCTCTGTCTGTCTCTGCCTCTCTCTCTGTCGCTATCGCTCTCTACCTCTGCCTGTCTGTCTCTATCCGTTTCTGCCTCTCTCTCTGTCGCTAACGCTCTCTACCTCTGTCTGTCTCTGCCTCTATCTGTCTCTGCCTCTCTCTCTGTCGCTCCCTACCTCTGTCACTGCCTCGATCTGTCTCTGCCTTTGTCAGTCTGTCCCCGTCTCTGCCTCGATCTAGCTCTGTCTGCCCCAGCCTCTATCTGTCTCTGCCTCTATCTAGCTCTGTCTGCCCCTGCCTCTATCTGTCTCTGCCTCTGTCAGTCTGTCCCTGTCTCTGCCGCTATCTAGCTCTGTCTGCCCCTATCTGTCTCTGGCTCTGTCTCTATCTGGCTCTTTCTCTATATGTCTCTATCTCTATCTGGCCATGTCTCTATCTGTCAGTCTGTCCCTGTCTCGATCAGTGTCTGTGCCTCAGGCAGTGCACACATACCACGTCCCTGTCACCTGCCCAGAGACAGCCCCCCCCCCCCCACTACCCCCTCTTCCTGTGTAATGTAAAAGCCAGCTCGTGTTCTCTCTGCCTTTTCCTGCTTCACGGGGTTTGTGTCTCACCACTGGGCCTGGGGTCACATCTGTCACTGGCTTTAATTCTGACTCTCACCCCGAGCTGTCAGATCAAAGCCCCCCTTTGGCGCTAGTCACCCGAGTACTTCACAGGTCTTTAAAAGACCATTTACTTGTTTATGAAGCTTTGTTGTATTTGACCTCTTCTTAGCGCCCCTGCATCTCCACTCTGACTATCGCTGGAATCGTCTGGCCCCCATAGAGCAGCAACCGGCAATGTTTGCCGACACTCTTTAAAAAAATTTTTTTTTTAAAACACACAGGTACGATGTGTGCAAGGTCCGCGGGCCGCAAAGGAAGGCTTGCCGGGCTGCTGGCCGTACTACGAGTACCCGTAAGCTAACTAAACCAACTCTCAGTGTGACTCATTTCGATAGCTCTCCTCCCCCTAACACCTGCAAATTCCTTCCTTTAAGCCTGCTATCTGTCTATGGCGCAGGGGGCTGGGGGTAGGTAGGCCTAATATTCCCTGCCTGTCCTGTCCTCCTTTGAAACCTTGTGCTTTACAACCCCTGTCCTGGCATTCCTGTGTAACTGCAGAGCTCTCTCCTGCAGATAGCCTCTCCCCTGGACAGCCACTTATCACGTAATCAAAGCAGCCTTGCTAACCCTGTTAGCACTGACCAATCAGGGTAGATTGCAGGAAGGATGGGTTTTGGCTTGCAGACAAGAAAGTGTTATAACTTCTTTTCTTTAAAAGTTCTGATAAATTCTACAAGAGCAATCGGTTGGATTTATCAATACAGTTCTGTTAAGTCTTTGAATTAAATATATTGCTTTCCTAGTAATAATTATGCGTGCATAATATATTGCAATGTTAGTCTATGGGCCAAGTATCAGCAATGGGAAAATAAATAAAATAAACACATTTCCCTCCCCAGGGTATATAAAGCATCTTTTATTAGGACCCTGCTCCTAATTAAAGAACCCCCCCACACCTGGGACATCAACGGAGACCTGGGGGTTGCCTAACATATAAAAACTATGTAGATTAATACATCACAATGCCCACAGCACCAAAGTCGACTTTGCAGGGGATTTCCTACTCTGGGGGAAAATAACATATGCAGATTTCCCTCACCAGGGTTTACAAAACATCTTTTATAGGGACCCTGCTTAGAGTTACCTGACCCCCCATCCCTGGAACACCTAGGGAAGACCTTGGGGGTACCCGATATGTAAAAATAATGTAGATTATCACTTTTATAGTGCCCCCGCCACAAAGTCTTTTTTGCAGGGAATTTACTTTTTAAAAGCAGTGCTGCAACTAAGGGATGCTTTTAAAATTACCTCAAGCTCTCAGCAGTGCACGCGTGCAAGAGTAAAAACATGCTGCTGACCTCTAAACTGCAACACCCTGTTATATAGTAGTTTTTATCCCCTCACCCTATTATTTACTAGGGGGTTATAGGATACGTCATGTTAATTATAAGTGTACCTCAATGTATGTGAGTGCGTTTAACATAGTACTGGGCCTGAAAATTAGGGCAGAGTCAGCTACCATCAGTACCAGTCAGCACAAAAAATTGAGAGTGAACAGGTCAAAAGGAATATTTTCTAACAGTAGGGGACCTATTACGATGGCAGGCGAACAAAGTACGCCCGCCACGGTAACGGTGAACGGAACCGTCCGCCAGAGGTGCGGCGGTCCCGCTGTGGCCATTAGGATGCCACTGTGGCCGTGGCATTCCCCAACCACAACATTGTGGCAGGCGGTGCTCACAGCACCGCCCGTCACAATGCTGTGGATGCATGTTGTGCATTGGCATGCACAAGATGACAGGAACCGCGCGGTGCCTGTCACCTTGTCCACGCCAATGTAGGGGGGTACCATAGGTACCCCCATGTGCACCCCCCACCCCTCCCAACACTCTGGGGGCCCGCAACGGGCCCCCAACAGCAAAAACTGCATGCCTTTCCATGGCGTTGCCACCATGTAAAGGCTGCTCTCCGCCTGCTTTGTAAAATGGAAGGCGGGTCTTGCAGATACCGCCACCATATCATGCCCTTTTTCCGCCTGGTCGACGAGTCAACCGGCGGAAAAGCGGCGGACGGTCTTTCCGTCCGCCGCGGGCCCCCCAGCCATACTAATATGGCGGGGGGTCATTCAGGTATGTATGGTGGGCGGATTGCCCCCGCCGGGCCAGCGGTAGTTACCTCCAGCCCGGCGGGGTGATCCTCCCGCCATCCTAATAGACCCCTAGGTTTCCCCAGGTGGCAGCTGACCCGAGCCTGAAAACTGCAGCGATTCAGCACACAAGTCAGACGATATTTGGACTCAGCCCAACCCTGCTACCCATATGTATATGAAAAAAAAGCATTAAAAGTTACATTTTTCCCTCTTACCTGAAATATGGGGATGCTTTAGCCCCCAGCGGGGCAGAAAGACTGTTGGGGTCATATTGGAGGAGAAGGCCAGGCCCGATGTGTGGGCAGGCCATGCCCACACCTTGTAACAATTAAAAAAAACCTCCCTTGTGTCTAGTGGGTTTTCTGCCCCCCACACTGGGGCTGATTCGAAGACCTCTTATCACCCCCCTCAGGGGGAATGGGCTAAGACTGTTGCAGATTATTTGTGGGGAGAGGTGTGGCGCAGCAGCCAGGGAAGCTGACTCCGGAGCAAGGGGCTCACGATTCGATCCCCGGCGGCAGCTCAGCCCTGCACCATGTGACTCTGGGCAATAGCTCGCTTAATCTTCCCGACAGCCCCCAGCGCCTTGAGACCCTTAGGGATGATTTGTTCACGCTTTACAACAATACCAGGTTATTTGTGGAGTGGGATTAGGCCCGATGCCTAAGCAGGCAGCCCCTATCCATTTCTCCACAAACAAATCATCCCTGGTGTCCAGCGGGCTTTCTGCCCCTGCCACGGGCAGGCAGAAAGACATTTGGGCCAGGGGGTAAGGGGGAGCAGTAGCCTATTGACGGGGGGCGTGTTACAAGTCAGCAAACACAGACTTGTTTTGCTCGTATCTTTACACACTTGGGGGGATATTCTCAAGAACGTGTGATAACCATCGCAAAATTAGCTTAACGCAACTCTTCACATCGCAGTCTATTGCGGGAAAATAACTATGTGTCAACGTGGTATTCCCAAGCCGACAGCACCATGCGATAGTCCCACGACAACGCGTCAAATGACTGCGCTAAAATCAATGCGACTCCGCAAAAATGCGAAACACCAACGTGAAAATAGTTGCGATGCCCCAAACCGCGATACAAAAATCAGCGAAAACCAGTGACATGCCTGCAATTCCCACGCGTCATGTGGGAAAATTCACCAGAGGAAGGAACTATATCGAACAATTCCGACTAGAAAAGGTGTAATTAGCTGAAAGTAAGGTGATATCTGTGGATGTGGGAAAAGAGTGGGTTTTAAAAAACTTAAGACTGAATATACAAAAGTCCTTGCTGTACAAACAATTGGTAACATGTATGTAATGCAGGAAATACTTGCTATTGCAGATAAGGTTGAAAATTGAAACTGTTAATAAAAATATTGTTTAAAAAAAACAAAAACAAAAAAAACACACCAAAACCAAATCAAACTGCGTAGCACCATGGATGCACCCGGACTGAGTGCAGAGGACAACCCAAACCCCACAAGCCCCACGGAGGACCAGCCAGGAACCCTGGGGTCGGGGAATGGTAAGGAGAAGAGGAAGACGGGGTTCAGTCCGCAGGAAGACCCGATCATCGTCATGGAGGTGATAGAACACTACCAACAACTGTTCGTCACCTCCACTGCGTCATTGGCAACACAAACGGAAATATGGCAGTCCATCGTCACCAACGTGAATGCAGTCGGAGCGTCGAGGAGGTCAATGGAGGAGGTGAAGAGGCGCTGGCATGAAGTGCACAGCCAAACCAAGGAGAAGCTCGCTGCCAACAGGAAGGCAGCAAAGGTGACTGGAGGTGGAGTCCTGCGCCACAAGAGGAGCTGGATGAGCTGGAAGAAATGGAGGCCACAGTCATCAGTGTGGAGACGGTGGCAGGAGTTGGGGTCTGGACACAGTTCGATATGGCCTGACCCAACAGCAACAGGGTGAGTAACGACCAGGGGCTGGGGGGACGGAGGGAGATGGACAAAATGGCACACATGCACAATCATGTTCAGCATACTGCACACCCACAATGAGTGTGGAACATGTCCCTGATACCCTTGGCACACTGCAGCACACATAGAAACACCAAGTAGGCCCCCGCCCACAATGTGCACAAATGGGCCCCCCTCTATATCACCAATGTCCCAACCTACCCATGCACATGTGCTGAATCCAGAAAAGCAGCGGCTCCGTGAGCCACACTGACAATGCAAGTGACACTGCATGACAGATAGCATGGCTGCAGTCAAAATACATGCCATGGTGCACAAGACGAATTTGAGGTGGCTGAGTGTGGACCACATCCGAAAAGGAGCAGGTCACATTCTGACTCATCGCGGGGGACCTAAAACCCATGACGTCAAAAAAAATCTGCAGACAAACAATGCACAAGAGTACAAAAACCGTCCAAGAGCACAAATGACCCAAGTCGCAAGCATCCCAGCACCCGAAAAGCACACAAGTCAAAGGCACATTGACTCAAAGGGATAAGAGGCCGTCAAATTAGAGCTGCAGGGGAGACTCGTCAACAATGCAGCACACACACATAGCAATCACAGTACATCAACATTGACGACAATGTCGTACAAAGTGCAAACCTTACACCTCAGGAGAGAGGACACAACTGGTGCCGCTCGTGTGCAGTAACTGGACAATCACCACATTTTCTTCATTCAGCGGACAGCGCTACTCTCAGCCCGCCATACAGACTTTGTGCATACAGGCCCTTATCAAGGCAGCCCCCGCGCTGAGCACTTGCCACCTTACTGCTCCGATCCAACAAGAAAGCTTACACATGCCCTGAAGAAGTTCATTCCATGAACGAAACGCGTTTCTTGTGTTTCTTGTGCAGCACACATAGAAACAGCAAAAGGCCATTTATTGTTTATGTGCAGGAAGGTGACCCTTCCTGCACATGAAGAATTAATAAAAAAATTATGTTTCACAACTTCAATATTTGCTGCATTAAGCAGCCCACATAGAAGTTTCAAAATGCCATTTCAGATTGTTTATGTGCAGGAAGGGACACCTTCTTGCACATCAACAATCTTTCCCTACAATGCAGGCCCCCTTGCACTATGGTGCAAGGGGGTCTGCGGTGGTGCTAGGCAGCTGAAATTAGCACCAGCGCAGGGGGAAATGCAGGGCTGCACGTATCCTTGCAGTCCTGCATTTTGGAAGTTCCAGAGTGTGGAATTAAGCCAAGGTGGCTAACTCCGCCCTTCGCCACTTCTTAGTCAATATGCCCCAGTGTTTCTCAAGCAGCTGCCATCTAAAGTCCCAAACGGGCCTCCTGACAAAAGGATTTCCCTGGACGATCCATTTGGAGTAGGCGTTTTGGCTCAAAGACCAGTGGGCTGACGTCATCAACAGATTGAAACAATTGATGAGATTGTTCTTTTGCACTAATGGATTGATAATATTGGTAAAGACCGGTCTTATTAGTATTTTCAACAGATATGGGTACTAGTTGTACTAAAATGAAGAAATGCATTTCAAAGTGTTTGTTGTTGTGTAAGTTCAGGTAATAACTTAGATGAAGAGGTCCCCACTCCATTTGAAGATAGCTCAGGTTGGATATTAATGGTAAAGAAAGGAGTGTTTTTTATTATGGACTAAAGAAAATGAGGAATTGTAGTTCCCTCGTAATGGAACTTTTAATCTTGCAAAATTGCTGTACTTACAAGAATGCTTGATGCAAAGAAAAGTATGTCCTGCAATGTTAGAAGTTTGTTAAAATATGGGAGAATTATGTGCGCACCTTAGCAATGAAGGAAAAAATAGATAGCGAGCGAGAGAGAACAGAAAAATCTCAAACAAGCTAAAGCATCTGAACACGGTGCTAGGAGAATACAGGAAAACAGACAAAATAAATAGGGAATATCAAATAAAGACAGAGAAGTATTTTGTATTGCAAACGGAGAGAACGGGCCAAAATGAAGAAGGCTTCTTTTTAACAAACCTTTTCGATAAACCAACCCTCTATAATATGGCCTGACAACATGTACCCCCAGGACCCCCAACAACGAATTCCTCAACCAGTGCGGATCACTTTGACCGCGCCCCCAGCACCTCCTCCACCTATTTCCATAGTTCCCAATGTTATGAATACCCCTAATACTGGGGTACCGGAAAGTCCATAGATAGGGTCTAATATAGTTAATACCCCCATGTTACTGACAGATGGAGGGTCTGTCCCCTCTCAGTCTGTTGACTTTACTCAATGGTCACCTCGTTTACAGTGATCAGCAAATAAATATAATACACCCATGAGATGCTCCTCGTTGGATGGCGGCACACCAGTTAGTACATGCACACAATTAGATAAACAAGAGAAGAAAATAATTTGGGAAATGGTTCATAAATGGATGGGAAAAGGGGTAGTAACAAAAGAAAATGCATTTAATACATTCCATCCAATGCCGCCAAGAACTAACAATTATGTTCTTCAATGTATGGCACAGCTCCTAATTGATTTCTTTAGAGAACTAGAGGCACAAACAGGGGGTAGTGAAGCAATCTCGCATGAATTAAACAATTATGGAGGGACAGTGAAGTTTCCACTGTGTCTGAGCACAAATGTGAAGATTGGTTCGAGCAATGTTATGCACGTGCCTCTCATCAACTTTTGTAAATTCCAGACTTAAACTATAGTAGTGTAGAGGAAAATGTTAGTGCAGCGAAAATGTTGCCATTGAGGGAAATACATATGCTGCCTCCTTCAGCTGGACAAGTACTGCTTGGACAAACGCAGAATGAATGGCAATAAAAAAGGATCTCCCTGATCTTAGAAAAGACCCCAAGAGATTCTATGGCAATTTGGAACAAGCCACTAATAGTGCCCGCATGACCCCGAAAGATATCGATATGTTGTTTGGCTATGTCGTGCCTCAGGAAATATGGGAAGAGGTGAGATGGAATGACCACACACAACTGAACATAGTTAGGGCTAACTTAGAACAAGATGATAGAAATAGATATGCAGGAGATCTGCCCCCGCAAAGTATTTGACGGTTGCATCAACTATTGATTAGGAGGCAATGAATGGAAGAACTGAACCTGGAGAGGCTAAAGCAAATAAAGCCAGTAAATGGAAAGCAAGAAAATTTAAGTTACAAACCACACAGCCAATGGCAAGCAACGGGCTGAAGACATTCCCAGGTCAACGTTCTGAAACTCTCTAAGATATCTTTAGGAAACCAGAAGCTGCGTGTTATATATTCTGTCCCTCGCTATCGGTTCCAGCCCATGGAGGTCCATTCTTTAATGGAACTCCATGGAGCTGGAGGCAAGAGCAGTTACAGTGCAGAGCCTTTCCTTGGTGGATCGCTTTTACTTAGATATTTAATAAAGCTGCATTTCAACTCACCTCTGCATAAGGTGGCTTTATTTCACTAGCGACGAGTGATTCTTGAACCTGCTGTTTCACTCCATGTGAGTAGGAACTTGGTGTTGCAAGTTCTGTGGGGCCTGCCAACGTCTTTCTTTGACCTGCGGGTCTTTGAGCCTGCCAACGCATTTGCCCATTGAGGAAAAGCCAACTGGTGCTTCACGACTGAGTTCATTTTGGATACATTTTTATATTAAATAAATATTGGGGCACGCGCAAGACCCTGCACCAGGAAGAATCTGAAGAATAACTGTCGGGGCACACACGCGATCCTACGCAGGGATTGGCTCATTTATGTGATGAGATGCACCTGGTATACCAGAACACGAAGCTGAGTCAGCTTGCGGTGAGGGAGAGCCAGGATGTCAACGTGGCAGCCATCTTCAGAAAGAATGAAGCATCGATGCACACAGTATGATAACTGGTGCGCAAACAATGAAGGCTGGCTGCTGCACAGCTGAACCTAATCGGTTGCGCTAGTTGGGCTAGAAAAAGCATCCAGGTTGCTGAGCAACAACCTAGTGCGAACGCTTCCTGGTAAAAGTGGAAAGTGTGGTAACAAGTGGTTTTAGTAGGTAAAGTTCACCCTCTAGTGGAACTGTATTGAATTTACGTGAACAGATACTATTAAGAGGATCTTATTAGGCATCCTTTACACCAATAGTATAAAATAAACTATTAAAATTAATCTTACTGACATACTTAAAAAAACTCTCTGCTCTCCCAAATAGTTGGTCTCCACTATTCTTTTCCTGGTGGGGCAGACTTGCTACAATTAAAATGATGCTACTCCTGATCATCAATTTCTCTCTTTCTATGCTCCCAGTCACTCTCCTTTTTCAATACCATCAATCGCTCCCTGACCAAATTTATATGGAATAACCGTAAAACTAGGATCTCACTCACCCGACTTCAGCAACCCAAGGAACTTGGAGGGGTTAATTTTCTAACATTAGGCGCTATCATTCTGCATTTACCCTGAAACAAGTTTGGACTTTTTTTATCTGACTCCTCACATACACCTTTAACGGCCTGGAGTTCTTTGGAACAATCCCAATACGCACCATTCTCCCTTGCTGTGGCCACCCGACTATCCCAGCCCCCTAGACGTTTCTCATAGCCCATTTTCTCATACTCAGCGGCAGTTGCTACTTCTTTGTTTAAAAGCTCACTCCTCTCACTCCGATAACTTTATGCTTACCCCTGTCTGGTATAACAAACACTTAAATATTAAAAACAGAGCTCTCTTTTGGAAAGAATGGATTGATAAAGGCATTATCGTATTGGATCACTTGATGATCAATGGGTCTCTTATAGATTTTACGGAGATCCATGATAAATATGATATATCTCCTTTACATGCTCCCCAGTATCCTCACCTTAGTTCATCTATCATTCCCTTCCAATCCCAAAACTCTTCCTTAGCTTCTTACAATCAGACATCCACCCTCTCACTAGATTTTTCAACTCAGCTCAAAGCCTCTCATATATATATATATAAGATATTATCTCATCCCTCTGTTCCTAGAACCAAATCCAGTATTGAACTCCTTTGGAAACAAGATCTGGCACATGAATACTCACTTCAAACCTGGGGCTCCATTTGGACAAAAATTCATACCTCTTCACGATCTGTGAGCACTACGCAGGCCCTTTACTATTTCTATAATAGGCTCTTCCTTACCCCCACAGATCTCCAAAAGTTCAGATTAATGGATGATTCGCAATGCTGGTCTTGCTCCCATGGTAATAGTGACTTACTCCATATGTTTTTCTCTGCCCTTTGGTCAAGAATTTTTGGTTACTTATTTGGAAGAAGTTGAATGGCATTTTATCTACTAGTGTTCCCTTTGATATTGTACACATTTTTCTGGGCAGTTCCTCTTCCATATGGAATGCCCAGGGAAGTGTCGGTAAATTTATCGATTTGTTTATAGCTATTACTTTTCAGATTATCACCTGCAATTGGAAGGACACTACCAAAATCTCGTATCAAGCTTGGTGGAACCTGTTATGTCATCATCACAGACTAGATCGTGCATATGCCACCTCCACATCCCTACTGATCAAAAAGGACTTGCTTTGGTTACCACTTACCACATTTCTTTCCAGGTTACCCGTGTGATTTATCTTGTATGTATTTTGCTATGAGCCCTTTTGATAATTTTTTTTTCTTTTGCTAATACTTTCTTTTTCTTTGTTATCATTATCTCTACATTTTTATCTTGCTGCCACTTATCATTCCCCTTTATCTCTCCTTTCTCCCCCTCCTTTCTTTTCTTCCTTCCTTCTTTCCCTCTCCCCTCCTTCTCAAATACTAAATCTCACTTGTCTAAGTATAGGTTCAGAAGGTTAAAATTAGTTTTAATTGTGTATTTCCTACTATAGTCCCAATTTTGTTATTCCTTTTTCTAGTAATGTTACTTTTTGACCTCTGCTTGTACAATGTATACTGATGTTCTACTTCGTGTTTCATCTCAATAAAGCATTCTAAACTCAAAAAAAGAGGATCTTATACAAATATTTGAATACCTACCCGTGTGAAATGGAAAGTTTACCAGTTCCAGTAATGTTCTTACTCAGCCCAGGGGAACCTGTGGTATGAGGCCTATCTGCAAGCTGTAGGGGGTGATATTTTTACTTCAGCAAGAAAATTTGCGCTTCTTAAACACTGTTTAGGCACAGAAGGAAGGAGAATTTTCAAGCATCTTCCACCGATTCCTAATGAGGAAGACACTGACAATGAGGTAGATGAGTACGACACTACTATGAAGCAACTGACTGAGAATTTTTTGAAGAAAAAAAGTAGTGATGGAAAAATTAAAATTTTTGAAAAGAGGACAACTACCTAGAGAATCAGTGGAGAGCTATGTAGCAATGTTAAGGTCTTTGGCAGGGACATGTGACTCCAGGAACCTTTTGGATGAAATGTTAAGAGATCAGTTAGTGCTGAAGCTTGACAACAAAAAAGTTTAAGAAAAGTTATTGAATACTGAAGACTTGACATTAATAAAAGCTGTGGAAATAGTACAGAGAGTGGAGAATACAGATGAAGGCTTGGAGGAATTGGCTGCTAAGGAAACGATTGTGTCCATGCAGAAGGGAGGCCAGAAAACAAAGAAGGAAATAACTTCCAGAAGGGGGCAGTCAAGGCTTCCTGGGTTTGTTTCAGGTGTGGGCTGAGGGGACATATGGCTATAAGTGAAGTGTGTCCTGTGATTGGACACGTTTGTCACAAGTGCAAGATGAGATGGAATTTTGCTTGCGTGTGTATGGGCACAATGGAGGAAGGGAAAAAAATGCCAAGACTCCAATTAGTACGGTGGAACATGATATTGATGAAGAAGGGTGTCATGAGATTATATTACAAATTGTACAAGTATGAAATGCATGTGACGACAATCCTTTTTGTGTGATTAAGGGGGAGTGTGGAAGCGTGAAGATTATGGTAGATTCGGGTGCAAGATATACTCTGATAGGTAAAGAACACTTGCCCAGGTTTCCGGACCATACTGTAAATCCACCTGACATCAAGCTGGTGGCGTATGGGAATAAACCAATTGATTTAGTGTTTTGTTTTTTTAGGCTCATCTGGAATTTCAAGGGGTGGAGGTACCCTCAGACGTTTATATTGATGTTAATGACCCTATCATTATAAATACTGATGCCTGCAATGTGTGTTCAGGAGCGGTGATACTACAGAGTAAGAATGGTTTGGATGTGGTCATTACATATGCCTCCATACCTGTAAGAGCTGCAGAAAAGTACTACTCTATTTCAATTAAATTCAATTCAATATTTATTAAAGATTTGGAACTCCAATGAGGTCCACATAAAAAGATACATACAAATTATTACATAAAATATATTAAAACATGCGGAGGCCCTTTAATGGCAGCAACTACATATACAGATTTTTCAACGCATAGCAGCTTTGGCAAATAAAGTTTGGGATTAGCAGCAAGAGGATTGAAGTAACAAAGCATATCCTTAATTGTGCAAAGAGCATTTAAGTAGCAGCCAGTTCATGAGCAAAATACAATCAAAAATCCAGCTTCAGCAGAAAGTTGAGTTTAAAATTAGCAGCAAGAGAATAGGAGTAACAAAGCATATCCTAACGTGAAAAAAGGCAGTTGAGTTATAGCAAATTCATGTGCAGAATTAAATCCGAAATCCAGCTTCAATAGAGAATCGAGTTTTAAAATCGGCAACAAGAAAGTGGGAGAAAAGCAAAACATATCCCAGTTGTGCAAAGAGCAGTTAAGTAGTAGCCAAAGCATGTGCAAAATACAATCAGAAAAAGGAGAGAATATTAATACTCTATAATAGGGTGACAGGCACAAGGGTAACAGCCCATTTAAAAGAATATATAAAACATTAAAATATATACATAAACTCCTTAAAAAAGTTGAATAATTTTACACAGACTACTTTGTTTTTCGGACAAAAGAGAAAGTCGCGGGCTGAAGCTACATCTTTAACACCATTTTGTAAAAACATCGGCCGAAGCTAGCGACGACGACTCAAAACCAATGCTGGACAGACAAACAAGACATGATCCAGGTTCTGAATGCTCAGCTCACAAAAATTACAAATGTTTCCATTTTTCATGTTCAGGGACCAGTTTACTGTTAAATCATTTAAAGTAAAAGATTCATGTGACATTGGGGACGCGCTTAAAGACCCGAGAATTATTTTAGAGTGCAAACCTACCTGCCGTGAGGTGAACAGCTCTCCAACTGGGGGAATCTTGCTTCCTGCACTCATTTCCATCGCCGTGAGGGGAACGGCTCTCCAACTGGGGGAATCTTGCTTCCTGCACTCATTTCCATCGCCGTGAGGGGAACGGCTGTACCGAACTCCATTGCCCAGCATCCCCTGGCTCCCGTGAAGCGCCTGACGTCATCTGGGCGCCCCGGAGCCTTACAAAAGCAGACGGGTGCCTCCGCAGCGCGGGACGCGCTTAAAGACCCGAGAATTATTTTAGAGTGCAAACCTACCTGCCGTGAGGTGAACGGCTCTCCAACTGGGGGAATCTTGCTTCCTGCACTCATTTCCATCGCCGTGAGGGAAACGGCTCTCCAACTGGGGGAATCTTGCTTCCTGCTCTCATTTCCATCGCCGTGAGGGGAACGGCTGTACCGAACTCCATTGCCCAGCATCCCCTGGCTCCCGTGAAGCGCCTGACGTCATCTGGGTGCCCCGGAGCCTTACAAAAGCAGCCGGGTGCCTCCGCAGCGCGGGACGCGCTTAAAGACCCGAGAATTATTTTAGAGTGCAAACCTACCTGCCGTGAGGTGAACGGCTCTCCAACTGGGGGAATCTTGCTTCCTGCACTCATTTCCATCGCCGTGAGGGGAACGGCTCTCCAACTGGGGGAATCTTGCTTCCTGCACTCATTTCCATCGCCGTGAGGGGAACGGCTGTACCGAACTCCATTGCCCAGCATCCCCTGGCTCCCGTGAAGCGCCTGACGTCATCTGGGCGCCCCGGAGCCTTACAAAAGCAGCCGGGTGCCTCCGCAGCGCGGGACGCGCGCGGGCAGCGCCCGGGCGAAGCCCGGGCCAAGGGCGGGCCCGTCCTTGCCCGTCGAGGACCGATCGTGGCTGGGCTGGGCAACATCTCTGACATCTGCTGTAGGCAATCTGATTTGTAAGTGTTGCCAATGAACGCATGGTCATCTTATGCTCCTAAGCTTTTTCCAACCATTGATGCAACCCTGCCTATGACTTCTGTATAAATCCCTAGGTACCTGTGCACCGCGTCTGTGCCATCCTCCCTATTGTGCCTTGCTTATATCATCTGGCATTATGTTATAGGGCACAAGTTGTCACTAGCCGTGGGTTGATAGAGGCTGCAGATAAACGTATTGCGGGGCTGTGGTGTTTATTGGACATTTTGAACTCTTTCCATCTACGCTCCCCCTCAATTGTTTCATGCACAGCTATTATATCCTCCACTCGCCGTCGCTCTTTTAAATAAAGTTGCAGCAGCTGTGCGGAGGATTCCAACTATAGACATTGATTCACTGGAAGGCGGTCACTGAGACTCTATGAGACTTTCTGCTGATGCACTTGGAAGTCTATTAAATCTTTGACTGACTGATTAGTGTGTGGGCAGTTGGTATAGGGTGGCCTTTTTTAGATCAAACTAGTTTGGATTGGGCCTGTGTCCCTAGTTATGCGCCTATCTTAAGACATCAGATCTATAAATTCCTTGATTTTATTGCCTCACTTATACCCTCTTTATTGGAGCCATTGTTTGTGCAACCCAAGACTTAGCTTATTATCAGAGTACCCTCCTTGGTATTGATACCTACATCTTGGTCCCAATTTAGAGGGATGTCGTCCCTGAGGTCGGGTAGGAAGATTACGCGGGACAGCGTTGGGGGTTGCGTCTCGGGGACCCTGGATAATTTTATCACTAGAGCAGCCCGGGTCCTCGAGCAGGAAATAGTTCTAACGGAAAAAAGACTATCCATGGAACTATCTGCCAAGAGATCATCTCTAGGTAACCTCATGACAGCTATGTCCCCTGGTTGTAGGTCACCCCAAGCCATTTTTGTCCAACCCGCTAGTACTGAGCTAGGTCTAGAGGCTCGCCCGGTACCAGGCTCACCGGATAATTCTTCAGTTATTCCCAATGGCCCTGTTTCCAGTGGTTTGCCATTAGATGTCATTGATACTCACCCACAGCCCCCCATCGATCCGACAGGTACTGCTAAACTGACACCGGGCGCCAAGCCTCGTTCTATCCAGGGGAAGAATAAACGTAGGGGAGCGAACATCAAGGACAAACGAGCTAAAGTTCTCAAATTGACCAAACCCTTAAACCCCCGTTCTGTTCCCCTTTCTCATACGCCACCTAGTACCCCTGTCGTTCATGCGAGTTCTGCGCCATTACCTTCCCCTGCTTCCTTGCCTTCACTACTCTCCTTGCCCTCTATCTATGTCGAGCCCCTGGAACAGCTACTTAAGTCCTTTTTTCTACCACTATTTGAGAAAGTCAATCAGCTCTCTCATTCACTCGAAAAATTAGAGGTTATGATGCACACTAATATGGCTTTATTGGAGAAGCATACTGTGACCACATTAACACCTGACACAGTTATAGAGGTGGAGGCCGTCCCTACTGGTACCACTTCAATGACCGTAGCTCACTCTGATCGCTCAGTTTATAAAGCCCAAACTGTGATCATCCCTCACCACCCACCAAGTTCCACCTCTTTCCTCGTTACAGATAGTAACGCAACCACTAATAGGAGTAAACCCACTACTAGTTACTCCACTGTTGAGGGTGATTGTCCCCCTTTAAAACTACCCTGTATTAACCTACCTCCAGAGTCTCACCCTTATACTGTTGTTTTGGTGGGCGTTCCCAGTCTCTCGCGGGGCAAGACCGAGTCCCATAGTGAGCTCAAGAACAAGGTCACTTACTGGTTAAACTGTAATAGGCCTTTACCAGTCACATCCTGCGCTGAAATTTTAACCGTTCGCAGGGTGTGCTGGCCGGGCAACGGGGCTAAGAGAGTGGAAGGGGATTGTGTGCTTATTCATTTTAGAGACCCCAAGGTGGTGAGTTATATATGTTCTCATCCTAATACCTCGAGTGCCTCCAAAATCATTGCCACGGATCTGTCATATTTTTACCCTCCCGTGCCTAATTCTTTATTTAATATTTGGTCATCTGGTTGGAAGAGGGTTCCTAGGGGCTCCCGTAGAGTGCAGAGTTCGGATTTCCATCTTCCTTTATTCAATCCATACACTCCATTGAGTTCCTTGGACGGGGTTGATTGACTATCTCTCAATCCTCGTCGGGGGGTTCTTGTGATCAGGGCCCTTGATGGACCCGTTCTTCACAGACCCTTCAGCCGGGGTGAACTTGGGAGCACTCATACAGTCTTGGGTCCTTTACCCCCTAGCTTTTTTTGTGTCACACAACCTGCCCATTTACATAAGCCCCTTACTTCATTAGTAGTTCTGGAGAGTTCCTATACATCTTTGTCTTGTACTCCTACCAACAGCAACTCTGTCAGTACTGTGTCGGCCCCTGATGAGATTGAGTCGTATACAGTTCCGCCTCTCCCTGGAAGCACTGCCCTTTGCACCCTTGTGACGGAGAGTGTGGTTCCTGATAGTAGTGAATCGCCCCCAGTGGTTTCGAGCCCTTTACAGCTAGCATCAGCACAAGTTATTAACTCCAGCCCCATTACTTCTAATAAGCCCAACGTATGTAACTTCATTAGTTCGAACATTGCTGGAGTAAGATCTAAGAGGGATGATGCTGATTGGATTAGTTTTATTAGTGCCTATGATATTATAGCGTGCCAAGAAACTTGGGATACCTCCCCTAATTTTTGGGTGGATGGTTTCTCTACCTTTGCTATCCCAGCTGTCCCTAGCAAATCTGGTAGGGCTAAGGGTGGCCTCACATCTCTTTTTTCTTTAAATTTGAAAGGCACACTTAGGCAGGTGGACAGTAGGTCACTAAACCTCTTAATTGTAGATTGGGCTGTTTCAGCAGATTATCATGTTTTTATTATTAACTTTTATAATTCTTGGGATAGAGATTTGGAAACAGGCCACATAAATATCCTGGAGATTAACCTCTCTACGCTCAGTCAAAATAAACATATGAATTACGATTTGGTTTTATTAGGTGATTTTAATGTCCATCCATGTATGGATTTGTGTTTGGTTAAAGAGCACGAGGACATGATGGTATTACAGATACCACATTTCGAACACTCAAAAGGGGGCGAAGCCCTAGAAGAGTTGCTTGCAAATTATAATCTGTATGAACCCGATATTTCGGAGGCAGGGGAAAGAACTGTCACTTATAAAGGTTCAACCCCAGGCACCATAGTTGATTACACTTTTGTGAGTGCAGGTTTTCTTTCCAGAGTGGTCTCCTATGGGGCCTTGGTCTCAACACACAGTGACCATAACCCTGTCCTGCTTGCTGTAATATGGAACGATTGGTTGGGCATTAACATCCGCCCTAGCAACCCGGGATCAGTTCTATGCCCCACAGATCAAGGGAGAAGGCTCAAATGGGCGAAAGTAGTGCCTGGAAATTTCTTGCAGGATTTGATGCCCAAACTAGACAGCTATGTCGAGACTTGTCAGAAGGAGGGCTCCCTAGCTCATGAAGTTATGGGAGCGTTTGAAAGTATCTGTGCACAAATATCCACTGCCCTCACGGTTAAGAGCACTCGTGGTGTTGAGAAAAAGCATGGATGGTTCGACCCTAAATGTTCTAAAGCCCATAAAGCCTTACTAACAGCTTTGAAACGATCCCCGAAAGACAGGACCGAGGTTGCTATGGCTAGGAAGGAGTATAAGGCTACTATTATGGGGAGAAAGCATGCCATAAAACAGCTGGCATGGGAGAAATTAACTTCCAGTGATGTTTTGCGTAATAGCTCCCAGTTTCTGGCCACCGTGAACCAATCCTTCTTTTCCGAGGTAGATAACAACTTAATGGATTGTGTTATACGAGATGATAAATGGCTCAATCATTTTAGCAATGTTTATGGTGCCAGTGATCCGAGCTTAGTCAATAGTGGCTGGGAGCCCTTGGATTGTCCCCCTTTAGTTTTCACTTCCGCCGAGGTGGAGAGGGCCATTATGGAGATATCCAAAAATAAAGCCCCGGGACCGGATGGGGTCCCGGGAGACTTTTATTTGCTCTCGCCAAAACTCTGGGCAGGGGTTTTGACCCAAGTATTTACAGCAGCCAATAGTAACATCTTCCCCAGCAGTTGGACCACATCTGTCATCGTGCCAATCTTTAAAAAGAGCCAGCGCGATGACCCGGGGTGTTATAGGCCCATTTCCCTCCTTGACTCTGCCATTAAGATCTTGGGGAGAGTCTTGCTTTACCAACTCACAGATAACATCGAGAGGAGAGGTGGCCTCTCAAACCTGCAATATGGCTTTAGGGAAAAAAGGGGCACCGTGGACCAGTGCCTAAACCTCCATATGATAATATCAAAATACACAGTTGCCAAGGAGGGGTCCCTGTTTCTGGCGTTCATGGACCTCTCCTCGGCTTTCGACCTGGTGAATAGGTCAAAACTGTGGGCTGTTCTACTGGAACTGGGGGTTGATAAGCCCCTTTTGAATTTTATGGCACTACTCCATCAGGACCTCTCTGCCAAGGTGAGAGTCACAAAAGAGGGTAGATGCACTAGCCACTTTAAATCGGTTAGAGGAGTACGGCAGGGCTGCATCCTGGCCCCCCTCCTTTTTACCATCTATATTAACAGCCTCAGTAAACATCTCGAGGCCGTGGAGGGGGACGTGCCGCGTGCAGGAGAGACAAGGATACCTGCTCTCCTATATGCGGACGACGCTGTCCTGCTAGCTCGCACTGGGGTTGCTCTTCAACGTTTGTTGGACTCCTTTGGGGCTTTCATGGACCAACTTGACCTAAAAATTAATACTAAAAAGTCCCACACTATGGTGGCTACTCGCTACATAAAGAAAGGTAAATACATTTCTTTCTTTTGTAAGGGTGAGGTAGTGTCAAGGGTCGCTTCATTTCCCTATTTGGGGGTAACGTTTGATGAAAGGGGTACCTGGGGCCCGCAGATCAAGGCAAAGAACCTCTCAATGGCCAGAGCCACATCGGCCTTATTGGGATTCTCTAATAGGCTGGGTGCAAGGCCCATGGAGGCCCTTTTAAAAATTTACGAGGCTAAGTGTATCTCCATAGCCACATATGGTTCAGCCCTATGGGGGTTTGTCCATCAGGAATCATTACAACGTGTGGAAAATAAGTTTCTAAGAAACCTTTTGTCTGTTCCCCAGTCTACCCCCACTTACTCGATTCACAAGGAGGTGGGCTTAGACTATGTAACAGATAAGCTTGGTCTAGCACCCCTAATATGTTGGTTAAAGACATGGCTTAATAATGAATTATCTCTCAACCATGTTATCCTGCAGGACGTCATGTCCCTGGATCATATGAATAAAATTTCATGGTTGGAGTATGTAAAAAGCACTTTTTCCAACCTAGGCCGTCCCAACCTTTTTGCTCTGCCATCCTCTATTAAGAAAGAGGATATCAATTGGACCAAAAAACATTTTATGGATAAGGCGAGACTGGCCCGTGAGGAACAGGAACTGACCAAAATGACAGTTAGATCTCATTTTATGCTGTCATCCTCCCCGTCCCTGGAGCCATATCTCTCGATTGTTACAAAGCCCTTCCATAGACACTTGCTAATCAAATTTAGGTTCAACTTAATCCCCTATACCTTAGGTTGTTTTCAGACGTGGAGCAAATCGGAAAGGGGCTCGCCGTGTAAGTGTGATGACTTTTCCACTCAGGACACTATGCACTTTGTGATGTTTTGTAGTTTTTACAGGACCCCAAGAAAAAAATATTTGTTACCCATTTTATTAGAAGCTGGGTTTGTTCAAGTTAGGCCTGCGTTAATTTTTCTGCAGCTTCTGGGTAGCACTCGCATAATATTCTCTGTGGCAAGTTTTTTGGTTGCCGCACAAAGAATTAAAACAAAGAAAAGGGCATTACCAGCCATTGGGGAGATTCAATGCGCATAAAAAGAGCATTTGTGATTATATAAATTTTGCCCCATCATGCACTTTCCATTAGAATTTTTGCATTCTCATAAATTTTGTGATCTGCTGACTGTCGTTTGATCTCAATTTATGTTTTGTATTTTTATCTTGTACATATTGTTGTTTTATGGTTTTTATGATTTTTAACAAAATCGAATAAAGTATTTTTGACTGACTGACTGACATAGGATGAGCCAGCGTAGAATTCCATGTTCTAAGTTCCAGGATAAATATTTCTGGGAAATTCTCGGGGAGCTCATCCTGGTTATTATCTTTAATCTCTCTTTAGTATTACAGAATTTGATATCTCTATTAAAGCTGATCTTAACACTTAGGGTTTTTAAAAGGGATTTAAATTTGAATGGCGGGAGGGTAATCCCTGATTCTTCTTGTACACAGAAGAGATATAGTGCCAGAGAGAAATCACGATATAAGGAATATTTCCCTCCAATACCGCCAAAGATTTGACACATGAAACCTCTTAATGAGTAAAGCTCGCTATTTTTTAACTGGTAACGTAAAACCCTGGATACACCTTGGATATAGGAGCTAATCAGGCCAAATTCCAGTCTAATAGCAGCTGTTGGAACTAATGTGTTAAAATTGCACAATTACGTACAATCTGGCCTTAAATCCCATCTAAAAAACTCCAATCCTTTACAGGGATTGATTCGATAGCATAAAGCAGAGTTGGAGGGATTTTTGCTTTGAAAACCTTCAACAGATGTAAAAAATGCCTTCTGCCCATTGCACTATAGAAAATGCGCAGACCATTAGCGTGGGATACAGCTTTACTGGAAGTGTGTTTAATATGAAGTTTATTCTTTGTATTACCCGCTATTAGTTTCCCTAAGTAAAGGTATGAATCTACCACCTCCAGCTTTTCAAGACCAATTTGCCACTTAAAATTACTTGATTTTCTACTTCCGTTGCATTTCATGATTAAAATTTTGCTTTTTGATACATTTATCTTCAAGAAAGGAGCCATTCTGTAATGATATCAGCTTTTTATTCAGCCCAATACGGATTAGGTTCATTACTACTATATTGTCTGCATAAAAAAAGACATGCGAAAGGACGGCTGCCTATCTTTGGTGCATCTCCCTCTAACTGGGAAAACCAATCGGGTAAATCTGCTATATATAAGGATAATAGTAGCGGTGCTAGTATGCAACCTTGTTTCAGGCCATTTTCTATGGGAATTACAGATGATAAGCCTTGGTCACCTCCCATTAGTACCTGGCACCAAGTTTGAGAATGTAATGCAATAATTAAGGATAGAATGGGAGCAAGCAGTCCCATATTATGCAATTTTCTCCATAGTAATGGTTGGTCTACCTTATCAAAGGCCATTGAAAAATCTATGAAGGCCATATAAACGTTTGACCTACGAGAGATCATGTATTTCTCCTCAATTAGTTTCAACATGGAGATGTTATCCAGGGTGTAATGATTTTTCCTAAAACCGGCTTGTTCTGTAGGGAGGACCTTCTTCTCCATCACCCATTCCGAGAGGTGATCGAGAATACTACGAGCAAATATTTTCCCTGCAGTGGCGTAACGAAACTTGAGGGGGCCCCCCTGCAAAGTACATGGAGGGGGCCCCCCATTCTCCTCGCTAGTCAAGAGCCCTCAGGCCAGCGACCCGTCATACTGCAGGGGTTCACCCCAGCCATAAAAAAAGGATTCTGGTTCCTCTATTGGTCACATCCGCCCTCTCATCGAGCGATTTACATACATCAGTAAATGCTGCTGCGCCCTCCAGCAAAGTTACATAACACTGCCTCCAGCCGGCCCACCAAACACATCCTCCTACTTGATGAGCCACCTTCAAGCGAAGCCCTCTCAGTTAACCACCTCCAAACGCAGATCACTTCCGTCTTGCCTGCTACTAACTCATCCATTACACTCTACCCTCACCCCTATGAAACCTGCAATTATGCTTTTCTGCCCGCCTTTAAAACCACCCCTCGGATGTCACTGCAAACCTGTGACCGCCGCCTACTGCTCCCCTGTCCATCACCCACAGAAAGACTGATGACCGGTCACCATCTAACCACTGCCTACCAGTAAAGGCAGAGCCTTTCAGCTGCTGGCCTCCCCAATGCCACTATGGAAGTTTTAAAAATGTTGAACAATCTCTGCAACTGACCACCTCAAAACATTTCTTCCTGCTAGCCTATACGGCATCAAAACCGTTCCTGCTACTTTTCATCCCCTGCATGATGCACACAATAATATCAAATGTACAAAGGGTCCGATTTTTGTTTCCTCACGCCAACATTAATTTACACTATGTACCCCACTAAACCATACCTGCTGTCAAAGGCAAACCAGATCCCATATGTAGCACCAGTCAACAAGTACCCCAAGGACAAACACCAGAGAGAATGAGCGATTCATGAATTAAACCTACAATGACAACGTAGCATTTCCCCACCAACTGTCAGCCCAGCGAAGTCTGCAACCGCACAGTAGCCATCAATACCAGCAACGTCTAAAGCGCATTTCCACTTCCTTTCTTTGGCAGTTCGTACGCCTTCTGGGCGCCATCTACCACAGACCACAGCATTCTTTGTCTCCCTAAGACTAACCGAATGCTGTCGGTGAACGCTTCTCTTCCCTCTTCCTTACTAATAACTAATGGAGGATAACGAAAAAACTATATAGTATTTTCTTATGCAAATAGCGTATCAAGCACTTGCTGCCCGCAGTCCTCGCCAGATCCACACAAATCAATATTCTGCTATCGCACCATCCTGTCACCCCTATTATTATCTGAAGATATTTTTTTATCCCTTCCTTGAACTGGGAAAAGCAATACTTTGCACAAAAAAAAGTCCCTTTAAAACCTTTGCTACTTACAGACTCGCAAAGCACTTCCTTGTTTTACTAACTGTTGTAAAGCAAACGGATAACTCATTCTAGGATTGGGATTATTGTTTAGAGGTGTGGAAGTTAATACTGAGACATAGGATGATTTTTTGCATACACTCGTTCTTCCCTGCATGCGCACACAAAGCAACATTAAAATTTAGCTAAACAAATTGTTCAGAAATGTACCGGAAGGTAAAGAAACAGCCCAAATTATTTTTACAAAGAAAAATAGACAATCGTCAACTTTATACCCCATGACATAAAAGCCTTAGCGTGCACAGCTTGCTCAAATCCACGCTACCTAATTCTACCAAACTCAGCACATTTGAACATCTCATAATTCCATGCCACACAATTCAACTATAAATAATTTAACCCTACATTCCATACCACATAATTACAATCCTAAAAATGAAAAAACATATACTTCTACTTCACTCCATACCACATAAGTCCACATCACATAACATTCCACACAACTTAATAGCACTCCAAACCACATAATTACACTCCACACAACACAATTTAAGTATACATAATTCCACTTCAACCTATATAATTATACGTCACACAACATATTTACACTCAACTTTAAAACACAGAATTACCCTCCACAAAATACAACTCTGCAACATGCTACATAATTCCACTCCGCACAATTATACACCACACCATGCCACATAATTCCACACGTCTCACAATTCCACAATTCATCCCCACACAATTCATCACACATAATTACTCCACATAATACCACTCAGCACCACATAATTAACCTCCACATAATTATGCTCTCATCCATATTGCATAAATACACTCCACATAAATCCAGTCTGCCACGTAGCAACATTCCACATAACTACACTTCACACCATGCCTCATGATACCACTCAACATAATTTTCACCCAGCAGCGAACACTTCCACGTCACACATTTCAACTCTACACATTTCCATTCCACACCACATAATTCAACAACAAACTACAGAATTCAAACCAACAACAGAATACATCCAATCTACACCACAAAATTCCACATCATGCTATAATATTTAACAGCACACCACATAAGTAAACTCCACTACATACCACTCTACAACGCAAAATACCATTCCAGATAATCTCACTCCAAGACACACAATCCCACTCCATGACACACAATCCCACTCCACATAATTCCAGTACACTCAATACCACACAATTACTATCCACATAATTACATTATTTCGCTACACAGATCCAATCCACACAACACAATTCCACAACTAACAATTCCAATCCAAACCACATATGTCCACTTGACACCACACACATTCACTCCACTCCAAGCAGAAAACACATAGGTAGAATACACTGTCCTTTACAATGTCAATAGCTCTAACTCTAACAAATGCGAGACCAATTGCATTGCAAATGCTTGTTTACCTTCCAATGCGACCGAGCAGATCCTGTTCATTTTTTTTATTTTTATTTATTTTATGGAGTTTTATATAGCTCGAACTTGACCCGTATCGGGTATCATAGCGCTTTACATGAGCACCAGTTGCGTTACATGAGGACACATTCATATTTGTTAGGCACAGGGAGATTAAGTGATTTGCCCAGAATCACAGGATGTTCAGCGTCATTGTTGAAACTCGAACCCAGTTCCCCAGATTCGAGGTCGACTGCCCTAGCCGTTAGGCCAACTCCTCTCCCAAGTATGAGTAAGAATAGGCATAAGAAGGGCGAAGCAGAAGAGCTGAAGTATTTAGATGTAAAAGTAGTGGAAGGTAGGTTCAAGTAGGAGTATGCAGGAGTAAGAGTGCAAGTAGGAGTAGGTAGGACTAAGTTAATGGTAATAAGGGCATTGGTAAATACGGTAGCAAAAGTAAGAATAGCAGTTAGAAGACGTAATAGGAGTAAGAGGAGAAATGAGTAAGAGCAGGAGGAAATAGGCGTAATAAATTGTAAGGGGAAGCAAGAGTATGTTGGAATAATAAAACGTAAGAGTGGGAACAAATATGAGGTGTAAGAGAAAGGTAAAATTAAGAGGTTACGTAGCACAGTAAGAGGAAGTATGCAACATATGAGTAGAAACAAAAATCAGCAGTAGGCATAAGTAGGAAAAGTTAGTAAATTAAGTGCAAGATTAATGAAAGCAAGATTGAAAGAGACCAAGATGAGAAAAGAAAGACGAAGACAGCAAATCCTTCCATATTCTTCTACGACTCCAGTGCTAACAAAGCATGACATGCTTTTCATTTTATGTACACATCAGATGAAGAGCAAGGACCTTCTATTAAGCGATATTGTAACACGCTTCAGTTGGTAACTTGCGTGCAGCTGAAATAGGTACAATTTATATGTATTATAGCGCTCACAAACAGCATAAGCGTGTTTCTTGGCACTATTTCAACAAAAGTTAACGCTATGCCACTGAGAGAGGTGCAATTTGTTTTATTAATGGGTTGCACACAGACCGGTCTCTGTGACGTGCTGTTCGACGAAAAAGTGCAAGAAAAGACTTCTTAATACCACGTGAGCAGCACTTCAGAACTGTTTGGATAAAGCTTAGCCGATGCCCGGGAGCCGAATAGTGATTTTTGTGTGTCTCTGGCGCCCAGTAGCAGTGCGTTTACCCCGAGGGCCACATTTGGCATGTTCTGATTTGAACTCACCATTATAGAGAGAATGTAATACTAGGTCATTTATTGTCACATGCAACAAGGGTTGTCAATCCCGGCCCCCTTTCTCTGTAGTCCCCGGCACCTGTTTAGAGGTGGACAGGAAGGAGCCCTTTCTCCTTCCAGCACCGCAAGCAATACCACAGAACAGCGCCAAGGCCAACACAAACGGCTCCCGGTAGCTCAGCTCATGTGCCCCGGTAGATGTGAGGCTGTGAGCTGATGAGTAAGAGGTTTAGGAGCAGGGTGAGGAGCTGGCAGCCTACACCAGGGTGGAGCAACAGCACCAAGGCGTCTACAGCAACAGGGGACGGGTCTCCTCAGCTCCGAAGTGTGAGGCCAGAACGTGGGAGCCATGCAGCGGCAGCCAATGCTTGTGAAGCAAGTAATCAAGCATTGGCAAAGGTAAAATAAAACCAAGCTAGTGCCAACTAACACGAAGGGTGGGACGGGGAATGGTAAAATTGGGGGCAGGAGGTAGGCCCGGCTCCAGGAATTTTTATTTGGGTGGGCCAAGGGTACATTCGGGTGGGCCACTGCTGGCCCAATTTATCACTTATATATCTAGCCAGGCCTGCTTCTGGGCCCTCCTTTATCTCTCCTTACTCTTACAAGGCACAGTAAAACGCACTCTTTTCAAAGTCTCTTTCTAAATGTTATCACTCTCAAAAAGTGCTTTTCTTCCATGCAATGTCCCTTTGATGGGAAGAGGAAGTTTCTAAGGTGGGAGTATCAAGCAAGTGAACCTACCCGGGCTCCCTCTGTGCGAGCCTTCAGGGAGAAACCCTCTTCATTACTACCTCCACCTGACCTCTGACTCTGCAGCGCACTCTCTTACAGGCTTGATTATCCACTTTTCTACCACCCTTCACCATCACACCTTATCTCACACCTGACCTTGGGCCCTAGCCACATATCAGCAACCATTCAGTTCCACTTTCACTATTCCCCGTAAAAAACAATAGTAAAATCACCTTCAAACTTGAAACATTGAATATAGCAGTAAAAATAATTAGCATGCATGATAAAGTATGCTCCACAGTTGTCCTAATCACCTGACTGTTAATTAAATAAATGAAAACAGAAAGGCCATGACAGGGCCGGCTTTATTGCTGGTGCAAACGTCTTTTTGACCTCTTTTTTTACCTCTTTCTCTGTAGATAGCTTAACTACCACCCTCCAACACTACCCTTCATCTCGCCATAGCCACTCCCCCTCATGGCCTCCTCCTCAGACTCCCTAACTACCACCCTCCACCAGTGTCCCCCATCTTTCTGTAGCTCCCCCACACCCCATGACCTCCTCCTCAGATTCCCTCACTGCCACCCTCCACCAGCGCCCCTCATAGCTTCGTATTTCCCCCCACCCCATGACCTCTTCCTCGGATTCCCTGCCACCCTCCATCAGTGCCCCTCATCTCTCTGTAGTTCCCCCTCATCAGATTCCTTCACTGCCACCCTCCACTAGTGCCCCTCATCTCTCTATAGTTCCCCCCACCCCATGACCTCCTCCTCGGCTTCCCTCGCTGCCATCCTTCACTAGTGCCTCTCATTTCTCTGTAGCACCCCCACCCCATGACCTCCTCCTCAGATTCCCTCACTGCTCCCTCAACCAGCGCCCCTCATCTCTCTGTAATTCCCCCCGAGCCCCATGACCTCCTCCTCGGATTACCTCACTGCCACCCTCCACCAGTGCCCCTCATCTCTCTGTAGTTCCCCCCACCCCTGACCTCCTCCTCAGATTCCCTCACTACCACCCTCCACCAGTGCCCCTCATTTCTCCATAATTCCCCCCACCCCCATAACCTCCTCCTCAGATTCCTTCACTGCCACCCTCCACCAGCACCCCTCATCTCTCCGTAGATCCCCCCACCCGTGACCTCCTCTTTGGATTCCCTCACTGCCACCCCCCACTAGTGCCCCTCAGCTCTCTGTAGTTCCCCCACCTCATGACCTCCTCCTCCGCTTCCCTCACTGCCAACCTCCACTAGTGCCCCTCATTTCTACATAGCCCCCCCACCCCATGACCTCCTCCTCAGATTCCCTCACTGCTCCCTCCACCAGCGCCCCTCATCTCTCTGTAGTTCCCCCCACCCCATGACCTCCTCCTCAGATTTCTTCACTGCCACCCTCCACCAGTACCCCTCATCTCTCTGTAGTTCCCCTCCACCCTGTGACCTCCTCCTCGGATTCCCTCACTGCCACCCTCCACTAGTGCCCCTCATCACTCTGCTGTTCCCCCCACCCCGTGACCACCTCCTCTGACTCCCTCACTGCCACCCTCCACCAGTGCTCCTCATCTCACTGTAGCTCCCCACCCCATTACCTCTTCCTCGTTTTCTCTCACTGCCACCCTCCACTAGTGCCCCTCATCTTTCCGCAGCTCCACCCCCACTCCAGGACCTCCTCCTCGGCTTCCCTCACTGCCACTCTCCACTAGTGCCCCTCATCTCTCTGTAGTTCCCCCCACCCCGTGACCTCCTCCTCTGACTCCCTCACTGCCACCCTCCACCAGCGCCCCTCATCTCTCCGTAGCTCCCCACCCCATGACCTCTTCCTCGGATTCCCTCACTGCCACCCTCCACGTGTGCCCCTCATCTCTCCGTTGCCCCTCTCTCATATCCATTCCATTTGTTGTACAGCGCTACTCATATGAGTTTAGGGTGTCACAGTACTTTACATAATAGCACGCATTATACAGAGACAATAAATCAGTCTATGGGGAATGTCACATAAACCAATGAGGATTACAAGGTGTAGAAATCACGTCATCCATACTGGTGGGCAATATATTTTACGGGGGTTTGGACTGGAGAAGCACAAACTCAGGATTTAAAGAGTACTCCAGTGGTTGGGGGTTGGCTTTACTGATAAAAATGTATAACTGCCCAAACTAACTCTTTTTGGCAACATTAGAATAATGAAGGAATGGAGAAGTTCTAACTATATCACAATACAAAAAAGCGAAGTTTGTATGCAGCTTTTTAAAGACAGTTCATAGGTCACTGTCCTATGTTAGGATAGTAACTTCTGAACTGCAAGTAACACAAGGATATCTGTGACAGAGGTAGTAACCCACTGAGCTATTCCCATAAAATTCAGTTTATCAGCATTTAAAAACTACCAACAGACAAATGGTTACTCTGCAGCAGGATCGTAAATCACCAGTCATCTGCACAGTTTTTATTGTAGTTGTACATCAGTGGCAGATTCACTGGGAGGGCCATGGCTCATGTTTGGGCCTGGCAGGAGGTAACATATCCTGCACTTGTTAGTGGTGTGAGACAAAGAAAAGGGTCAGCGACAGGAGGATATTTACAGCTGGGACTAATTAAAGTCCCAGATAACCTATCTGTAGAAATGTAAATGCAGCATTTTAAAACATATCAGGCATTTGTTATCAACCCACAACATAGCATGTTTTTTGAAGGAGCTCACAATGAAAACTCAAAATCAAAACTGCTAGGCTTACCGACAACGCTGCAGAATGTTATCTGCCCTGCTCTTTACAAGTCTAACCTCTCTCCCTGAAAGCCCCGGTGTTTCTGAAGAGTGCAGGGCCCCATCCTTTTTCCGTCCGGCTCTGACTGAAGAGAAACAATGTAACTTGTTACTTTGTTTCTCTTCAGTTCAGCCCTGGGTCTGCGGGAGGAGCAGGCTGCAGACTGCACCTGCTTTCTAGAGCAAGCCTTTCACAGCTCTTTACTGAAGAGCTGAGGGGGCCCCCTTCACCTACTGAAGACTGGGGGCCCCCCGCACCGTGGGGGCTGCGGGGGCGTTTGTTACGCCCCTGTTTCCCTGCTGCATCTAATAAGGCTATTTACCGGTAGTTACCTGGATGGGTTCAAGGGCCCTTTCTGTGCAGAGAGATTAAAATACTTCCAGACCAAGATGGTAGTTTCTTCCCCAGAGAGTAACAAAAATTAAACAATGGGGCTAGGTACGTGGCCCACAAAAGTGGCTCCTTTTTGATTACCGTCATGGGGATTTTATCCGGACCCATTGCTCCTGAAGATCTCATTTTTTAAATAGATCCAACCACGTCATTCACTGAATGTGCATAGTTGAATATAGGAGTTTCAAATGAGTCAGGTGCAGTTGGGGACATAGCTGTTAGAATTAAAATTAGCAGAGTAGAGTTCTACCAGGTGGAGTTTCCAATCCTCTTCTTTAATAGGAATGGGGAGATTTCACTCTTGTGCCGCAGCAGTCAGTGATTATTTTCCAATACTTTTGAGAGTTATGTTTTTTAGGCCGCCTCTTTTGACTGCACCCATACGCCATCTTCCTTTATTTGTTTTAAGGAGCGTTTTTTTTCTGCCTTTTCCTCTTTAATAGGTTTATTAGATTACTTCGTTCGATAGAAAAATACAGGAACTAGTTTATTCATTTCCCTATTTAAAGTGAGCATTGGATTAAATTATGATCTCTGTTTAGTGGGAGCACAGAACAAGTTACTTACCTTCAGTAACGATGTATCTGTAAGAAACATTAGTTAGTTAGATTCCTCACCTTAGAATATCCCCAGGCGTCAGACTGGATCCGGAAGATTTTTCGTCAGCAATACCCCTTGCGCGTCGCTAGGCATCGTCTGCGGCTCTGCGTCCGTCGTCGGAGTCGTGCGCCGGAATGACGTTGGAGTACTTAGACGCCGCCCTCGCGCGCTGACGTCAGTTCTTGTACATAGCTTTCCGCGCCAGGAACGCAGAGCCTTGCAAGAGACCGACACTGGTGCCAAAAAATCTAGGGCCCTGAAAAGGATAGCCTTAACCCTAGATGTCAGTTCGCAGAACGGGGAGGATGGGTGGGTCGGTGAGGAATCTAACTAACTAATGTTTCTTACAGATACATCGTTACCGAAGGTAAGTAACTTGTTCATCTGAGAGAAACACGTTAGTTAGATTCCTCACCTTAGAATAGACACTCAAGCAATACCAACCCCGGTGGTGGGTCTGCGAACCAAGATCACACCAGAAAGTCCTGGAGGACAGAACGGCCAAAGAAGCCATCCCTCCGGACTTGGTTGTCTAGGCAATAATGCCTGGCAAACGTGTGCAGCGAAGCCCACGTCGCCGCCTGACAGATGTCCTGCAGAGGGACTCCCCGTCCCAAAGCAGTAGTAGCCGCCGTGGCCCGAGTAGAATGGGCTCGCAGCCCAACAGGAGGGTCCTTTTTTGCCAAGGAAAAACAGATTTTTATACACAAAACGACCCACCGGGAGATGGTCCGTTTGTGCACAGCTTTTCCCTTCTTTGCACCCACGTAGCCAAAGAAAAGCTGGTCGTCCACTCAGAACTGTTTTGTGCGGTCCAAATAAAAGGAGAGCGGACGTTTTGGGTCCAGACGGTGGAGCCGCTCTTCCTCTTTGGAAGGATGCGGAAAGAAGGTGGGCAAGGTGACAGATTGCCCAAGATGAAAGGGGGGTCACCACTTTCGGTAGAAAGGAAGGACGAGGCCGAAGGACAACCTTGTCCGGATGAACAGATAGAAAAGGAGGCTTGGACGATAGAGCCTGGAGCTCACTCACCCGTCTAGCCGAGGTGATGGCTACCAGGAAAGCAGTCTTAAGAGTCAGAAGACGAAAAGGACAATTGTGAAGAGGCTCAAAGGGAGCGCACATCAGGAATGTTAAGACAAGATTCAAGTCCCACTGAGGCATTACGAAAGGGACAGGAGGGAACGTGTGAGTAATGCCTTTAAGAAAGCGAGACACTACAGGGGACTTGAAAAGAGAGGGCTGATCAGGAAGCCGTAAGAAGGCAGAGAGGGCAGCAAGATAACCTTTCAAGGTGCCCAGGGCAGAGCCCTGCCGGGCCAAAGAAAGAAGAAAGAGGAGAACCTCAGAAAGAGGGGCGGAAAGGGGATCCACAGCCTTTGCTGTGCACCATGCCACAAATTTGTTCCACCGGCAGGCGTATACCGTCTTCGTGGAGGGACGCCTGGCTGCCAGAATGATATCACAGACTTCAGGAGGCAAGTCAAATGGCATCAACTGCCACCGCTCAATCTCCATGCATGGAGGTGGAGGCTGGACAGGTTCGGGTGGAGGACCGTCCCCTGCTGCTGCGACAGAAGATCCTCCCGAAGAGGCAGATGTATCGGAGGATCGGTCAACATACTGAGTAGCTCGGGATACCAGTATCTTCGTGCCCAATCCGGAGCCACCAAGATGACTTGGGCCCGGTCGCGCCTGATCTTCTTCAGCACTCTGGGCAGAAGTGGTATAGGCGGAAAGGCGTACAACAGACCGCAACTCCACTCGCGACGAAAAGCGTCGCCGAGCGAGTACAGCCTTGGAAATTCCAACGCGCAGAACTGCTGACATTGCGCGTTCTCGTCGGTGGTGAATAGATCTAACCAAGGCTCTCCCCACTGCTGAAAGAGACCTTGCGCCACCTCGGAGTTCAGACGCCATTTGTGATTCATCATGCACCGGCGGCTGAGTTCGTCTGCTCTGGCATTCAGAGAGCCCGCCAGATGTTGAACCACCAGGGTGATGCCCTGGTGTTCCAGCCATGTCCAGAGGCGCAGAGCCTCCTGACAAAGGGTCCACGACCCCACCCCGCCCTGTTTGTTGCAATACCACATGGCGGTGGTGTTGTCCGTGAACACCTGCACGACACTTCCCCGGACAGAGGGAAGGAAGGCTTTCAGTGCAAGTCGGATCGCTCTCAGCTCCAACAAGTTGATGTGGAGGCGAGACTCCGCCGGAGACCAGAGGCCTCTGATCTCCGCCTCTCCCATATGGCCACCCCATCCCAGGAGGGACGCATCCGTCACTACGACATGCTCCGGTAGGGAGAGGCTCCAGCCCGTGACCCAATCGCGGTCCGTGAGCCACCACTGCAACTGCTGTGCAGTGCCCTCCGAGATCAAGACATGGTCGGACAGGTTGCCATGATGCTGGGCCCGCTGAAACTTCAGGTCCCACTGCAGAGCCCGCATGCGCCGCCTGGCGTGATGCACTAGTAGGATGCAGGAGGCCATCAGCCCCAGAAGCCGCAACACTAGCCTGACCGAAACCCAGGATAGAGGCCGAAAGATGCGAATCAGGGCCTGTATATTCCGGACCCGCTGTTCCGGTGGATGAACCCGGAACTGCGCCGAATCGAGAACCGCTCCGATGAAGAGGAGCTTCTGAGAGGGGCTCAGGTGTGACTTCGGCACGTTGATGGAAAACCCTAGCAAATGCAGGAGATCCGCCGTAGTCTGGAGGTGGGAGACGACTGTCTGGGGCGAGCCCGCCTTCAACAACCAATCGTCGAGATAGGGGAAGACTGGAACCCCTGATCTGCGCAGATGAGCTGCAACCACCGCCATCACTTTCGTCAACACCCCAGGGGCACTGGTAAGGCTGAAGGGGAGCACGGTGAACTGAAAGTGCTCCTGACCCACCGTGAACCGCAGGTAACGCCGGTGGGCCGGCAGGACGGGGATATGGAAATATGCGTCCTGCAAGTCCAACGCTACCATCCAGTCTCCAGGGTCTAGGGCAGCTAGAACCTGAGCCAAAGTCAACATTTTGAACCGTTCCTTCCTGAGGAAGGCATTGACGTTCCTGAGGTCCAAGATAGGGCGTAGGCCTCCTTTACCCTTCTTGGGAACCAGAAAGTAGTGGGAATAACAACCACGACCTACTTCTGGGCTCGGAACACGCTCAACGGCCTCCTTGGCCAAGAGGGCCGAAACTTCCTCTTGTAGAAGATTCAAATGATCCTCCGAGATACGGTGGTGCTGCGGTGGCATGGCTGGAGGGGTCGTCTCGAAGGGGAGGGAGTAGCCCCTTCGGATGATTTGCAGCACCCACCTGTCCGAAGTAATGGTACGCCAGTGGAGCAGGTGATGGCGAACCCGGCCTCCCACTGGCGAGGAATGGGCCTGAAAGCTCGGACTAGGAAGGCTTTGAGGCGGATGCTGCCGGGGTGGATGTGGACTGACCGCGTCGTCCTCCAGTACCGCCTTGGCGGAAACCACGTCCGCGACCGCGTGCAGGCTGGTTCTGCGGCCGGTGGCTAGGCGGACGTGAGGAGGTGCCCCTTCCTTGGCCACGAAAGGAGCGAAAAGCGGAAGTTTGTGGCCGCGGGGCCGAGAGGCCCAAGGACGTGGCCGTAGCCCGGGAGTCCTTGAAGCGAGCCAGCGCACTGTCCGCTTTCTCACCAAAAAGGCGAGCGCCATCAAAAGGCATGTCCATGAGTGTGCTCTGGACATCCCCTGAAAAGGACGTGAACCGCAGCCAGGCGTTACGTCGAAGCGCCACCGTGGTAGAAATCGCCCTACCCAGCGAGTCCGTAGTGTCGAGTCCACATCGGATTGCATGGCGCGCTGCATCTCTCCCATCGGCCAGAGCCGAGGAAAGCCGCGCCCGGGCCTCCTCCGGGCACAGTGGCAGCACGTCCTCCACCGTATCCCACAGAGAGTGGGAATAACGGTCCAAGAGACAGGCGGTGTTCAAAGACTGCAGGCCCAAACTGAGCGAGGAGAACTGTTCCAGTCTCTTGAAATCCCAGTCCGGAGGAGCGGACGGGGAGGATTGGGAGGTAGAGGCCTGGATAACCAGACTCTCGGGGGTGGGGTGTTGGGACAGAAAACTGGGGTCGCCCGGAGCAGGGCGGTGGCGCCTGGCAACGTTCCTATCCACAGGAGGGACTGTGGAGGGCTTGGACCAGGTGCCCTGCAGAACGTCAGTGAGGGCCTCATTGAATTGCAGCAGAGGCTCAGTGGAGCATGCGGCAGACTGAAGCACCTCAGTGAGGATGTTAGTCCTCACAGCCATGGCAGGCAGCTCAAGCCCAAGGGCCGCGGCCGCCTTGCGCAGCACCACAGAAAAAGCTGCACCCTCCTCCGAAGCCACAGTCTGAGGAGAGATGAATCCAGTGTCCGGTGAGGAATCCAATCCACTGGCCTCCCCCAGTTCATCTGCCCAGTCCTGAGAAAGTTGCCCCTGAAGGGCCATAGGGTCCTCAGACCCCTCCCATTCGCCCCCGTCATCCGATTCCTGGTAAACAGGAGGAATGCTCGGAGCCGGTCGATAGACAATATGTGTCTCTAGCGGCGTCGGATGCGGCGTCGGGCGGCGCCGCATCGGCGTCGGGACCGGACAGGGGCTGAACCGGGGATCGACGTCGACCGGAGTCGGCGTCGGGGGTGGCACCGGTGTCGGCGCCGGCGGAGGAGGCGTAACTAGGTCGACCGGCGTCGACGGGGGCCCAGGCTCGGGCCCCTCGGGGACCTGCGGCTTCGGGGCCGGAGCCTCCAACGGCGCCAGGGTCGGAGCCGCCGGCACGCGAGGTCGCCCAGTCGAGTCCGCGGGGTCCGAAGGCGCGCCAGCGGGCGTCGACGGCGGGGCCAGGCTCCTCATGGCCGAGAGGAAGGCACTGACCTCCGCCGGCGACGTGTCAGTCCCAGGGACCGGCGGGTATGGGGACTTGCGCGGCGCCTGCGGCTCCCACGGAGCCACGGGGGTGGAACCACCCGGACCCTCAGCCGAGTCGCGCGACGGGCGAGGGGAGTCCGAAGAGCGGTGTCGCCTCTTGGACTTCTTGGAGTGCTTCGACTTACCCGAAGACTTCGAGCCAGACGAGCGACGATGTCGAGTGCAGCTCCGCGACCGATCCTTGGACCTCCTCCTGGACCGGGATCGAGAGGGGCGCGGAGCCGAGTGGCGAAGCTCGAGAAGCTTGCGGGACCGCTCCCGTCTAGCTTTCGAGGTCAGGGCCATACAATCGGAGCACGACTCCGCGTCGTGGTCGAGGCCCAAGCAGTACAGGCACCGGCGGTGATGATCGGTCACCGACATCAGTCGGTGACCGTCGTCGCAGGCCTTGAAACCAGGCATCCTACCGGCACCAGAGTCGAGAAGTGACCAAAAAGTCGAAAAAAGTTAGTCAAAAATTGACTAAAGGGGTAGCTCTCCCGGATCGGCGCTTTCTGGCGCGGAAAAAAGAAGAACTGACGTCAGCGCGCGAGGGCGGCGTCTACGTACTCAGACGACGTCATTCAGGCGCACGACGCCGACGACGGACGCGGAGCCGCAGACGAAGCCTAGCGACGCGCAAGGGGTATTGCGGACGAAAAATCTTCCGGATCCAGTCGGACGCCTGGGGATATTTTAAGGTGAGGAATCTAACTAACGTGTTTCTTTCAGATCAATGATTTACATAATGTAACCCAAGAACCTACATTATGGGAAAAGGCTTCAAGTAAATCAAATTGAGGAGTCACTCTCGGCCATTACTAAATGCTGCTGATCTTTTATCAAAGCTGTTAAATTCGCTTTTAATTTAGCGGTAACTTGAGTATTCCAGTGAATTCTACCATTTGTTGCATTGAACCCTGCTGTGCTGTCTTTAAAGTTCCAGGGACCTACCTTAGCACAAGTAAAATTAAATTTGGAGCAGATCAACATATGATAGCTAAAATCAGGTCCAAAAACTTCCATACTTATGAGATTACAAAAGAAATCTGCAGAAACAATTAGATAATCTATAATGGATCTCCCAGTTGGCGCCTTATAAGTATAATTTGCTGGAACAACATGTTCTAACCCCCATTAGCAAATATAAGGTCTAAGCTTCTCAGACCTTCTAGTAATGTAGCACCTCTTTTATCTGTCCTGTTTTTATTCGGAAATCGGACAGTGGGGATATTTAGAGCTTCGTTTTTTGCAGTGTTGGAAAATACCCTTATACTGTGAGAAGAGACATTAGAATTCAAGTCTCCAACTAACATTAGAAATCTGCAATCTTCCCTTTCCAAGGTAGAGGAGAAAAAAACAAATAGATCTTTTAGTAGATGAGAGTTAGATGCATCGGGAGGTAAATATACATTTACGATCAACAGGGAATTTAAATGATCCTGGGCACCCTTGAGATCTATCTTAATCGCCTGAATTAAGTTGGAGACATGAAAAAATATTTATATGACCAACTAAAACTTGTGCTTAGAATAATAGCAATACCTCCTTTAGCATGTCCTCTAGCATGTCCTCTATTCACAGAGAGTGCAGGCCGGCCCAGCACTATATAATCTTCAGTGGACCAATCCTTTGTGATCCAAGTCTCTTGTAGACATATTATATCTGCACTCTGTTCTTTCAAAAATAAGAGTTTATTTTTGTTGGTGCTTAGGCCGGCTGCGTTCCAAGATATCACAGTAATATGCTTGCTAGGAAGAATTCCCACAATTTAAGCCTAAGGATCTATTTTTATTAAGAGCGCCTGCTATCCAACTCCATTTCTTGTCTTTCTCATCTGCGGAAAATTCATACTGAGTCTTTTTCTCTGTGAGTAGCGAGACTCTCCTCACCTTCTTTACCAAGGGAGACCTGCAATATACTCTCTCTCTCTCCGAGTAAGGTATGCCCCTCGTGGCGATTTCTGAATACGTGTTAGACTGCTGATTTTGGACCACTTTTTTTAAGGCTAACTCCTTTTCAGGTATAAGAATGTCAATGTCACAACAACGTAATTTATCACTGTGTAACATTATCAGATGGGAGATAGCTTCAGATGCAAACGTTACGCTTGCTCCCCTAGGATTATTATATTTTTGGACCTGAACCAGAGCAAGGTCATTGCTTCGGATCATTTGAAGGCCAGGGATTTCAGCAAAGCAACCTTACAGGAAGGGCCTATTCATAAATGGTTCATGGTCAAAAATAAATGAAAAATCCAAGGTGTAAGGGGCAAAAGGAGGGGCAAAAGGTGAATGATTGATTTGGCAGGTTACCTCAGGAATATTTTCAATAGGATTGTAAATGACATTATTGCCTAAGGAGGGAGAAAAAAGTGAGGTATTGGGGTTCAAGTTACTCTGAACAGTAGGGGGAACGCTTATATCAAATAAAAATGCCTCTTGGGAGGATTGAATTGGAGCACTTGGGTTCAAAAAAGGAGAACAAGGACCCGATAGGTTGGATTCTGCTTGACCATCTTCTTTCTTCAAAACGTTTAAGTCGGAGACTGATGATATATTGTGGATTTTGTTTGGGTCGAAGCGTAGCCGTTTTTCCCTTTTTTCTTTATTCTTCTTCTTATAGGCGCTGTTACTTTTATTCTTGGTATCTTTTTCTTTGGTAGGTGAGCAACCATCTTTTAGTCCATCCACTATAGGATGCTCAGGAGGATTTGTACCTGTTTTTAGGAAAATGGGGAAAACTTTTCGAATTGTACATAAATTTTCCTTCTTTGCTTGTGGGCGAGACGTAGATACAACCCCTGGAGCTAGAGTCACAGGATCGAAAAGCTGTTGAAGAGCGGTAGAGTGTAATTTATAAAGTATATCTTAGTTTTCTTTCAATTGGAGTTTGTTTTTCTTACTAGTAAAAGGCTTACCAGCCTGAACGCCAAAGTCCCTCCCTTTAGCATGGAGAAGAGACCCTATTTGAGTAGGGTGGAGCTGGTTGGTGTTATCCTCCAAAATTAAAGGGGGAGACGACCCCCTTTCCCTGGCTTAGACTTACGGGAAGGAAGTAGGTCGGCCTTACCAGGCGATAATCTTTGCTCAGAGGCTATAAACTTAGTCAGGGCCAAAAGAGAATCCAGAATAGAGTCGGAGTTACTTACTGATTTCTCCATTAAGGCTAACATAGACGACAGCACTCTTTCCAGGCAAAGTAATGATTCCGACATCTTTGACTCTGGATTATGAATTGAAGGGTGAAAGTTTGGGGATAGATCAGGTGTAGTCGAGCCCCGTGAATCTAATATGCTTGTTCCACTGCGTGTACTACTGAACAGCTGCATTTTAACGGGACGATCCTGAGAGGGAACACGAGAATTGAAAGAAAGTGAGGTAGCAGGAATATGAATCCTGGACGACTCTAGATTAGGTGCGTGGGGAATTTTAGAAGACCGATTTAAATTAATGTTGAGGTCAGGGAGCAAAAAATCTTCAATTATGGGTACTCCAACTTTTGGTACTAGATGAGATACCCCTTCAAGTTGGGAGACTCCATTAGCAAGGGAGTGGATGGTTAAGTTTGCCAGCAAAGAGTCAGCCTCCCTAGATTCCAAGTGTTGGGGATCCCTAGACCAAGTTCCTCCAGTTTTGGGCGATAGTTTAATAGATACTATTGGCGATGATTTTCCAGGGCTACTTTAGCCTCTCCATTAGCTTCTTGAGTATACTCCAACATCCCTGCTGAATTTAAGCTGGTTTCTTTTTTTGGAAAAAAGGAAGGGATGGTATTGAAACTTTTCAAAATGTTTATTTGTAATGAGTTGTTTCTTAAAGGATTAGCTTTAGGTTTTTTGCACTGTCTTGTATGTAGCAATCTACAAGAGCACAATTTCTTTGCCGTCATATCTTAGTCCTTATGCAAAGAACCCTTAGCCAGTCGGCCGACACAACCAGAGAGGTATAGCTCCTATTTGCCGATACGTCGCTCATGCAACAATGAGCACCGACTCACAAACTCGGGCCGCTACAGAGGAATTTGTGTTGGCAATCATGGACAATCATAAGCTATGGACTGTAGACCATTAAAGTTAAAACTAAAGGGGATCCGTATCAATGACAGTATATAAATACAGCTGGGCAAATGAAGAATAAGTATGTTTTATGTTAAGAAGGTGAGGGGCTGAAGCAGGAACAAGGACTTAGTCGAGCGGGAGCAGGGCTCCCAAGGCTGTGTTGCAGGCCGCCTCCGCAAGACCCCAAGGCTCACTTGCTGACTCACTTGCTGTAGCCGCCCACTAAAGGGCAGTTGCGCTTGTCACCAAAAGCCCCTGCCAGCACCCTCTATCTCCAGCAGACTTCCAAACCGAACCAAACTTTCTCACTCCAGGCTAGACGGTTAATTGAAATTGTGGGATTGGCGAGATTAGGCAGGATCTTTGGCAGCGTGAAGAGCAGAACAGAGACGAGCCGAGCCAAACCACGAGGAGAGGGGGAGGAGGGTGGGGGGAAGGGCAGCAAGCTCCGCAGGTCTTCCTCATTCGCACCCCCCCCCCGGATGCATCAGCCCCCCTCCACCAGTCTCTCTCCGGCTCTCACCTTTTCGCTCCGCTCTCTCGCTCAGCTCGCAGAGTCCCGCAGTCTCGCAGAGTCCCGCAAGGTCCCTCCTCACTCAGCAGGTCCCGCAGCCCCGCTACGCCATCAGCCTGCTCACACTGCCCGCACTCTCGGAATCAAAATCATGTGACCAGAACTGCTGCCCAAGTGTACTACTCTACAATTGAGAAGGAGACAGTGGCCTGCTTTTGAGGAGTAAGCTATTTCAGGAAGTATGTGTGGGGAACAGAGTCTGTGATAAGAACGGATCACAGGTCATTGTTCAATTGTTGGAAGTGTTCTCTACAGGGGGGGCTGGTAGGATCTCTCCTAGGACTGCCCAATGGGTGATGAAATTAATGGAATTCAATTACAGGATGGAGTATGTCCCAGGAGCAAAACATGCTCTCAGATTGCTGGTTGAGGTTGACGGATTGGGAAAGGAGGTGGATGAAGTTGAAGATTGGATAGTTGCCCCTGTGGTAGCAGTTGTGGAAGTAAAGATATATCAAGGCCTCCATCAAATGCACCGCCTTGGATGATATCACAACACCAATCATGGAACACCTCAACTTTCAGATCTGACCAGATGCCAAAACCACCATCAGAGAAGCCCTTCCCTACAGACCCCCTGCACCACAATACCACTTCTGCAATTCCATCCTAGACTTCATCGCTCCCCTGGCTATTGACTCCAACCAGTATATTTTCCTGTAAGACCTGAACTTGCACCTAGAAGACCCCAATGACACCAACTCCACCACCCTCCTAGAGAACATGAACAACATCGGACTGTCACAGCTGGACACCACCTCATGCACAGCGCAGGACACACATTGGACCCCATCTTCTCCACCAGTGACAGAGTCAAGTTCTCCCATACAGCTGAGATCACGCAGACAGACCACAATATCGTCCACTTCACCCTTGGCGGTGCACTAGAAGTTCCGGGGAGACTTCCACACACCCACGCCAAAACTGGAGTAGTCACTGAACCCCTCTGAATCTTTGCCCTCAAAGAAACAAGACCCATTCCCTCAGACACCCTCGAACTCAGTGTTCAGAACTTTTCTAATGGAATCCCCACAGCTGCCAACACCATCGTCCCTGTGAAGACCACCACCAGAAACGGACCCGCCAAGCATGCCAGTTGGTTCACCCTGGAGCTACTGACCATTAAACACCACTGTAAGAAGCTAGAGAGACAATGGTGCTGAAGCAAGACCCCGCCAACCTCATTACCTTCAGATTCGCCCTCAACAGCTACCATCACTGTCTCTGGGAGGTCAAGAAGAAAGCCCCCGCCAACCACATCGAGGCGAGCACCAATCACACCAAGGAATTCTTCAACATAGTCAGGGAATTCTCCTGCCCCTCCGCAACAGAGAATGCGATCCACCCCTCCCAAGCCCTCTGCGACACTCTGGCAGACTATTTTCACTACAAGATCACCGAAATCTACAGCAACTTCGATCCCCAACCCACCAAGCTCAATCACTTCCACACCCTAACCTATGCCTCCCACCCCCACCAGAATACTGAAAGGAAGCAGTTTATGAAAGAAGACACCATCTCCATCATGAACTCCATCCACTCCGAAGACTCCACGGACCCCTGGCCGCGCTACAACCTAGGAAGGGAAGTAATCAGCAGCTTCCTCACAGAAATCCTCAACACCTCCATCACCACAGCCACCGTTCCCGATGCCTGGAAGAACGCAGAAGTCAAGCCCCTCCTAAAGAAACCTTCCACCAACCCCAATGACCTCAAGAACTACTGTCACATCTCACTACTCCCCTTCCCTGCCAAAGTATTGGAAAAGGCAATCAACTGCCAGCTTACAGACTACCTCAAAGAAAACAACCTGCTCGACCCCTCCTAATCTAGCTTCCGGTCCAACCGCACCACCAAGAATGCTCTGACTGGTGCAACAGATGACATCAGATGCCTCCTCAACCTAGGTGGAACAGCAGACCTCATCCTCCTCGACCTCTCAGCAGCCTTCAACACCCTCTCCCACCACACCCTGGTCACCAGACTCCACCACATTGGCATCCAAGGCAACGTACTCAGCTGGATCTCCTCCTTTCTTTCCAGCTGTACACAGGGGATCCACCTACCACCCTTCTCCACGGCACCCAAAGACACCATCTGTGGCTTTCCCCAGGGCTCCTCCCTCAGCCCCAACCTTTTCAACACCTACATGACACCACTCGCAGACTTTGCCCGCACCCACGGATTCAACATCATGTCGTATGCCGACAACACTACGCTCATCCTTTCCCTCACAGAAGTCACTAACACCACCAAAGCCAACTTCCAAGACACCATGACCAACTTCGCCACATGGATGAAGGGCAACTGCCTAAAACTCAACTTGAACAAAACAGAGGTCCTTATCTTTGGAAACACGTCATCCCCTTGGGACGACATGGTGGCCCACTTCACTCTGACTCTCGCCCACCCCACTGGCCATGCACGGAATCGTTCTGGACAGCCATCTGACCATGAAGTAGCAGATCAATACCGTCTCCTCTTCCTGCTTCCTCACCCTCTACATGCTCTGCAAGATCTTCCGATGGATCCCAGTCTCAACCAGGAAGACCATCACTCAGGTCATCAACTCCAGCAACACACTTAGCCGGATCCAACAAACGACTAATAAACCGCCTCCAGACCATCCAGAACTCAGCAGTTAGACTCATCCTCGACTTCACCAGAAGAAACCAGCATCTCCCTTCACTTCAGGGCTCTTCACTGGCTCCCCATCAGGGAAAAAATCCTCTTCAAGCTCCACACTCACGCCTACAAAGCCCTCCACAAATTCAGACCCGCTTGCATCAACAACTGCCTGAGGACCCACCAACTGACGATGGAGCTCCACTCCTGACCTAGCCCACATCTCCCGCAACCTTCAAAGCGGAAGTCCCTCCTTCTCCTACCTCACAGAAAAGTCCTGGAACGACCTCAACCTACGCACCTCCCATTCCCTGGAGAACTTCAGGAAGAATGTCAAGACCTGGCTCTTCGACAGTCACAGCAATCTGACGGAGGCTCCCAGAACCCCAGAGCCAGGGGGCCCCCGGGTTAATGAGTCGCACTCTACAAGACCTATCGATTGATTGATGTGGCCTGTACAAATTAACTGGATGAGGTGTTGAGCGAGGTAATGAGATCATCTTGTGGAGGGTTGGCCTGTGAAAGGTAAAGCTTCATATTGTGCACACATTTTCTGCTAGGTTGAGGTTGAACTTTAGGTTATGGATGGTATTTTGTTGAGAGGGGAGTTACTGGTGGTACCGGATAAGCTCAGCAACAGTGTTCTTAAACTAGCACATGAGGGACATATCAGAGTGAGTGCTTCTAAAAGACACTTTTGTGCTCAGTACTGATGGCCTGAACTTGACCGGGATGTTGAACACTCCATTAGAGACTGTTTGCCGCGAGCATGGAGTGATAAATCACAAAAGTTAGTCAAGTACTCTACTTTAACACCTGATTGTGCATGGGAAAAAATTGCAATTGATTTTACTGGATCAGTTAGGTGGCCGGTCCAAATTCGCTATGATTGTGGATTACTACAGACGGTGGCCGGAGTTCAAGTTCACTGATGGTATCACTACAGAGGTGTTGGTTGAATTTCTGAGTGAGTTATGGGAAAAAGAGGAGAGGCAAGAAGTTATTGCCACTGACAACGGTGTGCAATTTGTGTCTGAAGTCATGAAGCGTTTCTTGTAGGAAATTGAGCATGTGCGTTCTTCTGTGCATTACCCACAAAGCAATGGTTTAGTGGAAAGGTGGAACAGAATGTTAACGGACGGCACAGTTGGCTTTGGGTTCTGGTATGGATTGGAGGAAGGCGGTACATACGTTTGTGCGGTCATATTAGATAACCCTGCATGGAGTGACAGGCAAATCTAGGTGGCGTCAGTCGATTCTTCTTAACGTCGTTGCCTTCGTCATTATGATGTCAGCGTCATCTCTATAGGGACCACCTTGGCACCCTGATGTCAGCACCTTTTACAACTTTCCACGCCAGAAGCGCAGGGCCATGAAGTTGACTGACAGTGGTGTGTTTAAACAAGGGCCCTGAAAGGGGAACAGCCTTGACATGAAGAACTGATCAGCAGCGTGGGGAGGATGAGTGGGTAGGTAAGGAATCTATGACTAGATCATGTCTCTACCAGATAAGGTGATACCGAAGGCAAGTAACTTGTCTATCTGATAGAGACATCTAGTCGCAGATTCCTTACCTTTAAACAGGTACCCAAGCAATACCATCCCCAGAGGGGCTGCGGAAAAGTTTTATCATGAAAGTCCTGTAGGACCGAGCGGCCAAAGAGGCCCTCCCTATGGACCCGATTGTCCAGGCAATAATGCTTGGCAAACGTTTTCAGTGATGCCCATGTAGTCGCCTTGCAGATGTCAAAGACCGGAACACGGTGGTGGCTGCCTAAGCACTGGTAGAACGAGCTCCGAGGCCTTCAGGGGGCTAGTTCTTTGCCAGAGCCTAAGAGATTTTAGAGGATAACCCATTGTGAGATGGTTCTGTTTTGCACAGTACAACCCTTCTTTGCTCCAACATAACCCACAAATAGTTGGTCGTCCACCCGGAACTCTTTAGTGCGGTTAAGGTAGAACGATAATGCTCTTTTTGGGTCCAGAAGATGGAGACGTTCTTCCTTAGAAGGCTGCTGAAGAGCATAGAAGGGGGGCAATGTGACAGATTGCCCCAGGTGGAAAGGTGTCGTCACTTTAGGCAAAAAGGAACCCATAGTGCAGACCACTAACTTGTCTGGGAAGACGTTCGGGTAAGAAGGCTGATAAGAAGGGGTCTGCAACTCGCTCACCCTCCTGGCAGAAGTTGTGGCCACTAAAAAGTCTGTCTTAATTGTAAGCAGTCGGTGGGGGCAATTGTGCAACGTCTTGAGTGGTGCACACATTAGATAAGTGAAGAACAATTTAAGGTCCCACTGGAACATGATAAAAAGTGAGGGAGAAACAAATGTGTAAGCCCCTTCAGAAATCTATTTAGAATGGGGGACATGAAAAGTGATGGTTGGTCTGGCAACTGTAGAAAGGCAGAAAGGGCCTAAAGGTAACCTTTTATAGTGCCCAGGGCAGAGCCCTGCTGGGCAAGAGATGGGATGAAAAGGAGGATGTCAGCAAAGGAGGCAGACAGCAGGTCAATAGACAGTTCTGTACAATATTTACAAACTTTTTGCCATCAGCAGGCGTATACCGACTTACTGGAGGGACGCCTGGCTGCCAGAATAACTTTGCACACTTCGGGAGGAAGGTTTAATGGTGCCAACTGGCCGCTCAACCTCCACGCAAGGAGGTGGAGGATTGACAGGTTTGGATGGAGAACCTCCCACTGCTGCTGCAATAGAAGATCTTTCTGAAGGAGCAGCCTGATCCGAGGATCGATGCTCTTCTGCAGAAGCGCGGGATACCAAACTCTCCTTGCCCAGTCCGGAGCCAAAATAATGACATGCTCTTGATCTTCAGCACTCTGGGCAGGAGTGGTATGAACATAAAGGTGTATAGGAGGCCTGAGCTCCGCTCGAGACGAAAAGTGTCGCCGAGCGAGAACTGCCTTGTAAACTCCAACATGCAAAACTGCCGACATTGTGCATTTTCGGCAGAGGTGACAGATCTAAACAAGGCTCTACCCACCGCTGAAAGAGTCCTTGCACCACCTGCATATAGGTATGCCATTCGTGATACGCTAGGCACCGATGACTAAGTTCATCCGCCCTGGTGTTCAGGGAACCGGCCAGGTTCTGAGCCATCTGGCCACCAGGGATATGCCCTGTTTCAGCCACATCTAGAGACTCAGGGTCTCCTGAAAAAGGGTCCATGACCCAGTCTTGTTTGTTGCAGTAACACATGGCGGTGGTGTTGTCCGTGAACACTTGAACCAGCCTTCCTTTGAGAGAAGGTAAGAAGACTTTCAGTGCCAGTCGTAGAGCATGAAGGTCCAACAGGTTGATGTGGAGCCTAGCTTCTGCCCGAGACCAGAGACCTCTAATCTCCACCTCGCCCCGATGGCCACCCTATCCCAGAAGTGACGCATCTGTCACCACTGTAAGATCTGGGTGGGAGAGGGTTTGCCTGTGACCCATTTGTGGTTTGTCAAACCCCACTACAGATCTCACGCAGTTCCCTCTGAGATCTGGACCAGGTCGGTGAGATTCCCCTGATGCTGCGTCCATTGGAACTTCAGGTCGCACTGCAGAGTCCACAAGTGCCATCTGGCATGATTCACTAACAGGATGCCGGAGGTCCAGCAGCCTCAGAGTCAGTATCACAGAAACCCAGGACAGAGGATGAAACTTCAGTATCATATCCTGAATATCCTGGACTCACCGTTCGGGAGGATAGGCCTGAAACTGCACTGTGTCAAGAACAGCGCCCATGAAAGGAAGCCTCTGGGAAGGAGTCAGGTGTGATTTCGGCATGTTGATAGTGAACTTCAGCGAATGCAGAAGGTTCGCCATAGCCTGGAGGTGGGAGTCGACCGCCTGGGGCGGGCCCACTTTCAACAGCTAGTCGTTGAGATAGGGGAAGACTGAAACCCCTGGTCTCCACAGATGAGCTACGACCACTGCCATCACCTTGGTGAACACCCGAGGGGCACTGGTGAGGCAGAAGGGGAGCACGGTAAACTGAAAGTGTTCGTGGCCCATCGTAAACCGCAGGTAACGGCAATGAGCATCAAGGACGGTAATATGGAAATAGGTGTCCTGCAAGCCCTAAGCTACCATCCAGTCTCCTGAATCAAGGGCAGACAGAACCTGAGCAAGAGTGAGCATCTTGAGCTTCTCTTTTCTGAGGAAGTAGTTGAGGGCTCTGAGGTCCAGGATAGGATAAAGGTCTCTGTCCATTTTGAGAACCAGAAAGTAGTGGGAATAGCAACCACAGCCTATTTCTGGCATCGGAACCCTCTATATGGCTCCCTTGGCCAAGAGAATCGTGAATTCCTCTCGAAGTAGGGCAAGGTGATCCTTCATCAGCCGATCGTATGTTGGAGGCATGGAGGGAGGGGTAGTCTCGAAGAGGAGGGAGTAGCCCTTCGGACTATCTGTAAAACCCACCTGTGCAAGGTGATGTCCCCCCAGTGGTGGAGGTGATGGCTTATCCTGCCACCGACTGGACGCCCATCAACAGGAAGGTTTAGACTCAGAGGGATTGAAGGTGGAGGAGGGAGGGGGGGGGGGTTTGTGGCCAGACCTGAACTCTGACCGCCCACCCCATGGGGTCCGGACAAGCTGAGCCCACGGCCGTGCAGAAGTTTCGGGACTTGCACGGTCCTCTGGCTAGGATAGGGCTGGCACAGCTGGAAGCCCCTTACATAGCCATGAAAGTAATGAAAGGCGGATGCAGGATGGGAAATTACAGTAAGGCCCAAGGACTTGGCTGTAGCCCGCGAATCCTTGAAGCACTCTAGCGCCGTGTCCGCCCTATCTCCGAAGAGACAGGAGCCATCAAAGGGCATGTCCATGAGGTTGGCTTGGACATCCCCAGAGAAGCCAAATGTTCTCAGGGCGTGGCACCTAACAAGCACCGTCGAGGAAATCGTTCTGCCCAGTGAGTCTGTTGTGTCAAAGCCACAGTGGTTGGCAAACTTTGATGCATCTCGCCCATCTACAACAGCTTGGGAGAGGACATACTGGGCCACCTCCGGGACATGTTGCAGCACATGCGCAACCGTCTCCCATAACGAATGGGAGTAGCAACCCAATAGGCATGCAGTGTTTAACAACCGCAATGCTATGCTGGTGGAAGAGAACATTTTCTTTCCAAAGCTATCTAGCCTTTTGGATTCCCTATCGGGGTACGGAAGGGAACGCGCCACAAGAAGTAGAGGCTTGGACCACCAAGCTCTCTGGGGTCAGGTGAGAAGTGAAGAAAGATGGGTCACCCCGTGCAGGGAGGTGGCAACAGTTTTGACAGGAGCCCCTGCGCTAGGCTTGGACCAAGTGCCCAGAAGAACATCAGTTAAGACCTCATTAAATGGCAGCAAGGGTGCCGAAGTGGAGACGGCAGGGTGCAGGACCACTGTCAAAACATTGGTCTTGACAGCCACAGTAGGAAGCTGCAGTTCCAAGACCTCTGCAGCCTATGTCACACCATGGCAAAGGAAGTGTCCTCCTCCATAGCAAGGTTAGGTGGGGAAAGCATGCCAGGCTCTGGAGAGGTATCCAAGCCACTGGCATCCCCCAGTTCCTCATATCAGTCCATTTTTTCAGTATAAGGCAGGACTTCTAAGGGGTCCTCCGTCCCCTCCCAATCTTCCTCCAAACCACGCTCTTCAAAATAAGGCAGAGGATGCGACAAAAAAGAGTGAGGGCCCTGCGACGCTGGCCTTGGTGGAAGCTTGGCTGCTTTGTTTCATTGAGAATGAGAATGGGGCTGACACGGCTGGGGGTCACTGGCCATGTCGGGAGTCTCTACATCGGACACGGCGTCGGAGAAGGTTGAGGGGGTGTGACCGGCACCGGTACGGATCCGGGAACGGATCCATGAGGAGCCTTGGGCGCCGGGACCTGGAGCCGTTGCTGCGGAACCCAAAGGAACTCCTTCTGCTGAGATCAAGGGGCACAAAGGCACGCCGGAGGGGTCAGGCCGCCCAAAAATGACACACATGGCGTCATGGGCAGGGGTCGCTGCCGGAAATGGAGGGAAAAGTGGAGCTGACCCTGGGACAAGTTCCATAGAGCGAGTCCTCCAACATCGAGACTCCTCGGTCACAACGGGTGTCGGACAAGGTGAAGTCAAAGCACATGTTTTTTGTGGTGCTTTTTACCTGACCCCTTTGAGGAATTCGAATGGGAGAATGAAGACTTGGAGCCAACGAGCGGTGCTTGGTCCTTTTTCTCGACCATGACTGGGACTGGGCCATGGAACCAGACCTCAGAGGTGCCCGACGCCAGGCCGCAAGTCACTTTAGGGATCACTCCCTCAAAGCTTTAGGCGCCATGGCCCGGCAGTCGGAGCATGACTTTGGGCCGGGGTCGCGCTCCAGGCACCAAAAACACACAAGGTGGGGATCTAGGCCCGACATGGCACCATGACAGGTGCCGCATAGTATGAATCCCGAGGGCTTTTTGGAAATGGAGTACCTACACACCAATGAAAAAATGACAAAAAGTCGTAAAAGTCTGTCAAAAAAATAACAGGAGGTAGCGCTCTTCAACGGATCTGCGCTGGCTGGCACGGAAAGACAAAAACGTATGTCAGTGTGCCGAGCTGGTGCCTATATAGGTGACAGGGACAAAGACACGCAGAGTTGACCGACGCCACCTATCGGTGCGCAGGGGACTGCTCAAGAAAAATTCTTCGGATCCAGTCTGACGCCTTGGAAGTTCAAAGGCAAGGAATCTGTGGCTATTTGGCTCTGTCTGATGTACAGCGCAATCGTACTTCAGAAATGAAAGTACACTGCCACTGTCTCTTGATGCAATATTATGTAAGACATGAAAATTCACTACCACTGTTTCATAATGAAACATCAAAATACATTACCACTGAATTATATGACATGAAAATACACTGCCACTGTCTTATATTGAGACATGAAAATACGCTGCCACTGTCTAAGATACAAACTCGTCCTCCGCCCTAAAGAGATTAAATCCCTCTCCATGTTTTTCACCCATTTTTACCTCCTACCTGAGACGTTTTCAGTCTCTCCTTCTGTCACTAATGCGTAGGAAGGGTGACCGGGGCTCTAATGCAATAAATGTTACACATACCTGCTCATTACCCTGGGCCTTGGTGCCTCTGTATCTGCTGACTATTTATAGCTAGCTCAAGCTCTAATTGTCTCACAGCTTACCTTTCCTTATCAGCACACCACCCAAGCAGCCATAAGGATCCTCATAAAACCATCTTTTACATGTAACAATGAAGAAGCAACGCCAAGAGTGTTTGCAGAGATGAAAAGGATTGAATAGGTATAAAGCAATAATCCACTCTAAACCTTTAAAGGAAATTAGATGTACACAAAGGTAGTGTGAGAAACGACGTTCCTCCCTGTGGAGCACTCCAGTATCAATTTAGGTCTCAATACAATTTAGGTGTTCACCAAGTTCATGCCACCAACTCTAAAGCATTCACTTTCGCCCCTCCCACACACTATTCAGCCATTGGTTCATTTGGAATCGCCTCATTCAACCATTGCTTGAGGAAGAGGTAATTTATATTTTGAATCGGCTAAGAGTCTTTACATGTACTGTGGCTATAGACTGTTTGGTGTGGTAGTTAAATAGTGCCTACCATCCCATTGCAATATCGGTGAAGCAAAGCAAAGGAGGCAAATTTGTGCTCTTAATAGTGTCTCACACTTTTGATGTCCAACCAATAGTGATTTTGCATTAAAATGTTATTCTTTTCAACTGAGGTTTTGCTTCTAAACGTGATTTGTTATCCTACAAGTGTTAGCAAGTAAATGTAATTTTGTTACCACATATATTACATTGATCCATTCTTTGCACACAGTGATTTCGCATTAATAAGTGATTTTGAACATACAAGTCATTTCACACCCATGTGCGATTAGTGATTCTGAAACTATGCTACACTAAGTGTGATGGGTGTACCAATGTTGATTTTCAAGGTGTCGTCAATCAAATGTGATCCTTCTGATGCACACCTATTATGCTTAATTTATGATGTTACTTCCTTTTATTACAATGCTGAATGGTTTTTCATCTGGCGTTAGACTTTGCATGTGTTTCTTCACTTATGTTATTTTTGCATCTATAATAGTCTTTACACCAGACTTGATGTTGCCATGGGGATTATTTTGCATATAAATGTGTTTTTGTATCCGCACTTCAGTTGATGTTGCACCAAAGGTGAGTTGCACATATAAAGCCAAACATTGACAAAGGATGGTAGTGAGTGTAACTGGGGGCAGGTCTCATAAGGAGTCTTAAGTGACATGTGAAGGTGGAGGCTACTGACTGACTGTACCTCTACAGGAAGGTGGTGCTGGAATTGCAACTGTGGTTAAACTGACACACACACACACACACGCACACACTTGTGTGACTGTACACACTTGAGTTCATGAAAAGGTGGGCATTGTGACAGATCTACTAAAACTGGGTGGCTTGAAGCCACATATGATTTAAAGGAAAAACTGGCTAGACACCACATAGAGCTGTGATTTGCATCACCTTAAGCAGGACAATTTCCTTTACAGAGCATACTACTAAACTATCTTGCATGGTATTGGGTTGTCATCCAAATGTATTATTCTATTGGACGCAGAAATTCTGAAGCGAACCAGGCATAATACTGTTACCATCATAATGCACTGAAAATGCTTTTGCCAGTCGTTTTTGGGCTACGAGCACCCATGACTAAGCAATACATCAAACATCACTAGGTGAGGACTCGGATACCGAAAAGCAAGTCCAAGCCTTCAGCAACCTTTGGAGGGATCCTATCAACCTAGTCATGTTGATCCCCACAGAAACCAGAGGATCTAGGGAAATGAGTAGCTCCTAGCCGTACCTCATACAACTTCATGTTTAGATGTGGAATCAAGTTTAAAAGTAGATTTAAGGTAAAGGTATCTCTTAAGGAGAGGCCCGCATTAGAGGTCACATTCTGACTTTGTAGAAAAGAGAGGGAATTGGGGCAGCCTGCTCCCTTCCAAAGGGCCCTCTATGGCCAGCCCTGGAGTCTCAACCACTGTCTTCTATGTCATTGTTTCTCTTGGTACCTTCTATCTTCTTTTCCCACCAATAAAATAACCTCTTTAGCGCACTCGCTTACTTTCTACCATTAAACGTTGAAGATTTGCCTACTCAGAAAGCGCTACTAATCCCACTGCATGTTGGTGATGCAGCTTTCCCATCCGTTAGTCCTTACTCTGAAACTTTCCTGTCAACATTATTTTTTTATGGCAACCAAAGGGTGATGTAGGTGCTTCACTCTGCCGTCAGGTCATGGTTGCCCAAGTGCACCTAATATGCTTTTAAAGACAGAGACAGAGATATATACTACTGATATTTAGAAAAGTAGAGAAGACCTAGCTCTCCTTCAACCGATGATTACAGAAAGTTTCCAACCAAGAAGCAGAACAACCCCTGATACAAAGAGGCAAGCACAAACCTAAGCACTGTTACATAGATGCAGAAATGGGGAAATCGCTAATCCGTGAGCTACTCTGAAGGTGTTTGTGAGCTACTGATAGCTCATAATCTACTGGTTGGGGACACATACACATATATTTATAAAATATCCTAACATGGCCTATGTATGGCAATGCAGACGACAAAGAGAAAAAAACACAAGAACTATTCTTAAATGAGAAATGTTTTATTTTCAGCTTTTAACACCCTCCTATAATGTCATAAGCAGGGACTGGATCTAGGTAGCGGATTTAAATAAGAGGCTGCTTTAACACATACTTGGATGCGGATGAATCCCCAGAACATGAAATGAGCACACATACACACCAGAGCGCACTGACAGTGTACATTCTGTAAAATAGAACTCATTAATTTCTCTTTCGAGACATCCTTTCAGTTGCACTCGTTGGGTTGCTGCTTATCTGTCCACTTCCCCAAACACAATATCCTGAGTGCCTGCAAGGGAGATTATAAAAAGAAACAAGAAGAAAACAATTCCATGTTAGTATTTTTTCTTTTTGTGGTGGCCTCCCACCCTTCCCAAGTATTTTAATCAGCATAGATAAAACTCTGTTAAAAGCACTCCATAAAGTGTATGTCTATTAACCTGATGGATCCATATGAAAATATAAATTTTTTTAAATGTAGGTTTAAGCACAGAAAAATAGCACATCACAACATCCCAACATTTTTATTGTCCAATGTAAGTTAAATTAAGTCTTGACTTTTGTAAACAATTCATTCTAAAATGCACTACTACTTGACATTAAAAAGCAATTCAATTCAATTCAATTCAATTCAGCTTTATTCGGTACAAATTAATGACCATAAAGCATACACAATCACAATCACAAATACAAGATATGAACGACTTAAAGCAGACATAATCATACATCACTAAATGCTATGATTAGTTAAAACAATAATTTACACCTTTAAAATTGCATATCTACATCTAAAAACACATACTTTTCCTCGAATTGATGCATTTGTTTAAAAAAGTAGCAGTATAAAAACAGATGTCCGCAGATTGTAAATTAAAAATCAATTTCATTGCGTGCTCAACCGTACGTGTACCGTATTTAACAAACATGGGTTTAAGCAAAACGATACGGAAATTAGAGTACAGCTTGCAGAATAATATAAAATGCATTGTACTCTGCTTGGAAATCCCATCACATCTACAAGGTCCTAAGGGATATTTTTTCATTACTGGATGGGCCACCAGATGGTGCACTATTCCAAATCTCAATCTGGTCAGCACATATTTATGTGTCGGCCTGGTGACAAGGGTTAAATAGACAGGGAATCCATCCATGGCCAAATATCTGTTATAAAACATAACAGTGGACAAAGTACCAGCAATAACTGTTCTCTTCCTCTCAACAAAAGCTAGGAAGGCCCTTTTTAACTCGACCTTGGGGATCAATAAAACAGCGTTCAGATCAGTTACAATATTCAGGTTAAAAATATCTGAGAAACATACAATAATGTATTTAATCCAGGGTATTGCTATGACTTTATCTAATCGCAAACAGTCCTGGATAATAGACCTTGTAAAGGACTTTTCCTCATTCAACCAAATAGACCGCCAAACCATCAGAGGTCTAAGTGACAAAAGGTCAGATAAGTAGTTCACAGTTAGTTCTTGATGACATAAGGCATTAGAGGCCGAAGTGGGTAAACATAAAAGTTTTTTAAAAAAAAGAATTCTGTTCCAGTTGCAATTCATGTGCGCAACTGTAACCCCAGATTCCTGCCCCATACAATGCAGTTGATACACATCTAGCCTGATACATTTTTACCATATCTCTGGTCCTACGATCCCCAATTTTCTGAGCAAATCTAAAAATTCCATGGGCATTTCTAGCCATTTTATTGCGTATATTATTAAATTCATGTGTCCACTTTTTGTCATTAGAAAAAGTTATACCTAAATAACAGAATTTGTCCACCTGCTGTACTTTTAACTTATCAATAAAAAACCCTTTCACTACATGTTTAGATTTCTTTGGGCCGCAGATCATAGTGTACGTTTTACTTTTGTTAATAACTAATTTTTTGTCGTCAATAAAGGAAGCAAAACTATCCATCAATCGTTGTAACCCTATCGGAGTTCGTGACAACAATACAGCATCATCGGCGTATAGTAACACCGGTACTGGAACACCATTGATCATGGGAGCATCTGCGTGTACTTCCTTTAAAATTGCATCAATACCATTTATAAATAAAATAAATAAAAGAGGGGCTAAAACACAACACTGCCTTATACCTCGTTTTACGCTAAAGTTCGGGGTACATTCTCCCTTTCTACCAAAACGTACACATGTTTTTAATCTCTCATACATTCTGGCAAGAAAATAAATTATGCCCTTTGGCGCACCCAATTTCAACAGGGTCGACCACAAAATAGAGTGGTCGACCATGTCGAAAGCGCTGCTTAAATCAGCAAAGCACATATATATATGGCCAGGTTTGGCTTCACTATACTTCCCGATCAATAATTCTAAATTGATACATTGATCGAGCGTACCCCTGCCTTTTCTAAAACCATATTGGCTATCTGCCAAAATACGATCTTGTTCTGCCCATTCTTCTAATCTTACCAGCATAATCCTACTCATAACTTTTACGGAAGCATCCAGTAATGAAACTGGTCGGTAGTTTTTAGCCTCGGACCTGGATCCTTTCTTATATATGGGTACAATTATAGACTCCTCCCACGTCGACGGAGGATCTATACAAACTGCGGCGTTAAAAACAACAGCCAGCAAAGGACCCCATACTTCTGGCGCATCCTTGTACACGTCGCTTGGAACCCCGTCCGGGCCTTGGGCCTTTCCTCCCTTACTTGCCCTAATCCCCCTTTCAACTTCTTCCACAGTAATATCAAGTGGTAATATAGGCCATCTATCTGACCCAACATTACTATTTTTACCTGAATCAAAGATAGTTGAAAAATGGGTAATCCAACCTTCGCAGGAGACATTTGCTGTTAACTCAGGTGTATTTGTCTCCTTAAGGAATGGGGAGTTGACTGTTGCCCAAAATAATACAGAGTTAGAGAGTTCCGCCGCTTGATTAAGAGAATCCCATGCCTGAAGCTGTAGAACCGTCTTCCTAGCTTTAATGGCATTTTTATATTCTAGCCTCAGAGTTGTTACTAATTTTTTATCCCTAGGTCTTATTGCTAGGGCCTGCTTAAGATCAGTCAGAGCAGCAGAACAGGTTTTATCAAACCAGACAAAACCAGGTTTTGTACCACCCCTGCTACCACTTGCGAACTTTGCGTTAATGGCATTGTTGATTCCTATAAAACTAGATAAGACCCGCTCATGATCCAATCTATTTTCTAAGATAAAAACAATGTCTGCTAAATTCTTCATAATAATGGATTCAGTCAATTCGGATGCTTTTGCACCTATCCACCTCAACCTTACCCCATTAGCCCGATGGGCTTCGATGTTTCCAACCGTGGTCCCTGTCTCTCTATCATTCTCCTCCCAGAAAGTCATGGTCACAATAATACAATTGTGATCACTAGTGTCCATTATTTCCATTTCCAATGGGGAAAAACAATCGGCAATACTAGAGGATACCAACACATGATCAATTACGGACTTGGAGCGCCAATTCCTAAATGTGGGGATAGGTGAACCATTACTGTCCCTGCAGCAATCCAAAATTTACAGGTCAAGGCACCCCATTAATGTATTCACATTTTCCCCATACATATCATGACCAAAGTGTGGGACCTCCCATCCGTCATTATTCGTAACCCCACAGGCCTTTGTAGATAATAATTCACATAATGAGGTATTGAAATCCCCACACCAGATAATATCAAATACTACATTCGAGTCCAAACTTAAGGTATCAATAGCGTTGGCCAATTCGGTTATTATTCTGCCCCTGGTGCTATCAAAAATGTTGTTATAATAATTGATCAGAAGGATGTTACGACTTTTGCCTTCGCGAATCCAGATCATCTGTATTAGATCGCCCACCGGCACATATTTTTTCACCAGCATCTGGCGATGGACCGATACAAGGGTGAGTAAGCCCCCCTTAGCTCTTCCCGGGCCCTCTCCATATGCTGGTAGGTTATATGAAACAAATCCCTCATAATCAATATTATCTTTGCACCAGGTTTCCTGGAAACATAAAATTTCGTACCTATTAATAAAGGATTCCCAACCAGGGTCTCTACTTTTAGATTTCAGACCAGCTACATTCCAGCACACCATCCTGGAACATGTACCTATTCTGGTGGTAATCCCAATGATGGAACCTCGGGCATTTCCCTCCGTGCTGCCAGCCCCGCTTGATTGGCCCATTTCACATACATTCATACTACCCTCATGAATATTCTCTGCCTCATTCTGATTAGGCGCAAATCCGGAGACCATAGAAGTTATTTCAGGTACACAGTCGTCCATATGTTGATCCCTATCGGGACCCTCTTCCCTTGCTAAACATATCTCCGTCTCTTTTGTGCGTCAATCGTTGGAGTCCAGGGAACTAAGTGCATGAAATCTATTCTGTGTAGGGATATCAAAATAAGGTTTAGAAGTGGGCGGGTAAGTAGAAATTCTACTATTGTCCCTCCGGTTGACATTAAGGTGATTGTAAAAGTAACCTAGTGCTCGGGCACATACATTGCCATCGGAAATTGGGAGAGATGCCGCTCTTAGGAGGACGGTAGTAACATGCTGTGGGTGTTTGAAATTAATACAGTGGCGTAGCTAGAGCTTGTGGCGCCCGGGGCTATCCCTCAGATTGCCGCCCCCCCCCCCAGGGGGTGGGGGGGGGGGAATGGGGGGAGGGCATGCACTTCAAAGAGGTCCGAGAGACACGTAGTATCGCCGCTAATAGTTACCTTGATCATGCAAGTTACATGCACATACATGACACGGTCCAAGGCTACACAGTTGAATACACCGGTGACTGGCAGTACAAAAGAGAACACACAGACTGCATGATCTATCTGGGGACTCAGAAAAACCGCATGTGACATCCATCAGAGAGCTGCGTGAACAATTACCTGGTAATCCCCTCAACACAATGCAAACATGCACATACATGACACTGTTCATGTAACCTTCATCTACAGCTGACATTAAATGACCATACATCATGGTCCCCCCCCATTAAAGCAGTGGGGACCTGCACAAACGTGATGTGCTCTGTGGACCCAAAACCAACTTAAGTGTTGAAGCCTGTGATTCTTTATCTTTCAAAAACAGCAAATTAATTATTCACAGGGAATGACTCACTGTGTGCCCTTAAAACTAAACGCAGCACAAAGGGGTCAGTCAGCTCCACCTTGCCAACACAGACCGGATACAAAGCCCACTCTGGTGGACCAAAGGCAATAACCAGGGGTCGCTCCCTGTCATTACTTCCAAGCAGCAGCAACCAACTCCTTGGGAATGAAAAGACATGTGCTCTTGGTACCCAAAACCAGCTTGTAATAGTGCATCTCTCCTTCACAGCAGCCTCAGCACACACATGGTGCACAGCCTGCCTGGGGGCCCAAAGCTAAAATACAGGGAGGGGCGACACATTATGATTACAATCCTTAAACACAGTCAAATCGCCCCATGCCACCAAATTGCCATGGTAGGATTTCCTCTCTTTGCCCCTAAAAAACAAAGTACACCATTGGTTGCAGACAAATCGCCCCATGCCACCAAATTGCCATGGTAGGATTTCCTCTCTTTGCAGGACCCCGTGGGTGGGGAAAGGCACCAAACAATATCCAGGGGACTGCATCATCATTACCTTTGAGGACCCATGGGTGGCAGACTATGTCACCTCTTGGGAACAACTGAACCTAAATGGAAGCATTAGAATTAAACCCCTCTCATTTTTCTATCCTCTCATTCAAACCTCAAACAATAACTTCTCTGAGGACCCCGCTTTTCCTTGGGTGGAACCACCTCAGCGCCAACCAACTTTCTATGACAACAGACAATATGGCGCCTCCCGCTTCCGGGAGCAGGAAAACCCTTGGCAAATAGTCAATCCACGTCATCCGGGACTAAACTGGGGAGAATGGGGATACCAACAGCAGAGGATGACTCGCAGAGAACCGCCCAGATGGGATCCCTGGTACAACATTCCAACAACAAATAGATATAGTCCTCTAGAAATGGTGGATTGACCATCAAGGGACCTAGAATATATTACCCCAAACCTGCCACACTTCCCTTCCTTAAGCAACAACATTGTCACGACCCCACCAATTTCAGTCCCGAAAGTGAATCCCCACACAATACCTTTTTTATTTTGGAATGTGGCGGGCCTACGAACAAAGATCGAAGACCCCGTTGCCGTTAATTTCTTAGAACAAGGCAAAATAATTTGCCTTCAAGAGACCTGGGCAACCTCAGAGCTCCATTTATTGGGGTACAAAACTTACTCCTCATTTGCTACTCAAAGCGCAATAGGTAGACCCAAAGGAGGCCTGACAATCTACATCGCCAACACCCTATCACAGTTAAAAGTGACCAATCTTTCCACCGATTCTAACTGTCAGATATTCTCCCTCTCCTTTGCAAATGAGGACACTATTACCCTTGTCAACTCATATAACAACCTAACGGAAAACGATTTCCTGACTTTTGTCCAAGATATGCAGGAGAGACTAAGATCCTTTCAACACAAGGAGGACAACTCTAAAATGATCCATCTTATTTGGGGAGGTGATTTCAATATTCATCCCTGCCAAATGGCAGATACCCAATGTTGCGGATTTGCAGACGACAACGACGTTCCACTAGCCCATTTCGTCCACAATAAATCTGGCAACGCTCTGAATAACACACTGTCAGAGTTTGACTTATTTATCGCTAATTCCCTAAAGGCGGAGAAAAATCAGTTCAATCCAACTTACGTGGCTAGAGGCCACCAGACAACAGTGGACTACATCCTGCTGTCCCATGGTCTCGCTACAAAAGTCACAGATCACCAAGTAATTGGCAACACACTAAGTAATCACTATGCACTAAAGATTGAATTCCATCCATCTGAATACAGATCTAAGGTCACTGATATAGCAACTGCCCTCGCTCAAGACAGCCTGCAACTGCGCAAACATGGTTATTCCATAAAATGGGAAAAGATCGACCCACAAAATCTCACAAAAAAATTAATTAACCAGGCGTACCCATATATTCTTAATTGTTTGGACCTAGCCCTAAATCATACGGAAGTCCTACTGAACTTCGCAGAAATTCTGACAGTAGCCAAGAGACTACTCACGGGGAATACAACCAACAAACATACAGAAAGGAAAGGTTGGTCTAACCACAACTGTACGAGAGCCCTAACTGATCTAAAATCTGCCCTCCACAAAAAACAAAGAGACGTGGGCCTTATTCAATCTCTAAGAAGAAAATACAAACTGGAACGCAAACTAAAACTACAACAAATGAAAGAGAAACTCTGGAATGACCTAGACAAGAGCTCCCAATCAAAAAACAGCAAGGATTTCTGGAGAACGATTAGATCCCCATTCCTCTCGGACAACAACTCTCCCAAGATAGAGGTCGCTATAGATGAGGGAACTTGGATTGCTCACTTCGAAAACATATTCAAAGACCAAGGAACCACAGACCATCCATCTCACTTCCATAATGAAGTACAATATCCAATCCCAATTTCTTTTGACATCTCCGAAATCTTGGCGGCTTTGGAACAAAGTAAAACAGGGAAAGCCCCGGGGCCTGATGGCGTCCCTGTGGACCTTTTTAAATTTAACCAGGAGCTCTGGGCACCTATCTTGACGAGAGTATGCACAGCAGCAGCCAGTGAGGGCATTTTGGACTCCTGGACCAGATCAATCATGGTCCCCATCTTTAAGAAAGGGGACTGGCAGGACCCAAAATGCTATCGTCCCATATCCCTCCTGGACTCCCTTGGCAAACTGGTGGGGAGGGTCATTCTGGAGAGCCTACATCAGTGGAGTGAGGAAAAGCGTATCATCTCGGACCTACAATTCGGCTTTAGAGAAGGCCTCGGGACAGTAGAGCAGGCACTTAACCTTAGCCTTATAATGGCCAAATACACGCATGCAAAGAAATCGACGGTATACATGGTCTATGTGGACCTGTCTGCCGCTTTTGACTGCGTCGCACATTCCAAATTATGGACAGTCCTAAGAGCAATGAACGTGGACCCCTCACTGCTGGATCTTCTTAGAGAGCTCTACTCCAGGGCCTCGGCTAGAGTTTGGTTCGGAAAGAACGGTGAGCTGACGGCATCATTTGGTGTGGAGCGTGGAGTTAGGCAGGGCTGTGTTCTGGCCCCCTTCCTTTTCTCGCTCTACACAAATGACCTGGAGGAGGAGATGCTGAGGGGGGCTCAGGACCTCCCAAAAATGAAACAGAGACCGATTCCAGCGCTCCTCTACGCGGATGACGCTGTCATCCTGGCCCAAACGCCGCGCGAACTCCAGCTCTCACTAGATAGATATACCACCTTCATGAACGCCTTGGATCTAAAGGTTAATGTTAAAAAAACGTTCGTCATGATCACGGGGGGGGGGGGGCGAAGAAAGGAAAAAAAAAAAGTATCTTTCTCGATAGCCAACCATTGGAGGTCACCACACAATACCCATACCTCGGGATCATGATTGATGATAAGCTAACCTGGAAACCAGCAGTGGAAGCGAGATGCCACCTTTTTAAGCGCTCAATAGCAGCCCTGCAGTCCTTCGAGGAAATTAGGAAGGAGGCGGCCAGCAGAACTGCTAAAAATTTACAACGCCAAGTGCCAAGCGATTGCTCTCTATGGAGCAGGGGTCTGGGGCCATATAGATGTTGGAGCCTTACAGAAAATTGAAAATCAATTTATAAGATTCCTTCTTGCTACCCCAAAAGGCTCACCAACCTACGCCTCCCATATGGAACTGGGAATTCCGTATTTGCAGGATCTCCTTAAAATCCAGCCATTGCTTTTGTGGAGGCGTATATGGACTTCGGATGCTAATACGCTATCACAGTCGATAGTGGCTGACACAATGTCACTCCATCACGCCTCTAGTTTAAAATGGCTCCGCTACATCAGAAACTTTTTTACAGATATGGGCCTTGAAAAATATTATCTCCACCCAGAATCGATTGTTGCCCTCCCAAAAAAGGAGCTCAAGGAACTTACACTACGGCATCTGGAAACACTAAGACTGTCAACTGAGGCTGCAAAACCCTCAGTGGTTCACGCGAACACAGTCCAGCTAACTTTTGGCATTCAACCATACCTTACTCTGCATACCAAAACATATGAGAGGATGCTGCTCACCAGGCTCAGACTGAACCTCTTTTTTAGACTGGTTGCTTTTCCTCTAAATAAGGCCTGGGACTCAAAGCTGCCTCCGTGTCCCTGTGATGCGATATCAACTCAATCAAATATCCACGTCATTATCTTTTGTAAATTTTACCAACCACACAGAAAATTTTGGATACTTCTGCTATGCAGGCGATGGGGCCTAAGACAATGTCGACCGGCCTTCCTTAGACTGCAAACCTTAGAGTCCGAAGAAGTCTGTTACCTGGTCCTAAACTTTTTAAAATGTATTATGAACCATAGAAAAAACCTTTAACAAACCGCATTAGGAAAAAACATTGATTCTCAGAAGCAAAAAATTCCTCTTCTTTTTAAACAAATGACAGCTGTTTTTTCTTTTTTACTGTATGATTGTTCTCTTTTATGGTTTTCTTCGTGACAAACCGAATAAAGAATTATCATTATTATTATTATTATTATGATCACAATCCTTAAACACAGTTGTGGGGGCCATGGGAACTTGTTCAACTCTATCCAAGACCCGGGACAAACTGTTCCAGCACTGCGGCACTCCTTGAATATTCAGAAGAAACCAGAAAAATAGGACCAGTAAAACTCACTCTTTTCCAAATCTCTTTCTAAATATTATCACTTTCCATGTAATGTTCCTTTGATGGGAAGAGGAGGTTTCTGAGGCGGGAGTATCAGGCAAGTGATACTACTCAGGCTCCATCTGTTCGAGCCTTCATGGAGGATCCCTCGTCATTACTACCTCCACCTGACCCCGGACTCTGCAACGCACTCCCTTACAGGCTCCCTCTGTGCGAGCCTTCAGGGAGAATCCCTCTTCATTACTACCTCCACCTGACCCCGGACTCGGCAACGCTCTCCCTTACAGGCTCCCTCTGTGCAAGCCTTCAGGGAGAATCCCTCTTCATTACTACCTCCACTTGACCCCGGACTCGGCAACGCTCTCCCTTACAGGCTTGATTATCCACTACTCCTCTCTCCAGTGCACCTTATCTCACAGCTGACCTTGGGCCCCAGCCCCATATCAGGCACCATCGGGCTCCACTTTGCTTTTTCCCGGTAAAAACATTAGTAAAATCACCTTCAAACTTAAAACATTGAATATAGCAGTAAATATAATTACATGCACTTTAAAGTATGTTCCACAGTAGCCCTTATGACCCGACTGCTAATTAAATAAACAAAAACAGAAAGGCCATGACAGGGCTTTAGCGCTGATGCGAAAGTCTTTTTTGGTGCCACACTAATAACCTCTTTCTCCGTAAATACCTTTACTACCACCTTCCAACAGTGCCCCTCATCCCTCCATGGCCCCCCTAGTGACCTCCTCCTCAGACTCCCTCACTACCACCCTCCACCAGTGCTCCTCATCTCACCCTAGCTCCCCCTCCACACCATGACCTCTTCCTCGGATTCCCTCACTGTCACCCAGGGCACAAGTCCTAAAAAAAAAAAAGAAGTGTGGGACGCTGACTTCACAACAGCAAGTGATGTCACGAAAGGTGGCTTGCACCATCAGACTCATTGCCTCCCCTCGCTCACCCCTTACATGCCATTGCATCAGAGAAGCCAGCGCGTGAGCAGCGTTCTGAATGAGCTCCAATCTCGCCCCAGAGAGGCCAAAGAATAAATGTGTGGCTCCATTTGCTCCAGTAATCGAGCTCCCGTTAAAATAAGTGAGGGGACGCCGTCCACCCGCCTGGTACCCCGACTCGAACCCTGCAGTCACCCTCCACCAGTGCCCCTCATCGCTCCACAGCCCCTCCAACTACCTCCTCCTCAGATTCCCTCACTGCCACCCTCCACCAGTGCCCCTCATCGCTCCGTAGCCCCTCTCTCATATTCATTTGTTGTTTAGCGCTACTCATATCAGTGTAATGTGTCAGCACTTTACACCACGAACACATTATACAGGGACAATGAATCATACAAGTATGTAAATCAGTCTACAGGGAATGTCACATAAGCCAATGAGGATTAAAAGGTGTAGGAATCACATGTCATCCATACTGGTGGGCAGTATATTTTGAGAGGGTTTGGTCTGGGGAAATACAACCTTAGGATTTAAAAGAGTATTCCATGGGGGTCAGCTTTACTGATAAAAACGTATCTCTGCCCAAACAAACATACTCATTTTAGCAACATTAGAATGATCAATCAATCAGTGACACTTATAAAGCGCGCTACATACCCGTAGGGTCTCAAGGCGCTGGGGGGGGGGGGGGGGGGGGGGCGCTACTGCTCGAATAGCCAGGTCTTCAGCTTCTTCCTGAAGGAGAGGTGGTCTTGGGTCAGGCGCAGGTCGGTCGGGAGGGAGTTCCAGGTCTTGGCGGCCAGGTAGGAGAAGGACCTTCCTCCTGTAGTCGCTCTTCGGATGCGGGGGACGGCGGCGAGGGCGTGGTTGGCTGATCGGAGGTGGCGCGTGGGAGCGTAGAAGTTGACTCGGCTGTTGAGGTAGCTCGGGCCTTGGTCGTGTAGGGCTTTGTGTGCGTGGGTGAGGAGGCGGAAGGTGATTCTCTTGTTGACGGAATGATGAAAGACTGAGGAAGTTCTAACTATATCACAAAACAAAAAAACTATACCATTCATGTTTGTATTGTATGCAGCTCTTTGGTGACACCTGCTTGCCTGCCAACCTGTGCTGGGCCCCTGGCTGCAGAGAGACATAAAGGCGTCGTGCCAGCGCTATGCAAATCATGAAAATAAAATTTAAACATATACAAAAGCTTTTTTTAAATTCATTAATATGCGTGAAACTTTGCATACATTGAATATATTGATGTGACGCACATCCCTTTATAACTGAACTACACCTCTTTGCCAAGCAGTCCTTTCATTATGCTCTGAAGGTAGGGCCATGCTGACGTGTTACAAAGCCAGCAAAACAAAAAACAGCACGCCACAACAACGACGCGGTTTGTCTCAACCGGATGCCTGTGCCGGTCTCATCGCCTCCAGCATGGCTTGGCGCGGCATAAACGATATGGATTACATTTGCATTGCATGCAATTTAAACGGCTGGCGTCCAGTCATAATTAAACAGACTCACCTGCGGGCCTCTCTTTCCCAGTCCTGTCTCTGGCCTCTGAGATGCCTGCCAGTGCCTTCTCGACCTCGCCTCGGAGTCACGCGCACTTTTTAATGCGCAAGCCCAATGCGCAGGTCATGATGAGAGTCACCAGGCAGCAGAGACCCCACCCTAAGGTAAAACTAACTGTAAAACCCCGGCGCGCAGACGCGGAGGCGGAGACATCTGCGCGCTGCGCGCCTCTACGAACGTCATCATGGTCAGGTCAGGTGGTTTTTTTAATAAATTGTAATGTGTGTCACTCAGGCCCTGCTGCCTAAATGAAATTGAAATCGGCGGGTCAGCACTGCTCCGAGCGGCCGCCCTAAATATAGTGCCGCCTGGGGCGGTCCGCCCCCACCGCCCCCCCCCCCAGCTACGCGCCTGAATTAATAATTACACAGTCCCCCTTTGAGCTTTTCCTATCGCTCCCAATCCAATTGACTCTTCTGGTAGTCAGGACATTATCAGAGAAATTCAATGGGAAACCACATTGTCTATTTAACCAGGATAGACATTTGTTTTTTAAGGAATCATGGGTTTCTTGGTGACCCCTATTATCAAGCGGCGGTACATTTGTAAGTACCACCACATAAGGGGCACACTCAGGTGGGAGATTAATAGCACCCTTTTTGTTAGTTTCCTCCCATCTATTTATATTATCTATGGCAGGCAAAGCCTTGCTAGTTAAGTGCATGCTCCTTTGAGGTGTTATGGGGTTAACACTATTGTTCCCTTTATTTCCTGTGGCTTCCTTAGAAGAGTCTCCCTGTACCTGATGCTTATATTGATTGCTAGTAGTGTCAGTTGCAGCAATTGTGACAGTAGTAGCAGCAGACACCTCTCCTGGTTTGTCTAAGACCTTTCTAAGCAAACCACCCAATCTAGCAACTTCTTTTGTCAATTCCTCAATTTTTGAAACCAAAGGATCTATAATGCCTCTAATCTTTACACCAATAATCTCCTCTAGGTTAGTTACTATATCATCCTCCACTCCCACCTTATTAAATTTACTCAGTACATTAGTTTCAGCGACTTTATCTGGTGAGGCTGCTCGTTTCCGCCCACTCCGCAGTGCCCCCTTTTTGATCGGGAATTTCCTACATGTTCTAACTGTCCGTACTTTTGGAGTCGGTAGACATTGTTCCACCATATCAGGGCAGTCATCTGTTCTTAACTCATTGGGGGTAGTTTGTTCAGGCTCGAGATGTCCCATCTCTACCAACTCTACCACTTCCGGAATAATAATGTCAGAGTGATTGTTCGCATCCTCCATGCTAGAAGCTGATGAACCCCTTACAGGGCTCTCTAATTGCGGGGTGCTAATTTTTCCAAGCGAATGTCGCCTTTCAGAGTTTATCTTACTAACCTTCTGGACCAAATAATTATCCATAGTGCGTGGCCCGGAAAGGGGCTTAGATCTAGACATATTATAAAACGGCACAGCCCCGTCTAAAGCTTACTGAATTGTTATAACGGTTTCCCCGTTTATATTTATCCTATATTTAAAACTTTAAAACAATAGCAAAGTCTTAGCAACCTACTCAATGTCACACCCGGTGCTTTATGTACCATATATGTTCTGGAACAGCGTCTCTGGCCCAGCCCGGTCCCTTCTGGCCTCTGAGGGCCACAGAGGGCCCGCCCTTTGCCTGGGCTTAGCCCGGCGCCGCCTGCGCGCGTCCCGCGACGCGGAGGGAGCCTCACAGTTTTAAGCGCCTCCGGGCGCGCAGGGAAGCGGAAGCGGGAAGTGCCGCTAGGGACTCTGGGGGCTGTAGTCCCCAATACGGCGTCCAGCAAGGTCAATGGCGGCAAAGAAGAAGACCACAGCGCCTCCGGACCCCCGGGCAATGCAGAGTGCGCAGCGGAGCGTCCTCCAGCCAGGTATGCTCCTCGTTATGCCCCCGCTCCACCGAGGGAGCCTCACAGTTTTAAGCGCCTCCGGGCGCGCAGGGAAGCGGAAGCGGGAAGTGCCGCTAGGGACTCTGGGGGCTGTAGTCCCCAACACGGCGTCCAGCAAGGTCAATGGCGGCAAAGAAGAAGACCACAGCGCCTCCGGACCCCCGGGCAATGCAGAGTGCGCAGCGGAGCGTCCTCCAGCCAGGTATGCTCCTCGTTACTTGACATTAAAAAGCAATTCATCAAACTTGGATTGTGAGGAATTTACTTGGATCCCCGCACCAGACGTCTTACAGAACATGTCACTTACTTTCCTGAACTTTCTTTCTGATGGGTGTGGTGGCTTCCATACATTTCTTAAATTAACCTCTAGAAACCAACAGGAAGAATCTGAACCAATATTTGAGTCAATGACTCTAGGTGCACCCCCTAAGCAGAGGCCTCACACCAGTAGATCAACATGGCAGTTGTACATATGGTGCTTAAGAACAACTACCATCAGTTCTGTGCAAGTTTTTCCACACCCTCAAGAGAAAAATGGGGAGGGTCAAGAGTATTCTGCAGGAGCTACTGTATTCATCAGAAGGAATGTTACTGAAGTTAATTATCTTCTTCTAAAGCATTGTACAAGCAAATTCTTTAATAGAACCATTCCCAATACTTATCTGCCAAAGTGATGACTAATTCTGCACTTTTGAGAAAATGACATCTTTGGTTACTATCTTTCTGGTGGATACAGTCTAACTGCAGACTTCTGACCATTAGATTATTCCTAAGGCACCTGGCTGGATTCGGATGTTTTACAGCAGGTCTGCACTGCTTCGCTAGTTAGTGTTGTGATGCTCCTGCGATTTTGTAGACAGACGCCTGACTGCGAGTATGAAATCCAGAACCTCAGGCAGGAGATCAAATGCAGTCAAGTGCCGCTGTTCAACCTCCAAACATGAAGGTGTAGATTGTGCAGGCACAGAACCCTGCTGCGTCAGAAGAGCCTTCTGAAGTACATATGCCCAGAAGTTGCTGATACCACAATCTTATGGCCCAATCCGGAGACACTGGAATGACTTGGCCAGATCATTCCTAATCTTCAGAACTTGGAGCAGGAGAGGTAGCTGTGGAGAAGGCATAACGGAGTCAAGTGCTAACTTCTAACCACAATGCTTCTCCTACGGACAGCATGTTCTTGAACAACATACAGATGCGTTGACACTGCGCATTGTAAACAGTGGCAAAAAGATCTAGCCAGGGCTCTCAACACTATCAGAAGACGTCCTGCACCACTTCAGGGTACACCCGTCAGGCGCAGCTGACAAAGCCCGTCCAACGTGGAGTTTAAATATCCTGCCAGATGGTTCATGATCATGGAAATGCACAGATGCTCCAGCCAACCCCAGAGGCCCACAGGACCCAACACCCCATGACCACCCGGCTTGTTGTGGAACCACATAGCTGTGTATTGTGCATGAGAACCTGCACCTGCCTTTCACTGATGAATGGCAGGAAGATCTCAAATTCTAGGCAGCTGGTCCGCAATTCCAACAGATGTATATGGAGCTGAGTTTCTGCCAGAGACCAGAGTCCTCTGATTGCTACCTCTCCAATTGACCTCTTTAGCGGGAACGCATTTATCACCACCATCAGCTTGGGGTGGGGGAGAATTCTGCCGCTGGCCAGGTTGAGATAGAGAAGCCACCTTTGTAGATCTTGTACACTCTCCACTGAAACCTGGATGACATCGGTCATGTTTCCTTGGTGCTGGACCACTGAAACTTCAGATCCCACTGCAGAGTCTGCATATGCCACTTAGCAAGGGGACAAAAAAGATGTCTGAAGCCAGCAGACAAAGAAGACTTCAAGCTTCGCTTTCTGAGCTCTTTGACTGAGTCTGAAACATGGATATCCTAGCCCAAATGTCCTGGACGTGTTGCGAGGGAGGAAAGCTTTACAACTGCACTGTATCCAGAAGAGCTCTGATAAAATGAAGTCTCTGTGAAGGATTCAGGTGTGACTTTGGCTCATTGACCGAGCACCAAAAAGAACTCAAAAGATTAGAAATCGTCTGGAGAAGTCTTTGATTGACTGGGCAAGCCCTTTTTTAAATTGCCAGTCTTTGCAGTAAGGGTAAACTGGTATCCCCACCCTCCAAAGACAGGCAGCAACCACCGCCATCACTGCCTCCCTTGAACAACAAGTAACATCTGTGAGACTGCAGGACAGGCACATGAAAGTACGCTGGATGCAAGTTCAAGGCAATCATCAAGTCTACCAGATCCAGGGTAGGGTGAACTTGGGCAGTGTGCACATTTTGAATTTCTCCTTCCGCATGAAGGCATTCTGAGGGCAAAGATCAGTAATAGGACAAGGGCTTTCATCCTTCATCCGCACAAGTAAATAAAGGGAGTCAAAACCTGTCCCTTTCAATGGCTCTTTGGCCAGTAGGTGCTTCACCTCTTGCCATAACATTCATAAGCTCGCATTTGAAAGTTGCTCTGATGTGGGAGGAAGTTGAGGCAAGTCATAAACGAATGGTAAAGGCAAAGTTCTGCAAGGTGATCTGGAGGATACATCTGTCGGAAGATCTGGCCTGCCACTCTGGGAGAAAATGTCTGATCCTGCCTCCTACAGGGAGGTTGTGTGCCCATATGGACAAACTAAAGCGGCTAGGAGGCTGATGCAGCACAAGCAGATACTGTGTGAAGCAGTGTCCCAGGAGACCTGCACTATCTCTGCTTGTTCCCAATCCATAGCCACAAAAGGACTGGTTTGACTGCTGAGTGGTGGTGGGGTTGTAGATGTCAGCGGACTGTAGAGGTCTGTAACTCAGCCCCCTGAAGTAGCCTCAAAAGGATTGGGCTGCTGAAGAAACTGCTGGGCAGGAATTGAAATGCTCAAAAAAAGCACTCTGGCTCTCCTCAGAGGTCATACACTGGAGGCCCTGAGCATGTACAGGTTATATACAGGACCCAAAAGCAGTACCCACACACAATCATCATGGGCAGCCTGTAACATCATCTAGAGGACCAAGCGCCCTTGCTTGCAAGGAGTACTTTTACAGTATCAGGTAAAGTAATCTAGGCAAGCCAGTGTACCTTACTAGTGTAGAACTTATTGTTCAACTGCATGCACTGCTGCAATTAATGTAGGACCCGGACGGGACCATATGGTCCCTGAGCAGCAAATTATTTGTATAAGGCACCTAGTGCCTACTATGAACTGAGCCATGGCTCATATGCTACATCAGCAACCACCTGTGCATGATGTAACAAAATTCATATATTTTATTTATAATGTCACACTGTAACGGACGGACGGAGGACGAACAGAGGCATATCTGGGTACCGATCTATGACAGGCTTTCGGCATGCTTTCAGCCACAGAGCAAGGATGGCACTCTAGACGCATATATAGAAAGACGCATGCAATCACACGCATCCTAGCACACAGGGAAACAAGCATTCATACAAACTTGGTGCCAGCTGAACTCAAGGCTTATCTGTGGCAGTCCTCTTAATATCAGCTTGCATGCTCTTAAACTTCAAGGCACACTATTCCTAAATTTTCCAACTCATAACTCCGGCAAGCAGCACCCCAGAGCCAGGTCCAAAACTTCTACCTTTGCTGTTTATAGGGATACATGATTTTCCTCGGCCTAGGATTTAGGCTCTTGCTTCAGGCTTTTATCTATACTAGAGGCGCCATCTGTCTGCATGCGGCTGAGAACAGGCTACATTATCCATAGGCCCAATGGGCATTGGTCTTGGGCTTTATTTGTGTCTTTTGCTTACAATAATATTAGGCATCTGATCAAAAGCACTCAGGACTATGCTCTAGAAGAATGTGGTGGCCATAATATCCTAATATCTCCCAGTTTCTATTTTAGAAACCTGTGCCACCTTAAAGTGAGGGTCAGCAGGCTATATGAGCATATAAAGTGAAACACTGATTAGAACAGCTTAAAAGAACGCATATAGAGGTGGACGCAAAAAGAGACCTGTATACCGTTTCACCTATCTGAAGCCTTGCACTAAAGTCAGAGATGTCCCACATTGCTTGTAAACTTAATATATACAATCACCTAAAGTTATTCTCACAAAGCATGTACTAACAGGAATCACATACGGAACATGAGGTGCTGACAATCTATACACTGGTAACACATGAGCCAAAAATCTCCACATGCATAATCTCAAGCCGGTTACTTTTGTGTGTGGAGTTTCATATAGCACGAACTAGACCCGAAGGTATCACAGCGCTTTACATGAGCACCAGTTACGTTATAGAAGGACACATTCATTTTTGTTAGGCACAGGGAGATTACATGATTTGACCAGAATCACAGAATGTTGAGTGTCCCTGCTGAGACTCAAACCCAGTACTCCAGCTAGGTTGACCACCCTAGCCGTTTGGCCACATTCTCTCCCCAACTTGAAGCATATATGAGAGTCTAGACAAATGCAAGTGAAGTTTAATGACACAAATCCCACAGGGAAGAGGGGGTGGTATGGGGGGGGGGGGGGTGTTCAGGAGTTCAAATATGTAATGGCAGACCCACACCATCCAGACAAGAAGTGACCAAGAAATCAAAGTTAGCAGCATCTGGACTCAAGATTTTAGATTCATAGTTATTTTAATTCTGGGCCACAACAAGCTTTTATTCATAAAGTGAAGTTAAATACGTTTAGCAGAAGACTCAGTGCTTTGTGAAGGAGTGAGCTACAGAGTTATCAAAGCCTATATAGACTCGGAGTAGATGTACGGTATAAACAGGTGTTTGTTACAATTAATACGTTAATGGTGATAACGTTTTTCAGAGAGAGATTCTACCTTTGACTAATAACGATGTTTTATCACACATTTTTTGTTTATAATTTACTATAGCAGTCCAGGGCTGTTTCAGGCTAATGCTCACACGTAGAAATGTTTAACTATTGATCCGAAACAAAAGGTTATATCGTTTACAAGAAGATAATTTAAACAGGTAAATGTGTAGATGATCAAACGTTGAAGAATCATCCCAACCTACCTATGATTGCCACAACATCTGCCAGCATGTGCCCCTGGGCCATCTTATCCAAGCCAGCCTATGGAGGAAAAGCATATGTGTAAGAGGCTTGTCTGGCATCTCCTTTTATTCATTGAACACCACATTAAAATCCACATATTTTGATATCCTTATGAAAAAAAATATGAACACACTGAAGCACATCAGCAGTTAAGATAATTATATGCCTCCATTGGGAAGAACATGCCATTTTTGGATCAGTTGTTGCATTTTAGGATAACAAAATTCTAGCAGTTGAGGACACATTACAAACAATAAAATGGAGTACATTCATTGGGCAGGATTGAAATGTTGACAAAAGCAGGATAAAAAATCTTTTCGGGCACATGAGCTTTGCTCGTTCCACCATGGCTGCAGTCATTCTGAAGCAGTTGTTTGCATAGAAGCCTTCAAGCTTAGCAGGGTCAAAGCAACATTTTAATCCTTCCGAGGTTCATAAATTGAATGATAATAAATCGGAAATTTTAAACAGCTATATAAAAGGGTTTTCATGTGGGCAAAACTGTGATATTTATGAAAAACTCCTCGAAGCCCTTGATATCGTCTTTGCACATCTCTCCCTGCTTGGCGCTGGGGGTAGAATGACTCTACTTGGCCACCCCAAAACACATACAGAACCAAAGCACAAGAGCTGGAGGATAAATTGCGCCTTAACTGCATGCTAACACAAATGGTGCCCTGCTGTTTGAAATACTTCCCAAAGTCCAGTTGCATGGCACCTGGTTTTGGGAAGAACCAGCATTATCTTGTTGCAATACACAGCTGCAGTATAAAATCAGCCTTGACAGTGGCACAAGTTAAGGAGGGAAAATATTAATATCGAAGGCCTTAATCAGGTTAGTGCAAGCCTGTTAGCGATACCACCAGCAGAGTTCACCGGAGGAAACTGCCTACGTCAACAATGATAAGCGCAAAGCAAATGAGGGCAAAATAAGTTTTGTAAACTTAGTGTAGTGGTGGTGCAAGTTTGATCCACCCTCCAGCAGGAAGTCGCTATGAGTATGTAGTGAGTGAAAAAAAAAATGAGTATGAAGTGAAATAAAACGTTTCCCTGTGCCAAATAGTTCTTTGATGCCCTCTATTACTAATGTAGTCGGTTTACAGCTCTGAGTGCAGAAAGCAGTGCTCCATCTGACAGACTAGACCTGCTTGCATTTCAGCTCATTTGCTCCTTTTGTCCCACCCTCAAGATATCCAGGCTTTATATCCATCATGTTTTCTAGCAATGACATTATTTTCCTTCCAGTTGTGTGCTGAAAATCCAGACCTACACTTGGTTCTGTCTGTCAAGTTTACCTTTCATTCAATCCAGAAAGCCTTGTTGAAAATCATCACAGACAGAAATGCCTTGGCCACAGTGGCTGACACAGATTTATGCCTATGCGGAAAATGTATAAAAGCTTTACTTCCTCTCAGACCAGATTCTTCTGCTCCCACTGACGCTGCAGCAGTTATTCATTCTCCCACTTAGGCATAGTGCTCCTAAGAGCACTGCTTCAAACACCAGCTTGCAACAGTTACAATTCTTATGATTTAAATCTCTTTAATGCCTTTTGGCAGCTTATCAGTCACTCCCGATCACACATGCATATTTTAGACCATCTACTGTGAACCAGCCTCTATGAATTTTCACTGCAGCCTCATTTTCCCATGCAACGCAACAATCCTCTAATGAGAGGTTCATAAATGTATCTGTTATCAGGGTTTAAAAACCGTATGCAGAATGGCAAAAATTTGCTGACGGGATAGGATAGGATACAGCTTACATTCGATCACTGGATGGAGGAGCACTGAGGTACAGAGAGGCGGGTTAGAGCGGCAGCTAATTTTGAAAAAAGGAACTAGAATTGACAATTTATTCTGCAATTCTATAAACACATTGAAATACAGCATAAAAAATCTCACAGAGCTCTACCCATTTCATTCAATGTTTCAAAGGATCATCGTTAATGCGGTATAAGCCTTTCGGATGGAAATGTGTGACCAAATAATCAATATTTTTCACTGTACTCTATGCAGAAATTGCTTGTGTTAGTTGTCTCAGTGTGCGTGGTATGATTTTTTACAAATGTCCTCAAACCTGACCAGGCTTGTCACGTGAACCACCATGCTAAAATCACAAGCTGGAAGGAGTGCCTTAATTCTCCTTAATGAATGCTGGTAAATAATAATTATACGATCACGGAGACTGCCTGCAGTATGGTCATAAATCGCTAGTAAAGTTTCCACATATTTGAATAGTCATGCAGAAGTGGGATTAACGACTGATCAATAGCAGGGAACACTGATACGGAGTCCAGAAGAAGTTATACTCAACCTGTTTTACTAGGACTCAGAAGACTTACATTTTAAATTCCCTTTAGAGCTCCATCTGCAAGCCTTTGCCTTCAACAGACCTGCTTGCTTACAAAGTTTATCTTACAAGTCATAGAAACAATGATCTAAATCAAAGGAAAGGAAGCCATGCTTGGCTATAACCAATTTATAAAACAAATATTTCAGGCAGCCAAAGTCTGCAGAATTTCGACTGATAGTTCAATCTTATTTATTGACATATCTTTGTTATTAAGAGTTACATCAAATTGAGACGAACTATTGGTTGAATAATATTCATGCAATTTGGGCTAAATAGAACTCTAAATCAAAAATACAACTACACCTGTCAGCTATTTGTACATCACAGTAAGCTCACCATTACATACTGCAGTTAAGCTATATGTATGATGATCTAAAGTTCAGCGTGAAAATCTATCCTATTTATCCATAAAATGATTTAGTTTACAGTTCAGTGCTTTACAATTCTTCAAAGCTAGTACATGTAGGAAACTTTAATTTTGTTGCAGTTGTCCTCCCACTTTTTGCCCCTTTTAGAACTATTAGATGCTGGTTTCCGACTCGGACAGTGCAATGAAGCCTGCAAACCAGACCTTAGTGGCAGTACTCCTTCCTTAAAACGAAGACATGCTCAATTGCTCACCGACTGGCAAGGACTTAATTACCCCTGTAAGTCCATGGTAAATGGTATCACTGGTACCCAGGGTAAGGGTAATAAAGAGGGTTCCTAAGGGCTGCAACATGTATTATGCCACCCTAAGTGACCTACACACAAATTGCATGTAGACTTCCTTTGCAGGATGCATGACAATGTGCAAGCCTTTGTGAAAACACTACATGGAACACTCCTTGTGTGCCATGCCCAAGTGCACTGTATGTATGTATTATAGGTCAGTCACCCATATAGCCCTAAGGCTAGGTACATTATATTATATGTGAGGACATATCTGCATGTGCAAATATGCCCCTGTGCTGTCTAGGTCAATTACTAGATAGTATAAAGGGAACAGGTAATCCATCTTAAGTGTACGTAGTGGGCACTGGTCAACTACATGATGGCTTTACTGAATCCTATGGTGTGGTATCAAACACCTTGTCTTGATAAATCCATACTGATGCCAGTAGTGGATTTATTTGAACATGCACCAAGAGGGCCCATTAGAGGTGCCTCCTGAAAACCCACCAGCCTCTTTGTGTTTCTGACCCCCTGAAGGTGAAAACTAGCGCTCCAAGAGATCAGAAACAAAGCCTGCCTGTTGCCACCTCTTCCAGCAGGATGCCTAGTGATTTAGCATATCAAATCCAGAGGCTTAAAAAGCCCCTGCCGCTCTTGATATGCGACCCCGGCTTCCCCCAGACCTGAGAATATGCAAACCCCCTGCCCTGAGGCCCATCAGGCACCAGGACAGGAGGAAAATTAGCTATGCAAGTAGGCGTGTTGCACCACAAGGCAAGTTATACCCCTAAGGTGAGCTGCCTGATGCACTCCATCTTGAGGGAATTAGGAACTCTGGGACAGGGTTATGCCCACTCCCCAGAGGAAGTGGTCATATAAGGGGTGTAGTGACCCCAAGGATAAGTAGCCCATTGGCTAGTACCCTTCAGTACCCTTAATTCTGATAACTTCAGTATTTAGTTGGCCTCCTGACTTCAAGAACTCAAATTCACCTGACCACCGAAGGAGAAGGACCAAAAAGAGCTGAAGAACGCAAGAACTGTGGACTTGGCTCCAAACCCTGCCTACTTGTCCCGACAATTGCAAAGCCCCGACTCATCCTACAGCTGAACATACTCCAAAAGCCTCGGAGGTCCACCAGCACCTTGCCAATCCATCAGCATATCTCTTGAAATGGAAGAGTCACTTCCCTGCCAGCACTGACCACATCGTCTGGTTCACCGAACTGTTGGCCACCGGCTCCTCCGACGCAGAAGTTGCCCAGGAGGAGGTCACCATGCTCCAAGAGACCAAAACCATCTCTACGCCAAGTTTGGAGACGCCAGGACCCCAAGGAGCCGCCTTGCACAAAAACCGGGGTACTGGATCCCTTGCAGTAGGCAAGGCCTGTTTGAGGTTCAATCTGGACTCCAACACCGCAAAGACAGACCAGCGGACAAAGGACATCAACATCAGATGCCAGCACCAAGAGTGGCCCAGCAGTCTTGTTTTGTCCTCATCTCCAGGTTTACCCAGAAAGTGAGAGCCTCCAATGTAAGCGACCCGCTGGCCAAAAGACCTCTGCACCTGAGCCCGACAAGCCCGAGTCCGAGCCTACCAACGGCATCCCTGAGACATTCAAGAAGGGAGTCCTCCTTTGGGTTTCGATGGACTTGCCCTCAAGTCCCCCCTTGCAGCCTTTTTCTTACAGGTACTTTTCCCGGTGCTTTAACAGTAGCGTTCTAGGCTAACTTTGTGACCAGCACCTCTGCACCAGGACACATCAGGGCAGGTAAACCAAAACTGCTGGTGGTTCTACGATCCCTGGACCCTACTTATCTTGAGTCCAGAAGAACAGTACTGTAAGTCGATTGCAAGTACTCCTAAGCAGTGTATGTTTACCTCATAGGATAACATTACTGTATTTTCTGTGTTTCTGAAAATCTGTAACTCGAAAAGTACATAACTAATCTCGTAGATCTTGGTGTCTAAATGAATATAAAATCTATGTTATTTTTCTAAATTGGTCTCGAGTTTCTACTTGAGTGTTTCATTTATTGACTCAGTGTGTACACGAATTGCTTAACAATACCCTCTGGTAAGCCTAAACTGCTCGCCCACACTACCACAAAAGAGAGCCTTTGGGGTTATTGATTTAAGCCCTATAAGCCACTAAGGGTCACCTGAACTTTCTACATAGTGTACCTCATTTTGGTTCACTACATAAAAAGCCAGCTTCCTACAGTAAATAAATGCTACATAAACGAAACCACTGTCCATTTTGGGATATTTTTCAGACTGATAACAGCTTTATGGTTGCAAAACTAGAGATTTGGTGCAGTGTATAGATAAGCATAAGGGGATGGCCTAATATAAATTATTAAGATATTTCTCTTCTGGTCGCACAAAGTGCAGTTTTATAATGGCCTACATGTTAACCAGTTATTATCTCCAACAGGCTTTTTACCCACAACGCCTGTTGATTCAGCGTTGTGCTTGGTGAAGGGTTATATTTCAAGAATGCAGCCGGCTCTCATCAAAACCACCCAAACAGATCTCTACACTGAAAGCACTTTGCTTACAAGAAATGAAAGTTGCCAAAGTCTTGCACAAAAGAGTCTTCATATGGAGTCATGCTCGCGCTACTTCCACATTATGCAATATCAACCTTACACACCCAATATCAATTCCAAGAATATGAAACTAACTTCACTCAGTTTTGATAACTTGCATGTGGACTGAAGCTTTTCAAATTAGGATGTTGGTTTAACAAGCAGGCCTGTGGGAAAGTGTTAGATTCTTGACCTTGACTGCCTATAATGCTTGGTTAGCCGCGACAGGACACACAGACTGCACGGGATGGAGTGTAACGTTTCTTCTGGTCGCTCATGCATGAACAAAAAAACATGAATTTAAAACAATAGTGGTGATATTTAATTCTATGGTATATTTTAATAAGATTAACCATATAAATTCCACTTCAGCTACATAGTCGATTACCCATTTATCTAGTTTTTTTTAGACAGAGCTGCACACCATCATCTGAATATTAGTTAACATGACAGAGTAATGTCACACTGAAAGATCCAGAAAACTGACAACTGCTCATCTGGCAGAGGTATGGTTTCTGACAGAATAACTCAGATTCCAAAGCCCAGTGTATGGTTCCTCCCCATATCTTACAGCTGCTACTGAAAATGGAGATCCCTAAAGTTTAGCTGTTCACAGGATGTGGGGAAGAGTACCATCCTAAATTGGAAAAAAAGTTTTGTGATTGATAACTTTAAGAGCTGTAAAACAAATCTTACTCAAGAAGTGTAGGCAAGTTGAGGAAAGGCTCGGTTTTGGTACAGGAACAAACAATAGTAAAAAAAACAAATCTTACCAAGTGAGCAAAACCCGGTGCTTTGATTTTGCAGCGATAAGGTCGGCTACTACCATCTGAGACAAGGTATACACCAAATTCACCCTGTAAACAAGAAAAGGACAAACTAGTCACGCATCAAGACAAAAATGACAATGGACAAGAAGGCTGCTGATACGCATGAAAACACCACAGAATTTGAGCAGATTATAGAAAATGACTATTTTCTGTAGTGATTTAATAATTAGAAATGTAAGTAGAGTGTGGTGTTTCAAGCTTTATATCAAGCTCCAATAACAAGTTGCAACTGTTACTTAAATTTCACATTTGTATGTTACAGCCCTGTTTTGTACAGGAAACCACTATAACAAGATCAAAACAATACATCATACGTTCCTTAATAACAAAGACATTAGCAATGTTTTCTGAGATGGACTTCTGACCCATCCAATAGCAAGATTCCATTTTAATTTCAAACCAGTTTTGTTCATTTCACTAAAATGGTCTCTGTTGATAGACAGTTCATCATGTCCTAATCTCTTGTTTATCTTAGGATTTATCTGTAGTTAAAAAGAGGACTTGGAGCTGTAGTACCTAGCGGAAATGATAATATAAAAATGAAGTACATTTCTTGCATCACCTCACTCATCTTTTTATTTGTCATCAGGTCACTTTCCTTCGTATTTAATATCATTTGTACTTTCCTTTATCTATAAGCTTGTGGTAAACAAAAGGGTCAGTCCTTCGAATGCAATACCCCCACCTCCCACACCCATAAGACAGAGAATTTGCCTGTTAAAGTTTATAACGTTTTTAGGCTCTCAAAGGCCGCTGTTAAAGAACAGCATGGCATCACGAATAAGTCTGCGATGGAGTGAAATGGGAACATTGAAGGAGGTTGTGCAGTCAGGACAAACAAAAATGTACTTTTATTTAACTACAGTTCCCCAGTCTTGGTATCCTTCATAGATTCACAGGCTTTGAATTATTCACCAGTCTGGCTGCCCTGTTAAAGAGTTGTGCCCAGAAGTATTAAAATAGATTTAAAACAGTACTGGACCCCCTCAACCAAATCATTTTGGATGTGGCAAGCAGCCATAGAGATGGAGAGGCCTGCCCCTCCTCTACCCTGGAGGCTATATCCTCAGATTTTCACAACAGGTGAGGAGAAGAAACACTATAAAAGACTTGTACGCCAGGAAACGGGGTCAATGTAACTATGAACGATACCAACACTAAAGAACAGCAGTTCGAGAGAAGTATCACTTTAATGTCCAACATAGATGTACACACTTTGGTTTTACAGAAGCAGTAGTCAAAATAGGAAAAATACGGAAAGCTGTTCTGAGACTCATGTTAGTGAAGCCGGTAACAGAGTACCATCTGTCACACGCTGCACCTTGCCTCGGACTAGTCTTGTAGGTCGTAAAATGGAAAAAGGCTTGACACCTCAGCCACACTGTCACTTAGGAAAATACCTAACAAACAATGCTATTAAAGTTCGAATGCTTCTTGGAGTGTGAACAGAAACTGCCAGCAAAGAGTCAGGATGGATAAATAGTTTGCAAAATTTTCAAACATTAAGGTGTGAGCAAATGCACAATTTAACATCCACTTAATGAGGGACATTCCTCGAACAAGGAGGAATGTTGTCCACTGAATTACAGAAAGATTATGGTAGAATTGTGTAGGATATTCCTGTATTGGCTTGTAAGGCCACTTTGACCTTGATTCATTTGGCAGGGAGAGGAATTGGCCTAACGGCTAGGGCGGTCGACCTCGAATCTGGGGAAACCGGGTTCGAGTCTCGGCAATGATGCTGAACATCCTGTGATTCTGGGAAAATCACTAATCTCCCCGTGCCTAAACAAAACAAAAAAAAATGAATATGTCCTTATGTAACGCAACTGGTGCTACGTACGTAAAGCGCTCTGATAACCGATTCAGATCAAGTTCAAGCTATATAAAACTGTGTAAAATAAAAAAAAATTAAAACATTGGTACATGTTCTTACATAGAGAAGGCTAGGCTGTCCCCATATTTACTTTAGTTTCAAAAGCCAATGGGACATGTGTCCTAATAAATAAAGTTTCAGCTTTAGATATGGACACCAAACATCGATTTATGCTGCTTGGCAGGCAGTACTTTGGATACAGGAGAAAAAGAGCTAAAAGATGTTGCATAAACTGTGTTGCGAGAACATATGTGAATCTTGTTGCCTTCTAAATCCCAATATGACAGCCTGGATCGATCAACAGATAACAGGATGAAGCAATACCTGTGGCCCAAGTGCACCAAGACCAGGATGTAGATAATGCAACAACTGATGGAGCTTGAGGTATTAGCGGATGCAACACTCTTCTCCCTCTTTAGTAACAGAAATGCTCCTTTTTGAAAGCACTTTTTCAAGTAGATTATGTCTCAGGGTTGTAAGGAGTAACAATACAAAAGTAAGGTGGAAATAAATATCAGTCAGTTGTCCAATGCAAGAAGCTAGTGTTGCCCAGTGTCCCAGAGTTGAAATGTTTCCCTCTAGCCTTCTCAAGGTACATCTATTGGTAGAAGGAGCTGAGCATCTGATTCCTTGAAGAGCAGACACAGCATCTGAGGGCAGATATTTGGATCAATCTATGTAATTGTCGTCAGACCTCGAAAAATCATTACAAAATGTTACTAGATCTGCCCTAAATATAGTTCGACCTGATAAATTCTGACTCATCATAGCAAGTAGGTTTTTTGAAGCTTGATCGTTGATGCCAACTCACTACCCAGTTCACCTTTGATGTCTATTCTATTAAAGAGGCCAGGAACCGGTTATCTTCAGGCACTGGAGACTGTTGAGGGGTGTATGTATGAATTAGGCCAGAGAAACAAATTGTAAATATTCGTGGACGAGCCTAAGCCAAAAACGCAACTCTCTGAACTGATCGTGCTCTCTGGTGAGGATAAAACTAATATTTTTGGTGAATCAGATCGAAGCACTCTGATTTCATTTAGCCCCACAAATATTGGAAAAAGAACCCTTTGCTGTTATGATTGTCTAGGAATTTTCGAGTGTCCCTTTCAAGAACAAAGACAACTTCCTAAACACTTGAGTGCTTCTCTTTATGCCTGGGGTTTGTGGAAGGTTCTTGATGAACTCCAAAGTGTGGTTGAATTAGAAGGTAACCAGTATGCATATGATCTCATAGATATATTCCATGCCTCCTTATGCAGAGATATCCTACACTGCAAAGGTGCAGTGAACATGGAGGTGCCACTTTGAGTGAAGTCATGTTTGCCCTCTTGTTTCTTAGCCTCTTTAGTGGCTCGACTCCTGCACCCTTTAGTGACTTGAATGACTGCTCTAGTAGTATGTAAGGGAGGTAAGGTTAACCTGGGGAGATCAGCAACACGACTACCAGTCGTGGTCGGCATTCTGGTTGATGAGGTTTGTCCTTTTTCTCCAAGAAAGAAGTAGACCCTTTGAGACTGCAGAGAGACCAAGAATCTGTGCATTTCTGGTGCCCTATCCAATTAGCTTAACACTTTGTCACTAGTATAATAACTTTCATTATCAGTTAGAAACAACTGCAAAGTCAACACGCGTCACCTCAAAATTGCTATTTGGTCTACTGGTGAAACCTTGATTTAGTGAAAAGGATATCAATAAAATGACCTGATGTGCGCATATAAATTAAGGGTGGAGGCAGGCATTGCAAAATACAATCAACATGCTTGCGCAATATTTAATTAAAAAAAAAAAATTTAAAAACGAAAATATAATACATGGGTGAACAAATACTATGGCACTTAATAAGCTGACAACAAGGATCAGTATCTTGAGAAATCTGATTCAACCTAGCACCAGCTCCAGAAGGCAATGAATGGAATACATGCTCTGAATTTATAGCTCAGGGGACTGACAATCTACCCACATACTCATTTGCTAAACTCCTTGTAATGGGTATCAGGGGTGTATTGGTTGCACAACTGGTGATTTATATTAGTCAGACAAATTAAACGTATGTCATAGATAAGGTAAAGGAATTCAATGTAATGAAAATGGAAATCTTCAAGTGCAAAGGCGAACCACAGAGGAAAATCATGTATAATAGAATATAATCCAACAGACGGTCAAGCCCACTGAAGTGACCTAAAAGAAAAAGAATGGAAGTCGGATAGCAAAGGCATGGCAGGCGGTCTTGTACGTAACCGAGCCAGCTTAAGTGTAGTTGTTTAAGCAACAGACAAACACTGCAAGACAATAACTATCTAAGCAGAATTTACTGACCAAGCACCCTTGAAATCCGAAACATACTTGAATACGAGTGCTTGTTAGTAAAGTCTTGGCAAGCAGAAAAGAAATAACAAATGTGGTATGAATGGGATTATAAAGCATTTGGGATACAGCTCAGAAAAGAACTCAGAAACTAATACCCAATTTTAACAGCTGAAAAAATAAAAATACAGTACCTTAGGAGCTTCAATAGCAGTGTAGGTGGCTCCCGGTGGCACCTGATATCCTTCAGTATACAGCTTGAAATGGTGGATCAGCGACTCCATAGATGTCTAAGGGGAAACAAGAGCCACATAAAACACATTCCAGCATACATACCTATGGTGACAACACCTTCACTAAGACCAAGCTGAGGCTTCCGAACGCAACGATTATCAAGGCCGTAGCCATCTTACCCAAAACCTCAACCTGACAGCTGTGCACATAGCTCCATACTCACACCAATCTTAGTCAGTGAGAAACCACTTAGGCACCGATGCCTGTAATGGACTAATTTGAACAACTTCCCGAACAGTAATCCTGCTGCGACTCATCTGTCCCCAAACATTTATCCTATTCAGTACAACAGACAGACAGCAAACTCTCTACTAACACAACTAGTGTTTCCTAGGGAGTTTTAATCACTTTCATCATCAGCATTGAAATAGGACAGGTTTGTTTTTTATTTACATTTTATCAGAAATTGTGGGCTGTGATGAAGTGACATTTTTCTCACACTAGTACTTCAGATATAGACTATCTTTAATGTTATGGTTTCAACTGCCATAGTTTTGTGCTTATTTCCCTTACACAGTGATGCAGCGACAAGCACATTCACTCAAGCCTTTGGGAAAACTTAAATAACTGTCATGTATGGGTGTTATTTGAAACTTGATATCTGGCCACGAGTGTGCTTCTTTCTAACAAGGAGACAACACATTTGCAATTGCGCATGATTCGTAATCAATGCTTTATTTTTTCAAACACAGCGGTATTGCAGAATGAAACAGTTTTCTTGTGACCACTCCCAAACTGCTCCTTTGTGGCAGAAAATACGTTGACAGTCAAAGAGAATGGAAAATCTAAAGTTCTGTGTCACACATTTATTTTGACAGACCTAGGGTCGAGCATAAAACAATTACCATACACCACCAAAAGTTACTTCTCTTTCGATCAAGGTGTATTTCAGAATTACTAATTCACCCATTACATCAATTGTAAGCAAAAGGAGAGGCTGCTATTTAGTTAAATCTCTGAGGAAGGATCACAGAGGTGGTTTGTCATGGGTCCCAAGTTGATTACATTTCTATGCATAAAAGGCAGGGCTTTTCATATTAAGGTCATAACCTACTACAGTCTACATTTTATATTCAGAAATGTTCATAGTTGTTTCGGTGTGATGTCACTGACCAAGTCATGAGTAATTAAATATGTAAGGTCATGAGCAGTGCATTGCGGGGCGTAAGTTATAGTTAGCTCAGGTAAGTAACTGCTGTATTTCTATGGTTTAAAATGAGAGAAATGTGAGCCTACATACAACGTCCCTGTAACCTTTGTTTTTTTCAGTTACAATCTAAGGCTATTTTATATCCTAACTATAACCCCCCTCCAACCTTTGCTTTTTTCCAGTGAATTTCTAGGTTTTTTAATTTTATTTCAATCAATCAATCAATCCTTTATTTCGCATTTAAAATCAAAATGCATAAAAAGTTCATACAAAAATATACAAACATGTCAATAAGTTTAACATAAAAGACGGGTCTAAAAACTTTTCCATAATTGTATTTCTTAAATGGAGTCTCTAACCTTTCAGAGCAAGTGTGAGTGAGTGTATGAGTTTCTCAAATGGTGTGCGAGTGGGTGCGTGAGTGTCTCAATGGATGTGTGTGTGTTAGTGTCTGAGATGGTCTGTGAGGTGGTACAAGAGCCTCTGAGATGGTCTGTGAGGTGGTACAAGAGCCTCTGAGATGGTCTGTGAGTAGGTGTGTGAGTGTTAGAGTGGATGTGTTCACTGGGTGGGCCAGTGTCCGAGTAGGTCTGTCAGTGGGTGCATTAGTCTGAGTGGGTGTGCAACTGTCGGAGTGGGTCTTCGAGTGTCTCATTGGGATAAGTGAGTGGCTGGTGCTGCACTGGGAGGGGAGGCGGAGGGTGTTGGGTCAGGGAGGACTAGGAGAGTGTCACAGCCTCAAGAGTGATACAATGCTAGGCAGGAGAGGATTGCCTTGTCGCATTACAAGGTGCTAATGGGCAGGGCTACTGGAATCATGCGACTGTGTGGCAGCGGCTATTTTTCCATAATTGTAGAATTGTCACATTTGCCACATAATCCATCATCCGATGCATAATCTCCAGATTTTAACGAGAAAAACACATGTTTCTAGCTCAAACGGTTCAAAAGGTAGTCAAACCACAGCGACACATGATTTATTTTTAATGGGGGAGGGGGTAAAGCCCCCCTCGAAGGGCCGATTTCGACTCTCGCACCTGGTCATAAACAAATGTGGGAGAGGGGGAAAGAGGCGTACAGCCCCCCTGCTCAAGCCAATTTTGGGGGTGGTGACTCCATCCTCTGGGGCATGGCTATGTCACCTGGGTGCCCCCAGTGCACCAAGTGTTTACCAACCTAGGGTGCAGGTCATTTTTATACGTCGTATAATCATGAGTAGATATTGTACATTAAACATGCATAATGGACGACTCATTTATGTATTTCTGTGTGTCACTTTTAATTTGCTTCAGATGATTTATAACACTTTTTTTAATCGTTGGAACGTCGTTGCGATTTGTCGCGATACGCATGTTCCGTTTTCACAGGGATGTCGTGAAAATCCCTTGCTTTTTCAAAAAGTGTAAAACATATATACACATTTAAAAAAATGTTTAACAAAAGGTCTTTGCTAACATACTGTTTAAACTTATCTTTATTTATTTATTTTTAAAAACATTTAAAAAATGTATTTCCCAATTTTGTGGTGACGGTGTAAGTTGCAAGGACATATGTAGTCTCGAAGACTAAAGGTTTGTCAAAAAGTGCAAACCACATATATACACAAGTTTTAAGCAATGTCTGCGAATAGGTGTTTCATAACATACTGTTAAAACTTGTGTTTCTTCGTTCATTTTTAAAGAAAACCACTTTTAAATTGTATTTCCTGTTGTCGGAGCGCCGCCGATAGTCATGATGACATCTGCATTCGTAAAGATCATGTTACTATGTAAGAAAGTGATTTGATTGGACAAGACGACTCATTAATTGCTTTATGGCATGCCTACAGCATATCTCAGAGGTCAGTTATGTCTACTAAAACATGCATTTAACACATCTTAAAGAAATGTTACATGCCAAGTGAAGTTGGCAGTGAGACTCCAAAGGCACATTCTGCACTAGTAAGCCTGACCAATGTTAAACACTGCATGTTTAATCATGATAGCAGTCTCATACTACACGTGACTCAGTATAACCTGGCTCTTTCTGCTTGTTTCTGAACTTTATTTTGCCTCTTTATGCTCATTTCTGACCTTTATTTTGACTTTTTCTGCTTGTCTGTGACCTTTATTTTGCCTTTCTGATCTCTACTTTGCCTCTTTCTGCTCGTTGTTGACCTTTATTTTGCATCTTTCCGCTTGTTTCTGAGCTCTATTTTGCCTTTCTGCTCACTTCTGACCTTTCTTTTGCTTCTTTCTGCTGGTTTCTGATCTCTATTTTGCCTCTTTGTTGACCTTTATTTTGCATCTTTCGACTGGTTTCTGAGCTCTATTTTGCCTTTCTGCTCGCTTCCGACCTTTATTTTGACTCTTTGTGCATGTTTCTGATCTCTATTTTGCCACTTACTGCTAGTTTCTGATCTCTATTTTGCCTCTTTTTGCTAGTTGTTGACATTAATTTAGCATCTTTGGGCTTGTTTCTGTACTCTATTTTGACTTTCTGCTCATTTCTGACCTTTATTTTGCCTCTTTCTGCTGGTTTGTGACCCTTATTTTGCCCTTCTGATCTCTATTTTGCCTCTTTCTGCTGGTTTGTGACCCTTATTTTGCCCTTCTGATCTCTATTTTACCTCTTTCTGCTCGTTGTTGACCTTTATTTTGCATCTTCAGGCTTGTTTCTGAGCTCTATTTTGCCTTTCTGCTTGTTTCCGACCTTTATTTGGACTCTTTGTGCTTGTTTCTGATCTCTATTTTGCCTCTTACTGCTGGTTTCTGATCTCTATTTTGACTCTGACATTTATTTTGCCTCTTTCTGCTCGTTGCCGACCTTTATTTTGCCTCTTTCTGCTAGTTTCTGACCCTTATTTTGTTTCTTTCTACTCATTTCTGACAATGATTTGGCTTGTTTCGGAACTTTAGTCTCTTTCGAGTTGTTTCTGATCGCTATTTTGCCTCTTTCTGCTGGTTTCTGACCTTTATTTTGCCTCTTTCTGCTGGTTTCTGACCTTAATTTTGCCTTTCTGATCTTTATTTTGCCTCCTTCTGCTCGTTTGTGACTTTTTATTTTGCCTCTTATTGCTCGTTTCTGATTTCTATTTTGTCTCTTTCTGCTCATTTGTGACCTTTATTATGCCTCTTTATGCTCTTTTTCCTGGGACCCGGGGGGGTCCCTACCAGCTCCCCGCGTCCTGTGGGAGTCTGTATTGCTCCTGCACAGAGTGAGCTGCTGAACAGCAGTTGCCTCCATGCAGAGCTTTCCTTTAGTCTGTTTTGATGAAACCTCTGCTTCCAGCAAGAGCAGGCATTTTCTCATCTCCCGCTTGCTGGATGCGGAGTGTTTACTCCGACTTGGTAGTCAAAACAATATGTCCCTGGGGTGAGAACCCAGGGACGTTGCACAAGCTGCCACGGGGGGGGGGGGGGGGGGGGGGGGGTATTGGTGTAACGTACTCACGAGCCATGTATGTAATGTACTCACGAGCCATGTATGGCGCCACTTGGGAGGTGTTAAATTAATTTATTGATGCACACCATAACACATTTCGACTGATACAACGGCCTTGGTCACATGTCACCGGATATTTACATCTACATGAATTTTTGAGAAGATGCGAGCAGTGCATAAAAAAAAAATTTTGGGGGTGTTGGGGCATAAAAAAAGAAAGGGATTACTCATTTTATTGCCCCTTAGAAAATTTTGATCATGCATAAGGCCTACACCACTGTAAGGAATTCCACCAAACTTGGCATGAAAGCAGTTCATTGAGACGTTTTTGTGATAGAGGTTTTAAAAAAGTTGATGACGGGTTAACACTTTTGTATCTCTGCCATTTTAACTTGAGTCACATCGCAAGATTCCTGTTGATTATAAATTTCAATATTTTTGAGAAATCTGATTGGCTGGATAAGGGCTGTGGAAAAAAAAAAATTCTTGAAACTCTAAAGTTGGCTGTGACTCAAGAGTTTTGTTCTGTGGAAATGCATTACTGCGGGGCCCAAAACGTGTACAAAAAATGAAATCCCATACCAGGAACATTCACCTCCACCTCAAATCTTTTTTTTTAAATTGGTACGCGACTCTTGCGTCACAAAAGTTTGAGTCACAAGTGGTGACTTTAGGTTCTGGAATGGACTGCCACTTTCTGGGTGCCAAATTTGAAGTGATTCCTTCCAGACATTTTGTTTCTGTATTAAAGAGAAAACTTTTCTAAGGGAATTTGTGACACTTCTTTTTTGCGGCCAACGTGTGACAGATTTACACAAAACTTGTCATGACCGCCTTAAAATGGATGACCTTTTTCTTTGGGAACATTTTGTGCAAATCTGTTCAACTGCACTAAAGTTATTAAGAAAACAAAAAATGTCTTTCCTAAACAAACTCCGATGCAACCATAACTAAAGCTACGCTATCGCAGCCTCAACAATTTATATATAAATATATACACACACACACAAAGTTTATATATACATAGAGAGAGAAAGAGTTGTTTAAAAATCATCTCTCTGATTCTATTTATGCTACAGATCCTGCGCTCTACAGAATCATGCGGCGTAGTCATATGATCTGTTACTTTCTAAAACAATATGCTTAGAAGGAGGGACCTTGAGCTACCGTCAAAAGAACTCATCTATGCCTTAACCTGGTGCCCTACAAATCTACATGATGAAATCAGCTAAGTAGTGAAGGGTCCATTTATTTTATGGAACACATTTTCAGGTTTATGGAGAACTTCACACAGGAAATGAGGATGTATCACTGATTGCACTTTTTCACCTTCATTTCAGATCGCTTTGGTGGTGATATTTTCGCATCATCGACTTTAATCTCCCCTTCTGGCATTTTGTTAAGGCACTGCAAGCAGATGCGCAAGGACTGGCGCATCTCTTCCACCCGGCATAGGTACCTGCAAAAGTGAATACACAAAATTAGCTTATTTACCTCACTGAGGATAGCAAGATAAATGATAATTCTGTAAAGAAATTGACAAATTTCAGGATGTACCAGAACATAATTCAGCCACCTGAAAGTAAGCTAATACCCGGTCCTATTTTTACAACACTTATTTCTTAGGTTTTGTGTTTTTAGTATACAAATTAAAGACGGAAGTTCACAACTATATACAATTAAGTAACTGAAATAATGAAAGGACCTATCTGGTGATAATGGACAACAATTCAGCTTCATATAGCTCAACCATTAAGCAAGGGTAATCACATTCTAGATATATAGCTTTTACATAGTGCAATCAAACAACACTATTTACAATTAAGATCAGATCTTCCTGGTACCCCTATTGCAAGTAAAAGTGGTGGTAGTGAGTGCTCCTTCGTAGCACTGTACACTTGGCGCTTTTCAACCTTTGATTCAGAATGTGACGATACTCTACATCTCTTCACCGAGAAGGGTCCTAAGGATACCGGTGAATCAGTAATCAGACATATATATAGTTTGGAACAGTGTTTTAACTTAATTAATATCTGCTTGGAGCATACTACCCAGACCATCTGGAACAGAATATTCGGTCATGCCCATAATAACTCACAAAATACACAGCCATTTACATTCTTCAGCCTAGTGGTTGTGAAGCTTATATCTGCCAGGAATGGACTGAACAAACTGAAGAGAGACTTTAAAGTGTATAGGCAGAGAGTGCACACAAAAGGCATTTAATGGGCGCTCCAATGTAAATAGCATTAAAACTCACCTGTCATAGCAATCCCCCCTTGAACCAATGGGTACATCAAATTCCACTTGATCATACACATCATATGGCTGGGATTTGCGAAGATCCCATTGTATTCCAGAGCCTCGAAGCAAGACACCACTACAAAAGAAATATGGATACAAGTAATTGGTATAAATTTCAAATGTATAAGAAGGAAAGGTTTCTTATTTGTAATACTAGCTCTCCAAAACGGATATCTTCTAGGAATTTCAAATAAGATCGTCACCTAGGAAAAGGAACCCAGAAACACATTTTCAATACAGCAACTTTCCCATTTTTAAAATAATTTCATGATGAAAACGTGCTCATATACATGCAACATTCCTGGATGTTCTTGCATTCAATATACTAGATTTCACAACGGATCATAGCATACAGGAAACACCTCGGCTGAAAGGTCCACAATAAATTGCTCTGCCAATACAAAAAATAAGAAAGATTTTTTTTTTTTACTGTACGTGGTTAACTTTGTTGGAATAAGGTGATCTTGGTAACACTAGTCCTAAACGGGCAAGAAGGTTTGAACAGCCCTCCTTCCCCTCGCCCTTCAAGATGCTGCATGAACAGCCTGAAGAAGGCTAAATATTATTCTAAGAAAACATCATTTGCATTGAAGTGGAAGAGGTTCTGATTTTATTGCCCAAGATGAGAAAATGCCACTATATCTTCTGCATATGACTAAGCGGATTTGGATTTCTTCTCTATAAAACATTCATTGGACTTTACCACAAGACAAAATGATCTTCTCAAACAACCTTATCCACTATCCCTGTGACTAAGGATTTTTGAAAGGTCTTAAGAAAACTCACACTGATTTTAAGTGGCCACCCTCTCTCTGGGAATTGCACAGAATGGTTTCAAGATGACCACATGCTGGTTTAGAATCTACACATAAAACCACCCTTCATCAAATTCGGAGGATGGTGGTGGAAACTGCAATTCCAGCCTTTTGCTGAAACAAGTCTTGCATTGTATTCTGGCTTAAGGCTCCAAGAAAAACCCACCCATCACTCCTTCTAGTGGCCATTTTAGATTTCTGGATAAATTGGAGTATTTTATTATCCTCTTTCCCTCCAAGCCTAAACTCGCCAGCTGTGAAATGGGTAAATATGCTAGAGTTATTAAGAGCTACTGTATATTATCTTCTTACAACTACATGCATAGACATTCCATAGCTATGGCTTATGCAACGTTGAAAAAAAAAAAATCTAGATAGTGTTATTTAATAGCCAAGTCGAGCGCGTCGAGGATCACTAAGAGCATTGAAGGGGCTAACAGATGACTTGCAGTTAGCCCTATGGCTCACTCTAAGTGGGAAATAAAAAGATGCTATTCTGATGAGGATGAACAGATGCCTGATGGTTACATCACATCTTTGCTAAAGTCCTGGCTCCAGAAATGACATGCTTGAAGCCAAGCTTCTTTGTGCAATGTTGGTTTGATTAGACAACATTTCGGTCTCTTATCCAGTTGGATTTGCTTCGCTCGGTGAATGGATAAGCTTGTTATCCTCGTTTGATGTTTATGTATATTATAGACCATCCTACGATGGAGCAGGAGATGTAATTTACTTGTAATCCCAGTTGTGCACCATGAGTAATTCATAAACACTCCTCCCACTTCCTGTTAACTCTGGAGCTCAGATGGAAATTAGTATTTCAGATATTTACACTGAACTTCTCATCGCAAAGAACTGCTTGACTTCCATTGCCCTGCACTAACAGACAATGAAGCTCCGATTCACTATAAAGGCAGAAAGAAAATGCCTCTCTGAGGGCAAGGTCGATTAGCATCATTACCCGTTTGTTTATCCTTCTTGCAAGGCAATATGCATGCCAACATTTTAAAACTGTGAAATGGAAGGTTCTGAATCACAAATCGAGGAATGCATTTTTTCCATTCATTTATATTAAATTAGAGGCAATTTTATGCGACAGAAAGCTAAAATAAAAGCCATTTTTGGCTTAAGAGACCGGTAGTCTGCGGCCTGAATCTGGGCAGTTGGCATGCATGCGGCACTTAAAATTGGCTTTTCAACCATGTGGTTTTCTAGCATACCTTTTTTATTCCAACTAGAATGTACTTAAAACAGAGAAAGAAATGATGTCCTAAATGGCACCTTTTCATCATGATTATTTTTTTGTTGTTGCCAAAATTAGAGATTTTTTAAATTTAATCTGTGCCTCACAAAACGCTACACTTAAAGTCGGCTTGTAGACTACAACCTACCTTTACAAAGAAAAGGAACACAGGGTTTTCCAACAAACCATAACGAGTAGACATGTATAAAAGTAAGTCACCTATTCGTATTTTCTCTCCTAGTAACACCGTACTAATTCTTGTGCAAGATCACAGTGCAAGTATGACGCTACAATGCAATTATAAAAATGAACCTGCTACAAAAGGAACGTGATGTTTCAATAAAACTGATCTGTCATTGCTTCACAATTGTAACGTTATTTACAATACAACGCAACCCTTTGTAATTGTGGTTCGCTTTATACAGAAGGTTCTCAGACCGTGTATCGAAAACCTAAATTGAATCCAGTCATGTTCAGGGGACGATAATAGTATAATCCAGGCGAGAAATGAAAGAGAAAGTGTAAAGAAGCAATTAGCAAAAAATAGGAAACGGAAGTGCCAGGCTAGTGGAAAATTAAGTGTTGCAAAATAAAAGACAACAAAATCTTACAAATAATGGGGTCACTGCATGCAGTTTCCCTTGCGGTTTAGGGCAAGGCTGAAAAGCCTACGAATTACTTAACTCCGGAATCATTTATGAGCACTTCATGCCCTCTGGTGACCATCATTGGTATCTGTTCTCCTGCAAAGCCTTGACATGGCTTTGGTCGAGTTCGTTGCAATTCTCTGAGCTATTAGGCTTGGGAGAAGTGTAAATTACGCCGGCGTAACTTTGCACGTTTAACATTGCTCGACGTTCCAGGAATTAGGCAATTACGCAACTTCATGAAATGACAGGCCATTCGCGGTACAAATGTACACAGAACGCGAGGATGCATTTCATGCTGAATGAGAGCACAAAATGAGAGGTTTGGATTTTGTGTAATTATGCAACAATTTGCATTAATGGTTTTTTTTGTATAATGCTATAAGGTGGGACCGGGAACCCTACACGAATCTTTTCAAAGCTGAGAGATATGAGCAGGGACGTACTGGCCTACCAGGCTCTGGGCGTTTCGGTGGGCTGACTGAGTTTCTGGGGACCTGCTGGCCACGTTCCTATTTACAGCACTTCTAAATAAACAATGCAAAAACAAATGGTTTTAAGGTACGCTTTATGCCCTCTTTGAAACCATTTGTTTTTGACTCTCGGTTACAAAAAGTATAAAACTAGGCCTGACCGAAATTTAAATTATGCCGGCGTAATTCGAGAACTTTGTGCTATTCCCACAATTATGCTAGTTCGTGAAAATAAGCACCATTTGCGTTAAAAAATTTGCAGTGAGAGGCACCAAGGCACCATTCGTCATAAAACTTTACTATGAATGGTCCGGGTTCAACAGAGCAAGAGTGACTGTTGTTTGTGGTGGTTTATTTAAATGTGTCCTTGTGCCAAAAATGTACAAGGTTACATTCTGTGCTAAAATGTAGCGTGAAATGACTGGTTTGCATTGTGATAATTTTGCTGAATTTGCGCAAAATGATGTGAAAACAAAAAACGAAAAATGTCACTCACCCTTATATAAAGTCATGGTGTACAACACTGCCGAAAGGAGTTAAGAGTGCAAATCTTGATGTGAACTCCAACTCCTTGACACTTCTTTGTCATGTCTTTTAAGCCAGGAATCCATTGGTCTTACCTTGAAGGACCAGCAGTGCAAACTCCTGTGCACGGTGTCGCAATTATAAAACGCCAAGTTTAATCTGTGTAAGTTATTTACGTTTATCATTATTGATAGACTTTGTAAAAAGCAGACATGCTACTGGGGCAACTTAAAGTTATACTGGTGTTAACACTGCATTTGTGTCCCTAAGGTAGATGGAGGGCTTCGATACCCAGGTTTGCAGCAATGTACTCTGTAGCATCCTTCTAATTCTATGTACATGTGTATTATCCATTTCTTTAGTCTACTACTTTTTGACTGTAAACTACATTTGTCTATTTCAGTCTTGATGTTAAAACTAGGGGTGGGCGGAATTTGCGAAATCCACTTTCGCAAATCATCGCGAAAATGTTAAAAATTATCGCAAACACGCGGAAATATCGCGAAGATGCGGAAGTTTTTTCCCGCATGTTCGCGAGATTTTCTGCATGGTTGCGGCTCACCAACTTACCCATGTGGTTGCTCGCGGGCGCGGCCATCTTGTTTTCAGATGTCTCGCTGTGCATGATCTCGAGAAGAAAGACGTGATTGCGCGACGCATGACGTCACTGCGGGCGCGAACTGTTGCGAGACAGCGCAAATGGCTAAAAACAATACAACATCTCATGGAGAACGCGACCGGATCAAGAAAACTTGTCGGCGAACGCAGGGATTCAGGTAAGGCGATCGCGCGCGCGCGCATGTATTATTTTACAGCGCGAGCAAGAACCAAATTATCGCTAAGCTGCGGAATGCGGAAATTTTGACATTTTCGCGCTTTCCGCGGAACGCGAAAATGTCAAATTATCGCAATTTCCGCGAACGGAACAAAATTTTAGCCCAGGCCTAGTTAAAACCTCAAATCATTCATCTAATTTTAAACCAATTTATTTCCTGCTTCAGTCTGGGTAACTAAATGAAGTTTAAATACATTTTAACACCAACAACTGTATGCACTTAAAATAAACAATATATAATCACATGAAATGCTTCTCAAGAGAACACAAAAATGGAAACCCTCATCTGTGATAAGTCTACTTATGAGAAGCAAGAAGTGAAACTCAAAACAATCCTTCTGTGTTCCGCCTTCCATAGTTCTCTGTTGGGCACAACCTACTACCGTCTTACAGTTCTCGAGAAAAAGCACTGAACTGGCAATCGGAGTAGAAAAGAGACCACATCTGCACATGCAAAGCTTGGTGGTACATTTAACAGAGCTACCCAAATAGAATTACCTAAAACCATAGTTAAGAGCATCTTCTGCGGATATTACACCAATGTCCACTGTCCTGTTCTTCCAGATTCGATTGTTGGTCAGCATCTTATTTTTTTAATAATAAAGAAAAAGAAAAACAAGTTAGGAAGTAACACAGCGAACAAGTTTTGTCCTTTTGCCCATCACAGAAGTGCTTTTGTCAGTCATTTATTATTTTGCAGTTTAGAAGTTTCAAGCCTACTTTGAAGTAATGTGATCTAATCTAATTGATTTGTAGAGCGCATGGCTACCCGGAGGCTTCCCGGGCCTAATCCAAACCAGCAGATCATTATACTGAGAGCTGACGAGAGACGGCTATTTGATGTATAGCATGTCTTCAGAGCCTTTCTGAAAGTGGATTCGGATTCTATTTGATGCAGTTTGAATGGCAGGGAATTCCACAGTTTGGGTGCTAAGTACAAAAGAGTGACCAACCCATATGGATCTGCGCATTCTGGGTGTCGTGAAGAGAAAGGTGGTGGATCTTGGGGACCTTCTAGAATTATACGGTTCGATAAGAGCGCAGAGAATTTTAGGTCCCTTTCTGTGGAAGGTCCTATGCGTGACGCACAGAGATTTGAACTTCACCCACTGCTCTATGGCAAGCCAATAAAGTACAGAACATTGAAGTAAAGTCAAAAGGACAACTAAGTCATTTACCCATTCACTGCTTTAAAATGTTTCACAAACGTTTTCTGCATTAAAAACCCCCCACAAAACTGCCCAACTAGGCTTAAAGGCTTTCTTGACAAAATATTAAGAGAAATAAATAGAAAAGTAAGTTAGGTCCATATAGTTTTCCTATTTCCCAGTGTGCTGAAACACCACAATCTCTTCATTGTCGGGCATCTGCTGAGACAGTGCTTACCTCTTCCAGTTCGTCAATACGAATCGAGAAATTTTTTAGGAACTCATAAATGTCATCCATGAGGCCAATAGGCATGTCCTGAAAAAGATGTAAAGAAATGTTCTCAGAGGACATAACGCATCACATTTGAAGCAGCAACAGAGGAGCAGTCAGCTAACATTTCAAGTAGTGCTGGAGCATCAACAAGAGGGACTTAGGACTTTAGATCATTTAGTGTTACACATCTTATGAAAGATTTTAAGTCATGTTCCAGCTTTGGCTTAATTTTATTTTGTTGATGGTTTTTTGTCACTTCAAAAAGTAATTACGAATTGGATTTGCTTTTTTCATACTTTATGCCCCTTTTTTCTTTCACCGTTGTCCACTTCCTGCTTGTTTATTTCATCATAGAAGTTAGCAGTCTAGTGTTTCTCGGCTATCTCTATTGGCTTGCACCATAGAGACTGCCTTTACGCACGCTTGAAAACATTTATCACGTGATGCGGAAATACGCAGTTTGTCCGTTTTGGCGCGTTCGAGCCTGTCCATTTAAAGACCGTCAAGGTGCACACACCTATTGATACATCCCTGGAGGCAGTGCAGATCTCTCTGCATCTAGCGACACGTAAGTTCTATTTCACATTATTCTACATAACCAGACTTCATTCTTATCTCCAAGGCATAGCGCGTTCAGTATGCCATCATGCCCATTTGCCTACCACTGGATAATACTGTAGGACCTGTTCCATCTTGGCCGTACTTTATTCCATGTTGCATTTTAACAATTCTTTTTAGCACTCGTTTTTCCTATACATTTATATCCTATATACAAGTCTGGACACTGTTTATGTAGACAATCGGGGCACTTTAACTCTGACCGCGAATGTCATTGCGTTCAGTCTTTGCCCCATTCATCTATTTTGCTCTCCATTTTTTGTTACTTATTGGTATGTCGCCTTACACTGTTTTCCCTATTTAGAATAACCACCCCAGATACCATCATATAGATAGCTGCAGACTATAATGGCAATATTTTTTCATCTATTTTTATTGTAGAACTGGGCCTGATGTAGCTTTGTGGTTTTCTACTATCTAAGAGGCGCTTTACCATCTGCAAAGCTCATCTATATTTACGGACCTGTAATCCATATCCCACATTTTAAATACAACAGGTAACTTCGTGTTTTGTTGCATGTCCATCTTCATTATTTTTGCTCTTTATGAGCCGGGATATATTTAATCCTATTTGTGTTTTTCAGCCTCTTATTAGATAGCTGTTTGCCTCCTGTCTCTACTATAGACACTTCAGTTCAATTATTCCCCTTGCGAAGTTTTATCCTTAGACGCCTTGGGCTCAAGCGTCTACCCACCTGGAGCGCATATATAATTGACCTATGTTCAGGTACACATTTGTGACTTTATAGCTTTAGGTGTTTTATCAGTTATGTTGGTCATTCGCTACATAAAGCCTTATAATTTATATATATTCTTTCCTAGATTTATTCAAGGGACCGTGTAATACCCCCTTACTTTGACCCTTTCGCATATCCTCGATTGGGCCTCGTAAGATCCAGGACAGGTAATTTTAAGCCGTCCACTCCGACATTTTATCATTTATAACAGAGAAGATATTAGGAACAATAAGCTAATAGTTTTTCTCATTTAAACCCCTTTCTTCTGCAGTTTCTTTCTTCGTCTCTGTGATCGTGGGCATAACCCCTGATATTTTATACTTAATTCTTAGGTAAGTGCCTCGTCAATTAGGGATTCTTTAGAGCACGTTTTACATCCTTTGCTCTTTTACTACCAGACACTCTTGGGTGCACTTATCTGGGTCATCTATCTACTTCACCGGGTGACATATCTTGATTTCTTTTGTTTCTTGCTTCTGCTATTCTTTTGTCATTTCCGGTCAGAAATAATTGGCCCTATGGTCCATCCTTAGTTTATTTGTAAATGTGGAACACCTCAATATATTGATGTACAATGCACAGTAATTTTTATAATCGTCACAGACTCCGTGTACTACAATGTCTTATATGTTATGTTGTGTTATGTCACATTGACCTTTACCTTTTTATCCAGAAATTCAAGTGGCTTCTCCTGAAGAAGGGGGTTGTCACGCCGAAACGCGCGTAGAGAATTACATCTCCATCTACCTAGATTTTGCCACCTTTTGTGTTTTTTTTAGCAATGTATCTTAATGTGTTCTTCATATATTTTTTAATGTATGTGAATTAAAATTGATATATATGTATGGTCATCTTGATTGTTACGTTATGGTCATGTTATTTGTTGTTGATGTTGCTACACTTATTTTAACCAAATGATCAATATGAATAAAATGAATTGTTCTTAAATGTCTTTCGGTAGTACACTGAGTTTCTGTTTGTATGCATTAAACCTGATTTTCGCCAGGTTTCTTGTTGCCTATGATTTGTTATTACTTTCAGCATCAACAAGAGGTGTCACCACTCGTAAGGGCTAAAAATAACCCAGGGCAGAAACAAGACTTTTGTACATATGGTCCAGTGGTAAGATGTTTCAGAATGCTGATTTCCAGGCACGAGAAGTCAACACTTAATAAGCAATATGTAAACAAATGCAAATTGATTTTTTGGGGGAGAAAGCTGTGATAGCTGCTCACCCACACCATTGCTACGCCTGACCATTACCACAGCTGCTCAGTACATCATATAAACCTTCCATAAGGCAAAGCCAACTTTATTGGTTGGTAGATTTTGAAAGGATCTTCCGTACACAAGAAAAACAAAACTAGTATAATTCCGCTAAAACCCCACATCCTTAGCGCCTTACCCCATAAAGAGCGAACTGTACTCAGACCAAGTCATTAAGTTTTTATTTTTTTTATTTCAATTTCGGCCAAGCTGCAGTACACCATGGCTAAAAAACCATTTACAAAGGCGATCTCTCTCTCTCATAGGCGAGACCTTTGCAAATAATTATTTAACTGAGATTATATAATGAGTGAGGTGTACACCAGAGACAACCCCGGTTACTATGCATATGTGTAGACCCTGAATTCTGTAGTGTGAAGGCCGTTCTGCTTGCTTGGGCTTGTTTAGCATTCACGGTGCATGTGTTAAAGCCCTGTGCTGCTATCATCCCCTCGGTGGTGAAGATTGTTCATAGTATTTGTGTTATACACAATGTTCTCTTTTCTCAGCTGTGTTCATGACATTTTCTGATGTCTGCGTTATTGTAGACAGTTCTCTTTGCGGGTTGTGTCCATGACAGTTCTCAAAGGCGCTATGCAGGGAAAGCTGTCTAGTCAAGACGAAAAAGTAGGGAGTTTTAGAAGTGCTAATTCTATTTCCCAGTCTACGCCAGGAGGGGAGGACCATCAACCAAACCACTCTGCCAAGGAGCCAGGGTACACCTCAGAAGATGCCCATGATTAACAGCTACCAGAGTGTACCTCCTCTAGCAACTCTCTCCACAGAGTATTACATTTTCTTCACACAAACATCGGAGTTAAACTTTACACAGACACCGAATTCTGATCTGAGTGAAAGGGCGATAATCCAAATCCTTTTCCTGCACAGTGTGCCTTAGTTCAGAAGCAAACTCTAGAGGTAGGCTCTGGAAAAATGGACTGGGCAATAATATATATATTAAGGATATAAATACTGTGTTGTATCTTACCAGACGTAGCCGGGTTGTCTTTCATGTGATTGAGGTGTAAACTGGACCGCTATGAACTCGGAAGACAGCCATAGTGTTTGTACAGCCAAAGGCTGCGGATGGACACTATGTACCCAAAAGTTAAGTCCATATTTGATATATGAGACACAAAGTGTAGGATTTTTTAGAAGGCAAAATGTACTGTGCTTTCAGACAATATGGAACTGGGATGAGACTAAATGCATTTTTGATCAACAGACAGAGTGAAAGAAGAATAGCATTTGTAGGTATATTTATAGAAACATAAGAAGAAAAAATAGAGAGCAAGCATTTTATTTAACTTTTTTTCATTCATGTCAAAGGTCCTTTACGTTTCACCACCGGTGATAAAACAGAGTTCGTATATAATTATTACAAAATAGCTTTTAATGACATTTGGGATCTCAAAAGTTGAATTAATACGAAGCGATACTGCAGAAAACCTTCCTGTTGTTCCCTGGATTTAACAAACAAGCAGGGAAATAGGATTTATTTCTGAGATGCTAAAAGCTCAAGGTTTTTTTCTTAACAGAAGTAGAACAACATAATTTAGATGTATATTAAGTAATGCAGAGTGAAGTGTATGTCATGTGAATGAGGAAAACGGCGGCTTTCAGCTATGGAGCTTTCCAAGTAAATTAGGAAAAGGTGACTTGACTCTTGAGCAGACAGCATAAAAAAATCAATTTCTTTATTAAATGTCAGGTGCTGTAGAATATGATGTAAATGCATATAAAACTAACATGATTTTATTTTCCATCTTGAAGTTTTATTTTTGATTGGGCATGTTAGGTTTTCATGCATCTGTAGCATGTTTGCTGCAACCTTTTAAGTGGATGACATTTTCTTGCTATCTGTGATAAGACTGTATATGCTCTAGGGACGTATTACAGAACTATTGACTGACGTGACACAAATAGAACAATCAGGGAAAAGGAACATACTTAAGGCTCCCCTTTCGACTATCCACATTCATATGCGATTGTTTCTAGCTTCAAAGATAGCCTATCTGGGATCCCCAAGAATTGTTCGTGAGCTTTAATCTCTATCAAGTGATGAACGCTTAACAGGGATGCACTAAGACAGGGTTGTGCTATGCATTCACCTCCGCTTTCAACACAAGTTAGTTTAATTTGTACGTGTAAGAGCATGTGTATGAAGAGCCCAGTTAACACAAACACTACAATACATATATCTCAAATAAATTCAGTTGAAAGAGATGTGGAAAAGTGGGGGTGGGGGTGGAATGAAGGCTGGGAGCTAAGGGTAAGGAAGAATGAAACATGCAAAAGGAGAGGTGTTAGACCTGTCAGCCCTTTGGGTGGTCCCTCCTCATCATTATTTATTTTGTCCCACTTTTGCCTCAAACCCTGTTTGAATTTTTCCTTTTTGGGAACCACCAGACTTTTTCGTGTTGCTACAGATTCAGGGAACCATTTTAGCTACCCCTGAAACTTCTGTCTGAGGGCCTGAAGCACAAAATGGTGGCCACCTGTGACATCACCAGCATCCACTGGAACCTACCAGCACCTTCCAGAACATTCCAGGAGCTTCCAGAACCCTGTGACCGTTGGAGGCGGTTTAGAATGTTGGGAGGATAAGAGAGGCAGTTGGCAGTTGGAGCTGGCAGTTGGCACCTGACTGGTGAAGAGAGAGGAGCACAACAGTGAAGGAGGAAGGAGTGAAGCAGCAGGGGTGGAAACTTGTGCCTGGAGTGGGGTCCATAAACCCACCCTTGATACTTGTCCCTACTGATGGATCCCAGCCTATAGCCCTGTGTGGGAAGAAGACAGAAGAAAACCATCCTAAGGACCTGGACAGCAGGAACAGGCCTTAGAACCAAGGAAGCAGCAAGATCCTGACCTGGAAACTGGTTTCCCTGGAGTCCGGCGTCGAGTAGCCTGAAGACCTGGAGCCCGAGGTGGAGAAGCGGCGCTGACTGAAGTAGCAGACGTCGTACCCGGAGCCGCCTGAGGTCGTGAGAGGGCGCCGACGGGGGTCGAGAGGAATACCAGAGGTCGAGGAGGAAGTGAACCGAGGTCGAGCGAGCGGCGTCATCGGAGGAGTGAAGTCCGCCCTCCGGAGTCGTCGGAGACCGAGGTAGAGGAGCACCGGAGGTCGGGAGTGAGGATCGCACTCCGGAGTCGCCCGGAACCTGTGAGGAGGAGCACCGGAGGTCGGGGGTGAGGATCGCACCCCGGAGTCGCCGGAAGTCGACATCGAGGCCAGGCCGGCCGACGTCATCGGAGCCGAGAGCGCCATCGGACCGGAGCCGCCCGAAGTCGACATCGTGAAGAGACTGCCCGACGCCGTCGAATCGGAGGTAGAGATCGAACCGAGGCCGCCGACATCGGACCGGAACCGCCTACCGGCGTCGTCAAAAGAACTGACATTGTGCCGAGGCCGCCGAGACCGAACCGGAACCGCCTCACGGCGTCGACACGACTCCAGCGGCGTCGGAACCTCAGAAAAAGGGCAGTAAGTGGAGTAGAGGGCGCCTAAGGCCCTGTGGAGACCTGAGAGACTGCTCTAAGGGGCTAGGGAGGTGCTGAAACCAACCTGACTGTGCCTGGGGTGAACTGGGACTAACCTAGAGAGGTTGTGTGGAGAGAGAAAGCCAGGGCACTGGTATTCCCCCCTTTGATCTACCTCAAGTTAGGCCTCAGCCTTGTCCCAGCCAGGGAGTAGCCTCCCCCCTCAAGCCTTCCACAACCCTACAAGCTGTGCCTGGGCCAAATCAGCCCTTAAGAATTGAGAAGTCATCTGATTACCTGAGGGTTGCTGTATACTTTTAATTATTTATTGGGGGTACTGTATTTATTGAGTTTTTACCTATTTATTGCTGCACTATATTTATAGGTCCACAGGACTTGATGGTGTACAATATTTATTAGTACAGTATTTATTGCCTCAAAGTATTTAATTGTCTGTATATATTGCACTTGTATTTATGCCCTGTTATTCATGATCACCCCTATTTATTTCATCAAACAGCCAATATTTATTTGACCTGCACTAATTGAAACTTGTATATTGTGATTGACCTATTTATTTTTCCAATCAGCAACTAAGAAAAAAAGATAAAGAAAGAATATTTTCATAATTTTTACGGTGTAGAGTCGTTTTTGGAACGGATGCACGCATGGTTATTGTATGGGTATATTGTATGCTTAGCACTGCGCCTGTTTCCTGACCACTCGAGCCAAGCTACCCCATTGTGTCGGGAAGGTCCACCACCACCCTGCGGAGTGGGAGTGGGCTGTTTCCAACATAAATTGGTGTTCAGTGGTGGGATAGAGCTGTGCCTACATATACTCAACAATAACTGTGGGTAGTCCATAGGCCTACACCGGGAGTTTTCTCACAGCGGCCTTCCTAATTGTGGGTTTTTGTTTTTTCCAAATTTACTCTGGTGGTGGGAGGAGGTATTACTAAAGGTACCCCCCTGCATTGTTACCGCACAAAACCTGTCCTCTAACCTGAGTGGGCAAGATGGAGTTTGTACTGGAAGATTTAGAAACGTACACTGTGGCCCAACTCAGGGAGTTTTGCCAGCGGGAGGGGGTGTACTGTCCCCCAGGAGCAAAGAAGGGTGCACTCCAAACCAGCTTAAGGGCTTGGGGGGAGGCACGCCGAGAAAGCAAGGCTGAGGAGGAAGACAGGGATGGAGAGCCTAACCCCGAGGGGGCTGAGATGTACCAACCTGAGGTGGGGAACCTGTCAGCAGGGCCCAGGACACTTTCTAGGAAGGGCAGCACTGTCTCTAGCGGGGGCTTATCCAGCGTGGAGTTAGCAGATCGGAGAGAGAAAAGACAGCTCACATGGGATTTAGCAAAGCTGGAGAAGGAGAAGGAGGAACAGAGGTTGGCTCATGAGGCGGAGAAAGAGAGGATGGCTCATGAGATAAGACTGAAAGAGATAGAGCTTCAGATCCTAAGAATTGGAGCACCAACTGTTCCTAATGGTGGCAGCCAAATCCAAGAGTCCACCAGGGAACCCAAACCTTACCTGCCAAAGGACATAGTAGCTAGCTATGGGGCGGGTGACGACATCGCCAAGTGGCTAGCAGCCTATGAGGTCTCGTTGAGGGCCCATGGGGTTCCAGTGAAGTACTGGGGAGGGGGATTGTATAAGTACATGCCTCCAGCTGGTAGGGATGCTTTATTGGCCCTCGAAGAGGATGAGCAGACCCACTACCCCACCATGAAACTGGCGCTCATCAGAAAGTTTGGACTAACACCTGAAAAGTACAGACAGAAGTTCAGGGGTAGTCACAAGCTGGGCACACAGAATTGGGTGGACTTCCTGGACTATGCAAAGAAGGCACTGGAAGGTTGGATTCAGGGCAGTGAAGTAAGGAACTACGAGGAGCTGTTTGACCTAGTACTGAAGGAACACCTACTCGAGAAATGTTTCCCTGAACTGCGGCAACACCTGGTGGATAGCAAGCTGACCAGCCCCCGGAAGCTTGCTGAGGAGGCGGACATTTGGGCTAGTACCCGGGTGTCCACAAGGGGGACTGGAGGGGATACTCAAAAGGCCGGACAGGGCGCCCCCCAGAAGAAAGAAGGAGGGGAAAAGAAAAAGGAGTTCTCCAAAGGCCCCCAAAATAACTTCCAAGGGAAGGGAACAGGATTCACCTCTAAGGCTAACCCACCCAGAAACCCTAATCCTGGCCAGAGTCAGCAGCCAAGGGTTGTCCATTGCTACGAGTGCGGTGGCGTTGGACACTATAAAGGAGATCCGAAGTGTCAGAAACGATCACCCCCTCCCACTGGAGGAAAGCCCCCCGGAGTAGCTAGTGTAGTGCTCGGGGAGGAGATGCCCTTAACTAAGGGAAGGGAGTGGGCGGGTGTCACTTTAGTGTCCCTGGGAGAACGGGAGATGGTTCCTAAGATCCAGGTGCCCGCAAATACCGCAAAGTATGGGCAGTGGATCACCATCAACGGCCAAAGAGGGGAGGCTCTGAGAGACACAGGAGCCAGTATGACTATGGTGCGTAGCCAGCTGGTGTCTCCAGAGCAGGTAATTCCCGATGTACTCCACCCAGCCGCGATGGCTGACGGCAGAACAGGTCACTATCCAGTGGCCGAGGTTCCCTTTGAATGGGGGGGGGTTGCAGGTTCACTTCGAGTTGCCGTAAGCCCTGCCGTGCCAGTCGATTGTCTGCTGGGCAATGACATGGAGCACAACGCTTGGAAGGAGGTGGAATACCGGACTCACACCGAGATGCTGGGTACACCTGACTGGGCCTGTGTTAGCACAAGGTCCGTGACTACCCGAAGAGGGAGTTCATTCCGGCTGGAGCCTGGAACAAAGGCCCAGCCAGCTGCCAGTCAAGGGAAGAACCGAGGACAGGAGGAGCCTGCCTCGGCGTCTCCACCCCGTAGGACGGATAGGCCACCGGAGGTGGTGGACCAGGAGTCTGCGGAGGGGGACGTTACCAACCTGGAGGACCTACCCATCCCGGCCGAGTGGCACGTGGAGGGAGGCCCGTCCAGGGAGGAATTCTGCCAGGGCCAGAGGGAGTGCCCTACCCTTGAGGGGCTGAGGCGACAGGCCGAAGCCCAGGCAGCAGGGAACGTTGAAGGGAACTACAGTGTTTACTGGGAGGATGGCCTCCTCTACAGTGAACCCAAGGCACCCCTACATGGATCGTCACGAGCCTTGGTAGTTCCTCAACGTTATCGAGCCTTCCTTTTAGAGTTGGCTCACGAGATCCCATTGGCAGGACACCTGGGGCAAGACAAGACCTTCGCCCGTCTTGTCCCACACTTTTATTGGCCTCAGATGAAAGTGTCGTCCGATACCTACTGCCGGACATGTGTGTCTTGCCAAGCCAGTGGGAAAACAGGGGTGAAGCTGAAAGCTCCCCTGGAACCACTTCCTGTCGTTAGCACCCCCTTTGAAAGGGTGGGCATCGACATTGTGGGTCCATTAGATCCACCAACTACAGCTGGTCACAGGTTTATCCTGGTTCTGGTGGATCATGCCACACGGTACCCAGAGGCAATACCTCTGAGGACCATAACAGCACCTGTTGTGGCTAGGGCCCTGATGGGAATCTTTACCCGAGTGGGTTTTCCCAAGGAAGTTGTGTCCGACAGGGGGACCAACTTCATGTCAGCATATATGCGGGCAATGTGGAAGGAGTGTGGAGTGACCTACCGGTTCACAACTCCTTACCACCCCCAGACCAATGGTCTGGTGGAGAGGTTTAATAAAACCTTGAAAGGCATGATCAGAAGTCTGCCTGAAAGCCTGCGGAGGAAATGGGACGTCCTCCTACCCTGTTTACTTTTTTCATACAGGGAAGTGCCACAGAAGGGAGTGGGCTTCAGCCCCTTCGAGCTTCTGTATGGGCACCCTGTACGTGGACCTCTTAACCTGGTGAGAGACGGATGGGAAAGAACTCCCAGAAAGCTCCCCCAGGATGTGGTGAGCTACATGCTGGCCTTCCGGAGCCAAATGGCTAAGTTGTGGAAGCAAGCTTCTGACAACCTGGAAGCCAGCCAAGCAGTGATGAAGGCGTGGTATGACCACAACGCTCACCCGGTGGAGTTGGAGCCTGGCCAGAAGGTGTGGGTGATCGAACCCGGAGAGCTTAGTGCCCTCCAGGATCGCTGGTCAGGACCCTTTGAGGTGTTGGAGAAGAAGGGTAAGGCTACCTACTTGGTGGACCTGAAGACCCCTCGTCAGCCCCTGCGGGTGCTGCATGCCAACCGCCTCAAACCCCACCACGAGAGGCCCGAAGTCATCTTGATGATGGTGACTGACGGAGGAGAGGACGTGGAAAGCGAGCCTCTCCCTGATCTGTTTGCGTCTCAAGAGAAGGATGGGTCGGTGGAGGGAGTGATTCTCTCCCCATCTCTAACTCCTGAACAGCAGGAGGACTGTCGCCAGGTCCTGGGGCAGTACTCTTCGTTGTTCTCCCTTGTCCCGGGTAGGACTCACCTGTGCGTCCATGACGTGGACACAGGAGACAGCCCACCTGTGAAGTCCAAGATCTACCGGATGTCAGACAAGGTGAAGGCCAGCATTCATAGTGAAGTCACTAAGATGCTGGAGCTAGGAGTGATTGAACCTTCTAGCAGCCCCTGGTCTAGTCCGGTGGTGTTAGTACCGAAAGCTGCACCACTGGGGGCCCAACCAGAACTGAGGTTCTGTGTGGACTACCGGGGACTGAATTCAGTGACAAAGACTGATGCACATCCAATCCCTAGGGCGGATGAATTAATTGACCGGCTGGGAGCTGCCCAATATCTAAGTACCTTTGACCTTACTTCGGGGTACTGGCAGATCTCTTTGACTGATGGAGCAAGGGAAAGGTCAGCCTTCTCCACGCCCAATGGCCACTACCAGTTCTGTGTGATGCCCTTTGGGCTCAAGAACGCACCTGCCACGTTTCAGCGCCTGGTAAACCAGATCCTCACCGGAATGGAGAGTTTCTCTGCTGCGTATCTGGATGACATAGCCGTCTTCAGTAACAGCTGGGAGGATCACTTGCGTCACCTGCAAGCTGTTCTCCAGGCCCTGAGACAAGCTGGATTGACGATCAAGGCCAGCAAGTGCCAGATCGGGCAGGGGTCGGTAGTGTACCTTGGACACTTGGTGGGTAGGGGAACGGTGCAACCCCTCCAGGCGAAGATCGAGGCCATCATGGCCTGGGAACCCCCCAAGACACAGACTGAGGTCCGAGCATTTTTGGGCCTCACGGGATACTATCGCCGCTTCGTGAAGGGGTACGGTACCATCGTAGCCCCTCTCACGGAGCTCACGTCCAAGAAACAACCTCGACGGGTAGTCTGGACGGAGGCTTGTCAGCAAGCCTTTGAGAGATTGAAGAAAGCCATGTGCGAGGCCCCGGTCTTAAGGGCCCCAGACTTTTCCAAGAAGTTCATTGTCCAGACAGATGCATCAGAACATGGCATTGGGGCAGTGTTATCGCAACTCAACGAAGAGGGTCTGGATCAACCCGTGGTCTTCTTATCCCGGAGACTACTTCCCAGGGAACAGAAGTGGAGTGCAATAGAGCGCGAAGCCTTTGCAGTGGTATGGGCTCTGAAGAAGTTGCGGCCATACCTGTTTGGAACGCACTTCCTGGTTCAGACCGACCACAGACCCCTTCGTTGGCTGATGCAAATGAAGGGGGAGAATCCCAAGTTGTTGAGGTGGTCTATTTCCCTACAGGGGATGGACTTTCAGGTGGAACATCGGCCTGGAGTGGACCACGCCAATGCAGACGGTCTCTCAAGGTACTTCCGCCTTAGTGATGAGAACTCCCAAGGGGTTGGGTAGCTCTCCCCACTTTCAGCTGGGGGGGACGCGTGTTAGACCTGTCAGCCCTTTGGGTGGTCCCTCCTCATCATTATTTATTTTGTCCCACTTTTGCCTCAAACCCTGTTTGAATTTTTCCTTTTTGGGAACCACCAGACTTTTTCGTGTTGCTACAGATTCAGGGAACCATTTTAGCTACCCCTGAAACTTCTGTCTGAGGGCCTGAAGCACAAAATGGTGGCCACCTGTGACATCACCAGCATCCACTGGAACCTACCAGCACCTTCCAGAACATTCCAGGAGCTTCCAGAACCCTGTGACCGTTGGAGGCGGTTTAGAATGTTGGGAGGATAAGAGAGGCAGTTGGCAGTTGGAGCTGGCAGTTGGCACCTGACTGGTGAAGAGAGAGGAGCACAACAGTGAAGGAGGAAGGAGTGAAGCAGCAGGGGTGGAAACTTGTGCCTGGAGTGGGGTCCATAAACCCACCCTTGATACTTGTCCCTACTGATGGATCCCAGCCTATAGCCCTGTGTGGGAAGAAGACAGAAGAAAACCATCCTAAGGACCTGGACAGCAGGAACAGGCCTTAGAACCAAGGAAGCAGCAAGATCCTGACCTGGAAACTGGTTTCCCTGGAGTCCGGCGTCGAGTAGCCTGAAGACCTGGAGCCCGAGGTGGAGAAGCGGCGCTGACTGAAGTAGCAGACGTCGTACCCGGAGCCGCCTGAGGTCGTGAGAGGGCGCCGACGGGGGTCGAGAGGAATACCAGAGGTCGAGGAGGAAGTGAACCGAGGTCGAGCGAGCGGCGTCATCGGAGGAGTGAAGTCCGCCCTCCGGAGTCGTCGGAGACCGAGGTAGAGGAGCACCGGAGGTCGGGAGTGAGGATCGCACCCCGGAGTCGCCGGAAGTCGACATCGAGGCCAGGCCGGCCGACGTCATCGGAGCCGAGAGCGCCATCGGACCGGAGCCGCCCGAAGTCGACATCGTGAAGAGACTGCCCGACGCCGTCGAATCGGAGGTAGAGATCGAACCGAGGCCGCCGACATCGGACCGGAACCGCCTACCGGCGTCGTCAAAAGAACTGACATTGTGCCGAGGCCGCCGAGACCGAACCGGAACCGCCTCACGGCGTCGACACGACTCCAGCGGCGTCGGAACCTCATAAAAAGGGCAGTAAGTGGAGTAGAGGGCGCCTAAGGCCCTGTGGAGACCTGAGAGACTGCTCTAAGGGGCTAGGGAGGTGCTGAAACCAACCTGACTGTGCCTGGGGTGAACTGGGACTAACCTAGAGAGGTTGTGTGGAGAGAGAAAGCCAGGGCACTGGTATTCCCCCCTTTGATCTACCTCAAGTTAGGCCTCAGCCTTGTCCCAGCCAGGGAGTAGCCTCCCCCCTCAAGCCTTCCACAACCCTACAAGCTGTGCCTGGGCCAAATCAGCCCTTAAGAATTGAGAAGTCATCTGATTACCTGAGGGTTGCTGTATACTTTTAATTATTTATTGGGGGTACTGTATTTATTGAGTTTTTACCTATTTATTGCTGCACTATATTTATAGGTCCACAGGACTTGATGGTGTACAATATTTATTAGTACAGTATTTATTGCCTCAAAGTATTTAATTGTCTGTATATATTGCACTTGTATTTATGCCCTGTTATTCATGATCACCCCTATTTATTTCATCAAACAGCCAATATTTATTTGACCTGCACTAATTGAAACTTGTATATTGTGATTGACCTATTTATTTTTCCAATCAGCAACTAAGAAAAAAAGATAAAGAAAGAATATTTTCATAATTTTTACGGTGTAGAGTCGTTTTTGGAACGGATGCACGCATGGTTATTGTATGGGTATATTGTATGCTTAGCACTGCGCCTGTTTCCTGACCACTCGAGCCAAGCTACCCCATTGTGTCGGGAAGGTCCACCACCACCCTGCGGAGTGGGAGTGGGCTGTTTCCAACAGAGAGGTAAGGAGGGAGAGATACTGGTGGACATGTGAAGGGAGGACAGAGCCGGGGAAAAGGATAGAAGAGAGGAGGGGAAGAGGGTGATGAGAAAGAGGAAAAACAGGAGCGGGAAAGAAGGGGAGGAGTAAGAGCGCATGAGGAAGAGTGATGGCGGTGGCATGTCTCTCCACTGCTGTGTCTCTCTATGGTAGGCAAAGATTAATGTATTCATATATAGGCTACAGCTGAAAATGGCATTCATCCACTCGCCACACTGTACAGATTTTATCGATGGACATCTAAAGCTGTCAATCTAAATGACTTTAGGGAACTACGCCAGTGATGCTACCAGAAGGCATCTTATTGGGAAATGGTTATTCTTGATCCAAGGATGCTCAGAAAAGGAACTACAAAGGGATGTTGCATAGTACCTTACATGTGATCTGGCATTACAGATCGAGAAACGTAGCTTATCTGCTAACTCCCTCCAACCAGCCTCTGCACCACATATAGCGGACTACACCCACCCTGACCAGGACAAAGTGCTTAGTGCTCCCTCAAACAACCTGGACACCTGGCCCCTACTTAACGCAGACTCCCTCAAAAATCTCCTAGATAGTGTTAAATCTGGATCACCTAAGGACCATCTACCTATTTCTGTGCTCAAGCAGCTTGAGCCACCATCCCTGCTTGCTATTATGGACCTTTTAAATGCTTCCCTACTTGAAGCCACAGTTCCACCTGACTGGAAGCACGCCATGGTGATCCCTCTCTTAAAGAAGTCCAACGCCGACCCCGACTTACCCTCCAACTATCGACCTCTCTCTCTGCTGCCGGCCTTCTCAAAAATCTTGGAGAAACACATCCGCTCTCAGCTCTCTAATTTTGTCGAAACCAATAAACTATTCCACCCATCTCAATCTGGCATCAGAGCTGGTTTCTCCACAGAAACAACATAACTGTGGGTAACGGGAAGGCTGCGTCGCCATCTGGATGCTGGAGATACTGTCGACCTCATTTTGCTTGACCTAAGGGCATCATTCGACACGGTATCCCACACAATATTAGTAAAAACGTTAAGATCGCTAGGTATCTGCGGCTCAGCCTTAAATTGGCTTACTTCTTTCCTGGCTAATCACACTTTCCAAATCTTTTCCCCAAAAGCCAGCTCCGACATCCATCTTTCACCCTAAGGGGTGCCTCAGGGCTCCATCCTTAGCCCCCTACTTTTTAACTTATAGGTCAGGCCTCTAGCCGGTATCACGAAAGATGCAGGGTTGTGTCTGTTCTCCTACGCAGATGACTCCCAGATTATCTTTTTTCTCTCCATGGAAAACACAGCTGGGTCATCCCCGCCATCAGCTTGGCTAAAATTGCATCATGGATGCAGACAAATCACCTAAAACTTAATGGAGAGAAAACGGAGGTTCTGATCCTTGGTAAAAACAAAGATCTCAGGGGCCCACAACATTGGCCCGGTGAGATTGGCGCACTTCCTCGGTCCTCCAGTCAAGTCCGCAATTTAGGTGTAATCATCGATGACTCGCTTACTATGCACCATCAGGCAGTCAAGGTAACTGCCACTTGTTTTACCATCTTGAAGTGGCTTAAAAAGATCATCAAATGCTGCCTGAGTCTACCCAGAGAACAGTAGTCCAGGCTCTTATCACCTTAAGACTGGACTACGGCAACGTTCTTTATCTCAGATCCAACAAGGTGGTGACTCGCAGGCTGCAGATGGTGCAGAACTATGCTGCAAGACTACTTTGCAGAGTTCCCAGAGCTACCTCTATCTCAAGTCATCTGTGGGACCTGCATTGGCTCAGGGTGGAGAACCGAATCAAGTTCAAAGCCCTGAGCTACATGTTTAAAATCAAAATAGGCGCTGCCCCTCAGTATCTGCAATCTCTGGGCAGCCCCTATGTGCCTACCCGCCTCCTTCGCTCATCCACTTAAGGGAACTTCTCTGTGCCCAGAATCAAACTATCTCGGATGGGAGGTAGATCGTTTGCATACCTTGGTCCCTCACTATGGAATTCACTTCCCTCAGCTATCCGGAACAAAACGGTATATGCCCTTTTTCGCAAATCCCTGAAGACTTGGCTTTTTAACCAGTAATCTTACAAAGGTGCTATACATTCTTTTGATCTGCTCCGACAAACGATTTTTGGGTAGCTGCCGCGCCTTACACATTTAATAAATAAATAAAATAAATAGCTTAGTTTCAGAAGCACAGGCAGGAATGCATGATACGATTAGAAATATATCAGGACTTGTCCTGTCCTGCTTTGAACACAAAAAGGACGAGTCATGCACGAGTACAGAACATCACCCTTGATTATGGAAATGACAGCCTAGAAAGCAGCTGGATGGTCCTATTCTGTCTCGAATAAGACCAGCGCTAACAATGTTCTGCTGCACAAGAAAATAAAGGATTATGGCAGGTTTTGAGCTGTTGATGTACTTCTACGACCTTTCGGTGCTGCTGATAATTTTCTGTCATGCATAGCTTGGGGATCTAAAATTAAAATGTACAGCTGTCCACGGAACATGATGTTGGGAGTTTGCCAACTTGGGCAATGGTCATTTTCTATTTACCTGGTGAACTCCTCCTGGGCGTACATATGCTGCATGCATCCTTGCACCAGACACCCGCTCATAAAATTCAAACATCTAGAGGGATATGAAAACAAAATCATGAATCATTAGGTTTTTGTCTGCATAAGTAAAATGTTAATAGAAGTTTAAAAGCACCAACATATTCTAGGTGTATCATCAGGAGTTGAAGCCAGCTTGCAACTTCAGAGGCTCAACATAAATTTAAGAACTGGCAAATTTTGAAATAGAGGTCATTTTAGATTTCAGCAAATCCACTGTAAAAGTTCTGTCACCAACAATAATAAAAGGAGAGTACGCATGTCATTCTCAGAGAGAAGGAATCTGGCTCTGGTTTTAACTAGGATGCTAGAAACTGCTCAGGTCAGTGATTTTTCTTTTATAGTTAAGGATGAGGCAAGGAAGTCTTCTTAAAGTGCCTAAAAACGTGCCCTTTCATATGCTTTTTATCGGTAGAGTCACATATTGCGCAGGGCGATATGAACGCTGCCATCAAAGCATCTTTAAACATGATAGCACAGTAAACAACACTTCTTTAAAAAACACAGCATGTCTAACTAGAAGCATACAACTAAAACACAGAGGTCTCACTTTAGCTGTTAACAGGATACTGAGGCATTCCTGCAGGGATTGTACATTGGGGGGGGGGGGGGGGGGGGGGGGGAGACACAAATACTGGGAGTTAGGTTGCCATGACAGTAAACTAAACCTTGATTCAATCTGATTTTCTTTTATTAAGCACTGTCTTTCTAAAAATGCCTGAAAACGTCAAAACTAGCGAATCTATTTGAACCCTTTGAAGGCGCACTGCCGCTAGAAGATGAGGCAGCAACGCATGCAGACTTTTTTGCCTCTGGTTTCTGCTAATAATACAAAGTTGCTATCATGTATTTGTGCAAATTAGAATTGTATATTGTGGTAGGTACAGTTTTTGTCAGTGATCTCCTTTTGAATTGGTTGCAGATAATCCATGCGTTTTAATGGAACTAGGGCTGTGGCGGAGGGAAAACCAATGGATGCAGTCAGAGTTCTGGTATACGGATAGATTGTGCATGGTCACCCAAGTAACCTACTCAATTTATCTGCCTTTTTTCTTGGCGTTAAATTGAGAGTTAATTGTAATGTTTGTTCTAAGATTAAATTAAAATCGAACTACACCTCAAAGCAGGCAAACATCACATTTAACAAGCATTGGCATAGCCAATAGGTCTCGCTTTTGGGACCTTATAAGTGTTTAGCCATGCAACAGTTGCATAACTAAATACTTATAAGGTCCCAAAAGCGAGACCTATTGGCTATGCAAAGCGGCCGTGGGGCTGTGAAAGTGATTGCGTTCACACATCAAAGCGGCCCTGCTGCGGCCACGAAAGTGAAAGTAATCACGGTAAAGCGCGGCACGCGCGCCCGCGCACATGCACTGTAGCTCTAGGCTGGCCTGGTAGCACTTTTTAGAGCCCTCTCAATAAGTCTCGCCAGACCAGCGCATGCGCTGGGTCAGGCGAGACCTAAAAACAGGAGAGCCACAACCTAATTCAGATATCCTGAATATCCGACCACATTTAAATCACATATATTAACATCCTTAAAATGTGCAGCAGTGCTTTCCCATTGGGATCCAAACCAAAGACAGAAAAGAGCATTAGTAATATAAAACATTCAAGACAAGAGCAGTAAAGGTCATAGGAGATAAGCAATAAAGTGACTTTATTTCAAGCAGCATGGCCTGTGAATGAAGTTAAAGACTATACACTGTATTTCCCAAAGAACACAAAACTTAGCAACAACATGGATCTGGTGCCAAGTACTTTTTACATGAGTTATGTTCAGAGGTGGAAAGAGGGCATCTGTCTAGAGTGGCTTTGTGAATGCAAAACTAGGTTTAAATGTGGTGCCATACTGAATGCCCATGGTTTAGATGATTTGCAAGCATTTCTCCCATCACCTTTTGTGTGTTTGTTGCAATTGTGATTCTAAACACACTACTCAGGCCATGTTTAATTCTGGATCAAACTGTTCAATAACAGCTACTGGGCAACAGCGGGCATATCCCCAGATTGTATTGCTGCACTTAAGCTTGGCATACAAGTGTAAAGTCGACATAAATTGATTATTCTTTCAATCATGCCATTTTTTTAGTGTCTGGAATGAGTTTATATTTGTTTAAATGCCAAAAGGCCATAGTGAAAAAGAGTTCCCTTCCTCAATGTGGAAATAATTTGAAATACTGTCAGTCTGAGCAGCCTGTTCACTGGTATGAATTCTGAAAAGCACATGCTTCGAACACTTACCTTCTCTCTCTCTTCGAACATCCAGAAGAAGGGGGTCATAGCTCCGATGTCTAGGGCATGAGTGGTGAGAGCCATAATATGGTTGGCGATGCGAGTGAGCTCTCCAAATAGTACTGTGAGGACGGAGGAAAAGAGAGACACAGGCACATCAGATGAGCCCTCCATACCAATTAAATGCAGAGCAAGGTCTTAAAGTATACATGTCAAAGTGAGGTGTTATGCTCGAATATCAATGAAGCAACCTTCCTTGCTCGACTACGCCTAGGATTTTGGTGTGTTGCTGGGTGCTACAGAGGAAGCCAGCTGAAGGAGTCGGACGCCGAGTACACCAAGGTGAGAATGATGCATATGCTCAGTCATCGCGGTAGAGGATTCCTTGTGCTATAACATCTTTCCTTTGTAGTGCAGGGCCTTTCTTTAGGATAACAAATAATGTGAGATATTTGAATTATTGAACTATTTTAAGAAAACTTGCTGAGCTTTGATTTCTGGAATAGATTTCATGATATATACATAGCTTCGCTGGTTAGTGATGCTTTTTGCAGAACATACTCCTATAAAAAGAAAAATGATCCTCCTTACTAGCATTGTGTTCTATGCATGTATATTTCTTACAACATATATGTTGTATCTTAGCAACCTACAGCCTCTCCACTGGATTCTGGAGAGTGGAATCCAGGGGCAGAGAGCAGGCAGTTGCTGAGAGAGGAGAACTCCAGGGGTGGTTGTGCTAGACTAATAAACCTGTTTAACCAATCTTCTCATGCTCAGAGGTGACTTAAACGTATTCTCAGGGACAGCATGGGAACAACCCATTCCAATGTTTCCGATTCTAACACATTAAAAAAAGCCTCTGTTTCAGCTAGCGAACAGAGACATCATCTCTCTGCAGGAAGCCATTCTGAAAGACAGTGGCCTAATCAGGTTTGTAGCCCATGAACAACATCGGCCTCACCCAGGCAGTCACCGATTCCACTCACATTGCAGGGCACACGCTGGACCCCATCTTCACAGCTAGCAACAGTGTAGTACAGCCATGTCACAAGCTCAGCTGGACGGACCACACAATCATCCACTTCGCCTTCACAGCAGCTGCCTACAGACCACCCAGCATCTATATTCGAAAGCCAATGGACCGATGCCCTCAACACCTCTCAGCCCGACAACATGCCCGACCTTGAACAGACCATCAAGAACTTCACTACCTGGATCTCCGACTGCACCCACACAGTTGCTCCCATCATACTGACCAAACTCAGCAAAGAACTCTTCAGCATAGTCAAGGAGTTCTCCAACCAAGCAGCAACCGAAAACCATCAGCCTTCTGCCAAGAGCTCTGCGACACACTGGCAGACTACTTCCACGAAAAGATCACCACCATCTACAAAGATTTTTAACCCATTCCGCTAACGACGACAGCCTCATTGCCCCCACAGCCGCTGCCCCAGACTACAGGATCATCGTTTGGGACCAGCTCACCATGCAGAGCACCACAGACATCATGCACTCCATCCTCTCAGCAGCACCCATGAACCCCTGTCCCCACCACATGTTTAACTTCAGCAATAAGGCCGGCAGCGACAAACTCACAACCATCTTCAACACATTCATCACCTCAGCAACCTTCCCTGACGAATGGAGCTCAAAAACTACTAGCCTTTCTTTCTGCTCCCCTTCCCAGCCAAGATCCTCAAAAAAGGCATTAACCCCCATCTCATGGAATACCTCAATAACAACAATCATCTGGACGCATCCAAATCTGAGTTCTGCATGAACCACAGCGCCGGAACCGCTCTGATTGCAGTCAATGATGGCATCAGAACCCTCCTTGATCAAGAAAAAGCAGCGGTCCTAATCATCCTCAAACTCTGAGCGGCCATCGATACTGTGTCCCACCATACCCTGATCAAGAGGCTCCAACACATCGGAATTGAAGAGGACGCCCTCAAATGGATTGCATCCTCCCTCACCAGAATAACACCGAGAATCCGCCTTCCATCATTCACTCCAGAACCGAAGAACATCTTCTGCGGCAAGCCTCAAGGTTCATCCCTCAGCCCTACACTGCTCAACGCCTACATGACCACCTCGGCCAACATTGTTGGAGCCCAATGACTAAACATCTCCTATGCAGACGACACCCAGATCCTCCTCTTGCTATGCGCAGGTACTTCCACAACAAGGAACAACTTCCACATGTGCATGACCAGCGCTGCCGACTGGATGCAAAACAACAGCCTCAAGCTCAACAGAGACAAGAATGAAGTACTGATCTTCGGGAACAATACTTTCTCTTGGAACAACTCCTGGTGGCTTGCTGAACTGGGACCTTCTCCAAAACCCACGGACCACGCCCGGAACCTAAGCATCATCCTAGACATCAAACTCAACATGAAGAACCAGATCAACAGAGTCTCCTCCGCCTGCTCCTCACGCTGCACATGCCCTGAAAGATCTTCAAATGGCTCCCAGTCTCCCTCAGAGGCACCAGCACTTGAGCCCTCGTCAGCAGCCGCTAGGACTACAGCAACGCACTCTATGCAGGAATTACCCCACACATCCTGAAGAGACTGCAGACCACTGAACTCAAATGCCAGACTCATCCTCGACCTACCCAGATGGCCGTATCACCATTCACCTGAAGCAAATCCAGTGGCTCTCCTGCACAAGAGCTTGCCTTTCAAGATTCTGACTCGCGCCTAAAAAGCCCTGCAGAACCAAAGACCAGTATGCATCAACCATGCCTGATCTTCCACCAACACTCCAGACTCCTGCGATACACCTTCCTCTCCTACACCTCGCATCCGCCGAAGCAACAGTGAAGGACGCTCCTACTCCCACCAGTCTCTTCCTCCATCTATGGACTTCGCCTTCTCGTCAGGAGTTCAGAAGAAGACTCAAGACATGGCTACTCAACGGAGGCCACCCGAGCAGCTTGGATCTCAGCGCCTGGATACCCACGTGGGTGATACGCTGCGGTTTACAAATCCTGTTTGATTGATTGATGAACATTTCCAGTTTGCTGAATTGTTGACTGCATACCATCTATGAAAGTATGTGGCACTGCATTCACATTTCTCATTAATACAGAAAAATAGGCAAGATTTCTGTTAGGCTGTGGATAAACAGTTTGGTATTTTTACATGTTTGTATTATTTGCCCAAGATAATCACCAAATAATCGTTACAATAATTGTTCTCAACCTACCTTACAATAGGAAAGTATATAGTAATGGATTATAGATATAATATTTGGTGCATGCACAGAATTCTTGAGACAGTAGGCCCTCCAATCTACATATAGACTGCGGAGTGTCAGGCATGTCTGTTGCATGTTTCAACGGACTCTTCCTGTGATATAGCTCAAACGCTGGGTCTTGAGACTCTGGTCAGCCTTCTTTGCTCCTCTGCTACTCACTCGCTATTAGCACTAGTCCGGGAGACCTAGACAGATTTACCTTGTGTTCCCAAATCCAGATAGGCATTAGACCTACATGCATACACGCAGATCAGGGTGAATGAGGTTTCCCTAGTCCTGTGTTTAGTGTTTTTATTGTACTCAGGATTTGACATTCCACCTTACAGAAGTCTTAGAGTGCTGTAGAACAGTGCTTCCTAAACTTTTTTAAACCACAACCACATTTTTAGAACAACAAACCTTTCCAATTCACCTCATTTTATTGGACATGAGGCAGGCAATTGTTTTAATGGAACTAAAACAACGTTTGGTAGTGCACTGTTATTGATAGCACGTTTTCCACTGGAATGGGCACCACATTTGCACAGACAAACCGTTTTGCTGCTTAAACTATATTTCCCAGAATGATAATGTGTGGAAATTGAGTTTCAGTGAATATTTATCATTTGTACATGGCCAAGTAAACTGTGTTGCTTTATTTTGATTCTATTAAAATCTCTACTTGAATCACACTTCAAGATTACAATAAATGTGCTTATGTTTTGCTTTCCTAACTGCTGAATGTGTTCAGTTTAATTACAGGTATTTACATTTTGTTGGGTATTTCTACAAAATGACATCCTACAGCCTTTCCTTGCCACTCCCTGTACCCCAGTAAGATTGCCACATAATCCACTTGACTTTTGTTTCACTGACTGCAAAGTGAGAGGAATTTGTAAACACCAATCCTCATGTAAAAAAACATAAGCAGCAATGTGTCAGAAGACACAGCCCGACATTTGACCTCTGTCTTTGAAGCGCTGCAAAGCGACATGATAAAGGCAGAATTTAAAGACATCTTTATTTTTTCTTGAACTTTTGCGACCAACCAAAAATTGGCTTGCGACCCACAGTTTGGGAAACACTGCTGTAGAATGTATGTACGTACAAGAGAAGAAAATATAAAAGCAATTAAACATCTAAAAATCTTGAAGGTGGAAGAACCATCATTAATATGAATATGTGCACACACAATATCATGAGACACGCAGTAAATTGTGTAGTAGGCTGGATGTGATCCATTGTGAGGAAGATCGCTGATAGAGGGACAAGTCCTGGCCTACCATTAAAGCATGGTGTAGAGCAGGGGTCTCCAACGATTAGCTCGGGAGCTACTGGTAGCTCGCCAGTACCCTCAAAGTAGCTCTCAGAGGTGAACTCATTCCCAGTATCTCATTCAGAGAGTCTATGCGGAGACTCTAAGCATATTCAAAAGGCAGCACTGCTCATCTGAAGATCTTTAGCCAACCAGCCTACAGCAGGGACTCATCTTAACAATCAAACACACACTGTCGGCCTACTGAGTCTGCCACATGGCCATCTTTATCCAGTCTCGGACTAAGTCACAAGGTGATTGGCCATGTGGTAGTCCCCTGCTTTATCAATTTCACCAGGTGTGTGGAGAGTGGGCTATAAATGAAGAGTGGTAGTGGTAGCCTAAGCAGTAATCAGTGTTGACCCACTAACGTGTGGGACTGCAGGAGTCAGAGTGAAAATGTTTCAGTTGGGTGTATGAGCAGCCAAGGGCTGAGGAAAGCTATAATCCTGAGCAGAGAAAATTAACCCCTTCAGCGCAGCGCGGATTACTGCGCTGTGCTGAAGGGTTCGTGCGTGGGCGGGGCCATGACGGAGCGGTTCCGTCATCCGCACAGCGCAACCGATGCGCATGACGGAACCGCTCCGTCATGCGCATCGAAGGGGTTAAGAGCCTCATCTACATTTATTTATGTGTGCGTCCATTATAAACACTATAGCTTCCTGTAAGCTACACCTGGTGTCAAGGACTACCAAATGAGTATGCTAGCCCCCATCATATGGGTTTGGTCTGTGGCACAATTGTGTCAGTTCATGGCATGATAGTGCCAATGACATAATTGTGGCGGCCATCCTTAACTATTTTGGGTATTCTTGGTCTAGTTATGGTATACTGGCAGCCATCAGTGACATATGAACAGCATTACTGCACTATATTTAGGTGTCCCTGATATAATTGTGGCTGCCCCTTGCATAATAATGGCCATGACTAATAATACGGTGGCCATCCTGGTCCTTATGGTGTCGAGCCTTGGCACAATTGTATACTGGTGGGCATTATTGGCATTATATAGTCGTCCTCGGTGCTATGGTGCCATGGCTTATGGCTGTAATACCGGACCATTCCGAGCAGTCTGTCCATGTGAGGCATTTGTACAGGTGAGTGTTCAATTGAAATAAGCTGATGTTTGTGGGCCCTGTATTTCCTAAAAATGAAAATGTGTATTTTAAAGGCATTTTTTTCAAACAAAGGTTTTCTTCAGGAAAATGTAGTTTATTTGCCCAAAATGGAAAGCGGTGATAGAAAAATCTGAGCATTTTCAGAAATTGATATGCTGATGAAGACAAAAAGTTGCAATTCCAAACACATTCAAAATTGATACTTGAAAGATAAGTCAAGCTGAATTGAGGAGACTTATTGCTGTGGTTATGTCCTTTGTGCAACAAGGCATGTGAAGATTTGAATGTTACTTTATCCATCAGGTGGGGGCATTTAATATTGAGAAATGTTTCCTTAGCATTTCTTCTGGTAACATCGCCTGGAATACTTGGTTGGCACTATGATAATCCTGCTTAGGGTGGTCATAGTGTAATGTTTACATGTGCTGTCAATATTTTACAGTGATACAATTTGCTAGTAGTTCGACAGGACTTTCCTTGAGCTGAAGTAGCTCTCAAAACAGAAAAGGTTGGAGACCCCTGGTGTAGAGTATTGGTTGTCTATGGAAATAAAATGTTGCTATACCAGAACACAATAATGATGGATAGTTCTAGAATTCCCTATAACTCTATGCAATACTATAGCAATGTGTTCAAAGATATATTTCGTCACTGTAGCTGAAAACACTCTATTGCCCTTTTAGATCACTGTATTTGCATACACAACATTAACTTTCTTGTTTACCTTTGAAAAAGGCCCATGTTCTATTCCCGATAGCTCCCTACCTGGTCTTCTGGTTTCTGGGGGTCTGTGCGTGGGCTCCTAAATTGAGTCTTTTCTCATAACAAGTCCTGGACTGTTTACTACAATTAAAACATATCCATAGCAGTGAGCAAAGTTGTTTCAGTCCCGTGTCCTGGTCAAAAACCAAATATCTCTTCTTCCAAAATGTGGTTGACTTCCAGGAACTGAGATAACATTTTACTGACAAAACGTTCCAGATTCTTGATGGGGTATGGTAGAAGAGAGATTGGTCTGTAGTTTCTTAACATTGTAGGGTCCAGCAATTACTTTTTAAATAAAAGTTATACATTTGCCCTTTTCCAAGCTGCTGGGACTTCGTCAGTTTGCAAAGATAGACAATAGATTTGCCAGAGCTGTGGAAAGAGTTTTCCCGCCTGTTCCTTCCAAACCCTGTGAGGTAAAGGATCCAGGGGTAAGCCGGAGGACATAGAAATTGCAGTAGTTTGAAATTCATCTTCAGTTAAGTGCTCGAAATGGTCTAGTTCACCAACTTACTCCTTATCACTGAGTCTCGGCGACACCTGATTCGAAGATAAAATATTAATGCCTTCGATGATTTTTATGATTTTCTCCTCGAAAAACACAGCCAGATTGTCATATAAAGTCTGTGACGCAGGTATAAGCTAGTTCACACATTCCGGATTAACAAATCATGCATGATGTTTTACACTTTCTTTGTGCAGTTGGGTGCAGCCAAGATAGCGCTAGAAAAATGTTCCGCTCGAGCAATTTCGATCTTATACATTGCCAGAGCTGCTTTAATAGACAAAAGTCTTCAGATTGTGCATTAGTTCCAAACGAGTCTTCATGTATGAAACTGCAAAATGCTACATGAAGCATCTAACCTCACTCTATAACTGGCTAAATCGTTAATGTTACTTGGATCTTGATCTTCCAACATGTACTGAAGAAATGTAAAGCAGGTACTGGAATTCTGGAGCTTATGAGTTCTTGCACCCTCAATACTGGCAAGCACAATGAACCACTGTAGGAATGTGGGTAAAATGAGGAGATAAATTGGTCTGGATTCTGAAAATCAACAGCCTAAAGAGAAACTGCAATCTCCTATTCGGAAGCCTCACAGCAAGCAGAAAGATCCAGTCTGTGGCTTTAATACTGAGCCCCACTCATGAAGTGGAGACTCTAGAGCTGTAGCCACACCCAAAGGAAGTCTTGTAGAGGGTAGAGTTCTGGTGTGGCTTTCCAACTAAGCCACATCGGTGGTCCACGAGGAGAACAGAATAACACGCGCTAAGATCAAGACTGACTTTAGTGGTTCCCTCTATCCAGCACCTCCTTTTAAAATAGAATTTGGGGTTAAACTCCCAATACACCTGCTTGAATAAAGCTTCAACCTAAAAAAGCATGCATGTGCGGTAAAATCATCCAAATTAATTACATCACATGATCCTTTATCATAAATTTGGCTATTCAAGGAGGTTGCTTTTGTTTATGAAGACTGGTGGGATAAGAATAATTGCACTTGCATTTGAATACTTATATACGATGAACTTATTAACCACTTCTACTGTAGAATATTACAGCATGTTACGCGTTCATTGTTTTTTTTAATACTGTGTAGCATGTATTGGATTAAAATTATTTTTGTTGTACTGCTAATGTTTTTGTAAAGTGTATGTGGAGTCTAATGATCTTAATGAACTATTTTAAAGTTGAATTATAACTGTGTCTGTAATGCAATCCTGCTGATTTATAAAACTATGGAAGATGCCTATGTTAAGAGAGTGGTAACAGTAGTCAGTCACTGGTTCCGCCAGACAATATTGTATCATATTACGACTGTGGATTCAAAAGGGTAACATTCTCCTTACCTCTGATCCACTGTGCCCTTGGTGGTGGTTGAATATTCAGCAGTTTCTCAACCGCCAATGAGTAGGCCTGTTCATTGCACATCATAGATACATAGTCCAAGCGATCAAAGTACGGTAGGGCCTGTGGATAAAGAAAATGCAGGAGACGGCAACAGTAATTAAGGGCCTATGGCTACATGAAGATTCGGTTTTTGAAGTTGCAATCTCACTGACTGGTGCTTAATGCATTCATTCACCAATAAATGATGTAGGCAAGGTGTAAATTAAGGTGTTTGGAATTGCAGTACCCAAGCATGGCCTGTCACAAACATCTAACCAGCCACCAGCAGTCCAACTCCCCCTGACGGCGGTCATTTCCACCAACGTCAATATCCCCCTCTGAGCGCTGTCCTTCTTGAAAATACTGCACCAGCAACTGTACTCTGCCACCCACTTACTCTGAGCAACGCAGCAGAAACGAGAACTTAATTTTGAGAAAAGTCCACTTCTGCTGCTCCAAACCTTGGCAACCTTGACCATCTTCACGAGGGAGTGATTACTGCCCAGCCAACTACCCTCAATGAGTGTGTTTGGATGATGGAGAAATGTGTTGGAATGTAAATACTGGTAGTTATTGCTTTGAGTACAAGTAACATAACATTAGATTCAATCCAATGATTATAATACATTCTATTCACATAGATTCGACAGAAAGAGCTCGATGGTCCTGGTTGAGTATTCAAAGATATCGTCCCAATGGCTTGCACACCTTCTTAAATAAAGCCTCCTACCTCTATTCCAAATTGTGAATATTTCTGCTGATTTAGAGTCTCTTTTGCACCTCCACTCTATGCCTGCTTTATTTTGTTCTTTGCTACAATTTCTTACTAGGTTGCCCTTCATTGCCTCCTTGCTACCAACCAACAATTACATTTTAACCGAAGAGGAACTCAATGCTTCTAATAGACGGGACACAAGAGATCTATGGATGCCTTTGCTCAAATACCAACATTACGTTTTACCATACTAAGTTAATGTTTGACAAATCACTATAGCATTGTAACTCAGTTCATTTATGTGTGAAATTGATAGCAATTCGAGATGGAGTAAAAGAGAAGCTATATAAAAACTGGACAACTGCATTTAATGAACAAGTTACTTACCTTCAGTAGAGTATATATCTAGATGCAGTTTACTTACCTTAGAATTTCCCCAGGCATCAGACTGGATCCAGAATATTTTTCGTGAGCAGTACCCCTGCGCGCTTGTAGGTGGCGTCGATTGCTCCAACTGGCGTTGTCCACACCGGAAGGGACGTCTATGTCACCAACATAGGCTCCACCTAGGCGCACTATTGTCAGTTACTTTTCATGACTTTCCACGCCAGAAGTATGGCGCCATGAATAACACAACACTGACCACTAGTGTGGATAAACTAGGGTTCTGAGAGGAATAAACCCTGACCCTAAAATCTGTCAAAGGTAAGAAACTTGTTCATCTGATAGAGGCTTCTAGCCACAGATTCCTTACCTTAGAATAGATACAGACGCAATACCATCCCCGGTGGTGGGTCTGCGGACCAATTTCAAACAAGGAAGTCCTGCAGGACTGAAAGGGCGAAGTGCCCATCCCTGTGGACCCGACTGTCTAAGAAGTGTTTGGTGAACATGTGCAAGGACGCCCATGTTGCAGCCTGACACCTGTCCAGAACCGAACTCCCCATGCGAACACAGTGGTCGCAGCTTTAGCTCAGGTGGAAAGAGCTGGCAAGCCATGAGGAGGTTGTTTCGTGCCAATGCATAGTAGATTTTGATGCAGAGCACGACCCAGCATGAGATGGTTTGCTTTTACACTGCCCGGCATTTCTTCGCACCAACCTACCCCATGAAGAGTGGACGACCTACCCGAAAATCTCTTGTGCGGTCAAGGTAGAAGGACTATGCTCATTTTTGGGTCCAGACAATGGAGTCGCTCCTCTTTTTTCGAGGTAGGTCGAGGAGCGATAAGGTAGGCAGGGTGATCAATTGGCCTACATGGAATGGGGTGAATACTTTCGGTAGAAATTAGGCCCTTGTGTGAAGCACCACTTTCTCAGGATAGACTGAGAGGTTAGGGAGCTTAGATGATAAGACCTGCAGTTCACTCACTCTACGGGAAGATGTTATTGCCACAAAGAAGGTTGTTTTTAATGTGAGAAGCCTGAGGGGACAGTTGTGGAGAGTCTCAAAATTATCACACAACAAAAAGTGGGAACCAAATTGAGGCCCCACTGGGACATAATAAATGGTGAAGGGGGAAACATGTAGAGGAGACCCTTCAAAAACGCATGTTCAATAGGGGATTTAAACAAAGAGGATTGGTCAGGCAGCCGCAAGGAGGCAGAGAGATATCCGTTCAGAGTACCCAGAGCAGAGCCCTGCTGGGTAAGAATGAAGAGTAGAACTTCATACAGGGGGCAGAAAGGGGTGCAATGGATTTTTTTGCACACCATGCCACAATTTTGTCTCCAACAGTAGGCGTTTACTGTTTTGGTGGAGGACGCTCAGCTGCCAAGATGACATTACAGACTTGGGGAGGAAGGTTGACACCTGTCAACTGCTGCCACTCATTCTCCACGCAAGAACGTGGAGAGTGGACAGGTTTGTTTGGAGAACCCTCTGTGCAGTTGCAACAGAAGATCCTCCTGAAGGGGCAGTCTGATTGGAGGATCAATGGCCATGCTCAGTAGCTCTGGATACCATATTCTTTGTGGACAGTCCGGAGCCACAAGGATGGCTTGGGCCCGGTCGTTCCTGATCTTCTTGACAACTCTGGGAAGGAGTAGTGTGGTCAGAAAGACTTACAGGAGGCCTGAGCTCCACTTCAGATGAAAAGCGAGCCTGAAAGAGAGCTGCCTTAGAAGCTCTAATGCGTAAAACTGCTGACACTGCTTGTTCGCGATGGAGGTGAACAGATCTAACCAAGACTCTCCCCATTGCTTAAAGAGACCTTGCGCCACCTCCGGGTGGAGATGCCATTCGTGATTCGCTAGGCATCAACGGCTAAGTTTGTCCATCCAGGCGTTCAGGGATCCTGCCAGGTGTTGAACCACCAGGAATATACCCTGCTGTTCCAGCCATGTCCAGAGGCACAGGGCCTCTTGACAGTGGGTCCACGATCTAACCCACTACGTTTTTTGCAGTACCCCATGGGGATGGTGTTGTCCATGAACATCTGCACTAGCCTTCTCTTGATGTAAGGTAGAAAGGCTTTCAATGCCAGTCGGATCGCACGGAGCTCCAGCAGATTGATGTGGAGACCGGATTCCACCAGAGACCAGAGTCCTCTGATCTCCACCTCCCAGATGGCCGCCCCACTCAAGGAGTGATGCATCCGTCACTACTGTCAGCTCTGTTTGGGGAAGGGAGAGGGAATCTGCCACAAACCCAATCGTGGCTCATAAGCTATCACTACATGTCTTTTGCAGTTCCCTCTGAGATCTGGACCATGTTGGAGAGGTTGCCCTGACAGTGTGCCCATTTAAACTTCAAGTCCCACTGCAGAGTCTGCATATGTCATCAAGCATGTGTTACAAGCAGGATGCAGGAGGCAATGTGTCCCAACAGCCTCAGGGTCTGCCTCACCGAAATCCAGGACAGAGGCTGAAACATCGGTATCACAGCCGCTCGGGAGGATAAGCCCGAAACTGCACTGAGTCCAGAACAGCTCAGATGAAAGGGAGCATCTGAGAGGGACTCAGGTGTGATATCAGCATGCTCACAGTGAACCCCAGTGAGTGCAGGAGGTAGGACATAGCCTGGAGGTGGGAGACAACAACGTGGGGTAAGCCAGCCTTCAAAAGCCAGTCGTCGAGATAGGAAAAGACTGGCAACCTAGCCTGTTGTGAGATGGTGGCATGGAGGGAGGGTTCATTTCGAAGGGGAGGGAGTAGCCACTTTGGACGATCTGCAGGACCAAACTGTCCGATATTATGGACTGCCAGTGGGTCAGGTGATGGTGAATCCTGCCACCAACTGGAAACCCATGATTGTAAAGGGGCAGATTAGAAGGGCTTGGAGGCGGGGGATGGACCAGACCACTTGCTACCTGACCCACAAGGTCTGTAGGTACCACACCCTCGTCCACGCAGAGGCTGGGAAGCATGTGTGGCTCGGTGGATATTGGCACGGTTGGAAGCCTCTTCCGTAGTCATGTAAGGAGCAAAAGGTAGGTCGGGGTGACATGGGGCTGCTGAGAGGCCCATAGCTAGAGAGTCCTCAAAGCACTCCAGCTCTGAATCGGCTTTATCCCCGAAAAGACTGGTTCCATCGAAGGGCATGTCCATAAAGGAAAGTTGGACATTAACTGAAAGGTCAGTCATCCTCAACCAGGTGTGGCGCCTCAGGACCACTGTCAATGAAACCGATACGCGCACTGAGTCGGTCGTGTCCAATCCACATTGTATTGCTGCATTTCTCCCATCAACAATAGCCTGAGAGAGGATGGCCTGTGCCTCCCCCAGACCTGTGCAGAACTTGCACAACCGTTTCCCACTGAGTGTGGAAGTAGCAGCAAAAAAAAGGCATGCAGTGTTCACAAACTGCAAAGCTAGGCTGGAGGAAGAAAACATTTTCTTCCCCAGCCTCTTGGATTCCTTGTCCAGGCAAGCGGTAGGGAATGTGCCCTGGGATGTTGAGGCTTGGAACACCAAGCTCTCCAGGATAGCTCGTAGGGTTGGGAAATGTGGGACCCCTGGGGTGGGGCTTTGGCAGTGGGAGATTGTCCAATTCACAAGAGCTCCTGTGTTGGGTTTAAACTGGGTCCCCAACAGGACGTCAGTGAGGGCCTCACTGAACAGCAGTAAGGGTTCGGATGAGGAGACTCCCAGTTGCAGCATATCTGTCAAAATGTTAGACTTGACTGCCGCTGAGGAAAACTGAAGGTTAAGGACTTTATCCACTCTCTGCATCACTAATTGCATATGAAGCTCCCTCCTCCATAGCCACAGAAGAGGGAGAAAGCATGCCAGTATCTGGAAAAGTATACAGTCCACTGTCGTCACCCAGTTCCTCAGCCCAGTCCATATTAGGGTCGTATGGCTGGTATTCTTCAAGGTCCAGCGACCCCTCCCAATCCTCCCCGAGTCCCAGCCCATGAGAATAGGGCTCAGGCTCCGATCTAGGATCAAAACGTCCTGCTGGGGTTGGATGCAGCATCGGGTGAAGCCCTTCTGGCTCTGGGTCAGAGTTGGGGATCACAATGGGGATGGCCCCACTGGAGTGGAACAATGAATACTTTGGACTCCGCAAACAGTATCTCGCTCAACTGGGACCTCGATTTTCACTGAGTCACATGTAGGGCCACCATGAGTTTCTGGATACACTCCTTCAAAGCCTTCGGCTTCATGGCCCGGATATCAGAACAAGACATGTCTTGTGGTCACGCTCCAGACACCACAGGCACACAAAGTGCAGGTCAGTCACCGACATTGGTCCGTAACAGGTGCCGCAGGGCTTGAATCCTGTCTTCCTAGGTGACATTCTATCACACCAGGAGCAATACCCCTCCAGAAAAGTTAACAAAATGTCAAAAAATTCCAGTAAAAAAACATAACTGAGGGGTAGCTGGCCCGGAAAGAAAAGAACAGACATCAACACCCCTAGGTGGCGTCTCTATAGGTGATGGGGACGTCACTTCCGGCACAGACGATGTCATGCAGAGCCGATCACCACCACCTACTGGGGCGCAGAGGTACTACTCATGAAAAATCTTCCGGATCCAGTTTAACGCTAGGGGAAATTCGAAGGTAAGGTATCTGCAACTAGAATCTCTGTCGGATTCTTGTTTTCAGATTATTGCTGAAAACAGTAAATAAGGGAATAGAGGTGCTAGGAAATAAAATGAATTATCTAACATCCCTGGATTTCTGGTCAAACTGTTAAACAATAATTAGAATGTGAGCCCCTTGGGTTTATAGTGAGAAACTTGGCCATTACACTATATCACATTTGTGAAAAGGATGGCACAGTAGTGTGAAGAGGAATCTGGCAACAAAGGTCTTCTGTGGGTCGTGGGAAAAAAAGTTTGGGGTCCAGCGTAATAAGGACGGATTACCTGCAGATAGGTCTTGTATTCAATCAGTTTCTCTGTACCACGATGGAGTAAGCCAATGTGGGGGTCACATCTCTTCACAGATTCTCCACTGAGCTCCAATACTAAGCGCAAAACTCCGTGAGCTGCAGGATGCTGAGGTCCAAAGTTGATGGTTAGGTTGGAAACATCCTTCTGAGCAGGGGGGTCCTTGTCTATGCAGAGGCACAAGTGACAGAAGCATATTATTTTAAGGACACTTGCATGGAAAAACCCTTTTGAGGCCCAAGTCTAGAGACCCAATTTTTAAGTAGAAAATGGGAAGAACTGAAGGTAGTATGGGCATGCAGTCCATTTGAGAAATGCAAGTAATTTGATACACTGATTGATAGGACACTAGTGTTTATGTGATTTACAAAACTCTACGGTGAACCCTTATGCACACACTGATCAATCTTCCAATACACTTCTCTCTCTGTTCCCTGCCAGTTCTGCACACTTTTGGAGGCCGATGATCTTGGTAGAGCGTAATACATGCTGCGAATTCCACCAGTGAGTAAGACTTCTCCTAAGAACATTAAGGGGATTCTCCCCTGGGAATATTTTTAAAGAACTAGGTCAAATAGTGCATTTTAAAGCCCAATTTGCTAAAAGGTTTAGTCTCTGAGAGACACTCGTACAATATTCTAGTTTTTACAAGTGGTGCCACTCCACAGAAGCTGACCCCATTTATTTTCAAACTCTGCCATGGATTCACTCTACATGTTAGCAAGTACATCTAGTATGTCACGTGCAGGGTTTTGTCATGGGTGCCACAAACACATGCCAGGGATGCCAACCCTATGCCAAAAAATAAACAGAATAGGCCAGAGTTCTGCTATAGATGTCCCATACATTACATTAGGGTCTGTAAATGTAAAAAATTACCTTTGGTGTGCAAGGGCCAGCATTTTGCCATTTGTGCCCCCATACCATGGGTACCCTCTCTTATGCAATTAACTACTTCTAATAAGTCACTGACAGTGGTTTGCCTTGAGCAACTCTAAGAAAATAAATGAATCCAGTATGGCAAAGCCTGCATTTTGCCGGGGGTAGCACTCTCCACTGACATGCCACTGGTGGCCCTGAACCAAGAAATACCTTCAGTATGCCTGGGCCATCAGCACACTTGCATCAAGACACAGACACACACACAACCTCAGAGACACTGACATCCTCGCATGCGCTAACTCTCTTCCACATTCTCGCTCATACATTTGTACATGTTTTCATCCACACACTGTCACTCACAACTCAATTTTTCCAATCCCTTTGTGTTGGGTTAGAAAAGCTTGCCCTGCTACTGCTATGCCAGTGTTTTTCAAACCGGTACTAGATACACTATTCAAAGGTCAAAACAAATAGCATTGTAAATACTGGTTTACATGTTCAATGTGAATTAACAGTGCTCTTAAAAAGATGAGCAGGTCAAAGCCTACCAGAAGACCAGCAGAAACCGATTGATGCCAAAGCACCCTTACCGCACCAATACTGCTGTCTGGTTTGCTAAAGACTTCTTGGGGACATTCAGAAAGCTGACCTAGGAATGAATTCCGCCCAGTGCTTACCATTGGCTTTGTGAATTGTAACTCATATTGTCTGGCTTTCTATTTTCTGGCTTTATTTGCTTTAGGCTGTCCAGGCTCAGTATGTCCATCCCACTGCCCAAACCTTGTTTATTATATACTTCCACAAACTAGCTTTCTGTAGCAGGCCTTTAAATCTTGTTCTCATTTTGTCAGATTTGCTGTGCATTCAAAGACAAGCTCTCTCTTCCAAGGGAGCTTGGTGTTTACTTTTCTTTCCCTTACTTCAAAGTGAGAGAACTTATGTGACAATCCTGCTGTGTATCCGTGTAAGAGGAGAGGATGTAGGATGGTATGTTTTTAGCACATGGCAACAAAAAAACAAAAAAAACACTGAACTGTGCTGATGTTTCAGTTTATAGCAGAATTAGTACAAATGAAGCACTTTTTTTGTAATTCAGAAGTGCGGTGGAAACAAATATCTGAATACTATCAAGACACTAGGTGATGGCATTTGCACACATTATCCTTTGTGTGTAGTAAACCCGTTTTTCAGAGCAAATGATGGTCATTTCAATTAAAAAAGTGTTGTCTGTAATGGCAGTGCACTACCACCCCATGCATACTACTCAACTCTATACCACACCAGACCATTTTAGGATACTCCACTCTACCCCCCTCCATTCTAAAATACACCATTCACTCTCCAACATGCCCCTTCACACCACACATCCCACTCCAGTCTACCCCATTCTATCCCATCATACTCCACTTTGCTACAATCTACTACAATATACTCCAGTTCAATCTACCACACTTCACCCAATCTACACCACTCAAAAAAACACTCTACTCTACCTCACTCCAATTTGCCCCACCTACTCCAATCTACATCTCTCTCCAATTATCCCACGTCAATCTACACCACTCTAACCCAATCTATTGAACTATACTCCAATCTACCCCAATCCCCTCCACTCCAAACCAATCTACCCCACTCCACCCCAATCTACCCCAATCCACCCCAATCTACTCCACCCCACTCCAATCTACCCCATCCACCACATCTACTGCACGCCACTCAAATCTACCCCACGCTGCTACAATCTATCCCAGTCTATCCCACTTCAGTCCACTCAACTCCAATCTACCCCCACTCCAATGTACCCCAATCCAACCCACTCCAATCTACAACAGCCCAGTTTACCCCAGTCCATTCCAAACTCCACTACAGTCCATCCAGCTCCACTTCAATGTACCCGGGTCTACTCTACCCTACTCCACCACAATCTAATCTACCCCACTCCAATCTACCAGTCTACCTACCTCAATTACCCACACTCCAATCCACCCAATTTTCCCCACTCCACTCTACCACACTCCACTCTACCCAAATTGACCCCACCCCACTTCACCCCAATCTACCACACTCCACTCCAATCTAACCCACCCCAATCTAACTCACCCCAATCTAACTCACCCCAATCTAACTCACCCCAATCTACCCCACTCCACCCTGCCATACTCTACCCTAATGCACCCCACTCTACTCTACCCCACTCCAATCTACCCTACCAGACTCCAATCATCCCTTCAAGCTATCCCACTCCATTCCAATCTCCCCTACTCTAACCCACCCAATCTATCCCACTCCACTCTTCCCCAATCTCTCTCGCTTCAATCCTTTATCGACTCCACTCAAATCTATTCAAATCCTGTCCACTCCAATCTACCCCACTCCACTCTACCCTAATCAACCATACTCCATTGCTCTCTACCCCAATCTACCATACTCCATTGCTCTCTACCCCACTCCACATGCCACCCAAATCTACCCCACACCAGTCCAATCTACCTCACTCCATGTCACTCCAAACTACCCCACTCCAAACTACCCCACTCCAAACTACTCAAACCTAACACAATCTATTCCACTCCAATCTACCCATCTCAATCTACCCCACACCACACCAATTCATCCAACTCCACCTCACTCCAATCTACCCTAATCTACCAGAGTCCATTCTTCTCTACCCAATCTACCCCACTCCATTTCACTCCACATGCCACCCAACTCTACCCAACTCCAGTCTAATCTACCGCACTACATCCCGCTCCAATCTACCTTGTCCCAACCCAATCAACCATACTCCAATCTACCCCACCTAACCAAATCTACCCCATTCCCATCTACCCCACACCACTCTATCCAACTCCACTTCTATAGAGCTCACTCCAATCTAGTCCACTTCACTCATCCCCACTCCACTTCAATCTACCCCACTCTACCCTAGTCTACCCCGCTCCACTCTTTCCCATCCACCCCACTCCACTCTACCCCAATATATTCCACTCCACCCCAACCTGCTGCATACCACCCCACTACAACCCACTCCACCTCACCATACTATAAATCAGGCAATCTACCCCACTCCACTCAAATCTACCCAACTCCTCTCCAGTCTACCCCCACTCCACTCTGATCTACCCCAATCCACCTTGCTCCACTTTTTCCCAATCTACCCTACTCCTCTCCAATCTACCCCAATATGCACCACTCCACTCTACCCCTACCTTCCCATACTCCAATCTACCGCGATCTACTAAACCCCAATCTACCCCACTCCACCCCAGCCCATCTACCCCACTCCACCCTAGCCCAATTTACCCCACTCCACCCTAATCCAATCTACCCCCTTCCTTGTACCCAACTCTACCCCCAAACTATTCTACACCTATATACCCCACTCCACTCTACCCCACTCCACTCTACCCCAATCTAGCCGTTAGCTTTCAGCCATGCTGAACAGCAGCCACACTGGTGTACATAATGGCTAAAACACACTGACAAAGCCAATAGCTCTCACAAGTTTCAGTTCCTAATTTTGATACTTTAATCTTTGAAGGAATCGAAGGCTAATCACAGCAGTGGTGAAAGAGTGGAGCTGCATGTCATGTGCAGATGTCAGAATTCCAGTGCTAACTGGGAAACATTGGCACACCTACAAATCAATGGAGGATGCAAAATATTTTACAGTTCACCAAAAAAGAGCCTTTGTGGGTGCTGGCTCTATGACATAACACCGCCTGTATACACCACCCCCTCATGTGGCCATGCTGTGAAGCAGTGGTGCAATGTAAAAGCTTGTGAATTTAGAAGATGCAACCTTTGTTTCTGGCGCCTCTGTTCATATGCAGAGCACAGGCTTTTCTCTGTAGTGAAAAGATTCTCAGCAGAAATATTGCTGGGACCTGGGCTCCACTGCCACACAGACTTGGCGACCGAGCTCATTTGCTTCACCACATACAGCATAATCGTCAATATGCTCTAGTATCATTTTCCCACTGGTACTATTAGATCTTAAAGAATTATTCATGTGAATTTAGCCTGAAGGACTTGACAAACCAAACATCATTATAGTCCCACATATGCAACAATTATGCCCGTTAATCATCCGACCTTCAGTATGTCAAAGCCTTTACCATTCCATTAAAATATTACAGAAAGCCTGACGCGTTAAATGGTTATCTGACAAGGCAGATATGTATCTGAAATTGATTGAAACAGATATTTTCCCTATCTTAATGAACTTTGTTTCCCCGTCCATATAGATGACAAACAGCCCTCTTCACCAGGTGCTTCGCGGTTTATTCTGTCCAACAGATAAAATGTATCAAAGACATTGAATAATGAAACTGAGCTAAACCTAGAAATATGTAAACATTGCGTTAATTATGTCGCAGTCAGCATAAAACTAGCTTCCAAAAGCTACTGAAGGATGATAGGGCGGAGGATGCAAATCCACAAGACAGCAGGTCTATTGAGAGGCTTTGGTACAAATAAACATCATCCATGCCATAAATACTACTTTAATGCCAGGCGGTCGGGCTATGAGCTACCTCTGAGGGGATCCCCTCACCTACGCTTCTGCAACCCCGGGTGGGTAAATAATATTCTTCATCAGATGAACAAGGGCAAACCTATGACAAACAAGCTGAAGCCTGGGGATCTTCAGTCTAACAAAACAACAGCAAACCACTCAGTGGTGACACTGGATACCCGAAAAGATGTAAAAACACAAACAGTTAAATAATAAAATAATTCAAGTGTACACACTCTGCTTTAGCAAACCAGTAGCAGGGCTCGTCCAAGGAGAAGTGATGTGAGGTTACACTACTATTTGAGCTACTTCCTCAGGTGAGATCATGACTGCTAAAGAACTTCCAAATTGCTATCGACATAGAAAACCCACAGAAGAGGTGGACATATGGCCGACAAAACACACCATCGCTTGCTGCCACTACTAAAAAAGATGCAGGCTGCAGCACACACTCGCTCCACCACAAACACAGCTCATACATACTGGGTTCATGCCAAGCTTTTGAGATTTAACCATAGGCACCGGTCCGAAACCAATGCACACGCACGCTGCAACATTGCCTCTCTGGCTACCAAAATGGTCTGTGTACGGTTACAGGGGTAGATATTCAATTGATATTCACCCAACTATTGAAATCCATGAAACAATAAATTAACGACAGAGTTTCTGGAGGCAACCCATTAAACTTCAGTAAAATGGCACCGTGGTGTCTCAGTCTCCAAGCAGTCCTCAGCAAGATGAATCTGAGGCAGTCTGATGTAAAGGGTACTGGTGCTCAAGACAGGTTGGGGAAATAGAAAACAGACAACTCTATGCCACACCCTTTTACAATTAATGGTGCGCCATGGAAGACCGTGCAGTCCCTCTACAGGACAGACTGCTTAAGTCACTCAACTTCAAAAGCTGCACATCATACGTACATCCAGTGGTGTGAACCTGGGCAGCGGCTCGGCCGTACAACAGAGGGCCCAATGTGCATACCCTGAGAAATGCTGCTTTATGGTGCCATTTATAATCACTTTCCATCATAAAAGAAGACTGAACAAAGACAATGGAATAAACATTTGTAGAACTTTTAGACCGCTTTAATGTGACACCCCCCTTACAATAGTGCTACAACACAAACGAAAGGTAGAGAAGAACCACCACCTGTGGCCACGATAAGCATACTGAACATCCAAGAAAATAAACATGGTCATCTAAATGGACAGTCAGGTTGCATTGACCAGGAGGCCTAGGCTCACCATTCCATGGAGCCGGTTTCCATTTCTGTGTTATGGCGTCGGGATACATGACTGCTCCTGCGTACTGCTCCGTCCATTCCACATCCGGCTGCCATTGCCTTGCTGTTCTGCAGTCCATCATAAAAAGAGAAAGCAGACTAAGAGAGATTCCAAAACACCAGGCTCAGTAAGGACTCGAATGCATTCCCATACAGGTTAGCGTTCTGGACAGTGTAATCATACAGCAATTTGGGTAACACAATCTCTTCTTCGCAGTTACAGATGAGCATAAAATAAAGCCATGACCAAAGCCAGAACCTGGGGCCACTGGGTATTGGAAGACATAGAAAAGGGAACACAGTAAGTTCAGTGAAGAGCGGCAAGGGTATACATCATGCAAACAAACCCAAAATATTATAAAACCAGGTTTGCAAAGAAATCTAAATGAACTAAACCAATATGCAGAAGACATTTTTTTGGGACCCAACATATCTAAAACCCAAATCTTACCTTTTAGTGGCAGAAGGAAATCTTTGCCTTTTACATGGTCATTGAGAGGCAACCCAATTGAGATAGTGAAAGAATATGTCTACTTGGGCCGTATAATCTACAAGTCGCCCATCATCTCAAACATCTTGGGCGAAAGGCAGACTCCAATGTAGCGGAACTACAGAGATTTTATTGCTCAACTGGCAATAGACATTTTAAATCCCTGATGGAGGTTTACAGCATGAAAATCCCACCCATTCTCTCTTATGCCTTGGAATATACACAAATTAAAGCATGACAATCAATAAAAGTAAAGGAAGGGATCATCCTTTGGAAACAGTTAAAAGTATCCCAATCAGTCCCTGTACAAGCTTCATGCCTTGAGCTCTCTCCAACAAGCACTTTTGCCCGAGTTTTCTCCAATATTATCAGGTGGGCCTATAATCTATTTCATGCAGTTCCAGGCACACTAAGGAATATAATAAAACTGGAGACTTTTAGGGATGAATCAGCTTGGTACACCTTCAACAGGAACCTCATAAAATCCCTTGAGGTGTCACAATGCACTATAGCACTTTTGCAATTAAAGTATTATAAAATATTTGCGGAAAACATAGTATTTAAAACCCCTGAGCACTATCTACAGTTCCAGTTAGAGCACAGAGTAAGGCGCTGTATCCTTCTTCTGCGATTAGGAATTCTTTCTTTAAAAGCATATTCCGCTAGATGGATCGCCACCGAAAAGTAACTTATGCAATGGCGGATCAGAAGATCTCTCTCACATATTACTAATTTGTCCTAATTCGACTTTGGTAGAGGCTCGGCATCGATTCATAAAGCCAATCCGTTTAAGATACAACACTATTTTAGCCCAAGATCTAATCACAGTCTGCAAGTCTCCCCCTAATGAATTTGTATGCTGTAACTTGTTTACGTTTTTAAAGAATGTCTTAAAACTTTTTTTTTTTTTTAAGTGCTCAAATCTTATAGTTTTAATAATGTATGTTGTTCATAAACTACTTTAACCTGTTCAATCTTATAAAGAGTCTTTAAAAATCGCTTTTAAAAATATAATTTAACATGTTCAATTTTAATGTAACTGCATTTTTGGTGACCACAGTTGAGGTCTGAATCAAACAAAATTGATTGATTGATTGATATAAAACCAAACTGTTCCAGATGTCTAACCTATGCATATAAAGATAACTGCAGGTAGTCTTGTTTTTTGTTTTTAAAAAGTAATGAGTCGCAGTGACAGACTGCACTGAACAAATTCAAATTCTCTGGACCTTGAGTGTTTTGGGGCCAGTTATGGGTGACTAGATTCTAACTTCTTCTGTCTACATTAGTTTTCCTTAGAATCAGCTTGGAAATGCAATGTTCAAAAGTTAATCCAAGTGTAGACATAGGAAATACTTACTTGGCTTGTCTTGCAAAATTACAAACATGTTTGTGTTTACTGTGCCTGACAAAGAATGTTAAAAAAAAACACACAAAAAACACCAACCATTTCTGAAGGCAGCAGGACACTAGCAAAAACACTTGCAAATCCAATAGATAGCTCACCTTTCACATTTGGGTACAGAACTATTGGATCTGATATTGCTTGTTTTGGTTCCGCTATTGTTTACAGCACATGGACCATTGTGCATGCTTGAATATACATTTCTTTTTTTAATGGGATTCTCCTGGTTTAAATTATGCAATGCACTTCAATTACTCATGATAGTACTACACTATTTACACTTTGCAATTTATTATATTAACTTCTGGTTCAAAGTGCTAACTTTTCAGTTACGTTTTACCTTGAATTGTTTACTTTAATTGTCCAATTAAGATTGCATTATTTCTATAATGTGTCTTGTAGTATGTCCTTATAGTGCTATGAAACATGTTTAAGACAATAAAATGCGAACAACAAAAGCAGAGTAAAGTTTTGCGTGCTTTCATATTTGGGCACTTTTGGCAGCTTAGTGTGTGTTTATAAGTCAAGGTGTGTGTAATTATCCGGTGAGGTTCACTATAATTACTTTACTTGAAAGGAAGTGGAACCTCTGTCCTCCCACCGCCTTCCAGGATTGCCTTAGAAGGGTGGCGGAGGACTCGCAAGGAGAGCACAAGTCAGTCCCGCCAGACCAGGAGGCGCACTCGACCCTAGCGGACCAGCAGTTGACCCCTCCCGGCAGCACCTAGAGGGCCGGTCAGCAGAAAGGCATGAAAAAAAGCATAACAAAAATAAGGGGTCAGCTGAGGCGAAACAAATTATGGTTTAAAAGGCCCAACCGGGCAAAGGGTCGTGGGAGTGGGCACGGCAAAAAGACATCCGGAAGAGGTGACCAGCCTCATTGTCGCCGTGAGGAGAAGAACTGATCTTTGTCTATGTCGCGGCAGAGAAGAGAAAGGAATATTCGCTGCCTAGGGGAATTTGAACTCACAGAGACGAGCAGCGGGGGAGAAGAAACCTCCTATGCAAGAAGGGTTGGAGTCTGGCGAACATCGCAGTGTGAGCAGGAGCATGGTGCGCCATCAAGTGGCCCAAGAGGTGGACCAAGACAGGCCTGACAAAAAACGTGGCACTGCTTGAGTACTTCCCAAAAGTGCTGGCATTTACACTGTGGAGAGAACACCTGGCAAATAGACAGGTGACACCAAGGTCAGACAACTACACGGTGGTCCGAACAATAACCTGGGGGGGGGTGCTCAAGAGTACTAGGGCTGCTTCAGTGCCTAGTGGGCTGCCAGCTGAACAGCAACATAGAATTTAAGGCTACAAATGTGTCAGGATGTGACAACACAATCATTGATGATCTCTCTCGCTTTCAGTGGGAGAGGTTCTGCCAATTGGCACTTTGGGGGGGACAAAAGGATGACAGCACTGCACGCAAAGGAGCTGACCTATGGGTACTCGTTGACAGGGCTCTGGCCCCGAAAACCACAGCCACCTATCTTAAGAGCTTGGAATGTTTCAGGCGGGCGACGAGGGGAGGGAAGGTGAGGGGAGGGGAGGGAAGGTGAGGGGAGGGGAGGGAAGGTGAGGGGAGGGGGGGAAGGTGAGGGCAGGGGAGGAGGGGGCACACAAACCTAAACCAGTGTCAAGGTAGAAGGGTTTATACAATGGGCCTTTGAATAGGGCAAGTCCATGGCTTGGGCACATTCAAATCTGAGCACTTAGCATACCACGCAAATCTGTACAGGGGAGTGGGCCCAATAAACAAGTTTTACTGCTGCGCAGCAATAAAGGTCTGGGACTGCATGCAACCAAAAACAAATTACAAAAAAGGGATACCAGACTACCAATTCATTTTGAAAGGCTGAAGGCGATCTTATGGAACCTACTAGGAATAAGTAGATCGGCAAAGGAGGTGCAGTTTGTCCTAGCATTCTTTGGGGAGTTTGTAGGAAAATAGGCCATTATTTGTGTGGCCTGCACAAGTAATGAGTCCACATTTATCCACCACTGGGAACCAAACACCCCATTGTAGCGCTTGACTCTCATAGGGTAGCGTTGCAGAGCAGTCCAAGGCTTACTCAACGAAGGTGGCGTGGGCTAGTAATCTCCATTCAAAAATACACAATAACTCTCAATAAATGATTGTCCAGTCTGTCCTTCTTCCTTTTGAAAAACGGAAAAAGTACATTTATTACACACACACTACTCAATACTATACAGCAATTTACAAAGATACACAAAATGACAAAAATGCTTTCGGATGACATTGCGTGATCATTCTTAACTCTCCCAAAGGGAGGTCTCGATCAACAAATCACATGGTAGAACATTTACTTAGATTAGAAATGCAATAATGGAATATCACTTTGAATGAGCATGCACTTAATATGGGCAATAAAGCACGTTTACTTGGCATATGAGTGGTTGTCAGCGTCACTACTTCATTAAAGCATTCACAAGAGAATATGTTTAGGCATGTATAGGTGATTTATCTCATCAGTTACTTTTAGCCTGAAATACGCACTTTAAACATAGCCTCTGAAGGCAGCACAATTATAATCACAGCTTTTATTTAATTATAGTTCTCACCCCAGAGGCTGTTTACAGCATCAACACTTTTCCAAAGAATATAAATAGTGCATTCTTACACATAGTCCCTAAAGGACATCACTTTGGTAATACACATGTGTAACCACCTTTCACCCCTAGAGGGTGTCTCAACATGAAAACTTCATATTGAATTTTTTCAAGCCATACTGGTTGCAACCCAGAGGGCGCACCTTTCCCCAGCAATGAAACAAAAGTTCCAACCTAGAGATGCTTGAAAACACTTGAAACCCTTTAGGGGTTATCTTTGTAATGTCCCAGCCAACTCAGGGAAGGAAGGGTCTATGTAACTGCTCCTGGGGGGAGGCTGTGCTGCTCCTGTAGTTCCTCCGCGGCTTCCTTACTCCTTTGGTGGTGACCCCGCTCTCCTGGGGCACCACAAAGCCAAAACTAGCGATTGGTGTAAATATGGGGCGCTGATCGCGCATCTTTGAACAGCGGCTCTCCCGCTGCGCTGGATAGAGCTGCGTCAGTTTCCTGTGGGCATTTTGTTTTTCCTTTGGAAGGCCTTGCACTGTGGCTTCTGTGTCCACACGGCCAGCACACTGAGCGCTGCTGCAGGAGCCGCCTCTTTTCTGGTCTGCCTGATCCTGCGGGCAGACATGTGCTGTGCGGCTGGGTAGGCGGCTGCATAGGGGACCGCTGCAAAAACAACCGTTTATGGACAGAAAACAGAACAATGTCATAAATTCACCCCAGTACAGAGATCTGTGCCTAAATCCATCGTTTTTTTGCTCACCATGCCATTCCAGTTTGAACCAAGCCATATGCATATCAGTCTTGACCCTGTGCTTTATGGGAACAGTCCAGCCCTAACTGCCAAGCCAGGTCCTCCCTGGACTGGAAACAAGCATCCTAGGACCGGTTTTGGGGTTTCACCCCTCTTCAGCCAGGATAGGTTGATTCCAGTGGCATGGAGAGCACGGGACCCACGTCTGGGCATACCCGTCCCACTCGGGGTGACAAATGCAAAACAAGCAATGGCATAGCCAATAGGTCTCGCTTTTGGGACCTTATAAGTATTTAGTTATGCAGCACAATATCCTTGGTGCAACAACATTAACTGTTGCATGGTTAAACACTTATAAGGCCCAAAAGGTGAGACCTATTGGCTATGCCAATGTTTTTTTTTTTTTTTAAAGGACAAGCAGTGCTAACAGGCTCCGGCTGCCACTTAGAGGTAGAGCGAGAGAGGTAGAGCGAGAGAGGTAGGGCGAGAGAGGTAGGGCGAGAGAGGTAGGGCGAGAGAGGTAGGGCGAGAGAGAAGGAAGCATGTGTGTGTACGTGTCCAGGAAATGGTGTAGGGTCTCACCCAGAGGTAGGAAGTAGGCAAAAATTAAGGGTGCCAGGGATGAGCCACCCAGGTAGTTGCTCGGAGGATCCACTAAGGGATAGTGGATTCTGCAAGTAAAGAAGCGCCATGTGAGAATCACTGCATGTAGAAATCGCTTCAAAATAAGTAGGTCCACTAATGATTGAGGAAGTGAAATCAATATGTGTTAATTATGGGCTCTAAAGAAGGAAGAATTAAAATTCACCATATCAAGCTCAATGCACGTAAATATGGGCCACCGTAAAGAAGGAAAAGCCAAATAGGCATCAAGAATGTTCCATTATGTAGAGAATAGGCTCACTGTAAGTAGCGCAACAAAATTCTATTAGCCATGCAACAGTTTAATGTTTTGCAGTTGCCAAAAGTCCGCCCCTCTGCTTCCTCTCCCCGGGCTGGTTTGTTCCTCGGTCACGCCCACAGCACAACCTCCCGGAAGACAACACTAACACCTAAACTGCCCTAATTAAGGCCCTGCAAGCAAGAGTAGTGGTACGGGTATTGAAAAGGGAAACGAAGATAAAAGGGAAAGAAAGGGATGGACGAAAAGGAAACCCGTTAAAGGGGAGCGTGGAGCAGAGATGAGGAGGAGAAGAAAGGGAAAGGTGGAGAAAGAAATGCGGCCGGAGAAGAGTTAAAGCAGGGAGGAGTTGGACCAGAGGATTGGAGAACATCCACACAAATGGCAACAACCCAATTCACCAATGAAGAGCCACATATGCCACAGGAGTCCTCACGAGACCTCACACTGAAACCAACAAAACGCCAGCCCGCCAAAGGAGAGCCTGGTGTCTTACTACTGATGGCAAAGCATGACCCACCAGCCTACGAAAGAAAAGCATTTTGTCAAAACAAAGAAATACCAGCTCACCAAAGCCAGGCACTGTGCCTCATAAGCAAGGCCAATGGAATTATGCGGCAATGGAGGACCCACTTATGGAGCAGGGTCATTCTAGATTATGTGGCAAGAAATGGTAAACAATGAGGCTTAATGTGACATTCTGTGGCAGAATTATGTTACTAATTTATGTTAACATACATTCATATCGCCTGGGCAAAGGTTTCACTTCACCATTTGCCTTTTAATACTTATATACAGCAGCCAGCAACCGAAGGACGACCAGTTACCTTTGAAAAAGGTCTGCCACTGAGCTTGAACATCACGTGGCACTTTTCTGTAGAAACGTTTGATCCATTTGAACTATTTTTGTTTAAATCTGCACATTGTGCAGATGATTGTAAATTATGTGGGGAGTACCTTAAAGACATCATTAAACAGGAAAGGCCTGAGGTGCAGAGCCGCACAATTCCTATGGCCCTCTGTGGGTCACGGGAAGGGAAACCACAAGGCACTGACGTCTAAAAGGGGAGGACACGTCTGAGCTACGGTAAGCCTCGTGGGCTCACCACAAAGCCAGGATTTCACCTGCATATGCAGGATTTTAATGACAGGGTAGGCAAAAACACAATCCTACATGCTAGAAACATAAAACTGGAAAACAAACTTTACAGAGATCTAAACAACCTAAAAATGTATATCTTATGTGGTTTCACTGCTAGGAGTCTAGTGGCGGACAAGGAAACAGAGTTCTTATAATGCCGGAATATCTACTTGTCCAAACCGCGTGATCCTGGGCAAATGACCTCTGTTTTCCAGTGGCTCGCTTGCCTTATGTGCCAAAAGTCAACACAGCATTAAACGGGCTAAAACCCTGGATTAGGAGACATACACAAGCTACATATTCATTTACACTCAAAAGCCAACAGAGCCGGGCAGACACACAGGGTGGCCTGAGTCCGTGCACCCTCAAGTACCAGCGCACGAGCTGAACTCACCATGAAAACCTCGTGAACATAAAGGGTGCATTTTATGTTCAGCTCGGATCAGGTGCCAGACCTGACGAGCACAAATCTTACAGCTGGGTGGGCTTAAGGCTTGAAGAAGGAAACAAGTGGGATGGGTGGGGGGCGTGCACCCGAGGCCTGAAGAAGGAAACAAGTGGGAGGGGTGGGGGGAGTGTGCACGAGGCTTGAAGAAGGAAACAAATGGGAGGGGTGGGGGGAGTGCGCGCGAGGCTTGAAGAAGGAAACAAGTGGGAGGGGTGGGGGGAGTGTGCACGAGGCTTGAAGAAGGAAACAAGTGGGAGGGGTGGGGGGGGGGAGTGCGAGCGAGGCTTGAAGAAGTAAACAAGTGGGAGGGGTGGGGGTGGGGGGGGAGTGCACATGGGCTTGAGCCTTGAAGGAAACAAGTGGGGGGGGGGGGGGGGTGCAACAAGACCTGCGGCGAGCGTGATGCGTTCTGTGGTGGGAAGGGAGAGGGGCATTGAAGGGCGAGCTCGCACTTGGGAGAGCGAGAGGAAAGCCAGATGGTGCCTCTGCTCGCAACTATGCGCGTAATCTCACGTTCTATGCCACCCAAAAAGCTGTGGTCGGGTTTTTAAAGCCCACTCACTAAATGTTTTGCCAGAGCAGCGCATGCGCTGGCTCAGGCGAGACCTAAACAGTTGATGGACAGAATGCAGAACAATGTCATAAATTCACCCCAGTACAGAGATCTGTGCCTAAATCCATCGTTTTTTTGCTCACCATGCCATTCCAGTTTGAATCCAGCCATATGCAAATCAGTCTTGACCCTGTGCCTCATGGGAACAGTCCAGCCCGAACTGCCAAGCTGCAGCGCTCCCCCTCTTCTCCTCTCCAGGGCCCACGGATGGGGTCCTAAGCCCCCCATGGTATTTGCAGGGAGCGCAATGGCGCTTTCCGGCTTTTCTTCAGTGTCGGCCGCATGGGGGAGCGCTGCAGCACTCCCCCTCTACTTCTCCTCTCCAGGGCCAACGGATGGAGTCCTGGGCCCACATTGCAAGGGCGCAGAGATAGGGTCCTGGGCCCCTGTGCAGCATCGCAGAACCCAGTCTTTATTTCCTCACTAAGGCCCAGGGACGGGGCCCTAGGTCACCTTCTTCACATTATGAGGGGGCACTGCAGCACTCCCTCAATCATTTCCTTCTCGGGACAAAGATATGCAGTCCTGGGCCCTTTCCTCCTCCTCGCAGGCAAAGTGCAATATCGCTTTTCACGTTTCTTTGGTTTGGGGCAGCCTCGGGCCCTATTCAACTCCAAGCGACGGTGACGGAGAACTACGCACTTCGTCGCAAGTTCCTGACAGAAGGTCAAAGGTCACCTGCTTCACGAAGGCATTTCTCTGGCCACATTCGGACGATTTTTATGCTTTTGGTGATGTTTTGCTCCTGGTGGCCAGCCCAAGCCTCCTGGACCACTGTAATCGGGCCTGTTGGCATCCAAGCTGCCAAATTTTACAAAGAGGCGGTTTCACTAGTTCCCTGAGCCAGCCTTTTGCTTTGGTTTCTCTGTGCCTCCTACTCCTTAGGCAGAGCCCAGTCTTTTCCCCAACTGGCCGGCAAGTGGTGTAAGGGTACCAGCTTGCCTGGTCCTAGGGAATACCCCCACTGGTCCTGGAGTAAATCAGAGTCAAAGTCCTGGGGCCTGAAGGCAGTCAGGGAGTTCCACCTTCCAACGGGCTATGGCGGCTGCCTCCAAGTCCAGTATCCAGCAGAAAAGTACAAACCAGAGTGAGCTCTCTCACCTGTGCAGGACCTTTTAAGTGGGGGAAGGAGTGTCCAGCAGGGTGGTGCCTCTGGCCTATCCTGATGTGCCACATCATCTATCGGCCCCTGCTCCAACCTCCTTGCACAGTCTTCTGGGATAGCTCAAGATGGCGTCACCCAGGAGTCACTTGCCACATGGAATCTTGGCTCCATCCCTCGCTGACATCACTGCCAGGGTCTTCCCCCAGCAAATCTTTAAAGGAGTCCCCCTTTGGTTTAGCTCCAGAGGTCTTGACTCCCTCCTTTGTTGAGTGGCCTGGGGCAGGCCTTCTTCCAGGCAGAAAATGACTGCTGGCTGATTGAGACAGAGCAGGCCACACCACCCCTTACATCTGAGAAGCTGACCTAATTGAGGGTAATTGCTCCCTTTGTGGGGTGAGACCTTTGTCCCTGCTGCTGGAGAGAAAGGTAATTAACCAAGCCCGGCAGAGTGACAAAAGGCAATGAAATATGACATTCCTGGATGGTATTCAACAAACTTTTGTTGGTACTCAACAAAATGTTTCTTTTTACACAGGTTACAATGTCCATCTTTGTGACTCTGGAGTCCCTCCCCAAAGAGAACTGGAACTATACCCTAAGGCAGCCTTCCCATATGAGTATAATGGAGTGTCCCCTACAATCAAACAGTAAAGCACACTGACTATCCCTTACATGTGTACACCTACATTATAAGGTCTATTCCAAGTCGCAACCCAACTCTGCATAATCTATTCTGCGCCAGCCTGTGCACAGTTCTTGGGATGCGCACGAGAGGAGTCTCCCACATGCAGTCCTCTGACATGTGTATGCACACATGTTCACTTGTTATGTTCTGTTAATAAATGTGTTAGGCGCACGAATACCCGAGGGTGTCTTGGCGCTGGACCGTGTCACCAGCCAAGTGCCTCTTACCCTAGATGCATCTCAGCTGCCTTATCTTAAGAGGCAGATACTGGCGGAAAAATCGTGCAGTCCATTTCACCATTAGTTTACCGTGGGCGAGACACAGATTATGAGGCTCCCCAAAGGAAAAAAAAAACAAAAGTGATCAAAAACCAAAAAATGTGGGCGGATAAGATGGTCAGAACTACCCTCTCACAGCGCTCAGGGCGAGAGAGTTGGTGGCGCATCATGGCCAAATTAAGGCTCGGCCTGCCTCCGGGCGGAGGACCTTCACAGAGGACACGAATCTGGTGGTGTACCGAAGGAGGTCAAAAGAAAAAAAAAAAAAAAACAAGTAGGGAAAGGAAGCACATGCGGTTGGAGTGTCTTGCAGCAAATGAGCAGTGCCCGGTATGCATAACCCATAGCTACATGCAGGTCAGGGCGGCAGGTGTGTTTCCTCTGAAACATGGACATCTCTACCTTACCTAAAGCTTCAGTGGGTGGTTGGATTATTAACAAGCACTGTTGCATTGCACTTCCTGAGGAGCACATTTACCCATAGCTGGGGTGCAGGGGCGAACACTTAGTTTATTGCCACCTTCTTTGCATCACGCCACCATATATCTTCATGGCACAATACAGGGGGATGATTTCACATCTGGGTGAGGCAATGACATGATGTTACACCTTTCAGTGGTGCAGCCCGGCCAACTGCCACGCAGCACAGATCCCCTGCCATGCAGGACGGGCCAGACTAACACAAATCCTTATTAATGTCACACGATTCGGGAAGTTGCTCTGCGCTCAGCAGCAGTCGTTTTTGTGTGACACAAAGTAGTAGTCGTTCTTTTTGTGCCGTGAGTGTGAAAAGCGGTTTGTAAGCATGCCGAGAAAGATTCCAACTTAGCATTTAGCTGCCACCAGTGTCTGCAGCTAGGACAATTGATAAAGGGTCAAAAAAAGATTAACAGCGGTGTAGCAGTGTAGTTATCCACAAGAACTCCAGTAAATGTGGTTTACAATCCAAGTTGATTTAATAATTAGATATCCATAACATTAGTATGCTGGTAGTAGGAGCAATGACAAACGCGACATACACAGGTGGAAGCCAACCGCTAACTAACTCAAACCGAATCTAACATGTATGACCTATCCTCGTTCTAATCTAGAATCATGTCACTTAAAGTAACAGTAGGGAATCGCAAAATGAATACACAATACTACATACCCTCCCCCATATAACAAAACAAAAGAAATTGTGATAGAAATCAATATAATACATAATCATTAAATGTTATCGGAATCTTGCAAATGCGATGATCCTGCATAGGTACCACATCCAAGGAGATGGAAGATCGACTTGGAGAACTTACTGTTGAATCTAAAGCAGGGTTGACAATGACATTATCTGCATTAAGATTGTTAGCCAAATCAGGACCAAAGAGAAAACCATCATCCTCTTCATCACATCTGTTTGCATACATTTTGTTGAAAATCTCAACTTGTTTGTTAGAAACCTTCACAACATTATTTTTATTCCACCAACCTCTGTTTCCTAAAAATACAGAGGATTTTGTAACTTTGACGAGCTTGACTGGTAATGTAAACTTAGACTGACCTTTGCAAACTTTAAAAGGTTTTTTTATGATAACCCAATCATCAATATTGAGAGGTGGCACATGATGAGGGGACTCACCATCATAAAACTTCTTCTGCACAGACTGCTTATGAAAGACTCTAGATTTAATCTCCTGTTGATCTGTCATGTTGTTCCTCTTTTCGAGTAAGGCTGAGCCTGCTTTCAATTCATTAAACCAATGCGGCATGAGTTTAGATCTAGCTTCCCTGCCTCGAAGTGCTTTAAATGGTGTGATTTCAGTTGTGGAATGAGGTGTTGTCAGATAGGCCGATACTTTCGTTTGTAGAAAGACTCCTACATCAACATTTGTTGCAACGGCACTCTGAACACCTTCTTTAATGAAACGATTTGCCCTCTCAACTAGACCATTTGAGGAAGGGCTGTATAAAGCAACACAACAGTGTTTTATCTCAGCACTCTCCAGAAAACTAGTGAAACATTGAGAAGTGAAATGTTGACCATTGTCCGTGACAACGTAGTTTGTTGTGCCATCGATTTTGAAAATGTTCTGAAGAAATGAGACCACATTATTCGAATTTGGTGTTTGAACAAATGAATAATATAACCATTTAGAATGGTAATCTATGGCAACTATGCAGTATCTTTTCTCTACAGGTAGTAAATTAAAAGGCCATGAAAAATCTAGAGCAATCTTGTCCCATGGGAAATCTGGGAAAGGAACAGTAATCAAAGGTTTAGTGTGAACCTTCCAATGTTTGTCTGAGACAACACAAGTGGGACAATTATCTATGAATAATGTCACTTGCTAGTCCATGCCTGGCCACCAGTAAATGCTTTTAAGAGCCTTAAGTGTTGCAGAAATTCCTAAATGACCATTATGTGCAATATTTATCAACTTTTCCCTTAGAGATATGGGTGGAACGAACAAACCATTTCTCTCACATACTCCATTTTCAAATGATATCTGTTCACTAATTTGAGCAAAAGCCTTGATATCATTACTTAAACCTTTAATAGCTGGCCATTTACTTTTGTTGAAAATTCCCACTTTTTTGAGAGTTCCATCATGCTCCATTGCTGAAGCCCATTCCTCTTGTGATATGCTGCCATTGCATTTAGAGACAGCATCTATGAGACCAACTACACAATCTTTGTGAAAGTCATCTTCACCACAATCGGGCAAAAGTATGCGATAAAGGCAGTCAGCACAGATATTTTTACCACCTTGAATATACTTGATATTAGGATTATATTCTTGAAGTTTAGATAGAAGTCTAACTAACCTTGCTGAAGATTTTCCCAGACCATTACCACATAACAACAAGATCAAATGTTTGTGATCTGTGAAAATATCACAACAGGTGCCCCAAATGTATGTTTTGAATTTTTGTACTGACCAGTCGATGGCAAGTGCCTCCCGTTCAATTGTGCTGTAGTTGCACTCCGTTGAGGTTAGAGTGCGAGAGGCAAATGCTATGGTCTTTTCTTTGCCATCAATCCATTGTCCAAATACTGCGCCCAGTCCCTTTTGACTAGCATCTACTGATAGGAAAGATTTCGCATTTGAAACAAAAGGATGTAGTGCTGGGGCATTGATAACTAGTGATTTCACTTTTACAAAAACTTCACATAATGTGTCATTCCACTTAAACTTTATACCTTTCTTAAGGAGTTGTCTTAATGGTTGGATGACTTGAGCATAACCTGGTACAAATCTGGCATAGTATTCGCATAAACCAAGGAATGAGCGTAAAGCTTCTTTGTCTGCAGGAGATGGTGCATCGCATATTGCTTCTATATTGCAAAACTTCGGTTCGATGCCTTCACTTGAGATATTGTGACCTAAATATTCCACATTATTTACCAACAATTTACATTTGTTTGCTTTGACTGTCATACCTTTATCTTGTACAATAGATAATACTTTTTTTAGAATGGTTATGTGTTCCTCTTCACTCTCAGTGTGGATTAGTACGTCATCCTGGTACGCCTGTACCTGTGGGATATCACCAAATAGGTTGTCCATTAATTTTTGGAATAGACTTGCGGCTGATGCCAGCCCAAATGGCAATCTTAAATATTTATAAGCTCCAAAAAGAGTCACAAATGCAGTGAGAGCTTGACAATCTTTGGAAAGTTTAATTTGGTGATAGGCGGAGTGTAAATCGATGGTGGAAAAATGACTTCCCTATTTTTGCTAGCATCTCTTGTATGAGGGGCAGAGGGTGGCAATCTACTAGTATGTTCTGGTTTAAAGATCTTAAGTCTACACACAACCTAAGGTCCCCATTCCTTTTTTTCCGTAAAACAACCGGAGAAATCCATTCTGAGGAGTTGATAGGGGATATTATGCCTTCAGTTTGTAAATTGTTGAGTAAAGTTTTCAAATCTTCCCTGACAGTAAGTGGTACAGGTCTGACTTTGTGTATAATTGGTGTTGCGTTCTTTTTCAACATTATGGTGTGTTTGCATCCTTTTACCACCCCCACTGTGTTCTTGAATACATTTGGGAAAAAACGTATAATGTTTTCTACCTTTATGTCGGATTGAATACTTGCTACAATGTTGGAGGGAATATCACCAAGTACTACAGGGGGATCTTGTCCAGGGCGTAATATTATGCCCAGGAGGGCAAGATCTTTCCAACCTATGATGTCTCTTCCTCGGACGGCTACGTAGATCTTTGTCTTAACAGCTCTGCCAAGACACTCTACTTTATCCCAAAAGTAACCTAGGAGATCTATATCTTGCTACCCGAAGGCTTTTGGGTTGATGTCAGGAGCTATCAGTGGTATTTCAATCTGCCAAAACTTATAGAATGTGCTATCTGCAAGAATGGTAACTGGAGCTCCCGAATCGGCCATTGCTAAAATTGTTTTCCCATCAATAATCATGTCAACTAAAGGACCTTTAATCTGTTTACCCAAAGACTTTGGCACTTCAATGGTGACCACGACATTTGCAAATTGTGAAGTGCAATCTTGTACCTCTTGACCCTCCAATGAAATACTAGATACTTTAACTTTTCTTAAATTAGCATTCATGTTACTTCTACAGGCTCCTTGAAAGTGGCCAACCTTGTGACATTTAGTGCATTTTTTCCCTAACGCAGAACAACTAGGATTGTTCCCTATGTGGCTTCTTGAACCACACCGAAAACAAACTAATTGACCTCTTGGAGATTGGTTTTTGTAATTCCTATTCTTGTAATATGTTTGCTTGTTATTAATAGCACATACAGCACTGTCATCAGAAATCAAACTCACGTTTGAAGAACATGGAGATTTTATATTTGTCTGTGTAGGAGAAGTTAAGGTTTGGTTAGATTGACTAGACAACACTTTGGACGTAACAATCGACCTCTCAATGCTTTTTGCTATGTCAATTGTTTCAGCCAAACTCGGATTGCGCGAGGTAAGTAACCGTTCTTGAATCTTCTTGGAGAAACAATGAAATACAAATTGATCTCTAATATAAGTACCAATATCAGGGCCAAATTCACATTTTTCAGCTAACACTCTCAAGGTTGCTATATAATCTTCTACCGATTCTTCACAAGACTGCTTACACATTGCAAAATTAAATCTTTCTAATAAAACACTCGAGGTATCAGAATACTGTTTGGCCATACGCAACTTCCCTTCAACATAAACATTCCACACTATGTCTTCCGAAGTGGGAGTAGGATGTCTCGGCAAGTTATCAAAAACTCTTCTACCTGCTGTGCCCAAATGATTAACTAATAAGGCTAATTTCCTTTCTGGCGAGTATTTGTCTGCATCAATGGCTGTCAGGTAATTTTCAAAGTCCCTAAGCCATTCTGCCCATTTAAGTTCAGGTTTACCTGGTTTTAATAAAAATGGTGCTGGCTGGATGACGCCCTGACTTGAAGCCATATGAAATGAAGGAGTAAAACCTTGTCTCTCCTGTTTAAAGTAACGAGATTGGCTTAGTTCTCTTTGACTGGTTTGCAATAAAATTTGTTGTTCAAAAATAAAATGTCAAACAATTTCAGAATTAATGAGTTCTGAATGAGTTCTGTCTATCAGTACATCGCTAAATTCTCTCCGCCAAAATAAGAAGATAAGGTGTGTGAATCACCGTGTGTCACACTAGCAGGAACGTTGTACCTTTTCCTTTGCCATGACTGGGAATGCGTAATTGATTGATGTCTTCATCGCGGCGTTTCGTTGAGGCTCTAATTCGAAGTTATTGATGTTCACGAAGTCGCGTAGCATAGAAACAAAGTCTTTTCCCAACTTAAGATGGCTGCCGTCGTGCGTGTACGGTAAGAAGTCACGACGTCTCCCAGGATGCAATGCGGAGGAAAGGAAAGAACACAGAACGCATGGACTGAACACTGGAGTCAGAACCACCGCCTCGTGTCGTCTTCAGAACAAAGCTTCGAGATAAGCAGCGTCGCTCGTTGAACATTCAAACAATGCTAGTCAGTAACAGTCCTTCATTTGAGCCAGTATCACTCAGCAAAAATTAAAAAATAATTTGTGATTCACTCCACCTTGCCTCGCTTGGTCCTCTCGCACACCAGAGATCAAAATCAAACTTGCGATCCTTGCGTGCAGAAGTAGGACAGATCAAGGAACCACCAATCTGCTGAAAAGTGTGGATACGGCAGACGAATTCTTAAAATTCAAAACTTCCAAACATACCAGTCTCCGTAAAAATGGTCCGATAAAGTTTTCCTGATACGGTCACCATGGAAACCACAAATCTTCCAGAGATTTAAGTCGTACCCCACTCCTGGTACCAAATTGTAGCAGTGTAGTTATCCACAAGAACTCCAGTAAACGTGGTTTACATTACAATCCAAGTTGATTTAATAATTAGATATCCATAAAATTAGTATGCTGGTAGTAGGAGCAATGACAAAAGCGACATACACAGGTGGAAGCCAACCGCTAACTAACTCAAACCGAATCTAACATGTATGACCTATCCTCGTTCTAATCTAGAATCATGTCACTTAAAGAAACAGTAGTGAATCACAAAATGAATACACAATACTACAAGCGGTCATGGTTAAACTTCTAGATAGTCTCCACTTTTTTACGAGGCCCCTACTCTCTGCAGCCGCGGGCAACTTTAAATTCAATGGCATTGTACCACCAGTGAAAAGCACTACCTCAGGGCTTAATGCATCTGAAAAAAAAGAAAGGAGACACTTCTAGCTTATCACATGACACCAAGTGGGGCTATTTCTGATGTTTATCTTTACAGAGTATTTTGTGCATGGTTTTAATCGCAATGAAGTCTCACACATAGTGCGAGTGTGACACAAAGTTTGGAATCCTACACATAATAGCACTTAAACCATGATAATGTCACACATAAGCAATCTGAAACTTGACAGCTATGGTGGTTGGTATACCTATACCGGATTCTGCAACGGTGAAGAGCACTAGATGGTCCCATGTGATGTGCGACACCGCAGCTCATTCTTGACTGTTCAGTCATTTGCACTTTACACGTCGGAGTTTTAAGCTTTTGCTTACAATATTAAAAGGAAGCAAAACGATGGTGGCTGAAAAGTAAGGACTGGCTGATGGTGTCAACATTACATGTGACCATTTAGCAGCTACGATCTGCGTACGACACCCCGTAAACTCACAACCACCACCTGCAGCACTGATTATTTGGTGGGGGCATTCATGGCAGATGTCACACATCCCTCTCACTATGGGAACCTCTTCTAGCCACAACACTGGCTGCAGTGAGGGAACGGATTTAGCGCAAGCTTCGCTTCGGTTACAGATACCCACATCCCCCTTTCTGGTAGCCCTGACTTTCTCCATCCCGTTGCTTTTCACCTGCTGTGCTGCAATTGGGGCTTCGGACGCACCCCCTGGAGCAGTCCTGAAGGTGCCCGCAACTTCCAAAGGCCTCTGAGCGCCGCCATCTTGGCTTTAGAGCCCGCCCACTTCTGCAGAGCACTTACGGTACTTTGGTGTCGCACTCCCTCGACAGTTTTGGAGCGTCGGAGGACATATTGGTGAAGGAACGAGTCGCAGGGGCGAGCACTAGAACACTCACTTTATCTAACCTCGCCTACAAGAGGACGCCATCTTTGTTGTGCAAATATAATGTGATTCGTACGAAATTCAGTCGGGTAATAACTAAAGCTAGAAAGGAAAACACTGTGAAAAAGCATTTTTCTCGTCGTTCGTGAAGATGCGTTTTAACTCTACTATTCACCAGTCAATTGGACCTTAGAGTCACAGAAATTGAAAACTAGCAAGAGTCTACACAAAAATATGTATGTCATGCATGCCAATAGCCCCGATTCGGGCAGGAGACTCGATTTGTGAAGCCAATTATGGCTTTATAGTACGTGTCTCTTGCCTAAGATTACTTCGCTTCAGTATAAACCAATGGGGAAAATACGGTCCCACCCCGATTTCTTTTTCAACCCCCCCCCCCCCCCCCCCCACTTCCTCCACTCAGGCCCATTACCGAGCAACTTCTGCAATCAAGATTTTATTTTTGAATTGTGATACTGGTAGTCCTGATTTCATAATTACATACATGCCATCACTTGGAAACAAAAAAGAGGGAGGTTTTGGGAAATTAACACGGATAATTTATTTTCCCATTGTAATGTGTAACTTATATTGAAATGGGACAATTTCAGGCCAGAGAAAGATACATTAAGATTAAGGCATATATGGTAGCATTTTAAAATTGGAAAGTGAGAGATTTGGGAAAAAATAAGAATTGAGGGAATACATTTTCCAAATTAGCATATATTGTAGTACATAGCCGCCAAGTTTTGAGTTTGCTCATGTGTGCCATTCCGCATTTGCCACGATTTTATGTGTGACAATTTAATGACTTTGAGTGACACTTTATCGTATGTGGAGGCATGTCATGGGGTATAAAGAGATTATTTGTAACACTAACTCCCTTTTCTAAAGAGTACATGTCTACAAGGGCTTTGAAAGAGCTGCAGCAACATTAGACACAGATGATGCTTACATTGACATGCCAGAGCTTCAGCACACAATGGCTTGGATCCTATGGGCAATTGTCAGGCTGTGCAAAGCTGCAGCATGGAGCATGTCACCAGTACTACAGCTGCCCTCTGCTCTTTACTCCTGCATCTGAGTCTGATGACAGTCAGATAGAGGTGGGGAGTACAGTGACAGTTTGGAGCAGCATTGCTAATCAGCTGGCTATTGGCAGAACAGACAGAGAAAAACATACAGCATAAAGTGGAGATTCCACTAGTGATATTTCCTCCACCGTGCTTTCTCTATTGTGAAACTAATTCCATCTATGAATTCTTTTCTACATTGACCACTTTTCTTATGAGTCAGAAATGTCTTCATTTCCATCTATTTCTGAACCAAGATAGTGAACCACAAGACAAAGCACCAGAGGCCCTGACCATCCTTTTGTTGTTTTTACGTACTAGAACATTCCTAGCACACTCCTCTTTCTTTGCAGTTGTCATTCACTCCTACCCTTCTCCCTTCGCATTCCTCATCTCTCCATTGTTGCTTTCCACCCCCTTATCTGACTTACTTCCCCATCCTACTCATCCATTAATTCACATTCTCTTCCAATCTCAATTGCTAGTCCTTTCCCTTTTCTCTTTATTTATGTATTTTCTCTTACCTTCATCTTCTCCCTCTCATCTTTTACCCTTTACCCCTTTGTCCTCACCCCCTCTCGCTTTAATATCTCAACTTCTCTATCTCGTCCTTCCAAACTCCTCTAGCTTTCACGTTCATATTACTCCTCGCTCCTCCTTTAGTTGTTATATCCTACACTAGCACCCATTCCTCTATCTTCATCATGCACTTTTCATTCCCACATATGGTGCGGTGCAGTATGTGAAAAGCTCTCTGTTATACACTGTTTAGATGTCAAGTGTCCCCAAATCATATGTGACATTATCAATTTGTTCTAGAATTTTGACCAACGTCACATTGCACGCTTGGATTTGTAGTTTTACTTTTTTTAAATTAATAATTTGAGTTTAAATGCCCAGTGTGCAAAGTGATGCTGGGTAAAAGTTCATGATTTAAGAATAGCAGAAGTGGGAGTGAAACATGACAGAAGCACATGGCTACAACTTGTTATTGTGGTTGGTCCACTCAGCTCCTTACCCCGTCTTGTCATCACTGTATTTCTGCAGTCGCCGTTATCTTCTCAGACACTGAAAGTTACAGGTCAACTGTCATCTCTGGTGGCATAACCATAATTAAACAACCTGCATTGAACTTTTTTCTAGCAGATTTGAGTCTTTGGTGGTCTTAAGCTGAAAAAAGTTGCACAGCATTTCATCTAAGCTAGGTATTTCTATCACTAGAATGGTGGTTTTATGTTTACCATCAAGTTTAGCACAGACAATGACCCACTCGCTTTTTTGATTACTGTGTTAATGATAGGATTCTACAATATAATTTTGATCCTAGGCAGCAGGGTGGTCCGGGCTTTGGTTTGTTGTTAACCTTCCATTTAGTTTCCCCAATCGTCCTTCTCGCCACTAATGACGTCTCGGCTCTATTATTTGAGCCTAACTTTGCCTCCTTCAAAGCACCACTCCTCACATCGCTAAGTGACAGTCACAAGATGCTGCTCTCAGTGGTGGCTGGTGACATTTGAAAGCGGTGGAGCATAAACATTCTGGATGACTGCCCTGTGGCAAGCGACCGTAGAGAGGGTTCTCTCCTCTATAACATTTAGAAACAAGCATTTGCAATGCAATAGGTCTCGCATTTACGCGAGTTTGAGCTATTGACATTACAAATAATAATGCTTTTTTTTAAACATAAATAAAAGGCATTGTTATTTACAATGCCAATAGCTGAAACTCTCGTAACAGCGCTCAAACTATTATTCTATTAGTCAGGGCTTTAAGTGGGCCGGGTCCTGCCGGTGCTCAGCACTGGCACTTCTAAACAGCAGGTGCTGAGACGGGTCCCTATCAGACTCTCCATTTTTACCCTCACCCTCAGGGTGAAAGAAAAAAACTTAACTCTGCAGCAGTACCACCCTTCACTGCCTTTGATGTAACTTCAACAAGACTTGTTATACTTCTTTCAGAACGTCATCATTTCAGAACTGAAGCATTTGCAATATTACAAAGAAGCCCTGGTTGATGCTTATTTATCTTATGCAATTAACAACCATTGACAAAACCAACAGTCCTGACTTGTAGGTGTAATGTTACTTGTTGTATTATATATCTGGATGCAATGACACAAGCAACAAAATACCAGTCGGTGGCACACTATGCTAAGCACAGATGTTTTGCCTACTGTGTTTTAGGCCCTGCTCTTAATGACATCAGCTACGCCCCTTTGAGAGACCCCCAAGTTTTTTTTATCCCACTTAAATCCCCGGTACTAGTGGAAAGCAACGCCGCTCCTTAATTTTTAATAAAACCCTGTATTGCACACATACATCTCCATCACCCCATCAGATTTATATGAAAGGGCCATCACACGACACCAAGAGTGTTCTCAGCATATCACAACGGCAATGTGTTTTCCAAACCCCCATGTGGAGCAAACTAAGCAAATCGTCGACTTCCTAATTTTTGACCAGCTCTGTTGCATGCCTGTGACTAGAGATAATTTCATAATCCTAAAATCGTGACTTATTTAGCTGTATTTGTAGGCCGAACCTAGAACAAGGTATCCGAAGCAGATCACCCATGGTGTCAGCGGGCGTGCCAACTAGTGCATAGTTCTGCTTTGAACTCCACACCATAAATACGGTAACACGGTAATTAAGACGCCAAAAGATTCTAGATGTGTTTTGTCCCTAAGGAATTAGAAGCGTTACCTAACACAACTCTATAACAGGGCGCCTTTTTTCAAAAGTCAAAGATGCACAGATATAAATAAGGACGAAAGCACCTGTACCTGATGATTACACTCCACAGAAGAATCAAACAACTTTAGTGCAACTGCCCAATGAGTAAATGGCATGGGTGTGCGGGTGGCGACACCTACCTTGGCGAGCATAGCGGTTGGCTGCGGCCAGGTCCCTCAGGCTGGCCGCGGTGCTGGCGGCCCTGGGGTGCAGGGCCGGCGAGCCCCTGCCCCCGGGCTCTGGCTCAGGCTCTCTGAGGGGCTACCGCCACCCCCCGCCCTGGGCTGTTGTCAGATGCCGTCCAGGAGCCGCACCAGCAGGATGTTGGCCGGCAGGTCGTCCACCCTGCATGCCACAAGGACCCGGCACTCCGGGCAGCGCAGCTCCCGGGGGGGAGGTGACGATGTTCTGCAGGCAGCGGCGGCCGAAGGTGTGCTGGCAGGGTAGCACCCGGGCCGAGGTGTCCAGCCGCTCCAGACACAAGGAGCACTCCAGCAGCGACGACTGGTCCATCTCTCTGCCGCCGCCTCTCCTCGCTCCACCACCCCCTCTGCGCTCCCGTCTCCTCTCCTCCTCTCGGATGGCTCTCTGCGGTCCCTTGGAAGTGCAAAGCCAAGATGCCCCGAGGAGCATTTACACCAGCAGCCCAGACCAGGCAGGGAGACCAGGGATCACTGCCAGTGCCATGCCAGGCACCGCCGGTGCGGCGGGAGGCAACTCGGAGCAGAGAATCACCCAGAAAAAACACACATGACGTATGATGCCATGACGTATTTGCTCTGCTTTTTCTGCCGGGGACGGCCTCGCCTGCTAAAAGGTTTCTTGTCTTTATGGGGCCATGTGTTTGGCCCCATAAAGATAAGAAACCTTTTGCGACGAACGCGAAGCAGGCGAGGCCGTCCAAATGGGACGGCCGAAAAAGCCGAGCGAATACGTCACAAGGAGCTCTTTTCCAATGGCTGGCCACCGTTTACCATAAACGGTGATGCCGGCCAATGGAAAAGAGGGGCCGGGCTTAATGCCCTTTACTAAAAAATCCCCATATCATTTCATCTCGCCAGCGAGACTGCGCATGCGCGCAGCCTACGCCAAGCGAGACCTAAAAAGAGTGGGCAAATGGTGCATTTTCAAGCTAATTTGAGAAAGATTTAAACCATTTGCCCAGGGCTAATATGTTTTCCAGTCTGTGCATATTTCGGTTGACCATTTACAAATGTTTCCCCCAGACCGTGCTGATGGCATGCAGGACTGGGCAAGTAGTAAACTGCTATGTGGAAGATTCTATTTGCCTTTTGGAATTGGCTGTTGGTGCTTACTGGCTGCTGCAAGGATTTTTCCTTAACCTCCTGGACTGCCATTCTGGGTTTTTTCAGATATTTTCGTTCACTATTCAAAAGTCACAGTCACAACTGGATCCATTTATAACCATTTAGAAGCCATCACCTGGAATTTTCTCCATGGATCTAAACTTTGTACATAGATTTATTTAGATTCTGCTGCCCTTAGGGTCGGAGATGTTCCATGCAGTTGGTTAAGAAAATCACTACATGCGTCATCATCATGAACACAAAAAGCCTCACCAATATGTTCCTTAAAGCATCGCCTGTGCTAAGAGCAATGGTAAAGCTCAGCTGTAATGTGAGCTGCCTTAATAGAGGACTTTGTCTCACCATCAGCAGGAAGTGGTGCGAGCCAGCGAGGCCAGGGTATAATGGAGGTGAGCCTGTGACAGTGCTGCAACCTCGCCACCGGGATTGATGTGTCAGAGACACCCTCAGGGAGGAAGAGCAACTTCCACACACAGAGGCATTGACCTTTGTGCAATGCAGTGGACCTGCATTTGTGGCACATCCACAGCAATGTGCATTTGAACTAACAAGGCGTCGTTTGCACCCTGAATGGCACCATATGCACATGAGGCCAAAGAAGCCCTTGATAATGAGGTCAAAAGCTGCACCAGGGATGGATGTCTGATGCTATCACTGGACGCAGGTTTGTGTCTCCACCTGAAATAGATTCCAACATGCCTGTCTTCATGTCCAGATTTACTATAGTTTGTAAATAAAAAGTCTCGATTTGGAAGTCAAAAAAAGTTTTTGGACCTGTCTGGAACCTTGACTAAGATACTGGCTATGGCTGTCCCCGCCAAGAACATTGGCACAATGGTGAGAACAATGGTGTTAGCTGAAGGCCTATCAGGCGATACGCCTCCTTGAGAACATTCACTGCGCTCTCTCAAGAGAATAACAGGGCTCCATCCTTAATAAACTAGATCCCAACTTGGAGGACATAGCAGTTAGAAGGAGAAGTCCCAAAGGCGAGGGACAGTTATATGGTGAACCTTTTGCGATGGAGCTAGAGTCCTTTGTTACTACAGTCGCAGAGCAGGCTCAGCCCTACTAGCCTTAAAAAGGATTGTATGAAAACCTAGTTGTGAAGGCTGATCATGGCAGAGACAGCACAGCTGCCTGCAGGCGGCTCCAAGTTGGAAACACTGAGCTGTATGGAATCAGAATTGGTTTGACACATTTTTCCATGGAGGTTGCAGCCTTTCAGAGGAGGCTTTCAGGGAGCCGTCAATTTCCAATCAGAATTTGTATGTGAATCATACTTTGTTCCCAAGTGGGTCTGGGAGACAGGGCCAGGCTCTGCATGGGAAATTGGGAATGCCTGAGAGTGGATAGGTGGGTATTACAAAGTATTCGGGGGCAGATTTACAAGCCCCTCACGTCATTTTTGCGTCGCTGTTGCGTCACTTTTTGTGACGCAGCAGTGGCGTAAAAATGTGACCTATTTACAACGTGACGCATCTAGGGAGATGCATCATGTTGTAAAGCCCTGTGTCAGGTATAATGTATGCAGGCTGGGCTTTCTCATGCAAAAAAAGTCTGGTAGAAGTGATGCAGTGAAATCTACAAGATTTCACTGCGCCACTTCTAGGACGCCACTGCGTCAAAACTTTACACCTGCTTGGAGCAGGCATAAGGAGTGATGCAGCACAATAAGGATAGGCCTCCCTATGCATTGCTGGAGGTGCGTCGTGCTTGCGACACGACTCCAGCAATGTGTGACTTTCGGTCCAACAGATGCTTCAGAATTTCTGACGCATCTGTCAATACTTGCGCCATGGTGCGCCGTATTGTAAATATGGCACATCCTTGGTGGCGCAAGGGTTGCTCAGGGTGGTGCAGGAAAAGTGACGCATATCTACAGATGCGTCACTTTCTTGAAAATCAGCCTCTCAGTTTCCAACTCAAGTGCTGCCATTTACAAATGGAGGGAGTTCACCTCTTGAGGAACATCCTCAGACAGGGCAACTAGATGGTGCAGTTGGACCTCAAGGACACAGACCTTACCATTCCAGTGTATACCATTCCCTTGCTTGTATTCAGGACAAAGCTGTAATGGGTGAAGAGCTACATGAGTCCAAGCATGGATGCATTATTACACTATAATCATTCAGAGACATGGGCGGATGCACCTCAACAAGTGGTAACGTGTTGGGAGGAAACGCCATGCTGTCCAGAATACACCAAGAACCGTATACAGAACTCAGCCATAGGACTAAAGCTTCCAGCATGTGACTTGCTTAATGGCTAGACATGCAATGCAGGAAAGGGAGAACCCTTAGAAAACATTTAATCAATCAAGTGACTTGTAAAGTGCTACTACTCACCCATAAGGGTCTCAAGGCGCTGGAAAACACTGCAGCAATGCTCTCGTGCATCTGAAAGTCCTGCAGGATTCTGACTGCACACTCTACTCACAGCAGGACACCAGGCCCACGGCTATAATCGAGAATGAAACTGCCTCACGCTCAGCGTTTAACAGATAAGTTAACATAAATATATGTACCTCAGCCCCCAAAGCCTATGAAAAGAGAAAGTAAAAGGCAGTGAAGAAGTTACATCTTTACAAGCTGCACATGGAGCAGTGCACATTATTACATTATTTCTCTACATAAACAACAGAAAGATCTAGAGAACAGAATAGCATGTTGTACATTTATTATTTATGTGTATCACTAGTAGGTATGTGATACTTCAGAATATTGAACCTTAAAAAGAGATGAACTATGGGATTTTTCCCAAGGGGAAATCATGTAGTCCCTCCCTGTGTCACCATTCTAATGCGCTGTGGGGAAGAGCTAGAGGGCACTGCAGAGAAGTTATCATAGGTGAACATAGATATGTTTAATCAGTGTGTTAAAAAATTTGTTAAATTTACTTAGTTAATACATATATGGAGGGCCACTGGATTTAGAGGATGTGGCCAAACGGCTAGAGCTGTCGACCTTAAAGCTGGGGAACCAGGATCGATTCTCGGCAGGGGCGCTCAACATCTTGTGATTCTGGGCAAAGCACTTAGGGCCAGATGTAGGTGGCTAAATACCGGTCGGTAACCCCGAAATTGGGTGAATTTCAGGGTTACCGACCGGTATTTAGCCATTCCTAATGTAGGTGATGATTCGGTAAATACCGAATCGGTATTTACCGAATCGGTATTTACCGATTCGGTAAATGCAATGTAGAAAGCACATAAAAGAGTGCTTATGTGCTTTAAGAATTCGTTAATTACCACCAACTTCAAGTTGGTGGTAATTAACGAATTCCTTTAAAAATTAACTTTTGAATTTTTTTGTTAAGTGCCATGTGGCACACATCCATGCCCTTAGGGCATGTATGTGTGCCACATGTGCACACAGGCACATTTCAGGGGTGCAACAGGGTGTCCTTTGAACACCCTGGCACCCGTGAAATACCTCCCGGTATTACCGATTCGGTAATACCGAATCGCTAATACAGAATGGCTTTAGATTCATTCCTATGGGCCTCCAAGCCCATAGGAATGAATGGGTAGGTATTCTTTATTACCGAATCGGTATTACCGATTCGGTAATAAGGAATATTAAGGAATTGGTATTTTTTACCGATTCATTACCTACATAAGAAATACCGATTTCTTAATACCGAATCTGGAAAATTCGGTATTACGAAATCGGTATTTGTGGATTACCTACATCTGGCCCTTAATCTCTCCTTGCCTACCAAAAATGAATGTGTCCATCTGTAACACAACTGGTGCTCATGTAAAGCGCTCTGATACCTTTTGGTCGAGTTCGGCTATATAAAACGCCCATTAAAAGATTATATAATAAACAAATGAACTAAGGCATTTAAAGCTGACTAGATGGATTATAGGCATGATCCGTCTCAACATATTAGTCGGGGGTACAGGCCTTTTTGGCTGCACCCCACTGTCAAGGCTGCCTCCAACCTGTCCTCGGAGAGGTGTGTGCATGTGGCTAATGCGTTGGTATATAAGACATTGAATACCTCCAGCTAGGGGCACTCCAACAGGCCTTTAGCACATACAGTTGTAAGGTGTTCCATGGGGTTTGATGATAGGCTGAGCAGCTGTCTTCCCTTTTCCCAGCCTGAAATCCTGTGCTGACCTTTCTTTCTGTTCTACGTGCAGAAACATCTGTATAGTCAAATCTATGTGTCCTTGTTGAAAGCATAAAACCCAAATAGAGCACAAAGATTTATTTGTGCTCAAC